>NW_028237891.1:0-613310 GCF_034619465.1 Leptosomus discolor
TGTAACCCAGGACAACCTAGAACAAAACCACAGCAAAACTGTCAGTTAAAAAAGCTGTGTGTTTTAGAACCCTCTCATCACCCCTTAACACTCCGTATGAAACTGCTGACAAATAATAAAAAAAAAAAGCCCAAGCTGCATCCCAGGGCTCTCTCTACTGTGGGTGCTGCTGGAGCTTGCCCAATCCCACAGCTCTCACCTCGCACAGAAGGAGCTCCCTGGGCAGAGCCCGGGACTCATCTACCCCAGGCCCCGCCCACTGCCTTTCCAAACATCCCCAGGGGAAGGGGCCGCCGCGGGGCACAAAGGTGAGAGCGTCCGGTGCGTAGCCCACTCACTGTAGGCGGTAGCAGGAGAGAGCGCGGCAGCGCGCACCCGGAGCTGCAGTACCGTCTTTTGGTCACAGGGTGGCAGCAGGGTGCGCGGCAGCGCCGCCGGGGCTGCATAACCGCTTTTTGGTCATAGGGTGGCAGCAGGGAGCGCGGAAAGCTCCGCTGGGCCTGCAGTACCGACTTTCGGTCACAGGGTGGCAGCAGGGAGCGCGGCAGCGCCTTCGGGGCTGCAGTACTGCTTTTCGGTCACAGGGTGGCAGCAGAGAGCGCCACAAATCGGTGTCACCGCACACGCGCGTGTACCACGCCCCAGTACCCAACCCTAGTCAAATCGTGGTAGCAGAGCGCGCCGCGGGCGGCCGCCAGCGCGCATGCGCGTACCCCGGCCTGCAGTACCGCACACCCCCCACGCGCAGGCAGCACAAAGCGCCGTTTCACGCAGCACCCCCGTGCGGTCACAGCGGCGCAGCAGCACCTGCGTCTTTCTCTGACACTGGGGGTACAGGGGGACCCGGAGAGGGGTGGGGGATGACCGACACCAACGGCTCTCCCCGGCATAACCCACAGACGAGCACTCACCTGCCACAGCCCACGAGACAGAATCCATGCTCGATGCCTGCCCCCCGCCAGATCATCGACGCCGGCTGCCGCACAGCAGAGGGGTGGCAGGGCGTCCGCCAAAGGACGGTGCCATGGCTCTTGCTCGCACTCGGCTCTGCCACGTTCCCCGTCTCGGACCACGCCCGGACGGGCTCCCCAGAGCAACAACTGCCCCTTTCCCCACCGGACAGCCGTGGCAGAAAGCTTGGACAGAGACAGAGCTGGCCCCGCGGGGCGAGAGTGCTGAGCCACCGGCAGGCAAACCTGGGGGGGGGGGCGAGCTGCTGCGCAGCACCAGACACTCACAGCAAGACATCGGGAAACAAAAGGCCCCAGCCATAGTTCAGCACATTAGAAGAACAACACAGAAGCAAGGAGAGGAATTCAATAGAACGAGGGACAGGAGAGCAGTCGAACTGAAGGAGACCAGCCCGAAATACAGACACATCCTCTACAAACCAGAGTGATTTGAATACTTAACACTCCATAGAAAGACAAACAGATACGATTTCCAACCCCTTCTTAGCAGAAAAGCAACTGCTCTTGCTCATGTTTGATGCCCTTCCTTAGAGCGCTGCTGCAGAACAAGGCTGTACACCCCCATCTAGATCTATGCTTACACCTGTCTCCAAAATACACAGTTGTTAATTGACTCTGCTCCTGCCCCACCTTGTTCTATCATGTCACATGATTAGAAACCAAGTACTTCAGAGCGCTCTGTCAAAACACAGGGAAGAAACTCAGTAACATGCAGCTGCCTCTGGCTTGGAAAGAGTTAGAGAAACCCCTGACCGCTTAAGTACACCTCATACATTACATGCTGTACTGATTCGGCAGCGAGTTTAAACCGCGTTAGTCATTCTGCCAATTATACAATTTTAACTTTCTCTAGAGTTTCATATATGACAGGAAAAGATCAGTGAAATAATAGATCCCCCACATGGTTTTACTCATTAAAAAGAAAAAAAAAAAAAAAGAAATTCAAATCCCCAGGGCTGCAACAGGTAAGGCCACCGAACAGGACTGGCAGATGCACTAAGGCTTCTGGCTGTACCAAAGCACGCAGAGGAACATTTTTTAATCGTATCTCGACCGTTGCAACCAAGAATGTAAAGACCAGCGACGCCATCCACTTTTGGAACACTTGCTGTGCTTCAGTCTTTGGAAACAAATTGACTTTGCTGTTGTTTTGTTTTTCAAAAGAGGGCAAAAAGTCTCACTGCTCATGACTTCTACAGCCAAGCACACAGAGTCCGACAGGCAGTTCGTACAACGCAATTTCTTTGAAGGAGAAAGATTTCCATTCCAGGAAAATCCCTTTTCCAACTGAAATCAAAGTTACGCACTGCAGGACAACGGTCCCTGGTCCCTCAGCTTCGCTTCCAGAGGGCTGGGGATCCGCGTCCATCCTCAGCAGAAACCACATCAACTAACCTGATTACTCCTGCAGTTGCCACGTTCCTCCTCATCGCCTACAGAAAAGAAAAAAAAAAAAACACACACACCGCTGACAGTGGTAGCTGTCACACGGGTCACCACAGACCTCCTCGAAACACCCTCCTCCTCAAAAGGAACGTGGTCTTCCGCTCAACTGCTCCGCACCGATTCCCGTGTTGGACGCTGCAGCTGTCATCGCTTGCGGCCCCCCTAAGGTAGCAACAGACAGAGAAATACCGTCACGCTTGGGAGAAATCACCAGCCCCACGCTCCTCCTTGCTGCTCCTTAGCTCACCACCTCAAAAGCTCACCCAACTCCAAAGGCAGCTGCGTAACACCTGCACAAACGCACAGAAACGCTTGACCGAGCTGCCGCAGGATGCTCCGCTCTTGGACGCCGGCCCGGCTGACAACCGCCTCGCCTCCTCAGGCCGCTGGTCGGCGCGCAGCTTCGCCCCTCCGAGGCTACGTGCGTGACCTGCGAAAGCCAAAACAAAAGGCACGTGCTGAGATACCGCCCGAAACCACAGCCTGCCCGTGCCCATTCCCCTCTCCTCCTCCTCTACCTCGGCCGCCCACCCACCCTACCTCTGCCAGCTGCCGCGTTGAGGCTCCGGTACCACCTGTAAAACACAACCCATAAGGGATGCTTATAAACTTCACAAACGACACAACGCCTGAAAAGTAACTTCTCTGCTGCAGCCCACCAGTCCCAGCTCACCTCGCCCCAGCCACCCGCAGTGCCGATACCCTGCTTCGCTCGCTACTTCGTGCCTTTGGAATACAACAAACCTACCAAGACCTGTCAGCTGCTCACACAGCCATCGGCCGCATCTGCCCGCTGACACTGCGTGCCAACCCACCTTCTTATGGCCGCTCCCCCGCCCCTCCTCTAACCCTTTGGTGCACGGCTCGTCTCACTGCATCTGAAAACGGCATCGAACGAGTCACCCGGCTGCGGAGCAACAGCTTAACGGTTCCGGAGATCTCCTTTCCATGTAGGAATACCCTCTAGACTCCAACAACAGCCAGCCAGCCATCACAGAAAACCAAAGCCAAAGCAACACCTGGCCCTACGCGTACGACCCTTAGCACCTTCCACCCCGGAAGTCAAATGCCACGGCCCCTGACGAAAAGATACGGCCGCGGCCGCAACCGCAACGGTGGACGCGCGAGAAGCCGGGCCCCAAGACCCAACATCCACAGGACGCGGAGAAGTCGTCGTCCCAGAAGAGGGCTCCGTGAGAACAGACCGCTCGACAGCGGATACCCCAGCGCATCCTGGACCACTCGTCACCTTCTCGGACACGAGACGTGCTGGACAGATCTGTGTGTGGAGCTTCTCGCGCGAGACGGGGAGCGCTCGGTCGGCGGTACCCCGGTGAGTCGAGGAGCACGAGACCCTCGGTGCGGCTACCGATGCGCCCGCCTACCGCAAAAGAATAAACCTCCGGAGCATCGAGACCTCATTAATGTGCAGTATAGCGCACACGGAACAAGCACCACCGACCGCCTCCTTACCACTGAACCCCTCAAGGAATCACAGCGGCGGTCAGCTGACGGAAAAACCACGGCGGCTGAAAGATCTAACACAGGCACCTTACAACCACAGAAACCGGTGCTAAACACACAACAGGTGAAAAACTACACGGAAACGTAACTGCTGTGACCGGCACTACGACACGTCTCATCAGGCGCGTCATGAAAAAGTCAGAAACGGAGTAATGGGAAGGCTCGCGTGCCCGGGCCTACGACAGAAGACAGACCCTGGCTGGAGACTGTTACCAGCGCAAAGAACGCAGACCCTCTTCTCTGAGAAGTTCTGGGGAAGATGCCTTCTCGAGAAACTCTCAAGCTCCGTATACAGGCGAGTACAAGATGCTCACCCTAACCCTCGCTGGACAATTTCACCATCAGTCCTATTAAGAGAGAAAAAAGAGCATAGATCAAGACATCAGCAACTTACACAGCACACAGTAAAAACGGTGGGGAAAAAAAACAAGGTTCCATCTCCCATAGTCAGGAATTCCAAAAAAATGCAATGCATCTAAAATTTAAAAAAAAAAAATGGCAGGCTATTAAACCATTTTGCCACCCCCAAACCCTCAGCGGAAAACCGCCAGCCTGAAACAACAAAAACAACTGCATAAAAGGGTACTTCCTACTATGCCTACAGCCGAACCTCGGCCGGTCTCGAAACTCTTCCCTCACACCGACGCCTCCGCTTCTTGCCGTGAGCAAACCCCCGACGCCCGCGCAGCCCAGCCGGCTCCAAGAGCTGCCGCCAGCGACCAGACCAGCGGAGCGCCCGCACCGCAGCAGCCCCGGAGCAGAACGGGCTCCCTGTGCAGAGGCCAGGGCTCGTACACCCGGGGCCCTGCTCACCACCCTTCCTGCAATCCCCTGGGAAAGGGGCTGGGGCGACCCCCAGCAGACACAAGGGCGGCCGGAGGAGCAGCGGGGAGTTTCCTCACCTGCCTCCGTGTCACGGGGTACAAAGCACTGAGCAAAGACAGCGACCCGTACCGCAAAGGCCGACACCTGCTCTTCTACTGCAGGTATCTGCGGCACCAGCAACGTGACCGGGCAGGGAATTAAACTAACGGAACCGCTTTAACTGGGAGAATAAGGACACAAACCTGAGCCAGGTGCAGTCAGCAACATCCCCGGGGAGGAACCGGCAACCAAGTCCTCAGCGCTGCCCCTGGGAGACACAAAGAACGGCCAACTGTTGTCCACAGCGACGGCCACCTGTTGTCCACAGCGACGGCCACCCCTTTCCCCAGGCAGGAACCCCTCCTTCTGCAGGAGCTCCTGGAGACGCCCCCTCCTGCCCCAGACCATTGCCAACGGCACCCGTGCTTATGGGGCAATAAAGCACGTTCACGGGTCAGCTTGCTGCTGCGAGGGCAGGGTCTGGGGTGGTCAGGGGCTACGGGACAGGTGCTGGAGCTGTGGGCAGCTGCATGGGGCGCGCAGGCTGGAGCACTTTTCCAGGGGGTGGGAAGGCCTCCAGGTGCCCGGAGGCAGCCATCTGCCCCTCTTCCTCCTTCCTCTCCACCAGCTCACAAAACCCCTGGGAGCTGCCCTGACGGGGCCCGACGTCTGCTGTCGGCACTCTCGGGCAGGCGTGCCCTAGCAGCACCATCCCCTGGGGCTGCGGCCCCATGACACAGAGCGGCCATCGCCATCAGCCTCGCTGGCTCCCTCCGGGGCTCCTCCGGCACCAGCCCGCAGCTGCAGCCATGGCCCCTTACCCCCGCTGTGTACCTGCTCCCCTGGACTCTCTGACCGCTGCTCAGCAAGTACAAAGGAGACAGAGCGAGGGTTTATTTGCAAACCCATCTAAGTGCGAGGAACACGCCTGCTCTGGGGCTCAGAGCCCGTCCACTCACCCTTCCCTGGGACCGCTCGGCAGTCCACGCTGGGGCAGCAGGTACGGAGAACGAAAACACAGCCATGGGGAGCTGGGCAGAGGAACAGAAAGAGAAAAATAAGGTGAGGGAGAGGAACTGAGGAGCAGAGAAAGAGAGGTACCGGGAAAAGAACAGAGAGGGGGAGACACAGATAAAGAAAGGACACAGAGTCCTGGTCTGTGGAAGGAAAACGGGGTCAGGGAGCCAGGCGGGTGAAAAGAGCACGCCCACCAGCCCTGTGCCCAGGGGGCAGCAGCGGCCTTTCCTCACGGGGAAGTGGCAGCGGGCACGGCGGCCCCATCCCACAGGCCCTGCAGCATCGCGCGGCCGTTACCGGCGGCGCCCGCCGGCAGGACAGCCTGCTGCTCGCCGGATGCAGCGCTGAGCATGGTGCCCGAGCCGGACGCCCGCAGGCAGCCATGCGGCCCTGGCAACGAGCCCACAGCTCGTGCGGCGGCTGTGGCGAGGGCTGGGCCGTGCCGCAGGAGCGGGGGGCCATCACTCGACCCCCGCAGCGCAGCACCTCCTCCCCTGGGCTCCCTCACAGCCCCTCGCCTGCTGTGAAGGGACTGCAAACGCAGCTGGGAGGGCAAAGGAGACTGCGAACGTTTCTTCAGTCACGCAGGTAGCGGATGCAGCGAGAGCGCCTGAGGCAGGGAACAGGATGGCGAGAGAAAGACAGGGACAGGGAGCCCGACAGGTGGAGAAAGAAGCAGCAGGGAGAGAAGAAGAGAGGCAGCAGATAGAGGGAGAAGGGAGCAGGGCAGAGACTGACAAAGGAGGACGGAGACGCAGGACAAAACTGGGACAGGCAGCACGACAGAGAGGAAGGAAAGAAGAACAGGGGCAGGAAGCTGGACCGAGACACATGGAGAAAGACAACAAAGAACAGGGCAGAGAGGGAGGATGAAACAACAGGGACAGGGAGCCAAGACAGCCAACGATGGAGGGGAGGGGCGGGGGTGGGGGGAACAACAACACGGTACAAACCACAGAGCTACACACTACAGGTGGAAGAATTAAAAAATAGAGCCGGGGAGCCAGGAAAAAAAAAAAGCTGGAGAGCAAAAAGTATAGCGATTCATACAAAAAGGGAGGGAATATTAAAATAGCGTCATCAGGGAGCCAGAGAAAGCGAGACGGAGAAAGGACAAAAGCAACAGGCTACAGGGCAGAGAGGGAGGAACTCATGAGCAGCAACAGAGCTCCGGCCAGAGAGAGACAGAAAAAAGTACAAGACTGCAGGGGCTGCAGGGCAGAGAAGGAAGAATTGACCAACAGGGACAGGGGACCAGACAGAGCGTGATCGAGAACAGAAAAAAACAGCAGCGGGCTACAGGGAAGAGGAATTCAAGAGCAGGGACTGGGAGCTGGACAAAGAGACAGAAAAAAAAAAAACAAACCACGAAACAGTGATGGGCTATGAGACAAATAAGGAGGAAAGAAAAAACAGCAGCAGGGAGCCAGACAGAAGAGACTGAGAAACACAGACAAATAGCCTGGGGCTATGGGACAGAGAATGTGGAATGAAAAGGCAGAGAGAGGGAGCCAGACAGAGAGCAGGGGGAAAACCCAGACAGGCTACGGAGGGGCAGAAGAAGGAATTAAAATCTGGGGACAGAGAGCTGAACAGAGAGGGATGGCGACAGCAGGGAATAGCAGCGGGTGCAGGAGTAAGAGGGAGAAAATAATCGATAGGGACAGGGAGCTGGATACAGAGGGTCAGAGAAAGGTGAAAATAGGGGTAGGGTAGAGGGCAGAGAGTAAGAATTAAAAAATGGGGGCACTGAGACACAGAGATGGAGAAAAGAAAAAAGCAACAGGCTACACAGCAAAGGAGGAGGAATTAAAAAACACGGACAGGAAGTGCGAAAGTGAGAAGGGGCTGGGGGGGGGGGGGTGGGCCGGGGACTCCAGGACACACGACTCCTGACAGGCAACAGGACAGAGAGGGAGGAATTAAAAGGGAGGGACTGGGAGCTGGGAGAGGGGGAGAAAGAAAAAGAATCACGGCACACTACAGGGCTGAGAAGGAAGAAACTGAACAACAGGGACAGGGAAACGGCCAAAGAGAGCCCAACGAAAGAAAATGTGCCGATGGGCTACAGGACAGAGAGGGAGGAGTGAAACAACAGGGAGCCAGAGCCAGGCACAGAGAGATCGAGACAGAAAAAACAGCCAGGAGCAACGAGGCAGGGCAGGGGTGGGGGGAAGCTGCGAGGATCTGGAGCCAGACAGAGCAACAGCAAAAGAAAATGACAGCGACAAGCTCCAGGGAGGAGCGGGAGGAATGAAAAGACAGAGATGAGGGGCCGGACCCAGTGTGACACACGCAGGAAGCACAGCAACAGCTGGAGGGCAGAAAGGGAAGAATTAAAACACAGGTACAGGGCGCCAGAGGTGGAGTGGGGAGACAGATAAAGGGGGAGAGGGCAGACAGAAAGACAGGCTACAGGGAGAAGCAGGAGGAATTAAAGAAATGGGATCCACAGCCGGACAGAGAGAAGGAGAAAGCAGCACAATCACCACAGGCTACAGGGCCCAGAAGGAAGAAACTGAAAAACAGGGAAGCGGGAGCCGTCCAGAGAGAGATATGAAGAAAGGGAAGATAGCGGGGAGCCGCCACACGGCAGCAAGGGAAGGATTAAAAAGATGGGGCAGGGAGACGGACAGGGAGCGATGGAGAAAGAAACAAAGCCCCTTGATGGGCTACAGGACAGAGAGGGAGCAACTGAAGACTCGGGGAAAAGGAGCAGGACAGAGAACGGAAAACCAGTGACGGGCCACAGGGCAGAGGGAGGAACCACATATGTGGGGAGAGGCAACTGGCCAGAGAGAGATGAGGACAGACAGATAACAGCAGTGGGCTACAGGGCTGAGAGAGAGAAACTGAAAAACGGGGACCGAGAGCCGGGAACAGGAGACACGCAGAAACACCAAATCGCAACAGGCCACAGGACAGAGAGGGAAGAAATAAACATCTGGGACCAGGAGCAACCTACAGAGAGACGTCGGGAAACGGAAGTTTCAAGAACAATGCATACGAGGCAGAGAGGAAGGCATTTTTAGAAGTGGGTCAAGACAGGGACAGGGAGCCCAACAGAGACAGAGAGAACAAGAAAGCAACAACGGGCTGCGAGACAGACAGGGAGGAATTGAAAAATCCCAGCAGGGAGAGACGGCAAAAGGAATGAAATCGCAACACGAACTTCGAAAGCGACAGGCTGCAGGGCAGAGAGGGAGGAATTTTAAAAAATCCGGATCTTGTGCTGGACCAAGAGAGACCGAGCAAATAAAAATGGTGAGGCCTAAAAGGGCACACAGGAAGGAATTAAACAACAGGGACAGAGAGCCAGACAGAGAAAAGTCCTGACAGGCTTCCAGAGAGAGAGGGGAATTTAAAATTAGAGACCAGGAGCTGGACAGAGAGAGACTGAGACAGGGGAGGGATAAAAAAAAAAAAAAAAAAAAGACGGGGGCGGGCAAGGGGGAAATCACAGCACCATGTGAAAGACAGGGGGCCAGGGGAGGGGGATAGGGAGGGCCTGGGACACACAAGTGGGGCGATGGGGCCCCGAGGGCCCAGGACTCACCGCATCCCTTGTTCTCAGTGCTGCCAGGAGAATTTGCCCGTTCAGACGCTTCCTTCTCTTCCTCTCCTCCCTTCCTCTTCTGCAGCTCCGGTCACATGGTGGTTCTCCACCTAAAAGATTACATGGCTGTCTCAACTCTTGCGAGACAAGGCTTCCTAGACATGTAGCCTCGCTCGTTCATGCGTCACACGGCCGTACCACGCCGTGGGTTACGCACATGGACTCTCCGCTTGCCTGCGGTGGGAGGCAGCTGCCGGCCGGCCGGCCTCTGATTCCTTCTTCTTTACCTTTCTCTGGCCTCTCCAGCTTCAGCCGCAGCAGCTCCTGTCCACTGCCCACAGCCAGCAAGCGCTCCGCCCGCCCCTTTTTGCCCCCACGCCGCGACGAGAGCGAGGTCAGGCAGAGACAACCCAGGCAAGACCGAGGCGGGTGCAGACAACAGCATCCTCAGGGGAGGAAGAGACACCTGTGCCCTCAGTGCAGCCTCTGGGAGACAAGGAGAATCAGTGACCATTATGATCGTAGATCATCCCCGGCCAAATCGCCTCCTTCCACAGCAGCTTCTGGAGATGCCACTTTTTCCCTGCACTGCAGCTAATGGCATCCACGTTAAGGCAGAATCAAGTGCATCCGAGGGCCAGCTTGCTGCCATCACAACAGGATGACCTGGGGAGACAGGCTGCAGGGGAGGTGCTGGAGCTGGAGGCAGCTGCGCGGGGCCAGCGGGGCCGGGGAAGGCTCAAGGGGAGCTCTGGCGAGTTGGGAAGGCACCCGGCGCCTGGAGGGGCGTCCGCCTCCTTCCCCTCTTCCCTCCCACCAGCTCCCGGGAGCTCCCCGGGGCTGCCCGCCGCAGCACGGGCCTTGAGGCTTCCCGTCCCGCCACCCCCGGCGGCCAGCGGCCAGCAGAGACTCCCGCACCAGCCGAAGGAGCTCGCTCGCCTCACCGCCGGCCTCGCCCCTCACCCGCCGCCATGCTGCTCTCGCGCACCGCGCATGCGCGAGCCGCCGCCGGCGCGCCGGAAGGTCCACGCCCGGCGCGCGACCGCCGCGCTGCGGGACCGCGCTTTGGCCGCGCGGCAGCAGCGCCCGCCGGGCGGCGCGTGCCCGGGGCGGCCCCGACGCTGCAGCCCCGCGCGTTGCGCGCCGAGCGCCCGCCGGCCCCGCGCCCCTGGGGCGGGAGGACACGCCCCCGGCGGGGCGGGAGCGGGGAAGGGGCGGGTCTGAGCTTGGGCTGGGGGCGAGGGGCAAGTCGGCGGGTGCAGGCGGCACCCGAGGGGCGGTGGGAGGGCGGTGCCGAGCATGGTGGGGCGGAGGGGGCACAAGGTCGGAGGGCAGGGGGTTCGGGGGCACGTCCCGCAAAAACCTCGCATGGGGCAACATCTCCATGGGAATCACTTGGGGGGGGGGGGGGGGGGGACGGGACGGGACGACACGACGGACGACAGGGATGGGGGGGGCGGGGGCGGGCAGAACAGCGGGGAGGAGACCCTCTGGGCCCCGGACTCTCCCCACCGGACAGCCCCGGCTGCAGCACCCGCAGGTCCCCGCTGGAGACAGAGCCAGGAGCCTCCGGCCGCAGGGCTGGCGCCGCCGGGCGAGCACGCTGAACGGCCGGCAGGCAAACCTGGGCAGGGGGAGCTGCCGAGCAGCACCAGACACAACACGGCAGCTCAAGAACAAAAATCCCAAGTTATGTCTCAGCATATGAGAAAAGTAACACAGGAGAAAGCAGAAGAATTCAGTGAGAATGAGGGATAGGATAGCAGTTGAGCTAAAGGAGGTCAGCTCAAACTACAACACATCTGTTCAAAGCCAGAGCCATCGGTACGCTTAAAAAAAAATTTAAAAAAAAAAATCAATACTAAGACTCATCAATACAATTTTGAAAGCATTCTCAGCATAAAAGCAAACACCCTTGATAGTGCTGGAAAACGTCTCGTCCCTTTCTCACAGCACCCCTGGGGGGAGATACACACCCCCCCCCCCCCCCCCGCCCGTGAGACCGCATGAAGACCTCGTACCATCCTCGGACTCACCATAACAGCTACAGCCCTTGCGCCACCGCCGCTGCTGCTGCATGTCTCGCTTGCTCAGTCAATAAATCTGCAGAGTGAAGTGTAAAACTCTAAATAAACATAACAAAGTCATGTTTAAAACGTTCTTTAAAGAAAGAACAAATCTCAGTCGTTCACTTTATACCGAAAAAGCACGTGGATGTTCATGTACATCCAACAAAAACGCTTACACTACCAAAGTATTTGATTTGATGTTTGCGTTAACTGCACTCACCCAGCTGCAAGCAGATACCATTAAATCACCTGTCTCCAAAATACACCGTTCCCATCCGACTGGGGGGTTTCTTGTGCATTACACCATTAGGAGGGACATCTGGGCAGCTGCACCGCCCAGGAGAGATGCCACCAAATGGCCAGGGAAATGCACCACCAAAAGCCAGACAGAAATAAAGTACTTTGGAGTGCTCCCTCCAAATATGGGGAAAACCACCCATAACATTCAGCAGCCTCTCTTTTTAAACACATAGAAGAAATACCGAATTGCTTAAACACCCTCTTCAATCGTACCCTGAAGCTCGCGGGCGGTTACAGTTTAAACAAGGCAAGTTCATTTGTATATTACACAACATGAACTGTTTGGGGTTTTTTCCTATCAGAAATGAAACTTATAAAAAATTAGTAAGATAAGAGATCCCCATACTATTTTACTTTGGGGGACACACACACACACGACACACACACGGACGGGACGATGACGGACAGGGATGACGACACAATGCAGAAATCAACTACCCAGTTCTGCAATGCTTAAGGCTACCAAACAGGACTGGAAGATTTGCCAGAGAGAGGTGGGGGGAAAAAACCCACCAAACAAGCAAAAAAACCCCAAACAACAAAACAAAACAACACAACACAAAAAAAAACCCCAACCCACGACCTTGATTGCTCTTAGTACAGATGTCAGTATCTCAGTCAGGTTTTCACGTACCCCTATGAGATATTTTAAACACTTAAGGACTGAAAAAGGAGAAAGCTTTTATCTGGAACACAGTCCATTTCTTCAGAACATCCAAACTCTGACACACAGTTTCTTTCCCCTTTCAGCACCACACGATTCTCACAGAATCGTTTCTCAGCAAGCACACAAAACAGAAAGCTACGCACGCTCTCAGGAAGAGCAAATAAACGGAGGGGAGTACACTTCACACAGGCACAACGTGCTCCAGAACAGATCTTATTTTGAGTGTTTCTGCTGAAGCACTTCCTATCAAAACTAGAGAAGGAGAGCTGGCACGTTCTTCACGTTCACTTTAAAGTCCGTACTACAAGTACCTGGGGAAAAATGCAGACGCACGGGGCAGATGTACCTTGTCCTTGCAGGCCACTCGGGATCCTCTGGGCCAGTCTTGTACCTCCAGGGCAGAAGAAAGGGTCACCATGGTGAAATGATGCCAGTTGATAGTCTGCTGAGAGAGGAAAAAAAAAAAAAAACAAGCCACCTTTTAGCACAAAGCGGGCTAGGAATCAAAAGCTTCCTATTTCGGCGAAGGTTTGCAATGACTACAACCGAGTGGAGGAAAAAGCATTTTGCATCATCTTTGGTACAGCTGTTGAGACAGGCCACTAGAGATTTTGGTTTTCATAGAAAACTGGGTGCTTTCTGCCTTTTTTTTTTTTTTCTTTTTTTTCCTCCTTCTGACTCATTGGCAGCTTCAGTCTCACCAGAACTCCCTTCCTTAGATCGACACAGATAACTACGCACCTTTTCTCAAGCCTACACAGAGCCAGGGTTTCCTCACCCTAGACATCCCAAATCGAATACTATCCTTAAAATGTACAGCGACCCACCTGTCCTTGTCAACCGCCTCCTTGCAGAAACTGCCCCTTCACAGCTCGTCCCCGTCTCGGCGGATTGTCCTGCTGGAGGATGAAGTGCAGAAGATGCGTATCCCCACAGCATTTGTCTGTGAGGGTACATGTTCAGAAATACTCCGAATCTGTAAGACAGACAGGTGTCATTTCTGTGATTTCAATCATCAGAACTCAATTGTGAGGAAACAAACTAACGTTTAAATGAAGGGTCTGTACGCTACAGTCCTAGGAGAGGGGCAGGGGGGAGAAAGGCGTTACAAATTGGAAAAAAAAAAAAGGGCATGATTCGGAGCTCCCAATCATGACGGAGCGGTGGGGACAGTAACAAAAGCAAAGACAAACAGCAGCAACGTTAAGTGAAATCCAGCTTTAATTCTGATCACGTCTTTAAGAGACTCCCCAAGTCTATACCTCAGTCCTACGAAGGACTAGTTCTTTTTTTTGAAGGACAAGCTTTTTTTTTTTTAACACATAAAAGTCCCAGACTGAGGGCTCCACGGAATAGCATGTGGACTGAACCACAGGACAAGCAGTCATCAACACTCTAATGAAAAAACCAAATCGACTATAAACCAAGTTTAAACATCACTGTCCATCCTGTGTCTTTGGTTACATTTCTACCGGCATCTAGGTGCTCAAGAGTTCACTGTCCTCACACCACAGGTTACTGACAATGTACTCGGGCATCTAAAAATAAAAAGCCATCTCCACCCCACCCATAAAATCAGGGTGAACCACGAGAAGAGAAACTCTCAAGGCGGCAACAGGCAGCTCTGCACTTACCACGGAGGAAAGTCTGTTCCTCGGCCCGGAAAAAAAAACCACTCTCGACTCCCAAGAGACCTCCCGGGGAACGAACCGTGCTCCATTAACGGCGTTTTGTCTCCAGCTTCTCTGCCCCGGGCTTGGGTGGGGAGGGGCGGCGGGGCCCTTCCACTCGCCCTGGCCCCTCCGCGCTCCCCCAGCCCCACGTGGGCCATCGCCCAAGCACCGACCGCATCCGCCCGCGCGGGATCTCCCTCGTGGGACGCGGAACGCGACGCCGGGAAGAGGCGGCGGAACAGGAACCTCTTGGTCAGGTCGCCCGGCCAGCGGCGAGAAGACCGAGCAAGGTTCTGCCCGAGGGGCCGGGCAGGGCCCCCTGGAGCCCCAGCCGGCCCCTTTCCGTCCCCTTTGCCCGGCACCGAGCAGGCCCCGCCGCCCCGCCCCAGACACCGGCGAGCACCGCCCGGCCCGCTCCGGCGCACCGGCAGGGCAGCCCGGCAGCGCCGCGCCCCGGGACCGCCGCTCCCGCCGTGTCGCGAGAGGCGCCTGCCCGGCTTCCGGCCCTGCGGGGACATCGCCCTCCCCACCCTCCCCCCCACGGCGCGGCTCCCCCCCGCTCCTTCCCACACGGCGCGGCTCCGCCCGCAGCCCCCCCCCGCTCCGCGCCTCCGACACGGGCCCCGCCGGCCTGGCCGCCCGCCTCACGGCTTTCCCCGGGACCCACCGGTCGATCGCCCGCTCCCCACTCACCCGCTCCCCCGGCGGAGCCCGAGCCAGAAGAGCCCCAGCCGCAGCCCCAGCCCCGCAACGTTCGGTGACCGCGCCGCTCCTGCCGCGACTCGCACTGCCGGGCGGTGCACCGGAGAGTGCAGGAAGCCACGCGCCCCGGAGGGGCGGGGAGAGAGGCGGAAGTGACGCTTCCGGCGGCGCGACAGGATGCAGGAACACGCGCCCACCAGGACGGGGGGATGCGGCAAAGCGCGCCCCCTGCCGGGCGGGGGGAGCATGGAAGACACACCCCTGGGCGGGCGGGAGCACCGCTGGGCAGCGCCAAAGCACGCGCACCAGGGGCGGGAGAAGGGAGCGGGACGGCACCTCCGGGCCGCCGCCGACCAGGAGACCCCGCGCACCCGCCGAAAGGGATGACTCGCTCGCCTCACCGGTGGCCTCGGCCCTCCCCCGGCGCGCCGCCGTGCTGCTGCCGGGCACGCGTTTGCCCGGCACGCGCTTGCCCCGCCCACCACCGACGCGCCGGAGGGGCCGGAGCCGGCGCGCGAACGGGCAGAGGGCGAGGGGCAGAACGGCAGCGCCGGCCCCGCGCCCGCGGAGCGGCAGCGGGGCTGCCTTACCGGGAGGCAGCAGACGGCGCCAGGCAGCCCCCGCGGTCTCGCATGGCCGCTGCGGGCGAACGGCAGCGTGGAAACAGCGAGCGACACCGCGCATGCGCGGGTCGGGGCTGCAGTACCTGCCCTTGGCCGCATGGTGGCAGCAGAGCGCCGCAAAGCGAACTGAAACGCGCAGAAAGCCCATTTAAGAAGCGCGGGCTCTGAGGAAATCCGGGGGCGATGGACAGAAAAGGCAGCGAACGTGCCCCTCCAGCCCGTGTCCGGGGCTACACGGCAACAGCTGCCCTGTCCCCCGATGACCCCTCACTAGCCAGGGAGGGGCGTCGAGAAAAGGGGAGGAGACCTGCGGGTCGAAGTGAAATCGGGTTTAACGAGACAGCACCACTACCAACAGAGGCATGCAAAGTTACACTGGGCCAAATGAACGTGCAGCAGCCACGATCGACAGGAGAGGGGTCCTCGGGAGCAAGGAGAAGCAGGGAAAGGAGAGAGCCCTGCAGGAGCCCCGCGGGAGATCCCCTTCCTCAGCAAACCTTCCCGCTTTATACTGAGCATGACACAATGGTCCGGGCTACACCTGTAGCTGACTCAAACTGCTAACAGCCTGCTGAGCATTGCTGGGCTGTGATTCTGGACCAGCCAAACCGTGACAGTGAAACACAGACAAGCAAGTCTGTAGACAGAAACTTTTAAAAGTGATGGGGATTAAGGAAATAAGGGAAAAAAATAAAAATAGTAATGGAGAAGTAGAAAGAAAAATCTATAAAGCAAAGGCACTGAAGAAAAAGAAAAAGTTAAAACTTAAGATATCAAAAAGCAAAGAGTAGATGTAGAAAATACAGTGTAAGCAATAGGGATTAGGGAAATAAAGGGGAAAGATATAAAAATACAGAAAGTGACAGCCAACAAAAATGGAGACAGAGAAAGAAAAATTTAAAAGGATGGTGGTAAGGAAAGATAAGGCATAATTAAAAAATAAAGACAGGATGTGGGATAAAAGTAGATAGAAATCTTTAAGAGCAACAGGGTACAAGAAACAGAAATAATTTAAAAATAGGGTTGGGGAGGTGGATAGAAGAAAATTGAGGAAGAATTTTTTTTTTTTTTTAAGTGAGAGCATACAGGACAGAGAGAGGAATTAAAAAAGGAGGGACAGGGTGCCAGAGGGAGGGAAAATGAGAAAGAGAAATTGCAATGCAGTGAGGCACAAGAAACACGGGAAAGCATTAAGAAATTGGGAGAGGGAGCCAGAAAATGGGACACCATGAACAAGAGAGGGATGGAGAGGGGGACAAGGGTGTAGAGAGGAGAGCTGAGAGATTGCACCAGAAAATAGGGACTGAGAGACAAATGGGAGAGATGGGGAGTGAGGCAGAAGGGACTGACGAGACAGAGGCAAAACAAGGGCCAGGGACAAATTCTAAAGCAACAGGGGAAAAGAAACATAGGCAAGAAATTAAAAATAGAAACAGGGAGCCAAATAGAAACACATGTAGAACAAATATTTCAAAAAGCGATGGAGTACGGGAAACACAGGCAAGAAATAACACATGGGGGCAGGGTGACAGATGGAAGAAGCAAAACTGAAGAAGTGGTTGGGTAGAGGACACAGAGGGAAGAATTAAGAACTAGAGACAGGGAGATGGACAGAGGGAAAAGCAGAAAGAATATTTTAAATGTGAAAGGGTACAAGAATTAAAAGAATAGGTATATGGACCTGCGTAAAGGGATGCAGGCAAAAATGTGAAAAACAACAGGAGACGAGAAACATAGGCAAGAAATTAAAATTAGGTCAGGGAGGGGGAGAGCAAGAGAGAGGTTGCAAGAAAATTTAAAAAGCGACTGGGTTCAAGAGACTTAAGTGAGAAGTTAAAAGACAGGAACGGAGAGGTAGAAACTTTCAAAAGCGATGGGGTACAAGAAACATGCAAGAAGGAAAAAACAGGAACAGAGAGCCCAGTAGAAGCAAACTGCCATGGGTTGACCTTGGCTGGCTGTTGAGTGCCCACCAAGGTGCTCCATCACTTCCTTTCCTCAACCAGAGGAAGAAAATACAACAAAAGCGCCAGTGGAAACCCACCACACTTCCCACAATCAACAGGGACCTGGATAAATGGAGGCAGGGAGAGAGGGAGACCTAGAAATGCCCTTTTCACAAGCAAAAGAAACTTTACAGCAAACTGAAGTCACATCCACTTCCTGTCACCCCAGTTTTGGCAGGAGAGCATAAAGGGCCTTTAATCCTCAGTAGTCCCAGAGTTTCAGGAGCTTGCCCAATGATTGCTGGAAAGTCAGTGTCATAGGGAAGACCAGAGCCCCATTGCTAGTCCCTGCTCTGACTGGTCTGCTAACATGAATGAAAAGAGACTCAAGCAACTAAAACAGTTCATAAAATAAAACCAACTTAGAAAGATGTCCAAAGAGGAACAAATCTGAAGTAAGGAAAATCCGACAGTGAAGCACTTATCATATGCAGCTGTAGTGCACAGTTGATTTTAAGGACTCCAGAATTAGGACTGCAGTGTGCTGTGTTGATCAGCATGCGACACACTGGCAAATCACATTGAGTGCACTAGAAATCTTTTTGCATGTGCACTTGCCTTTTGGTAATAATCATATTTCACACAATAAGTGCAAAGCCTTTGGTCTTTTGCACGTGCATTGATGTGGCTTGTGCTTGCTTTGGTACTGCACGCCTGTTTCTTGTGTCATGCTGAAGTACAGCAAAACACTCGAGTATCTTTTTTAAGAACAAAGCCAATCAGATGCAAATTTGGACACAGGCATATGCATCTTTTTGAGTCAGAGTTAAGCAGACGTGTATGCTTTTCAGTGATGCAGTTATTCCCTCTGCTTTGCCTGATGCCATGAAGCTGCCTGCTTAATCCAGCGCTTTTATAAACTGTATTTTTCAGCTCCACTTTGACACCACCAGTCATTATAATCTGTTTTAAACATGTATGCTGATTAATCCAAGGTGTCTTGTTTGCAGCAACCTAGAACTTTGAATCTTATTCTCTAACTTAATCTCCTCATTAATTTTGAGGCTTAATTTTGGAATACAAATGACAGTGAGCAGGAGTGAGCCATGGAAGATGCCAGGCACTGCTTGCTGGCATAGGAAATGGTCTCCCAGTGGAAGCCTTGAGCCATCTTGCAGGTTGCTGCTTAGACTCTGGTAGCCTGGTACCTGTCAGAGGAAGGGGAAAGAAGCACATCCTAACAGCTGGACATGTATCCTGGTGGTCTGTCGTAGTCATCAAGATTCCAAGCCTAAACCTGGGAATGTGCCGAGAGCTGATGGGTTAAGCTGGTGGTTAGGATGGCATGCTGCCTTATGAATGGTGCCAGTGTTACAAGTACTTCTTTTATTATAGGAGTACTGAGAGTTCCCAGTTATGCTGGATGCTGCCCAGTAATTCATGGGGTAAAAAATAGTCCACGACCAAAACAGCTGACCACGATATTCAGCAAGACAGTCAATGGAAGGTGCTTTACTTGAGGGGATGTTATTAGCTGTATTCTGCATATAGGTGAACTGAGGTAGAGGAGGGATGAAAATTACTAGTGCAGGGAGGATGTCTCTGACAGAATGGTTGAAGCGATTCAGGCTACAGCATGAAGCAGTTATGCCTGTAGTTTTTGAAGTGTCTGGCCTGGCATAAAAAAATAGGAAAACTGCTGTCTTGAAAATGAATCCGAAAGAAACATTTCCCATCCTTAATCCATTACACCTCTACATCCAGTCTGTACACTGCATTTTGGACTCCTTTGGAACCAAATCTTGCGGGTGGTTGTTGTTAGTATGAAAGGATACTTTCTGTAATAAATTCCAAGACTGCTTCTTGCTGGAAAAGCCTGATGTGGCATCCTGTACACCACTGGCAAATCTCCTACTGACTTGGCCAGCAGGATCTCACCTGAGCCATTTTTACAAAGCACAGCATCTGGCATTGAGCAGAAGCTGGTTGATTGTTTTATTTTTTTAGCTAGTTTCCCAGTCCACTCTGGAAAAAGACCAGCCTATCAGAATCGGCAGAGGACAAGGGTATGTTAGGATGGGGCTTGGCAGAGAAAAAATGGGCAAAACATGCTGCCATGTGACCTACTGCTTGCCAGGAAAATTGATTCTCTCCCTTCCCAGAGCTCTCCCAGCTGGGATGCCAGGGAGAGGAATAGCAATGGTTTTGGCATATAAATTGCAGTGAGCACTAGGATAAGCTGAGGAAGGACTGGCATCATTTGAAGCGTGCACGTTTGTCAGAGGAATAGAAACCATAATGTTCCTCCATCGCAGATCCAATGCATCCTTGCTACAAAATTGGCTGGCTCATGAACAAACTGCCCCCGACAGCCGTAACCTCTTACTTGTCAGTACGAAATGCACACGCATGCCGCCATTCAGTTTAAACCTTAGAGAAATCTTTTGCTAAGGGCCAATTGCCAGAAGGGACAGAATTTGTGACATACTTGCTCTGGACTGAAACTCTTAAACAGTAAACACTCGTGCAGTAAACCTTTCTATGGGAGTCTTCTCTAAAAGAAGGCATTTTGCAGGTAATTGGGAAATGGAGAGTCAGCAAGAGGATGAGCAAATACCTGCTGCAAAAAAAAGCCTGCCACATTTTTCCTCTAAAAATTCCAAGTGTTCCCACGTGCTTGCCACCTGGCTGTCTGTGAAGGTCATCTGTTTGCAGGAAGACAACAGACTCTGTGGGAATCAGGTATGTGTTGGCTCCTCTCTGAGCTTCCCTATTTGCCAGTCCTTGTCAGACTACCATTTGCTGAGGTGAAATGTCAGTATCTGCAAAATTCAGTCATTAATGTTGCAGAAGTAGGAGCCCTGAACTGAGTCCTCTTTGAGGTCAGACACTGTGCTTCTGCTCTGCCCCAGCAATGGCAGGAAACCAATGACTCAATACTCTCAGGAGTTTCCTCACCAGAGGGAAGCAACACAGACTGACCTGTCAGTCTGTGCACAAAAAACAGAGACAGCTTTACTTTCAGCTTTTAGCTAGAGATAGTGCTTTCTTGCCAAGCGGAAAAGGTACAGTATGAGAAGTGGTTACACATCTGCAGGCAACACTAAATTTATTCTCACAGCCCAGTTTAAGAGTAAGTGGAGTGTAGATGGGATAGACCCAGGCATACTGAAACTCCAGGTGCTCATACAACACCACAAATCACACATATCCATTCTTCCTACTGCGTGCTCTTCAGTCCTTCATTTCAGCTTCTATTCTCACTTCTTTGCTCCTTAGTTGCTTTCAGTACAGAGACCCTGAGGATCCTGCTTTATTCTCACTCCTCTTTTGGCAGTGGCAGAAGAGAGCGGTAGTGGAGAGATATAGTCTTAGTCTCGTCACGAGCAGAATTTTGGCTGGCAGGAGTACGGAGGTTGCCAGTACCAGAACTGTCCAGCATCTTTCACAGCAAGCCCTTTAGACTCTTTTGATGGCAGAGAACAAGGCCTTCGATTACTTTACAGAATTTAAGGTATGTTTTTCAAGCTGTTGAGGAGAGAAGGGGGAAGGGAGAGGCAGACTTGACCTGGGAAGCAATGTACCATAGGAGATAAATGGCGCTGCTCCAGCCAGATAAAGCGCACAAGTAACTATGTGAGAAGAAAAGATAGAAAGAGACATGGAAATCATATGTGGCTGGGGCTGGTGAGAGCATTGTTCTCTGACACCTTGCTGAAAGCAGCATTCCCACAGGGAAAACATTTTCCACCCCAGTGGGTACCTATGAGAGAACACAGCAGTTGTGTCTCACTGCCTTTCTGGAAGGAAAGCATCTCTTCTTAGATTTTTTTTTTTCCCTGTCAAAGCAGAGACAGCTTCCCTGCTGGCATTGATCCCTGCTGCCCTATTGGTTTATGAAGCTTTGCCAGCGTGAGAAGAGCTATGTCTGCCATTGGAAGTTACTGCGCAATAAGGTATGATACAAATTTGCTGTGCACTAATTAATCAGCATGCTTTGTGAAGAGTGAGACTGAGGAACTGATTCCATTCAAGGGTAGTCTTACTGCATGCCAAGAACCAGACTAGCCACACACTGCTGCCCAGTGAGAGTGGTCTTCTTCCTTTCCAGTCGCCACTCTCAGTGTCACTCTCAGTGCTACCAGTTCTTTCCTGCTCTGTCCGTTGCTGACTGAGCTTACTAGCCCAGAAGAGGGCAAATCCATTTCTTTTTTGCTTGGACTGGTTTTCTGTTGGGTTGAATGATTGAATTGCCTCATGAAGTGTTCTGATGAACCCAGAAATGGCATGACACAAACAGTGGGAGTGAGGATGGTAACAGGAGACTTGGCTTTCCGTCTTGGCCACAGTGTACCATTAGATTAGATCAACCATATCATCTCTCTTAACCCCATGAGTGTCTGTATAAGGAACAGGTGTAGCATATGCCGTATGCTGCACATTCATGACCTCCCTCACTCTGAATGAACTTCCTTTTAGATGGGAGTTCCTTCCTTCGAGAAGGGTGTGCTTTTCTGGTCAAATTGCAGAAGAGGATCTTTTTTTGATTACTCCTAGGTGCATTCACATTAAATTTCCGTCTTTTTCATTGTCTCCTCTGTGTTGTCGTGTACTTCAAAGGGGATGGAGGAGAAAGGCTGCTATATTGTGTCTGTTCTTCAAAGGGATAAGATCCATTATCCTTTTCTCACTTGTGTTGGCAACCAGCCAGAGTCTTAGTCTCCTGAAAACACGGGCACTGTATGCGAGTTTTATGCTGGTCCCTAAAGGCCAAGGGAGTGTGTCCTTTAGAAGACTGCTCTTAACAAATCCGTAAGCAGAGGAGTCTGACTTTGTGGACAGTAATAGGGGCATCAGCAGAGGTAAAGCTCTATCAGTAAATGATACTATAACCCAGGAGAACTTTCCAGTTGCTCCAGAGTTTCTCAAGGCCTTGAACCTTAACATGCACTTTGCCAGTTTGAGCCCTAAAAGAGAAGGAAAAAAAAACTGGCCAGTTTTACGCCGGAACAGGAGAAGCGAGTTGCCTTGTGTGTGATGGCAGTAACCAATGAGGAAATGATCAGTATGTATCTTTTCACTGAAGAAAGAGGTTTTGCAGTCTTAGAGTATGGCTTTCCAAGTTGTCCCTGTCTTGCAGACCCATCTTTCCACCTCACATGGTCTCTCTTTCTCTTGCCTGAGAGCATTGCTCTAAGTTCCTCCTTAATTCAAAGGCATTTTGATGACCAAAAAGGACACGGAAGATGTATATGGGCAAGGAGCACTTGGAATCCTTGAATCAATGTATTGTGTCTCATTGTTTTCATTACTGTCTCAATTTTGCTTTTCCAATTGGGAAGGAAGAGACAGAATGGAAAGGTAAAAATAAAATGTGTGTTGGGAAAGGGAGCTGTTGATCCCATGGGTTACTCAGAGTGCACAGCTTTGCCCTAAACCTCATTGTTATCTGGGCCGCAGGCCAAATGTTTGGCTGAAAAAAATATGCATAGTTCCAAAACACTGTGTTAATTTATGTCCTCTATTACAATACCACTGAGTAAGAGCATAATTCTTTTTAGTAAACATCTGATAGCATGATAAATACAGTCATCTTTTCAGAGAAGCTACCCTAGCTCCGGCCGTGGTATTTATCAGAGCAAGCAAGAACAGCCAAACAATTTTGCATGTCTGGTTTTCTTCTTGAGCCTGTCTCCTCTTTAGGTCAAATCACATCTTACCCAGGAAGGTTTGGATGGATACCAAAAAATAACTCCTAATTTACCTTATGTAATATCATTATCAAAATTCAGCATTTCTTAAAAACTGAAAGATGGAATCCAGGTTATGCTGTCTTTAGGTGTCTTTCCGCTCTTATACTTGCAATGCATTTAATCTCTCGAGCCTTACAGGCCTTTAGATGCAGCTGTCCAGGTGAAAAACAAGGGCAGTGACCCACGAGTTTTATAAAAACATGAAGGTAGAAGTTCTTAGTATGACAGTCCTCCGCTTCTTTCCTTCCCTTCAAAATATTTCAGAAGGGCAGAAACTATATTTGGCTTAAATTTTACTGAGGAGCTGCCTCCAAGTCCTATTTTCAAGCAATGAACGGATGTCCCTTCTTCACACAGGGTTGAAGTATAACGGTAGAATATCTCTCCTAGGTAGCAGAAAGACTGCTTTTTCTGCAGTCGAGTTTGCCAGATTGTTGCAGGTGACTGAAGAAAAGCTGGAGGTGATATCCCCTACCACTGAAACAGAAGAATCCTGAAGGGGACATCTGTCCACCACGTTTGATACCTACATGCTGATTCTCTTCTCATTCAGCTTTATACAGCCACAATTCCACTGAGCACATCGAATTAGTCTAGATTTACACCACAGATAAACAGAACCTGGATCAGATCTTTGGAACTAGACCGTTAACAGGCATAAGAACCCATGACTTTAAATCCTCTATATTACTGTGCTAAGCCTGTTTACCCTCTAGTTCAGTAGTCACAGTGAACGCAGTTGTAGTTTATGTCCTTAACAATTATGTTAGGAGGAGGAGGCAGCAAGATCTATGCTTCATCTCAGGACCAGCTTGCAGTAACCTGAGTAAATGGGAGTCATTAGAGTTACTCCAGTTTTAATTACAGTGGTGCACCTGCACAGAGAACGTGGCCCATGCTGGAAGGAACAAACTAGCTTTGCTCAAATCCTTTTGCAACTAAAGGGAAGAACCACAAGAAAATCACAGGCAATTGCTGTATGCAGCATTGCCACAGACTTCTTAGGGGGAGCTCCATGGAGGTATGCTAGCATCTGTGTGCGTAGAGCCCCTTTGAGAAAAGGCAGGCAGCTCAAGCATTTCTGGGTCCTATCCTATGAGAAGCCATGCGTCAGACTGTGTAACAGGGCCATGCATGTGTATGCCAATGCCTTGCAGCAGGGAACAGTCAATGGCTGCATCCAGAGACAGGATGCCTTTCAGTTGGGCTCCTTCAAATTAAAGACCTACTTAAACGGCACGCCTTCTCTGGCTACTCCTCAGCACAGATGCAGTTAGGCCGGTGTCCCTTCAACTACACTGGCCTTTGGGCAACAATGCTGAGCACATAACTCACTACAGGCCATCACTCCTCTCTCCTCGGTTGGCCTGGGCTGTAACTGTAGAAAGTAAACATCTTCCAGATGTTTACACCAAGTGAACATTTAGATCAGATCCAAAGTGTTAAAAAATTCCCTCAGTGATTTTGGAGTGAGACCCTCATTCAATGTAGCCGGTCCTTTGCGGCTTTACCACTTCATGTATATTTAAGAAGTGACCCATTAAATCTCCAAAGAAAGCACCCCCAATATATTCTTGTTCTGTCACCATTTGCCATTGAAATATATCTTTCAGCATACTCTTTAAATGCATTCTGGCAAAATGATACTATAGTTACGCGCGTATTTTTAACACCACAGTGCTATTAAAATACCATGAAAAGCAGTTTACTATGCAGTGGACGTAATCCGTGAACACTCAAGACTAAAAGAAAACTTTTTCTTTCCCAAATCTGAAGCTCAAATGCGCATGTTAAAGGGAACCTCTGGATCATTCAGAACTTGCCAACTAATAGTAGCTTATATTTATTTTTGGTGCATTTTATGCCAGTGATTGAGTAATCACCTGTTTTATCACGTTCCATATATGCTAGCAAATAATTCGAAACAATGTAAAGCCAAATGCTTGGATATAAATTTGCTTACTGTGTTTACAGGAGTGGGTTCAATTGTTTGGATGAAGTTTAATTTGGATGATCTTGTGGCCTGTTTGATGTGCCAAATTTTCACTCTCAAACCACAGGGAAAACAATTTAGACCTTAGCACTAGAAATTGAACTATTGTACTCTAGTATTTTTGTACTAGAGCACTGGGTTGGTGTCAGAGATTTGAACCACTGGGAAAAAAAAATTATGGCAATGGATCAGTGCAGATCTGCCAGAACAGCTACACAGGTTTTTACAAAAACACACACACACATATATAAAACCATTGGCATTGAGCTTTAGTGTGAAGTAAAGCTTGGAACATTTAATGGGTTATGTAATACGGTGTTATTTCCTGTCCCCATCAAATAAGACAGACTTCTTTCTTTGCTTTTCCTTTTACCATCTTATCAGGAATCTTAATAGACTTGCGGAAGCGTTTCTATTCTCTGCTTAGAAACACATGTCCCGACGTAGAGCCCAACGCACGTCCCGACGTAGAGCCGAAAGTTAGCTAACTACAGACGTAGAGCCCAACGCACGTCCCGACGTAGAGCCCAACGCACGTCCCGACGTAGAGCCCAACGCACGTCCCGACGTAGAGCCCAACGCACGTCCCGACGTAGAGCTGAAAGTAAGCTAAATCCCGACGTAGAGCCCAACGCACGTCCCGACGTAGAGCCCAACGCACGTCCCGACGTAGAGCCCAACACACGTCCCGACATAGAGCTCAAAGTAAGCTAAATCCTGATGTAGAGCCCAACACACGTCTAGACGTAGAGCCCAACACACGTCCCAACGTAGAGCCCAACACACGTCCCGACGTGGAGCCCAACACACGTCCCGACGTAGAGCTGAAAGGAAGCTAAATCTTGATGTAGAGCCCAACACACTTCCCGACGTAGAGCCCAACACACTTCCCGACGTAGAGCCCAACACACGTCCCGACGTAGAGCCCAACACACGTCCCTACGTAGAACCCAACCCACGTCCCAACGTAGAGCAGAAAGTAAGCTAAATCCTGATGTAGAGCCCAACACAAGTCCCGAAGTAGAGCCCAACACACGTCCCGACGTAGAGCCCAACACACGTCCCTACGTGGAACCGAACCCACGTCCCGACGTAGAGTAGAAAGTAAGCTAAATCGTGATGTAGAGCCCAACACAAGTCCCGAAGTAGAGCCCAACACACGTCCCGACGTAGAGCCCAACACACGTCCCGACGTAGAGCTGAAAGGAAGCTAAATCCTGAAGTAGAGCCCAACAGACTTCCCGACGTAGAGCCCAACACACTTCCCGACGTAGAGCCCAACACACTTCCCGACGTAGAGCCCAACACACGTCCCGACGTAGAGCCCAACACACGTCCCTACGTAGAACCCAACCCACGTCCCGATGTAGAGCAGAAAGTAAGCTAAATCCTGATGTAGAGCCCAACACAAGTCCCGAAGTAGAGCCCAACACACGTCCCGACGTAGAGCCCAACACACGTCCCTACGTGGAACCGAACCCACGTCCCGACGTAGAGCAGAAAGTAAGCTAAATCGTGATGTAGAGCCCCACACACGTCCCGACGTATAGCCCAACACATGTCCCGACGTAGAGCCCAACACACGTCCCGACGTAGAGCCCAACACACGTCCCGACGTAGAGATGAAAGTTAGCTAACTACAGACATAGAGCCCAACACACGTTCCGACGTAGAGCCCAACACACGTCCCGACATGGAGCCCAACACACGTCCCGACGTAGAGCTGAATGTATGCTAAACCACCACGTAGAGCCCAACAAACGTCCCGACGTAGAGCCCGACAGACGTCCCAACGTAGAGCTCAACACACGTCCCGACGCAGAGCCCAACACACGTCCCGACGTAGAGCTGAATGTAAGCTAAACCCCGACGTAGACCCCAGCACACGTCCCGACGTAGAGCCCAGCACACGTCCCGACGTAGAGCCCAGCACACGTCCCGACGTAGAGCTGAAAGTATGCTAAATCCTGATGTAGAGCCCAACACACGTCCCGACGTAGAGCCCAACACACGTCTCGACGTAGAGCCCAACACACGTCCCGAGGTAGAGCCCAACGCACGTCCCGACGTGGAGCCCAACACACGTCCCGACGTAGAGCCCAACACACTTCCCGACGTAGAGCCCAACACACGTCCCGACGTAGAGCTGAAAGTAAGCTAAATCCTGATGTAGAGCCCAACACACGTCCCGACGTAGAGCCCAACACACGTCCCGACGTAGAGCTGAAAGTAAGCTAAATCCTGATGTGGAGCCCAACACATGTCCCGACATAGAGCCCAACACACGTCCCGACGTAGAGCCCAACACACGTCCCGACGTAGAGCTGAATAGAAGCTAAATCTTGATGTAGAGCCCAACACACTTCCCGACGTAGAGCCCAACACACGTCCCGACTTAGAGCCCAACACACTTCCCGATGTAGAGCCCAACACACTTCCCGACGTAGAGCCCAACACACTTCCCGACGTAGAGCCCAACACACGTCCCGACGTAGAGCCGAAAGTAAGCTAAATCCTGATATAGAGCCCAACACACGTCCCGACGGAGAGCCCAACGCACGTCCCGACGTAGAGACCAACGCACGTCCCGACGTAGAGCCCAACGCACGTCCCGACGTAGAGTTGAAATTTAGCTAACTACAGACGCAGAGCCCGATACACGTCCCGACGTAGAGCCCAACACACGTCCCGACGTAGAGCCCAACACACGTCCCGAGGTAGAGCCCAACGCACGTCCCGACGTGGAGCCCAACACACGTCCCGACGTAGAGCCCAACACACGTCCCGACGTAGAGCTGAAAGGAAGCTAAATCCTGATGTAGAGCCCAACACACGTCGCGACGTAGAGCCAAACACACGTCCCGACGTAGAGCTGAAAGTAAGCTAAATCCTGATGTAGAGCCCAACACACGTCCCGACGTAGAGCCCAACACACGTCCCGACGTAGAGCCCCACACAGGTCCCGACGTAGAGCCCAACACACGTCCCGACGTAGAGCCCAACACAAGTCCCGACGTAGAGATGAAAGTTAGCTAACTACAGACATAGAGCCCAACACACGTCCCGACATGGAGCCCAACACACGTCCCGACATGGAGCCCAACACACGTCCCGACGTGGAGCCCAACACACGTCCCGACGTAGAGCTGAATGTATGCTAAACCCCCACGTAGAGCCCAACAAACGTCCCGACGTAGAGCCCAACACACGTCCCGACGTAGAGCCCAACACACGTCCCGATGTAGAGATGAAAGTTAGCTAACTACAGACATAGAGCCCAACACACGTTCCGACGTAGAGCCCAACACACGTCCCGACATGGAGCCCAACACACGTCCCGACGTGGAGCCCAACACACGTCCCGACGTAGAGCTGAATGTATGCTAAACCCCCACATAGAGCCCAACAAACGTCCCGACGTAGAGCCCAACAGACGTCCCAACGTAGAGCTCAACACACGTCCCGACGCAGAGCCCAACACACGTCCCGACGTAGAGCTGAATGTAAGCTAAACCCCGACGTAGAGCCCAGCACACGTCCCGACGTAGAGCCCAACACACGTCGCGACGTAGAACCCAACACACGTCCCGACGTAGAGCCCAACACACGTCCCGACGTAGAGCTGAAAATAAGCTAAATCCTGATGTAGAGCCCAACATACGTCTCGACGTAGAGCCCAACACACATCGCGACGTAGAACCCAGCACACGTCCCGACGTAGAGCCCAACACACGTCCCGACGTAGAGCTGAAAGTAAGCTAAATCCTGATGTAGAGCCCAACATACGTCTCGACGTAGAGCCCAACACACGTCGCGACGTAGAACCCAACACACGTCCCGACGTAGAGCCCAACACACGTCCCGACGTAGAGCCCACCACATACGTCCCGACGTAGAACCCAACACACGTCCCGACATGGAGCCCAACACACGTCCCGACGTAGAGCCCAACACACGTCCCGACATAGAGCGCAACACACGTCCCGACATGGAGCCCAACACACGTCCCGACGTAGAGCCCAACACACGTCCCGACATAGAGGTGAAAGTAAGCTAAATCCTGATGTAGAACCCAACACACGTCCCGACGTAGAGACCAACAGACATCCCGACGTATAGCCCAACACACATCCCGACGTTGAGCTGAAAGTAAGCTAAATCCTGATGTAGAGCCCAACACACATCCCAACGTAGAGCCCAACACACGTCCCGACGTAGAGCTGAAAGTAAGCTAAGTCCTGATGTAGAGCCCAACACACGTCCCAACGTAGAGCCCAACACATGTCCCGACGTAGAGCTGTAAGTAAGCTAAATCCTGATGTAGAGCCCAACACACGTCCCGATGTAGAGCCCAACACACGTCCCGAAGTAGAGCTGAAAACAAGCTAAATCCTGATGTAGAGCCCAACACACGTCCCGACGTAGAGATGAAAGTTAGCTAACTACAGACATAGAGCCCAACACACGTTCCGACGTAGAGCCCAACACACGTCCCGACATGGAGCCCAACACACGTCCCGACGTAGAGCTGAATGTATGCTAAACCACCACGTAGAGCCCAACAAACGTCCCGACGTAGAGCCCGACAGACGTCCCAACGTAGAGCTCAACACACGTCCCGACGCAGAGCCCAACACACGTCCCGACGTAGAGCTGAATGTAAGCTAAACCCCGACGTAGACCCCAGCACACGTCCCGACGTAGAGCCCAGCACACGTCCCGACGTAGAGCCCAGCACACGTCCCGACGTAGAGCTGAAAGTATGCTAAATCCTGATGTAGAGCCCAACACATGTCCCGACGTATAGCCCAACACACGTCCCGACGTAGAGCCCAACACATGTCCCGACGTAGAGCCCAACACACGTCCCGACGTAGAGCTGAAAGTAAGCTAAATCCTGATGTAGAGCCCAACACACGTCCCGACGTAGAGTCCAACACACGTCCCGACGTAGAGCCCAACACACGTCTCGACGTAGAGCCCAACACACGTCCCGAGGTAGAGCCCAACGCACGTCCCGACGTGGAGCCCAACACACGTCCCGACGTAGAGCCCAACACACTTCCCGACGTAGAGCCCAACACACGTCCCGACGTAGAGCTGAAAGTAAGCTAAATCCTGATGTAGAGCCCAACACACGTCCCGACGTAGAGCCCAACACACGTCCCGACGTAGAGCTGAAAGTAAGCTAAATCCTGATGTGGAGCCCAACACATGTCCCGACGTAGAGCCCAACACACGTCCCGACGTAGAGCCCAACACACGTCCCGACGTAGAGCTGAATAGAAGCTAAATCTTGATGTAGAGCCCAACACACTTCCCGATGTAGAGCCCAACACACTTCCCGACGTAGAGCCCAACACACTTCCCGACGTAGAGCCCAACACACGTCCCGATGTAGAGCCGAAAGTAAGCTAAATCCTGATATAGAGCCCAACACACGTCCCGACGGAGAGCCCAACGCACGTCCCGACGTAGAGACCAACGCACGTCCCGACGTAGAGCCCAACGCACGTCCCGACGTAGAGTTGAAATTTAGCTAACTACAGACGCAGAGCCCGATACACGTCCCGACGTAGAGCCCAACACACGTCCCGACGTAGAGCCCAACACACGTCCCGAGGTAGAGCCCAACGCACGTCCCGACGTGGAGCCCAACACACGGCCCGACGTAGAGCCCAACACACGTCCCGACGTAGAGCTGAAAGGAAGCTAAATCCTGATGTAGAGCCCAACACACGTCGCGACGTAGAGCCAAGCACACGTCCCGACGTAGAGCTGAAAGTAAGCTAAATCCTGATGTAGAGCCCAACACACGTCCCGACGTAGAGCCCAACACACGTCCCGACGTAGAGCCCCACACAGGTCCCGACGTAGAGCCCAACACACGTCCCGACGTAGAGCCCAACACAAGTCCCGACGTAGAGATGAAAGTTAGCTAACTACAGACATAGAGCCCAACACACGTCCCGACATGGAGCCCAACACACGTCCCGACATGGAGCCCAACACACGTCCCGACGTGGAGCCCAACACACGTCCCGACGTAGAGCTGAATGTATGCTAAACCCCCACGTAGAGCCCAACAAACGTCCCGACGTAGAGCCCAACACACGTCCCGACGTAGAGCCCAACACACGTCCCGACGTAGAGATGAAAGTTAGCTAACTACAGACATAGAGCCCAACACACGTTCCGACGTAGAGCCCAACACACGTCCCGACATGGAGCCCAACACACGTCCCGACGTGGAGCCCAACACACGTCCCGACGTAGAGCTGAATGTATGCTAAACCCCCACATAGAGCCCAACAAACGTCCCGACGTAGAGCCCAACAGACGTCCCAACGTAGAGCTCAACACACGTCCCGACGCAGAGCCCAACACACGTCCCGACGTAGAGCTGAATGTAAGCTAAACCCCGACGTAGAGCCCAGCACACGTCCCGACGTAGAGCCCAACACACGTCGCGACGTAGAACCCAACACACGTCCCGACGTAGAGCCCAACACACGTCCCGACGTAGAGCTGAAAGTAAGCTAAATCCTGATGTAGAGCCCAACATACGTCTCGACGTAGAGCCCAACACACGTCGCGACGTAGAACCCAGCACACGTCCCGACGTAGAGCCCAACACACGTCCCGACGTAGAGCTGAAAGTAAGCTAAATCCTGATGTAGAGCCCAACATACGTCTCGACGTAGAGCCCAACACACGTCGCGACGTAGAACCCAACACACGTCCCGACGTAGAGCCCAACACACGTCCCGACGTAGAGCTGAAAGTACGCTAAATCCTGATGTAGAGCCCAACACACGTCCCGACGTAGAGCCCAACGCACGTCCTGACGTAGAGCCCAACGCACGTCCCGACGTAGAGCCCAACGCACGTCCCGACGTAGAGCTGAAAGTAAGCTAAAAAATGATGTCGAGCCCAACACACGTCCCCTCGTAGAGCTGAAAGTAAGCTAAATCCTGATGTAGAGCCCAACACATGTCTCGACGTAGAGCCCAACACACGTCCCGACGTACAGCCGAAAGTAAGCTAAATCCTGATATAGAGCCCAACACACGTCCCAACGTAGAGCCCAACACACATCCCGACGTTGAGCTGAAAGTAAGCTAAATCCTGATGTAGAGCCCAACACACATCCCAACGTAGAGCCCAACACACGTCCCGACGTAGAGCTGAAAGTAAGCTAAGTCCTGATGTAGAGCCCAACACACGTCCCAACGTAGAGCCCAACACATGTCCCGACGTAGAGCTGTAAGTAAGCTAAATCCTGATGTAGAGCCCAACACACGTCCCGATGTAGAGCCCAACACACGTCCCGAAGTAGAGCTGAAAACAAGCTAAATCCTGATGTAGAGCCCAACACAAGTCCCGACGTAGAGCTGAAAGAAAGCTAAATCTGATGTAGAGCCCAACACACGTCCCGACAAAGAGCATAACACATTTCCCGACGTAGAGCTGAAAGTAAGCTAAATCCTGATGTAGAGCCCAACACACGTGCCGACGTAGAGCCCAACACACGTCCCGACGTAGAGCCCAACACACGTCCCGACGTAGAGCTGAAAGTACGCTAAATCCTGATGTAGAGCCCAACACACGTCCCGACGTAGAGCCCAACACACGTCCCGACGTAGAGCCCAACACATGTCCCGACGTAGAGGTGAAAGTAAGCTAAACCCTGATGTAGAACCCAACAGACGTCCCGACGTAGAGCCCAAAACACGTCACGACGTAGAGCCCAACAACACACGTCCCGACGTAGAGCCCAACACACGTCCCGACGTAGAGCTGAAAGTAAGCTAAATCCTGATGTAGAGCCCAATACACGTCCCGACGTAGAGCCCAACACACGTCCCGACGTAGAGCTGAAAGTAAGCTAAATCCTGATGTAGAGCCCAATACACGTCCCGACGTAGAGCCCAACACACGTCCCGACGTAGAGCTGAAAGTAAGCTAAATCCTGATGTGGAGCCCAACACACGTCCTGACGTAGAGCCCAGCACACGTCCCGACGTAGAGCCCAACACACGTCCCGAAGCAGAGCTAAAAGTACGCTAAATCCTGATGTAGAGCCCAACACACGTCCTGACGTAGAGCCCAGCACACGTCCCGACGTAGAGCCCAGCACACGTCCCGACGTAGAGCCCAACACATGTCCCGACGTAGAGCTGAAAGTAAGCTAAATCCTGATATAGAGCCCAACACACGTCCCGACGTAGAGCCCAACACACGTCCCGACGTAGAGCCCAACACACGTCCCGACGTAGAGCTGAAAGTAAGCTAAATCCTGATGTAGAGCCGAACATACGTCTCGACGTAGAGCCCAACACACATCGCGACGTAGAACCCAACAGACGTCCCGACGTAGAGCCCAACACACGTCCCGACGTAGAGCCCAACACACGTCCCGACGTAGAGCCCAACGCACGTCCCGACGTAGAGCTGAAAGTACGCTAAATCCTGATGTAGAGCCCAACACACTTCCCGACGTAGAGCCCAAAACACGTCCCGACGTAGAGCCTAACACACGTCCCGACGTAGAGCCCAACACACGTCCCGACGTAGAGCTGAGAGTAAGCTAAATCCTGATGTCAAGCCCAACACACGTCCCCACGTAGAGCTGAAAGTAAGCTAAATTCTGATGTAGAGCCCAACACATGTCCCGACGTAGAGCCCAACACACGTCCAGACGAAGAGCTGAAAGTAATCTAAATCCTGATGTAGAGCCCAACACACGTCCCGACGTAGAGCCCAGCACACGTCCCAACGTAGTGCCCAAAACACGTCCCGACGTAGAGCTGAAATTAAGCTAAATCCTGATGTAGATCCGAACACACGTCCCGACGTGGAGCCCAACACACGTCCCGACATAGAGTCCAACACACGTCCCGACGTAGAGCTGAAAGTAAGATAAATCCTTATGTAGAGCCCAACACTCGTCCCGACGTAGAGCCCAACACTCGTCCCGACGTAGAGCCCAACACACGTCCCGACGTAGAGCCCAACACACATCCCGACGTAGAGCTGAAAGTAACTAAATCCCGACGTAGAGCCCAACACACGTCCCGACGTAGAGCCCAAAACACGTCCCGACGTAGAGCTCAACACACGTCCCGACATGCACCCCAACACACGTCGCGACGTACAGCCCAACACACGTCCCGACGTAGAGCCCAACACACGTCCCGACGTAGAGCTGAAAGTAAGCTAAATCCTGATGTCGAGCCCAACACACGTCTCTCGTAGAGCTGAAAGTAAGCTAAATCCTGATCTAGAGCCCAACACACGTCCCGACGTAGAGCCCAACACACGTCCCGATGTAGAGCTGAAAACAAGCTAAATCCTGACATAGAGCCCAACAGACGTCCCGACGAAGAGCCCAACACACGTCCCGACGTAGAGCCCAGCACACATCCCGACGTAGAGCCCAGCACACGTCCCGACACAGAGCCCAGCACACGTCCCGAAGTAGAGCTGAAAGTAAGCTAAGTCCTGATGTCGAGCCAAACACACGTCCCCACGTAGAGCTCAAAGTAAGCTAAATCCTTATGTAGAGCCCAACACACATCCCGAAGTAGAGCCGAACACACATCCCGACGTAGAGCCCAACACACGTCCCGACGTAGAGATGAAAGTAAGCTAAATCCTGATGTAGAGCCCAACACACGTCCCGACGTAGAGCCCAACACACGTCCCGACGTAGAGCCCAACACACGTCCCGACGCAGAACCCAACACACATCCCGACGCAGAGTCCAACACACGTCGCGACGTAGAGCCCAACACACGTCGCGACGTAAAGCCCAACACACGTCCCGACGTAGAGCCCAACACACGTCCCGACGCAGAACCCAAAACATGTCCCGACGTAGAGCTCAACACACGTCCCGACATGCAGCCCAACACGCGTCCCGACGTAGAGCCCAACACACGTCCCGACGTAGAGCGCAACACACGTCCCGACGTAGAGCCCAACACATGTCCCGACGTAGAGCTGAAAGTAAGCTAAATCCTGATGTCGAGACCAACACACGTCCCCTCGTAGAGCTGAAAGTAAGCTAATTCCTGATCTAGACCCCAACCCACGTCCCGACGTAGAGCCCAACCCACGTCCCGACGTAGAACCCAACCCACGTCCCGACGTAGAGCCCAACCCACGTCCCGACGTAGAGCCCAACCCACGTCCCGACGTAGAGCCCAACACACGTCCTGACGTAGAGCCCAACACACGTCCCGACGTAGAGGCCAACACACGTCCCGACGTAGAGCCCAACAAACGTCCCGACGTAGAGCCCAACACACGTCCCAACGTAGAGCTGAAAGTAAGATAAATCCTTATGTAGAGCCCAACACTCGTCCCGACGTAGAGCCCAACACTCGTCCCGACGTAGAGCCCAACACACGTCCCGACGTAGAGCCCAACACACATCCCGACGTAGAGCTGAAAGTAACTAAATCCCGACGTAGAGCCCAACACACGTCCCGACGTAGAGCCCAAAACACGTCCCGACGTAGAGCTCAACACACGTCCCGACATGCACCCCAACACACGTCGCGACGTACAGCCCAACACACGTCCCGACGTAGAGCCCAACACACGTCCCGACGTAGAGCTGAAAGTAAGCTAAATCCTGATGTCGAGCCCAACACACGTCTCTCGTAGAGCTGAAAGTAAGCTAAATCCTGATCTAGAGCCCAACACACGTCCCGACGTAGAGCCCAACACACGTCCCGATGTAGAGCTGAAAACAAGCTAAATCCTGACATAGAGCCCAACAGACGTCCCGACGAAGAGCCCAACACACGTCCCGACGTAGAGCCCAGCACACATCCCGACGTAGAGCCCAGCACACGTCCCGACACAGAGCCCAGCACACGTCCCGAAGTAGAGCTGAAAGTAAGCTAAGTCCTGATGTCGAGCCAAACACACGTCCCCACGTAGAGCTCAAAGTAAGCTAAATCCTTATGTAGAGCCCAACACACATCCCGAAGTAGAGCCGAACACACATCCCGACGTAGAGCCCAACACACGTCCCGACGTAGAGATGAAAGTAAGCTAAATCCTGATGTAGAGCCCAACACACGTCCCGACGTAGAGCCCAACACACGTCCCGACGTAGAGCCCAACACACGTCCCGACGCAGAACCCAACACACATCCCGACGCAGAGTCCAACACACGTCGCGACGTAGAGCCCAACACACGTCGCGACGTAAAGCCCAACACACGTCCCGACGTAGAGCCCAACACACGTCCCGACGCAGAACCCAAAACATGTCCCGACGTAGAGCTCAACACACGTCCCGACATGCAGCCCAACACGCGTCCCGACGTAGAGCCCAACACACGTCCCGACGTAGAGCGCAACACACGTCCCGACGTAGAGCCCAACACATGTCCCGACGTAGAGCTGAAAGTAAGCTAAATCCTGATGTCGAGACCAACACACGTCCCCTCGTAGAGCTGAAAGTAAGCTAATTCCTGATCTAGACCCCAACCCACGTCCCGACGTAGAGCCCAACCCACGTCCCGACGTAGAACCCAACCCACGTCCCGACGTAGAGCCCAACCCACGTCCCGACGTAGAGCCCAACCCACGTCCCGACGTAGAGCCCAACACACGTCCTGACGTAGAGCCCAACACACGTCCCGACGTAGAGGCCAACACACGTCCCGACGTAGAGCCCAACAAACGTCCCGACGTAGAGCCCAACACACGTCCCAACGTAGAGCCCAACAGACGTCCCGACGTAGAGCCAAACACACGTCCCCACGTAGAGCTGAAAGTAAGCTAAATCCTGATGTAGAGCCCAACACACGTCCTGACTTAGAGCCCAACACTCGCCCAGACGTAGAGCTGAAAGTAAGCTAAATCCTGATGTAGAGCCCAACACACGTCCCAACGTAGAGCCCAACACATGTCCCGACGTAGAGCTGAAAGTAAGCTAAATCCTGATGTAGAGCCCAACACACGTCCCAACGTAGAGCCCAACACACGTCCAGAAGTAGAGCTGAAAGTACGCTAAATCCTGATGTAGAGCCCAACATACGTCTCGACGTAGAGCCCAACACACAGTGCAACGTAGAACCCAACAGAAGTCCCGACGTGGAGCCCAGCACACGTTCCGACGTAGACCCGAACTCACGTCCCGACGTAGACCTGAAAGTAAGCTGAACCCTGATGTAGAGCCCAACATACGTCTCGACGTAGAGCCCAACACACGTCGCGACGTAGAGCCCAACACACGTCCCGACGTAGAGCCCAACACACGTCCCGACGTAGAGCTGAAAGTAAGCTAAATCCCGACGTAGAGCCCAACACACGTCCCAACATAGAGCCCAACACACGTCCCGACGTAGAGCCCAACACACGTCCCGAAGTAGAGCTGAAAGTACGCTAAATCCTGATGTAGAGCCCAACACACGTCCCGACGTAGAGCCCAACACACGTCCCGACGTAGAGCTGAAAGTAAGCTAAATCCTGATGTCGAGCCCAACACACATTCCGACGTAGAGCCCAACACACGTCCCAACGTACAGCTGAAAGGAAGCTAAATCTGATGTAGAGCCCAACACACGTCCCGACTTAGAGCATAACACGTGTCCCGACGTAGAACTGAAAGTATGCTAGATCCTGATGTAGAGCCCAACATACGTCCCGACGTAGAGCCCAACACACGTCCCGAATTAGAGCCCAACACACGTCCCAAATTAGAGCATAACACGTGTCCCGAAGTAGAGCTGAAAACAAGCTAGATCCTGATGTAGAGCCCAACACACGTCCCGACGTAGAGCCCAACACACGTCCCGACGTAGAGCCCAACACACATCCCGACGTACAGCTGAAAGTAAGCTAAATGGTTATGTAGAGCCCAACACTCGTCCCGACGTAGAGCCCAACACTCGTCCCGACGTAGAGCCCAACACTCGTCCCGACGTAGGGCCCAACACTCGTCCCGACGTAGAGCCCAACACTGGTCCAGACGTAGAGCCCAACACACGTCCCGACGTAGAGCGCAACATACGTCCCGATGTAGAGCCCAACATATGTCCCGACGTAGAGCTGAAAGTAAGCTAAATCCTGATGTCGAGCCCAACACACGTCCCCTCGTAGAGCTGAAAGTAAGCTAAATCCTGATCTAGAGCCCAACACACTTCCCGATGTAGAGCCCAACACGCGTCCCAACGTACAGCTGATAATAAGCTAAATCCTAATGTCGAGCCCAACACACATCCCCTCGTAGAGCTGAAAGTAAGCTAAATCCTGATCTAGAGCCCAACACACGTCCCGACGTAGAGCCCAACACACGTCCCGAGGTAGAGCCCAACACACGTCCCGACGTAGAGCCCAACACACCTCCCTACGTAGAGCTGAAAACAAGCTAAATCCTGATGTAGAGCCCAACACACGTCCCGACGTAGAGCTGAAAGGAAGCTAAAACCCGACGTAGAGCCCAACAGACGTCCCGACGAAGAGCCCAACACACGTCCCGACGTAGAGCCCAGCACACGTCCCGACGTAGAGCCCAGCACACGTCCCCACGTAGAGCACAGCACAGGTCCCGACGTAGAGCCCAAGACACGTCCCGAAGTAGAGCTGAAAGTAAGCTAAGTCCTAATGTCGAGCCAAACGCACGTCCCCACGTAGAGCTGAAATTAAGCTAAATCCTGATGTAGAGCCCAACACACATCCCGACGTAGAGCCCAACACACGTCCCGACGTAGAGCTGAAAGTACGCTAAATCCTGATATCGAGCCAAACACACGTCCCCACGTAGAGCTGAAAGTAAGCTAAATCCTGATGTAGAGCCCAACACACATCCCGACGTAGAGTCCAACACACGTCCCGACATAGAGGCCAACACACGTCCCGACGTAGAGCCCAACGCACGTCCCGACGTAGAGCCCAACGCACATCCCGACGTAGAGCCCAACACACGTCGCGACGTAGAGCCCAGCACACGTCCCGACGTAGAGCTGAAAGTAAGCTAAATCCCGACGTAGAGCCCAACAGACGTCCCGACGAAGAGCCCAACCCACGTCACAACGTAGAGCCCAACCCACGTCCCGACGTAGAGCCCAACACACATCCCGACGTAGAGCCCAACCCACGTCCCGACGTAGAGCCCAACAAACGTCCCGACGTAGACCCCAACACACGTCCCGACGTAGATCCCAACAGACGTCCCAACGTAGAGCCCAACACATGTCCCGATATAGAGCCCAACACACGTCCCGACGTAGAGCCAAACACACGTCCCCACGTAGAGCTGAAAGTAAGCTAAATCCTGATGTAGAGCCCAACACACGTCCCGACTTAGAGCCCAACACTCGCCCAGACGTAGAGATGAAAGTAAGCTAAATCCTGATGTAGAGCCCAACACAAGTCCCAACGTAGAGCCCAACACATGTCCCGAAGTAGAGCTGAAAGTAAGCTAAATCCTGATGTAGAGCCCAACACACGTCCCGACGTAGAGCCCAACACACGTCCCGAAGTAGAGCTAAAAGTACGCTAAATCCTGATGTAGAGCCCAACACACGTCCCGACTTAGAGCCTAACACTCGCCCAGACGTAGAGCTGAAAGTAAGCTAAATCCTGATGTAGAGCCCAACACACGTCCCAACGTAGAGCCCAACACATGTCCGACGTAGAGCTGAAAGTAAGCTAAATCCTGATGTAGAGCCCAACACACGTCCCAACGTAGAGCCCAACACACGTCCCGAAGTAGAGCTGAAAGTACGCTAAATCCTGATGTAGAGCCCAACACACGTCCCGACGTAGAGGCCAAAACACGTCGCAACGTAGAGCCCAACACACGTCCCGACGTAGAGCCCAGCACACGACCCGACGTAGACCCGAACTCACGTCCCGACGTAGAGCTGAAAGTAAGCTGAACCCTGATGTAGAGACCAACATACGTCTCCACGTAGAGCCCAACACACGTCGCGACGTAGAGCCCAACACACTTCCCGACATAGAGCCCAACACACGTCCCGACGTAGAGCTGAAAGTAAGCTAAATCCCGACGTAGAGCCCAACACACGTCCCGACATAGAGCCCAACACACATCCCGACATAGAGCCCAACACACGTCCCTAAGTTGAGCTGAAAGTACGCTAAATCCTGATGTAGAGCCCAACACACGTCCCGACGTAGAGCCCAACACACGTCCCGACGTAGAGCTGAAAGTAAGCTAAATCTGATGTAGAGCCCAACACACGTCCCGACTTAGAGCATAACACGTGTCCCGACGTAGAACTGAAAGTATGCAAGATCCTGATGTAGAGCCCAACACACGTCCCGACGTAGAGCCCAACACACGTCCCGACGTAGAGCCCAACACACGTCCCGACGTACAGCTGAAAGTAAGCTAAATCCTGACGTAGAGCCCAACACACGTCCCGACGTAGAGCCCAACACACGTTCCGACGTCGAGCTGAAAGTAAGCTAAATCCTGATGTAGAGCCCAACACACGTCCCGACGTAGAGCCCAACACACGTCCCGAAGCAGAGCTAAAAGTACGCTAAATCCTGATGTAGAGCCCAACACACGTCCTGACGTAGAGCCCAGCACACGTCCCGACGTAGAGCCCAGCACACGTCCCGACGTAGAGCCCAACACACGTCCCGAAGTAGAGCTAAAAGTACGCTACATCCTGATGTAGAGCCCAACCCACGTCTCGACGTAGAGCCCAGCACACGTCCCGACGTAGAGCCCAACCCACATCCCGACGTAGAGCCCAACCCACGTCCCGACGTAGAGCCCAACCCACGTCCCGACGTAGAGCCCAACACACGTCCCGAAGTAGAGCTAAAAGTACGCTAAATCCTGATGTAGAGCCCAACCCACGTCCCGACGTAGAGCCCAACCCACGTCCCGACGTAGAGCCCAACCCACGTCCCGACGTAGAGCCCAACACACGACCCGACGTACAGCTGAAAGTCAGCTAACTACAGACGTAGAGCCCAACACACGTCTCGACGTAGACCTGAAAGTAAGCTAAATCCTGATGCCGAGCCTAACACACGTCCCAACGAAGAGCTCAAAGTAAGCTAAATACTGATGTAGAGCCCAACACACATCCCGACGTAGAGCCCATCACATGTCCCGATGTAGAGCCAAACACACGTCCCGACGTAGAGCACAACACACGTCCCGACGTAGAGCCCAACACACGTCCGGACGTAGAGCCCAACACACGTCCCGACGTAGAGCCAAACACATGTCCCGACGTAGAGGTGAAAGTAAGCTAAACACTGATGTAGAGCCCAACACACGTCCCGACGTAGAGCCCAACACACGTCCCGACGTAGAGCTCAATATAAGCTAAACCTGATGTAGAGCCCAACACACGACCCGACGTACAGCTGAAAGTCAGCTAACTACAGACGTAGAGCCCAACACACGTCTCGACGTAAAGCTGAACGTTAGCTAACTACAGACGTAGAACCCAACACACGTCCCGACGTAGGGCCCAACTCACGTACCGACGTAGGGCCCAACACACGTACCGACGTAGGGCCCAACACACGTCCCGACGTAGGGCCCAACATACGTCCCAACGTAGAGCTGAAAGTTAGCTAACAACAGCCGTAGAGCCCAACACAAGTCCCGACATGGAGCCCAACACACGTCCCGACGTAGAGCCCAACACACGTCCCGACGTAGAGCCCAACACACGTCCCGACGTAGAGCTGAAATTAAGCTAAATCCTGATGTAGAGCCCAACACACGTCCCGACGTAGAGCCCAACGCACGTCCCGACGTAGAGCCCAACGCACGTCCCGACGTAGAGCCCAACGCACGTGCCGACGTAGAGCCCAACGCACGTGCCGACGTAGAGCCCAACGCACGTGCCGACGTAGAGCTGAAAGTTAGCTATCTACAATGTAGAGCCCAACACACGTCCCGACGTAGAGCCCAACACACGTCCCGACGTAGAGCCCAACACACATCCCGACGTAGAGCCCAACACACGTCCCGATGTAGAGCCCAACACATGTCCCGACGTAGATCTGAAAGTTATCTAACTACAGATGTAGAGCCCAACACTCGTCCCGACGCACAGCTGAAAGTACGCTAAATCCTGAGGTAGAGCCCAACACACGTCCCGATGTAGAGCCCAACACACGTCCCAACGTAGAGCTGAAAGTAAGCTAAATCCTGATGTAGAGCCCAACACACGTCCCGACGTAGAGCCTAACACACGTCCCGACGTAGAGCCCAACACACGTCCCGACGTAGAGCTGACAGTACGCTAAATCCTGATGGAGAGCCCAACACATGTCCCGACGTAGAGCCCAGCAGACGTCTCGACGTAGAGCCCAAGACACGTCCCGAAGTAGAGCTGAAAGTAAGCTAAGTCCTGATGTCGAGCCAAACACACGTCCCCACGTAGAGCTGAAAGTAAGCTAAATCCTGATGTAGAGCCCAACACACATCCCGACGTAGAGCCCAACACACGTCCCGAAGTAGAGCTGAAAGTACGCTAAATTCTGATGTAGAGCCCAACAGACGTCCTGATGTAGAGCCCAACACACGTCCCGACGTAGAGCCCAACACACGTCCCGAGGCAGACTCCAACACATGTCCCGACGTAGAGCCCAACACAGGTCCCGACCTAGAGCCCAACACACGTCCCGACGTAGAGCCCAACACACGTCCCGACGTAGAGCTGAAAGTAAGCTAAATCCTGATGTCAAGGCCAACACACGTCCCGACGTAGAGCTGAAAGTAAGCTAAACCCTGATGTAGAGCCCAACACACGTCCCGACGTAGAGCCCAACACATGTCGCGACGTAGAGCTGAAAGTAAGCTAAATCCTGATGTAGAGCCCAACACACGTCCCGACGTAGAGCCCAACACACGTCCCGACGTAGAGCTGAAAGTAAGCTAAATCCTGATGTAGAGCCGAACACACGTCCCGACGTAGAGCCCAACACACGTCCCGACGTAGAGCCCAACACACGTCCCGACGTAGAGCCCAACGCACGTCCCGACGTAGAGCCCAACGCACGTCCCGACGTAGAGCCCAACGCACGTCCCGAAGCAGAGACCAACACACGTCGCGACGTAGAGCCCAACACACGTCCCGACGTAGAGCTGAAAATAAGCTAAATCCAGATGTAGAGCCCAATACACGTCCCGACGTAGAGCCCAACGCACGTCCCGACGTAGAGCCCAACGCACGTCCCGACGTAGAGCTGTAAGTACGCTAAATCCTGATGTAGAGCCCAACACACGTCCCGACGTAGAGCCCAACACACGTTCCGACTTAGAGCTGAAAGTAATCTAAATCCTGATGTAGAGCCCAACACACGTCCCGACGTAGAGCTGAAAGTAATTTAAATCCTGATGTAGAGCCCAACACACGTCCCGACGTAGAGCTGAAAGTAAGCTAAATCCTGATGTAGACCCCAACACACGTCCCGACGTAGAGCCCCACATACGTCCCGACGTAGAACCCAACACACGTCCCGACGTAGAGGTGAAAGTAAGGTAAACCCTGATGTCGAGCCCAACACACGTCCCCACGTAGAGCTGAAAAAAAGCTAAATCCTGATGTAGAGCCCAACACACGTCCCGACGTAGAGCCCAACACACGTCCTGACGTAGAGCCCAACACAAGTCCCGACGTAGAGCACAACACACGTCCCGACGTAGAGACCAACACAAGTCCCGACGTAGAGCCCAACACACGTCCCGACGTAGAGACCAACACACGTCCTGACGTAGAGCCCAACACACGTCCCGACGCAGAGTCCAACACTCGTCGCGACGCAGAGCCCAACACACGTCCCAACGTAGAGCCCAACACACGTCCCGACGTAGAGCCCAACACACGTCCCGACGTAGAGCCCAACACACGTCCCGATGAAGAGCCCAACACACGTCCCGACATAGAGCTGAAAGTAAGCTAAATCCTGACGTAGAGACCAACACCCGTCCCGACGCAGAGCCCAACACATGTCACGACGTAGAGCCCAACAGATGTCCCGACGTAGAGCCCGACAGACGTCCCGACGTAGAGCCCAACCCACGTCCCGACGTAGGGCCCGACAGACGTCCCGACGTAGAGCCCAACACACGTCCCGACGTAGAGCCCAACCCACGTCCCGACGTAGAGCCCAACACACGTTCCGATGTAGAGCCCAACACACGTCCCGACGTAGAGTCCAACACACGTCCCGACGTAGAGCTGGAAGTAAGCTAAATCCCCACGTAGAGCCCAACACACGTCCCGACGGAGAGCCCAACACACGTCCCGACGGAGAGCCCAACACATGTCCCGACGTAGAGGTGAAAGTAAGCTAAACACTGATGTAGAGCCCAACACACGTCCCGACGTAGAGCCCAACACACGTCCCGACGTAGAGCTCAATATAAGCTAAACCTGATGTAGAGCCCAACACACGTCCCGACGTAGAGCCCAACACACGTCCCGACGTAGAGCTGAAAACAAGCTAAATCCTGATGTCGAGCCCAACACACTTCCCGACGTAGAGCTGAAAGTAAGCTAAATCCTGATGTAGAGCCCAACACACGTCCCGACGTACAGCTGAAAGTCAGCTAACTACAGACGTAGAGCCCAACACACGTCTCGATGTAGTGCTGAACGTTAGCTAACTACAGACGTAGAACCCAACACACGTCCCGACGTAGGGCCCAACGCACGTCCCGACGTAGAGCCCAACGCACGTCCCGACGTAGAGCCCAACGCACGTCCCGACGTAGAGCCGAAAGTAAGCTAAGTCCTGATGTAGAGCCCAACACACGTCCCGACGTAGAGCCCAACACACGTCCCGACGTAGAGCCCAACACACGTCCCGACGTAGAGCCCAATGCATGTCCCGACGTAGAGCCCAACACACGTCCCGACGTAGAGCTAAAAGTAAGTTAAATCCTGATGTAGAGCCCAACACACGTCCCGACGTAGAGCCCAACACACGTCCCGATGAAGAGCCCAACACACGTCCCGACATAGAGCTGAAAGTAAGCTAAATCCTGACGTAGAGACCAACACACGTCCCGACGCAGAGCCCAACACATGTCACGACGTAAAGCCCAACAGATGTCCCGACGTAGAGCCCGACAGACGTCCCGACGTAGAGCCCAACCCACGTCCCGACGTAGGGCCCGACAGACGTCCCGACGTAGAGCCCAACCCACGTCCCGACGTAGAGCCCAACCCACGTCCCGACGTAGAGCCCATCACACGTCCCGACGTAGAGCCAACCGACGTCCCGACGTAGAGCCCAACACACGTCCCGACGTAGAGCCCATCACAGGTCCTGACGTAGAGCCAACCGACGTCCCGACGTAGAGCCCAACACACGTCCCGACGTAGAGCCCAACACACGTCCCGGGCCAGACTCCAACACAAGTCGCGACGTAGAGCCCAAAACACGTCCCGACGTAGAGCCCAGCACACGTCCCGACGTAGAGCCCAGCACACGTCCCGACGTAGACACAAACTCACGTCCCGACGTAGAGCTGAAAGTAAGGTAAACCCTGATGTAGAGCCCAACATACGTCCCGACGAAGAGCCCAACACACGTCCCGACGTAGAGCCCAACACACGTCCTGAAGTAGAGCTGAAAGTAAGCTAAATCCTGATGTCGAGCCCAACACACGTCCCGACGTAGAGCCCAACACACGTCCGGACGTAGAGCCCAACACACGTCCCGACGTAGAGCCCAACACATGTCCCGACGTAGAGGTGAAAGTAAGCTAAACACTGATGTAGAGCCCAACACACGTCCCGACGTAGAGCCCAACACACGTCCCGACGTAGAGCTCAATATAAGCTAAACCTGATGTAGAGCCCAACACACGTCCCGACGTAGAGCCCAACACACGTCCCGACGTAGAGCCCAACACACGTCCCGACGTAGAGCTGAAAACAAGCTAAATCCTGATGTCGAGCCCAACACACTTCCCGACGTAGAGCTGAAAGTAAGCTAAATCCTGATGTAGAGCCCAACACACGTCCCGACGTACAGCTGAAAGTCAGCTAACTACAGACGTAGAGCCCAACACACGTCTCGATGTAGAGCTGAACGTTAGCTGACTACAGACGTAGAACCCAACACACGTCCCGACGTAGGGCCCAACGCACGTCCCGACGTAGAGCCCAACGCACGTCCCGACGTAGAGCCCAACGCACGTCCCGACGTAGAGCCCAACGCACGTCCCGACGTAGAGCCCAACGCACGTCCCGACGTAGAGCCGAAAGTAAGCTAAGTCCTGATGTAGAGCCCAACACACGTCCCGACGTAGAGCCCAACACACGTCCCGACGTAGAGCCCAACACACGTCCCGACGTAGAGCCCAATGCATGTCCCGACGTAGAGCCCAACACACGTCCCGACGTAGAGCTAAAAGTAAGTTAAATCCTGATGTAGAGCCCAACACACGTCCCGACGTAGAGCCCAACACACGTCCCGATGAAGAGCCCAACACACGTCCCGACATAGAGCTGAAAGTAAGCTAAATCCTGACGTAGAGACCAACACACGTCCCGACGCAGAGCCCAACACATGTCACGACGTAGAGCCCAACAGATGTCCCGACGTAGAGCCCGACAGACGTCCCGACGTAGAGCCCAACCCACGTCCCGACGTAGGGCCCGACAGACGTCCCGACGTAGAGCCCAACCCACGTCCCGACGTAGAGCCCAACCCACGTCCCGACGTAGAGCCCATCACACGTCCCGACGTAGAGCCAACCGACGTCCCGACGTAGAGCCCAACACACGTCCCGACGTAGAGCCCAACACACGTCCCGGGCCAGACTCCAACACAAGTCGCGACGTAGAGCCCAAAACACGTCCCGACGTAGAGCCCAGCACACGTCCCGACGTAGAGCCCAGCACACGTCCCGACGTAGACACAAACTCACGTCCCGACGTAGAGCTGAAAGTAAGGTAAACCCTGATGTAGAGCCCAACATACGTCCCGACGTAGAGCCCAACGCACGTCCCGACGTAGAGCCGAAAGTAAGCTAAGTCCTGATGTAGAGCCCAACACACGTCCCGACGTAGAGCCCAACACACGTCCCGACGTAGAGCCCAACACACGTCCCGACGTAGAGCCCAATGCATGTCCCGACGTAGAGCCCAACACACGTCCCGACGTAGAGCTAAAAGTAAGTTAAATCCTGATGTAGAGCCCAACACACGTCCCGACGTAGAGCCCAACACACGTCCCGATGAAGAGCCCAACACACGTCCCGACATAGAGCTGAAAGTAAGCTAAATCCTGACGTAGAGACCAACACACGTCCCGACGCAGAGCCCAACACATGTCACGACGTAGAGCCCAACAGATGTCCCGACGTAGAGCCCGACAGACGTCCCGACGTAGAGCCCAACCCACGTCCCGACGTAGGGCCCGACAGACGTCCCGACGTAGAGCCCAACCCACGTCCCGACGTAGAGCCCAACCCACGTCCCGACGTAGAGCCCATCACAGGTCCTGACGTAGAGCCAACCGACGTCCCGACGTAGAGCCCAACACACGTCCCGACGTAGAGCCCAACACATGTCCCGGGCCAGACTCCAACACAAGTCGCGACGTAGAGCCCAAAACACGTCCCGACGTAGAGCCCAGCACACGTCCCGACGTAGAGCCCAGCACACGTCCCGACGTAGACACAAACTCACGTCCCGACGTAGAGCTGAAAGTAAGGTAAACCCTGATGTAGAGCCCAACATACGTCTCGACGTAGAGCCCAACACACGTCGCGACGTAGAGCCCAACACACGTCCCGACATAGAGCCCAACACACGTCCCGACATAGAGCCCAACACACGTCCCGACATAGAGCTGAAAGTAAGCTACATCCCGACGTAGAGCCGAACAGATGTCCCGACGAAGAGCCCAACACACGTCCCGACGTAGAGCCCAACACACGTCCTGAAGTAGAGCTGAAAGTAAGCTAAATCCTGATGTCGAGCCCAACACACGTCCCGACGTAGAGCCCAACACACGTCCGGACGTAGAGCCCAACACACGTCCCGACGTAGAGCCCAACACATGTCCCGACGTAGAGGTGAAAGTAAGCTAAACACTGATGTAGAGCCCAACACACGTCCCGACGTAGAGCCCAACACACGTCCCGACGTAGAGCTCAATATAAGCTAAACCTGATGTAGAGCCCAACACACGTCCCGACGTAGAGCCCAACACACGTCCCGACGTAGAGCCCAACACACGTCCCGACGTAGAGCTGAAAACAAGCTAAATCCTGATGTCGAGCCCAACACACTTCCCGACGTAGAGCTGAAAGTAAGCTAAATCCTGATGTAGAGCCCAACACACGTCCCGACGTACAGCTGAAAGTCAGCTAACTACAGACGTAGAGCCCAACACACGTCTCGATGTAGAGCTGAACGTTAGCTAACTACAGACGTAGAACCCAACACACGTCCCGACGTAGGGCCCAACGCACGTCCCGACGTAGAGCCCAACGCACGTCCCGACGTAGAGCCCAACGCACGTCCCGACGTAGAGCCCAACGCACGTCCCGACGTAGAGCCGAAAGTAAGCTAAGTCCTGATGTAGAGCCCAACACACGTCCCGACGTAGAGCCCAACACACGTCCCGACGTAGAGCCCAATGCATGTCCCGACGTAGAGCCCAACACACGTCCCGACGTAGAGCTAAAAGTAAGTTAAATCCTGATGTAGAGCCCAACACACGTCCCGACGTAGAGCCCAACACACGTCCCGATGAAGAGCCCAACACACGTCCCGACATAGAGCTGAAAGTAAGCTAAATCCTGACGTAGAGACCAACACACGTCCCGACGCAGAGCCCAACACATGTCACGACGTAGAGCCCAACAGATGTCCCGACGTAGAGCCCGACAGACGTCCCGACGTAGAGCCCAACCCACGTCCCGACGTAGGGCCCGACAGACGTCCCGACGTAGAGCCCAACCCACGTCCCGACGTAGAGCCCAACCCACGTCCCGACGTAGAGCCCATCACACGTCCCGACGTAGAACCAACCGACGTCCCGACGTAGAGCCCAACACACGTCCCGACGTAGAGCCCAACACACGTCCCGACGTAGAGCCCAACACACGTCCCGGGCCAGACTCCAACACAAGTCGCGACGTAGAGCCCAAAACACGTCCCGACGTAGAGCCCAGCACACGTCCCGACGTAGAGCCCAGCACACGTCCCGACGTAGAGCCCAGCACACGTCCCGACGTAGACACAAACTCACGTCCCGACGTAGAGCTGAAAGTAAGGTAAACCCTGATGTAGAGCCCAACATACGTCTCGACGTAGAGCCCAACACACGTCGCGACGTAGAGCCCAACACACGTCGCGACGTAGAGCCCAACACACGTCCCGACATAGAGCCCAACACACGTCCCGACATAGAGCTGAAAGTAAGCTACATCCCGACGTAGAGCCGAACAGATGTCCCGACGAAGAGCCCAACACACGTCCCGACGTAGAGCCCAACACACGTCCTGAAGTAGAGCTGAAAGTAAGCTAAATCCTGATGTCGAGCACAACACACGTCCCGACGTAGAGCCCAACACACGTCCCGACGTAGAGCCCAACACACGTCCCGACGTAGAGCCCAACACACGTCCGGACGTAGAGCCCAACACACGTCCCGACGTAGAGCCCAACACATGTCCCGACGTAGAGGTGAAAGTAAGCTAAACACTGATGTAGAGCCCAACACACGTCCCGACGTAGAGCCCAACACACGTCCCGACGTAGAGCTCAATATAAGCTAAACCTGATGTAGAGCCCAACACACGTCCCGACGTAGAGCCCAACACACGTCCCGACGTAGAGCTGAAAACAAGCTAAATCCTGATGTCGAGCCCAACACACTTCCCGACGTAGAGCTGAAAGTAAGCTAAATCCTGATGTAGAGCCCAACACACGTCCCGACGTACAGCTGAAAGTCAGCTAACTACAGACGTAGAACCCAACACACGTCCCGACGTAGGGCCCAACGCACGTCCCGACGTAGAGCCCAACACACGTCCCGACGTAGAGCCCAACGCACGTCCCGACGTAGAGCCCAACGCACGTCCCGACGTAGAGCCGAAAGTAAGCTAAGTCCTGATGTAGAGCCCAACACACGTCCCGACGTAGAGCCCAACACACGTCCCGACGTAGAGCCCAATGCATGTCCCGACGTAGAGCCCAACACACGTCCCGACGTAGAGCTAAAAGTAAGCTAAATCCTGATGTAGAGCCCAACACACGTCCCGACGTAGAGCCCAACACACGTCCCGATGAAGAGCCCAACACACGTCCCGACATAGAGCTGAAAGTAAGCTAAATCCTGACGTAGAGACCAACACACGTCCCGACGCAGAGCCCAACACATGTCACGACGTAGAGCCCAACAGATGTCCCGACGTAGAGCCCGACAGACGTCCCGACGTAGAGCCCAACCCACGTCCCGACGTAGGGCCCGACAGACGTCCCGACGTAGAGCCCAACCCACGTCCCGACGTAGAGCCCAACCCACGTCCCGACGTAGAGCCCATCACACGTCCTGACGTAGAGCCAACCGACGTCCCGACGTAGAGCCCAACACACGTCCCGACGTAGAGCCCAACACACGTCCCGGGCCAGACTCCAACACAAGTCGCGACGTAGAGCCCAAAACACGTCCCGACGTAGAGCCCAGCACACGTCCCGACGTAGAGCCCAGCACACGTCCCGACGTAGACACAAACTCACGTCCCGACGTAGAGCTGAAAGTAAGGTAAACCCTGATGTAGAGCCCAACATACGTCTCGACGTAGAGCCCAACACACGTCGCGACGTAGAGCCCAACACACGTCCCGACATAGAGCCCAACACACGTCCCGACATAGAGCTGAAAGTAAGCTACATCCCGACGTAGAGCCGAACAGATGTCCCGACGAAGAGCCCAACACACGTCCCGACGTAGAGCCCAACACACGTCCTGAAGTAGAGCTGAAAGTAAGCTAAATCCTGATGTCGAGCACAACACACGTCCCGACGTAGAGCCCAACACACGTCCCGACGTAGAGCCCAACACACGTCCCGACGTAGAGCCCAACACACGTTCGGACGTAGAGCCCAACACACGTCCCGACGTAGAGCCCAACACATGTCCCGACGTAGAGGTGAAAGTAAGCTAAACACTGATGTAGAGCCCAACACACGTCCCGACGTAGAGCCCAACACACGTCCCGACGTAGAGCTCAATATAAGCTAAACCTGATGTAGAGCCCAACACACGTCCCGACGTAGAGCCCAACACACGTCCCGACGTAGAGCCCAACACACGTCCCGACGTAGAGCTGAAAACAAGCTAAATCCTGATGTCGAGCCCAACACACTTCCCGACGTAGAGCTGAAAGTAAGCTAAATCCTGATGTAGAGCCCAACACACGTCCCGACGTACAGCTGAAAGTCAGCTAACTACAGACGTAGAGCCCAACACACGTCTCGATGTAGAGCTGAACGTTAGCTAACTACAGACGTAGAACCCAACACACGTCCCGACGTAGGGCCCAACGCACGTCCCGACGTAGAGCCCAACGCACGTCCCGACGTAGAGCTGAAAGTAAGCTAAATCCTGATATAGAGCCCAACACACGTCCCGACGTACAGCTGAAAGTCAGCTAACTACAGACGTAGAGCCCAACACACGTCTCGATGTAGAGCTGAACGTTAGCTAACTACAGACGTAGAACCCAACACACGTCCCGACGTAGAGCCCAACGCACGTCCCGACGTAGAGCCCAACGCACGTCCCGACGTAGAGCCGAAAGTAAGCTAAGTCCTGATGTAGAGCCCAACACACGTCCCGACGTAGAGCCCAACACACGTCCCGACGTAGAGCCCAACACATGTCCCGACGTAGAGCCCAACGCATGTCCCGACGTAGAGCCCAACACACGTCCCGACGTAGAGCTAAAAGTAAGCTAAATCCTGATGTAGAGCCCAACACACGTCCCGACGTAGAGCCCAACACACGTCCCGATGAAGAGCCCAACACACGTCCCGACATAGAGCTGAAAGTAAGCTAAATCCTGACGTAGAGACCAACACACGTCCCGACGCAGAGCCCAACACATGTCACGAAGTAGAGCCCAACAGATGTCCCGACGTAGAGCCCGACAGACGTCCCGACGTAGAGCCCAACCCACGTCCCGACGTAGGGGCCGACAGACGTCCCGACGTAGAGCCCAACCCACGTCCCGACGTAGAGCCCAACCCACGTCCCAACGTAGAGCCCATCACACGTCCCGATGTAGAGCCAACCGACGTCCCGACGTAGAGCCCAACACACGTCCCGACGTAGAGCCCAACACACGTCCCGACGTAGACACAAACTCACGTCCCGACGTAGAGCTGAAAGTAAGATAAACCCTGATGTAGAGCCCAACATACGTCTCGACGTAGAGCCCAACACACGTCGCGACGTAGAGCCCAACACACGTCCGGACATAGAGCCCAACACACGTCCCGACATAGAGCCCAACACACGTCCCGACATAGAGCTGAAAGTAAGCTACATCCCGACGTAGAGCCGAACAGATGTCCCGACGAAGAGCCCAACACACGTCCCGACGTAGAGCCCAACACACGTCCCGAAGTAGAGCTGAAAGTAAGCTAAATCCTGATGTCGAGCCCAACACACGTCCCGACGTAGAGCCCAACACACGTCCCGACGTAGAGCCCAACACACGTCCGGACGTAGAGCCCAACACACGTCCCGACGTAGAGCCCAACACATGTCCCGACGTAGAGGTGAAAGTAAGCTAAACACTGATGTAGAGCCCAACACACGTCCCGACGTAGAGCCCAACACACGTCCCGACGTAGAGCTCAATAAAAGCTAAACCTGATGTAGAGCCCAACACACGTCCCGACGCAGAGCCCAACACACGTCCCGACGTAGAGCCCAACACACGTCCCGACGAATAGCCCAACACACGTCCCGACGTAGAGCTGAAAACAAGCTAAATCCTGATGTCGAGCCCAACACACTTCCCGACGTAGAGCTGAAAGTAAGCTAAATCCTGATGTAGAGCCCAACACACGTCCCGACGTACAGCTGAAAGTCAGCTAACTACAGACGTAGAGCCCAACACACGTCTCGATGTAGAGCTGAACGTTAGCTAACTACAGACGTAGAACCCAACACACGTCCCGACGAAGGGCCCAACGCACGTCCCGACGTAGAGCCCAACGCACGTCCCGACGTAGAGCTGAAAGTAAGCTAAATCCTGATGTAGAGCCCAACACACGTCCCGACGTACAGCTGAAAGTCAGCTAACTACAGACGTAGAGCCCAACACACGTCTCGATGTAGAGCTGAACGTTAGCTAATTACAGACGTAGAACCCAACACACGTCCCGACGTAGAGCCCAACGCACGTCCCGACGTAGAGCCCAACGCACGTCCCGACGTAGAGCCCAACGCACGTCCCGACGTAGAGCCGAAAGTAAGCTAAGTCCTGATGTAGAGCCCAACACACGTCCCGACGTAGAGCCCAACACACGTCCCGACGTAGAGCCCAACACACGTCCCGACGTAGAGCCCAACACACGTCCCGACGTAGAGCCCAACGCATGTCCCGACGTAGAGCCCAACACACGTCCCGACGTAGAGCTAAAAGTAAGCTAAATCCTGATGTAGAGCCCAACACACGTCCCGACGTAGAGCCCAACACACGTCCCGACATAGAGCTGAAAGTAAGCTAAATCCTGACGTAGAGACCAACACAGGTCCCGACGCAGAGCCCAACACATGTCACGACGTAGAGCCCAACAGATGTCCCGACGTAGAGCCCGACAGACGTCCCGACGTAGAGCCCAACCCACGTCCCGACGTAGGGCCCGACAGACGTCCCGACGTAGAGCCCAACCCACGTCCCGACGTAGAGCCCAACCCACGTCCCGACGTAGAGCCCATCACACGTCCCGACGTAGAGCCAACCGACGTCCCGACGTAGAGCCCAACACACGTCCCGACGTAGAGCCCAACACACGTCCCGGGCCAGACTCCAACACAAGTCGCGACGTAGAGCCCAACACACGTCCCGACGTAGAGCCCAGCACACGTCCCGACGTATAGACCAGCACACGTCCCGACGTAGACACAAACTCACGTCCCGACGTAGAGCTGAAAGTAAGGTAAACCCTGATGTAGAGCCCAACATACGTCTCGACGTAGAGCCCAACACACATCGCGACGTAGAGCCCAACACACGTCCCGACATAGAGCCCAACACACGTCCCGACATAGAGCTGAAAGTAAGCTACATCCCGACGTAGAGCCGAACAGACGTCCCGACGAAGAGCCCAACACACGTCCCGACGTAGAGCCCAACGCACGTCCCGACGTAGAGCCGAAAGTAAGCTAAGTCCTGATGTAGAGCCCAACACACGTCCCGACGTAGAGCCCAACACACGTCCCGACGTAGAGCCCAACACACGTCCCGACGTAGAGCCCAATGCATGTCCCGACGTAGAGCCCAACACACGTCCCGACGTAGAGCTAAAAGTAAGCTAAATCCTGATGTAGAGCCCAACACACGTCCCGACGTAGAGCCCAACACACGTCCCGATGAAGAGCCCAACACACGTCCCGACATAGAGCTGAAAGTAAGCTAAATCCTGACGTAGAGACCAACACACGTCCCGACGCAGAGCCCAACACATGTCACGACGTAGAGCCCAACAGATGTCCCGACGTAGAGCCCGACAGACGTCCCGACGTAGAGCTGAATATAAGCTAAACCTGATATAGAGCCCAACACACATCCCGACGTGGAGCCCAACACACGTCCCGACGTAGAGCCCAACACAGGTCCCCACGTAGAGCTGAAAGTACGCTAAATCCTGATGTCGAGCCCAACACACGTCCCCTCGTAGAGCTGAAAGTAAGATAAATCCTGATCTAGTGCCCAAAACACGTCCCGACGTACAGCCCAACACACGTCCCGACGTAGAGCCCAACACACGTCCCGACGCAGAGCCCAACACACGTCGCGACGCAGAGCCCAACAAACGTCGCGACGTAGAGCCCAACACACGTCGCGATGTAGAGCTGAAAGTAACTAAATCCCGACGTAGAGCCCAACACACGTCCCGACATGCAGCCCAACACGCGTCCCGACGTGGAGCCCAACACACGTCCCGACGTAGAGCCCAACACACGTCCCCACGTAGAGCTGAAAGTACACTAAACCCTGATGTCGAGCCCAACACACGTCCCCTCGTAGAGCTGAAAGTAAAATAAATCCTGATCTAGAGCCCAACACACGTCCCGACGTAGAGCCCAACACACGTCCCGACGTAGAGCCCAACACACGTCCCGACGTAGAGCTGAAAACAAGCTAAATCCTGATGTAGATCCCAACACACGTCCCGACGTAGAGCCCAACACACGTCCCGAGGCAGACTCCAACACACGTCGCGATGTAGAGCCCAGCACACGTCCCGCCGTAGAGCCCAGCACACGTCCCGACGTAGAGCCCAACACACGTCCCGACGTAGAGCTGAAAGTAACTAAATCCTGACGTAGAGCCCAACACACGTCCGGACATGCAGCCCAACACGCGTCCCGACGTGGAGCCCAACACACGTCCCGACGTAGAGCCCAACACAGGTCCCCACGTAGAGCTGAAAGTACGCTAAATCCTGATGTCGAGCCCAAGACACGTCCCCTCGTAGAGCTGAAAGTAAGATAAATCCTGATCTAGTGCCCAAAACACGTCCCGACGTAGAGCCCAACGCACGTCCCGACGTAGAGCCCAACACACGTCCCGACGTAGAGCTGAAAGTAAGCTAAATCCTTATGTAGAGACCAACAGACGTCCCGAAGTAGAGCCCAACACTCGTCCCGACGTAGAGCCCAACACACGTCCCGACGTAGAGCCCAACACACGTCCCGACGTAGAGCCCAACACACGTCCCGACGTAGAGCGCAACACACGTCCCGACGTAGAGCCCAACACACGTCCCGATGTAGAGGTGAAAGTAAGCTAAACCCTGATGTAGAGCACAACGCACGTCCCGACGTAGAGCCCAACGCAAGTCCCGACGTAGAGCCCAACGCACGTCCCGACGTAGAGCCCAGCGCACGTCCCGACGTAGAGCCCAGCGCACGTCCCGACGTAGAGCCCAACGCACGTCCCGAGGTAGAGCTGAAAACAAGCTAAATCCTGATGTAGAGCCCAACACACGTCCCGACGTAGAGCTGAAAGTAAGCTAAATCCTGATGTAGAGTCCAACACACGTCCAGACTTCGAGCTGAAAGTAAGCTAAATCCTGATGTAGAGTCCAACACACGTCCCGACGTAGAGCCCAACACACGTCCCGACATAGAGCCCAGCACACGTCCCGACGTAGAGCTGAAAGTAAGGTAAACCCTGATGTAGAGCCCAACACACGTCCCGACGTAGAGCCCAGCACACGTCGCGACGTAGAGCCCAGCACACGTCCCGACGTAGAGCCCAGCACACGTCCCGACATAGAGCCCAGCACACGTCCCGACGTAGAGCTGAAAGTAAGGTAAACCCTGATGTAGAGCCCAACACACGTCCCGACGTAGAGCCCAGCACACGTCCCGACGTAGAGCCCAACACACGTCCCGACGTAGAGCTGAAAGTAATCTAAATCCTGATGTAGAGCCTAACACACGTCCCGACGTAGAGCCCAACACATCTCCCGACGTAGAGCTAAAAGTAAGCTAAATCCTGATGTCGAGCGCAACACACGTCCCCACGTAGAGCTAAAAGTAAGCTAAATCCTGATGTACAGCCCAACACATGTCCCGACGTAGTGCCCAACACATGACCCGACGTAGAGCTGAAATTAACCTAAATCCTGATGTAAATCCCAACACACGTCCCGACGTAGAGCCCAACGCACGTCCCGACGTAGAGCCCAACGCACGTCCCGACGTAGTGCCCAACGCACGACCCGACGAAGAGCTGAAATTAACCTAAATCCTGACGTAGAGCCCAACACACGTCCCGACGTAGAGCCCAACGCACGTCCCGACGTAGAGCCCAACGCACGTCCCGACGTAGAGCCCAACGCACGTCCCGATGTACAGCCCAACGCACGTCCCGACGTAGAGCCCAACGCACGTCCCGACGTAGAGCTGAAAGTTAGCTAACTACAGACGTAGAGCCTAACGCACGTCCCGACGTAGAGCCCAACACACGTCCCGACGTAGAGCCCAACGCACGTCCCTACGTAGAGCTGAAAGTAAGCTAAATCCTGACGTAGAGCCCAACGCACGTCCCGACGTAGAGCTGAAAGTAAGCTAAATCCTGACGTAGAGCCCAACGCACGTCCCGACGTAGAGCCCAACGCACGTCCTGACGTAGAGCCCAACGCATGTCCCGACGTGGAGCTGAAAGTAAGCTAAATCCTGACGTAGAGCCCACTCACGTCCCGACGTAGAGCCCAACGCACGTCCCGACGTAGAGCCCAATGCACGTCCCGACGTAGAGCCCAACGCACGTCCTGACGTAGAGCTGAAAGTTAGCTAACTACAGACGTAGAGCCCAACGCACGTCCCGACATAGAGCCCAACGCACGTCCCGACATAGAGCCCAACGCACGTCCCGACGTGGAGCCCAACACACGTCCCGACGTAGAGCCCAACACACGTCCCGACGTAGAGCTGAATGTAAGCTAAATCCTGATGTAGAGCCCAACACACGTCCCGACGTAGAGCCCAACACACGTCCCGACGTAGAGCTGAAAGTAAGCTAAATCCTGATGTAGAGCCCAACAAACATCCCGATGTAGAGCACAACACACGTCCCGACGTAGAGCTGAAAGTAAGCTAAATCCTGATGTAGAGCCCAACACACGTCCCGACGTAGAGCCCAACACACGTCCCGACGCAGAGCCCAACACACGTCCCGACGCAGAGTCCAACACACGTCGCGACGTAGAGCCCAACACAAATCCCGACGTAGAGCCCAACACACGTCCCGACGTAGAGCTGAAAGTAACTAAATCCCGACATAGAGCCCAACACACGTCTCGACGCAGAGCCCAACACACGTCCCGACATGCAGCCCAACACGCGTCCCGACGTGGAGCGCAACACAGGTCCCGACGTAGAGCCCAACACACGTCCCGACATGCAGCCCAACACGCGTCCCGACGTGGAGCCCAACACACGTCCCGACGTAGAGCCCAACACAGGTCCCCACGTAGAGCTGAAAGTACGCTAAATCCTGATGTCGAGCCCAAGACACGTCTCCTCGTAGAGCTGAAAGTAAGATAAATCCTGATCTAGTGCCCAAAACACGTCGCGACGCAGAGCCCAACACACGTCGCGACGTAGAGCCCAACACACGTCGCGACGTAGAGTCCAACACACGTCGCGACGTAGAGCCCAACACACGTCCCGACGTAGAGCTGAAAGTAACTAAATCCCGACGTAGAGACCAACACACGTCCCGACATGCAGCCCAACACGCGTCCCGACGTGGAGCCCAACACACGTCCCGACGTAGAGCCCAACACACGTCCCCACGTAGAGCTGAAAGTACGCTAAATCCTGATGTCGAGCCCAACACACGTCCCCTCGTAGAGCTGAAAGTAAAATAAATCCTGATCTAGAGCCCAACACACGTCCCGACGTAGAGCCCAACACACGTCCCGACGTAGAGCCCAACACACGTCCCGACGTAGAGCTGAAAACAGGCTAAATCCTGATGTAGATCCCAACACCCGTCCCGACGTAGAGCCCAACACACGTCCCGAGGAAGACTCCAACACACGTCGGGATGTAGAGCCCAGCAAACGTCCCGCGGTAGAGCCCAGCACACGTCCCGACGTAGAGCTGAAAGTAAGCTAAATCCTGACGTAGAGCCCAACGCACGTCCCGACATAGAGCCCAACGCACGTCCCGACGTAGAGCTGAAAGTAAGGTAAACCCTGATGTAGAGCCCAACATACGTCTCGATGTAGAGCCCAGCACACGTCCCGATGTAGAGCTGAAAGTAAGGTAAACCCTGATGTAGAGCCCTACACACGTCCCGACGTAGAGCCCAACACATGTCCCGACGTAGAGCTAAAAGTAAGCTAAAACCTGATGTCGAGCCCAACACACGTCCCCACGTAGAGCTAAAAGTAAGCTAAATCCTGATGTACAGCCCAACACATGTCCCGACGTAGAGCCCAACACACGTCCCGACGAAGAGCTGAAAGTAATCCAAATCCTGATGTAGAGCCCAACACACGTCCCGACGTAGAGCCCAACACACGTCCCGACGTAGAGCTGAAAGTAAGCTAAAACCTGATGTAGAGCCCAACACACGTCCCGACGTAGTGCCCTACACACGACCCGACGTAGTGCTGAAATTAACCAAAATCCTGATGTAGATCCCAACACACGTCCCGACGTAGAGCCCAACGCACGTCCCGACGTAGAGCCCAACGCACGTCCCGACGTAGAGCCCAACGCACGTCCCGACGTAGAGCCCAACACACGACCCGACGTAGAGCTGAAAGTAAGCTAAATCCTTATGTAGAGACCAACACACGTCCCGAAGTAGAGCCCAACACTCGTCCCGACGTACAGCCCAACACACGTCCCAACGTAGAGCCCAACACACGTCCCGACGTAGAGCGCAACACACGTCCCGATGTAGAGCCCAACACACGTCCCGACGTAGAGGTGAAAGTAAGCTAAACCCTGATGTAGAGCACAACGCACGTCCCGACGTAGAGCCCAACGCAAGTCCCGACGTAGAGCCCAACGCACGTCCCGACGTAGAGCCCAGCGCACGTCCCGACGTAGAGCCCAGCGCACATCCCGACGTAGAGCCCAACGCACGTCCCGAGGTAGAGCTGAAAACAAGCTAAATCCTGATGTAGAGCCCAACACACGTCCCGACGTAGAGCTGAAAGTAAGCTAAATCCTGATGTAGAGTCCAACCCACGTCCCGACGTAGAGCCCAACACACGTCCCGAGGCAGACTCCAACACACGTCGCGACGTAGAGCCCAGCACATGTCCCGACGTAGAGCCCAGCACACGTCCCGACGTAGAGCCCAGCACACGTCCCGACGTAGAGCTGAAAGTAAGGTAAACCCTGATGTAGAGCCCAACACACGTCCCGACGTAGAGCCCAACACACGTCCCGACGTAGAGCCCAACACACGTCCCGACGTAGAGCTGAAAGTAATCTAAATCCTGATGTAGAGCCCAACACACGTCCCGACGTAGAGCCCAACACATCTCCCGACGTAGAGCTAAAAGTAAGCTAAATCCTGATGTCGAGCGCAACACACGTCCCCACGTAGAGCTAAAAGTAAGCTAAATCCTGATGTACAGCCCAACACATGTCCCAACGTAGAGCCCAACACACGTCCCGACGAAGAGATGAAAGTAATCAAATCCTGATGTAGAGCCCAACACACTTCCCGACGTAGAGCCCAACACACGTCCCGACGTAGAGCTGAAAGTAATCTAAATCCTGATGTAGAGCCCAACACACGTCCCGACGTAGTGCCCAACACACGACCCGACGTAGAGCTGAAATTAACCTAAATCATGATGTAGATCCCAACACACGTCCCGACGTAGAGCCAACGCACGTCCCGACATGCAGCCCAACACGCGTCCCGACGTGGAGCCCAACACACGTCCCGACGTAGAGCCCAACACACGTCCCGACATGCAGCCCAACACGCGTCCCGACGTGGAGCCCAACACACGTCCCGACGTAGAGCCCAACACAGGTCCCCACGTAGAGCTGAAAGTACGCTAAATCCTGATGTCGAGCCCAAGACACGTCCCCTCGTAGAGCTGAAAGTAAGATAAATCCTGATCTAGTGCCCAAAACACGTCCCGACGTAGAGCCCAACACACGTCCCGACGTAGAGCCCAACACACGTCCCGACGCAGAGCCCAACACACGTCGCGACGCAGAGCCCAACACACGTCGCGACGTACAGCCCAACACACGTCGCGACGTAGAGGCCAACACACGTCGCGACGTAGAGGCCAACACACGTCCCGACGTAGAGCTGAAAGTAACTAAATCCCGACGTAGAGCCCAACACACGTCCCGACATGCAGCCCAACACGCGTCCCGACGTGGAGCCCAACACACGTCCCGACGTAGAGCCCAACACACGTCCCGACGTAGAGCTGAAAGTACGCTAAATCCTGATGTCGAGCCCAACACACGTCCCCTCGTAGAGCTGAAAGTAAAATAAATCCTGATCTAGAGCCCAACGCACGTCCCGACGTAGAGCTGAAAGTAAGCTAAATCCCGACGTAGAGCCAAACGCACGTACCGACGTAGAGCCCAACGCGCGTCCCGACGTAGAGCTGAAAGTTAGCTAACTACAGACGTAGAGCCCAACGCGCGTCCCGACGTAGAGCCCAACGCGTGTCCCGACGTAGAGCCCAACGCACGTCCCGACGTAGAGGCCAACGCACGTACCGACGTAGAGCTGAAAGTAAGCTAAATCCCGACGTAGAGGCCAACGCACGTCCCGACGTAGAGGCCAACGCACGTCCTGACGTAGAGCTGAAAGTAACCTAAATCCCGACGTAGAGCCCAACGCACGTCCCGACGTAGAGCCCAACGCACGTCCCGACGTAGCGCCCAACGCACGTCCCGACGTAGAGCTGAAAGTTAGCTAAGTACAGACGTAGAGCCCAACGCACGTCACGACGTAGAGCAGAAAGTTAGCTAACTACAGACGTAGAGCCCAACGCACGTCCCGACGTAGAACCCAACGCACGTCCCGACGTAGAGCCCAACGCACGTCCCGACGTAGAGCCCAACGCACGTCCCGACGTAGAGCTGAAAGTAAGCTAAATGCCGACTTAGAGGCCAACGCACGTCCCGACGTAGAGCTGAAAGTAAGCTAAATCCCGACGTAGAGCCCAACGCACGTCCCGACGTAGAGCCCAACTCACGTCCCGACGTAGAGCCCAACGCACGTCCCGACGTAGAGCTGAAAGTTAGCTAACTACAGACGTAGAGCCCAACGCACGTCCCGACGTAGAGCCCAACGCACGTCCCGACGTAGAGCTGAAAGTTAGCTAACTACAGACGTAGAGCCCAACGCACGTCCCGACGTAGAGCCCAACGCACGTCCCGACGTAGAGCCCAACACACGTCCCGACGCAGAGCCCAACACACGTCCCGACGCAGAGTCCAACACACGTCGTGACGTAGAGCCCAACACAAGTCCCGACGTAGAGCCCAACACACGTCCCGACGTAGAGCTGAAAGTAACTAAATCCCGACGTAGAGCCCAACACACGTCCCGACGCAGAGCCCAACACATGTCCCGACATGCAGCCCAACACGTGTCCCGACGTGGAGCCCAACACACGTCCCGACGTAGAGCCCAACACACGTCCCGACATGCAGCCCAACACGCGTCCCGACGTGGAGCCCAACACACGTCCCGACGTAGAGCCCAACACAGGTCCCCACGTAGAGCTGAAAGTACGCTAAATCCTGATGTCGAGCCCAGGACACGTCCCCTCGTAGAGCTGAAAGTAAGATAAATCCTGATCTAGTGCCCAAAACACGTCCCGACGTAGAGCCCAACACACGTCCCGACGCAGAGCCCAACACAAGTCGCGACGCAGAGCCCAACACACGTCGCGACGTACAGCCCAACACACGTCGCGACGTAGAGTCCAACACACGTCGCGAAGTAGAGGCCAACACATGTCCCGACGTAGAGCTGAAAGTAACTAAATCCCGACGTAGAGCCCAACACACGTCCCGACATGCAGCCCAACGCACGTCCCGACGTAGAGGCCAACGCACGTCCCGACGTAGAGCTGAAAGTAAGCTAAATCCCGACGTAGAGGCCAACGCACGTCCCAATGTAGAGGCCAACGCACATCCCGACGTAGAGCTGAAAGTAAGCTAAATCCCGACGTAGAGCCCAACGCACGTCCCGACGTAGAGCCCAACGCACGTCCCGACATAGAGCCCAACGCACGTCCCGACGTAGAGCTGAAAGTAAGCTAAATCCCGACGTAGCGCCCAACGCATTTCCCGAAGTACCGCCCAACGCACGTCCCGACGTAGCGCCCAACGCACGTCCCGACGTAGCGCCCAATGCACGTCCCGACGTAGAGCTGAAAGTAAGCTAAATCCCGACGTAGAGGCCAACGCACGTCCCGACGTAGAGGCCAACGCACGTCCCGACGTAGAGGCCAACGCACGTCTCGACGTAGAGCTGAAAGTAAGCTAAATCCCGACGTAGAGCCCAACGCACGTCCCGACGTAGAGCCCAACGGACGTCCCGACGTAGAGCCCAACGCACGTCCCGACGTAGCGCCCAACGCACGTCCCGACGTAGAGCAGAAAGTTAGCTAACTACAGACGTAGAGCCCAACGCATGTCCCGACGTGGAGCCCAACGCACGTTCCGACGTAGAGCCCAACGCACGTCCCGACGTAGAGCTGAAAGTAAGCTAAATCCCGACGTAGAGCCCAACGCACGTCCCGACGTAGAGCCCAACGCACGTCCCGACGTAGAGCCCAAGGCACGTCCCGACATAGAGCCCAATGCACGTCCCGACGTAGAGCTGAAAGTTAGCTAACTACAGACGTAGAGCCCAACGCACGTCCCGACGTACAGCCCAACGGACGTCCCGACGTAGAGCTGAAAGTAAGCTAAATCCCGACGTAGAGCCCAACGCACGTCCTGACGTAGAGCCCAACGCACGTCCCGACGTAGAGCCCAACGCACGTCCCGACGTAGAGCTGAAAGTAAGCTAAATCCCGACGTAGAGCCCAACGCACGTCCCGATGTAGAGCCCAACGCACGTCCCGACGTAGAGCCCACCGCACGTCCCGACGTAGAGCTGAAAGTTAGCTAACTACAGACGAAGAGCCCAACGCGCGTCCCGACGTAGAGCCCAACACACGTCCCGACATGCAGCCCAACACGTGTCCCGACGTGGAGCCCAACACACGTCCCGATGTAGAGCCCAACACACGTCCCGACATGCAGCCCAACACGCGTCCCGACGTGGAGCCCAACACACGTCCCGACGTAGAGCCCAACACAGGTCCCCACGTAGAGCTGAAAGTACGCTAAATCCTGATGTAGAGCCCAACACACGTCCCGACGTAGAGCTGAAAGTAAGCTAAATCCTGATGTAGAGCCGAACACACGTCCCGACGTAGAGCCCAACACACGTCCCGACGTAGAGCCCAACACACGTCCCGACGTAGAGCCCAACACACGTCCCGACGTAGAGCCCAACGCACGTCCCGACGTAGAGCCCAACGCACGTCCCGACGTAGAGCCCAACGCACGTCCCGAAGCAGAGACCAACACACGTCGCGACGTAGAGCCCAACACACGTCCCGACGTAGAGCTGAAAATAAGCTAAATCCAGATGTAGAGCCCAATACACGTCCCGACGTAGAGCCCAACGCACGTCCCGACGTAGAGCCCAACGCACGTCCCGACGTAGAGCCCAACGCACGTCCCGACGTAGAGCTGAAAGTAAGCTAAATGCCGACGTAGAGGCCAACGCACGTCCCGACGTAGAGCTGAAAGTAAGCTAAATCCCGACGTAGAGCCCAACGCACGTCCCGACGTAGAGCCCAACGCACGTCCCGACGTAGAGCTGAAAGTAAGCTAAATCCCGACGTAGAGCCCAACGCACGTCCCGACGTAGAGCCCAACACACGTCCCGACGTAGAGCCCAACGCACGTCCCGACGTACAGCCCAACGCACATCCCGACGTAGAGCTGAAAGTAAGCTAAATTCCAACGTAGCGCCCAACGCACGTCCCGAAGTAGCGCCCAACGCACGTCCCGACGTAGCGCCCAATGCACGTCCCGACGTAGCATCCAACGCACGTCCCGACGTAGAGCTGAAAGTAAGCTAAATCCCGACGTAGAGGCCAACGCACGTCCTGACGTAGAGGCCAACGCACGTCCCGACGTAGAGGCCAACGCACGTCCCGACGTAGAGCTGAAAAGTAAGCTAAATCCCGACGTAGAGCCCAACGCACGTCCCGACGTAGAGCCCAACGCACGTCCCGACGTAGACCTGAAAGTAAGCTAAATCCCGACGTAGAGCCCAACGCACGTCCCGACGTAGACCCCAACGCACGTCCCGACGTAGAGCCCAACGCACGTCCCGACGTAGAGCTTAAAGTAAGCTAAATCCCGACGTAGAGCCCAACGCACGTCCCGACTTAGAGCCCAACGCACGTCCCGACGTAGAGCTGAAAGTAAGCTAAATCCCGACGTAGAGCCCAACGGACGTCCCGACGTAGAGCTTAAAGTAAGCTAAATCCCGACGTAGAGCCCAACGCACGTTCCGACGTAGCGCCCAACGCACGTCTTGACGTAGAGCTGAATGTTAGCTAACTACAGATGTAGAGCCCAACGCACGTCCCGACGTAGAGCTGAAAGTCAGCTAACTACAGACGTATAGCCCAACGCACGTCCCGACATAGAGCTGAAAGTAAGCTAACTACAGACGTAGAGCCCAACGCACGTCCCGACGTAGAGCCCAACGCACGTCCCGACATAGAGCCCAACGCACGTCCCGACGTAGACCTGAAGGTAAGCTAAATCCCGACCTAGAGCCCAACGCACGTCCCGACGTAGAGCCCAACGCACGTCCCGACGTAGAGCTGAAAGTTAGCTAACTACAGACGAAGAGCCCAACGCGCGTCCCGACGTAGAGCTGAAAGTTAGCTAACTACAGACGAAGAGCCCAACGCGCGTCCCGACGTAGAGCTGAAAGTTAGCAAACTACAGACGTAGAGCCCAACGCGCGTCCCGACGTAGAGCCCAACGCGTGTCCCGACGTAGAGCCCAACGCACGTCCCGACGTAGAGCCCAACGCACGTCGCGACGTAGAGCTGAAGGTAAGCTAAATCCCGACGTAGAGGCCAACGCACGTCCCGACGTAGAGCCCAACGCACGTCCCGACGTAGAGCCCAACGCACGTCCCGACGTAGAGGCCAACGCACGTCCCGACGTAGAGCTGAAAGTAAACTAAATCCCGACGTAGAGCCCAACGCACGTCCCGACGTAGAGCCCAACGCACGTCCCGACGTAGAGCCCAACGCACGTCCCGACGTAGAGCTGAAAGTTAGCTAACTACAAACGTAGAGCCCAACGCACGTCCCGACGTAGAGCCCAACGCACGTCCCGACGTGGAGCCCAACGCACGTCCCGACGTAGAGCTGAAAGTAAGCTAAATCCCGACGTAGAGCCCAACGCACGTCCCGACGTAGAGCCCAACGCACGTCCCGACATAGAGCCCAACGCACGTCCCGACGTAGAGCTGAAAGTTAGCTAACTACAGACGTAGAGCCCAACGCACGTCCCGACGTAGAGCCCAACGCACGTCCCGACGTAGAGCCCAACGCACGTCCCGACGTAGAGCTGAAAGTAAGCTAAATCCCGACGTAGAGCCCAACACACGTCCCGACGTAGAGCTGAAAGTAAGCTAAATCCCGACGTAGAGGCCAACGCACGTCCCGACGTAGAGGCCAACGCACGTCCCGACGTAGAGCTGAAAGTAAGCTAAATCCCGAAGTAGAGGCCAACGCACGTCCCGACGTAGAGGCCAACGCACGTCCCGACGTAGAGCTGAAAGTAAGCTAAATCCCGACGTAGAGCCCAACGCACGTCCCGACGTAGAGCCCACCGCACGTCCCAACGTAGAGCCCAACGCACGTCCCGACGTAGAGCTGAAAGTAAGCTAAATCCCGACGTAGCGCCCAACGCACGTCCCGAAGCAACGCCCAACGCACGTCCCGACCTAGCGCCCAACGCACGTCCCGACGTAGCGCCCAACGCACGTCCCGACGTAGAGCTGAAAGTAAGCTAAATCCCGACGTAGAGGCCAACGCACGTCCCGACTTAGAGGCCAACGCACGTCCCGACGTAGAGCCCAACGCACGTCCCGACGTAGACCTGAAAGTAAGCTAAATCCCGACGTAGAGCCCAACGCACGTCCGGACGTAGACCCAACGCACGTCCCGACGTAGAGCTGAAAGTAAGCTAAATCCCGACGTAGAGCCCAACGCACGTCCCGACGTAGAGCCCAATGCACGTCCCGACGTAGAGCCCAACGCACGTCCCGACGTAGAGCTGAAAGTTAGCAAACTACAGACGTAGAGCCCAACGCACTTCCCGACGTAGAGCCCAACGCACGTCCCGACGTAGAGCTGAAAGTTAGCAAACTACAGACGTAGAGCCCAACGCACGTCCCGACGTAGAACCCAACGCACGTCCCGACGTAGAGCCCAACGCACGTCCCGACGTAGAGCCCAACGCACGTCCCGATGTAGAGCTGAAAGTAAGCTAAATCCCGACGTAGAGGCCAACGCACGTCCCGACGTAGAGGCCAACGCACGTCCCGACGTAGAGCTGAAAGTAAGCTAAATCCCGACGTAGAGCCCAACGCACGTCCCGACGTAGAGCCCAACGCACGTCCCGACATAGAGCCCAACGCACATCCCGACATAGAGCCCAACGCACGTCCCGACGTAGAGCTGAAAGTAAGCTAAATCCCGACATAGCGCCCAACACATGTCCCGAAGTAGCGCCCAACGCACGTCCCGACGTAGCGCCCAACGCACGTCCCGACGTAGAGCTGAAAGTAAGCTAAATCCCGACGTAGAGGCCAACGCACGTCCCGACGTAGAGGCCAACGCACGTCCCGACGTAGAGCTGAAAGTAAGCTAAATCCCGACGTAGAGCCCAACGCACGTCCCGACGTAGAGCTGAAACTTAGCTAACTACAGACGAAGAGCCCAACGCGCGTCCCGACGTAGAGCTGAAAGTTAGCTAACTACAGACGTAGAGCCCAACGCGCGTCCCGACGTAGAGCCCAACGCGTGTCCCGACGTAGAGCCCAACGCACGTCCCGACGTAGAGCCCAACGCGTGTCCCGACGTAGAGCTGAAAGTAAGCTAAATCCCGACGTAGAGGCCAACGCACGTCCCGACGTAGAGGCCAACGCACGTCCCGACGTAGCGCCCAACGCACGTCCCGACGTAGAGGCCAACGCACGTCCCGACGTAGAGCTGAAAGTAAGCTAAATCCCGACGTAGAGCCCAACGCACGTCCCGACGTAGAGCCCAACGCACGTCCCGACGTAGAGCTGAAAGTAAGCTAAATCCCAACGTAGAGCCCAACGCACGTCCCGACGTAGAGCCCAACGCACGTCCCGAAGTAGAGCCCAACGCACGTCCCGACGTAGACCTGAAAAAAAGCTAAATCCCGACGTAGAGGCCAACGCACGTCCCGACATAGTGCCCAACGCACGTCCCGAAGTAGAGCCCAACGCACGTCGCGACGTAGAGCTGAAAGTAAGCTAAATCCCGACGTAGAGCCCAAAGCACGTCCCGACGTAGAGCCCAACGCACGTCCCGACGTAGAGCCCAACGCACGTCCCGACGTAGACCTGAAAGTAAGCTAAATCCCGACGTAGAGCCCAACGCACGTCCCGACGTAGAGCCCAACGCACGTCCCGACGTAGAGCCCAAAGCACGTCCCGACGTAGAGCCCAACGCACGTCCCGACGTAGAGCTGAAAGTTAGCTAACTACAGACGAAGAGCGCAACGCGCGTCCCGACGTAGAGCTGAAAGTTAGCTAACTACAGACGTAGAGCCCAACGCGCGTCCCGACGTAGAGCCCAACGCGTGTCCCGACGTAGAGCCCAACGCACGTCCCGACGTAGAGGCCAACGCACGTCCCGACGTAGAGCTGAAAGTAAGCTAAATCCCGACGTAGAGGCCAACGCACGTCCCGACGTAGAGGCCAACGCACGTCCTGACGTAGCGCCCAACGCACGTCCCGACGTAGAGGCCAACGCACGTCCCGACGTAGAGCTGAAAGTAAGCTAAATCCCGACGTAGAGCCCAACGCACGTCCCAACGTAGAGCCCAACGCACGTCCCGACGTACAGCCCAACGCACGTCCCGACGTAGAGCTGAAAGTTAGCTAACTACAGACGTAGAGCCCAACGCACGTCCCGACGTAGAGCAGAAAGTTAGCTAACTACAGACGTAGAGCCCAACGCAGGTCCCGACGTAGAACCCAACGCACGTCCCGACGTAGAGCCCAACGCACCTCCCGACGTAGAGCCCAACGCACCTCCAGACGTAGAGCCCAACGCACGTCCCGACGTAGAGCTGAAAGTAAGCTAAATGCCGACGTAGAGGCCAATGCACGTCCCGACGTAGAGCTGAAAGTAAGCTAAATCCCGACGTAGAGCCCAACGCACGTCCCGACGTAGAGCCCAACGCACGTCCCGACGTAGAGCTGAAAATTAGCTGACTACAGACGTAGAGCCCAACGCACGTCCCGACGTAGAGCCCAACGCACGTCCCGACGTAGAGCCCAACGCACGTCCCGACGTAGAGCTGAAAGTTAGCTAACTACAGACGTAGAGCCCAACGCACGTCCCGACGTAGAACCCAACGCACGTCCCGACGTAGAGCCCAACGCACGTCCCGACGTAGAGCCCAACGCACGTCCCGACGTAGAGCCCAACGCACGTCCCGACGTAGAGCTGAAAGTAAGCTAAATGCCGACGTAGAGGCCAACGCACGTCCCGACGTAGAGCTGAAAGTAAGCTAAATCCCGACGTAGAGCCCAACGCACGTCCCGACGTAGAGCCCAACGCACGTCCCGACGTAGAGCTGAAAGTAAGCTAAATCCCGACGTAGAGCCCAACGCACGTCCCGACGTAGAGCCCAACACACGTCCCGACGTAGAGCCCAACGCACGTCCCGACGTAGAGCCCAACGCACATCCCGACGTAGAGCTGAAAGTAAGCTAAATTCCAACGTAGCGCCCAACGCACGTCCCGAAGTAGCGCCCAACGCACGTCCCGACGTAGCGCCCAATGCACGTCCCGACGTAGCATCCAACGCACGTCCCGACGTAGAGCTGAAAGTAAGCTAAATCCCGACGTAGAGGCCAACGCACGTCCTGACGTAGAGGCCAACGCACGTCCCGACGTAGAGGCCAACGCACGTCCCGACGTAGAGCTGAAAAGTAAGCTAAATCCCGACGTAGAGCCCAACGCACGTCCCGACGTAGAGCCCAACGCACGTCCCGACGTAGAGCCCAACGCACGTCCCGACGTAGACCTGAAAGTAAGCTAAATCCCGACGTAGAGCCCAACGCACGTCCCGACGTAGACCCCAACGCACGTCCCGACGTAGAGCCCAACGCACGTCCCGACGTAGAGCTTAAAGTAAGCTAAATCCCGACGTAGAGCCCAACGCACGTCCCGACTTAGAGCCCAACGCACGTCCCGACGTAGAGCTGAAAGTAAGCTAAATCCCGACGTAGAGCCCAACGGACGTCCCGACGTAGAGCTTAAAGTAAGCTAAATCCCGACGTAGAGCCCAACGCACGTTCCGACGTAGCGCCCAACGCACGTCTTGACGTAGAGCTGAATGTTAGCTAACTACAGATGTAGAGCCCAACGCACGTCCCGACGTAGAGCTGAAAGTTAGCTAACTACAGACGTATAGCCCAACGCACGTCCCGACATAGAGCTGAAAGTAAGCTAACTACAGACGTAGAGCCCAACGCACGTCCCGACGTAGAGCCCAACGCACGTCCCGACATAGAGCCCAACGCACGTCCCGACGTAGACCTGAAGGTAAGCTAAATCCCGACCTAGAGCCCAACGCACGTCCCGACGTAGAGCCCAACGCACGTCCCAGCGTACAGCTGAAAGTTAGCTAACTACAGACGAAGAGCCCAACGCGCGTCCCGACGTAGAGCTGAAAGTTAGCTAACTACAGACGAAGAGCCCAACGCGCGTCCCGACGTAGAGCTGAAAGTTAGCAAACTACAGACGTAGAGCCCAACGCGCGTCCCGACGTAGAGCCCAACGCGTGTCCCGACGAAGAGCCCAACGCACGTCCCGACGTAGAGCCCAACGCACGTCGCGACGTAGAGCTGAAGGTAAGCTAAATCCCGACGTAGAAGCCAATGCACGTCCCGACGTAGAGCCCAACGCACGTCCCGACATAGAGCCCAACGCACGTCCCGACGTAGAGCTGAAAGTTAGCTAACTACAGACGTAGAGCCCAACGCACGTCCCGACGTAGAGCCCAACGCACGTCCCGACGTAGAGCCCAACGCACGTCCCGACGTAGAGCTGAAAGTAAGCTAAATCCCGACGTAGAGCCCAACACACGTCCCGACGTAGAGCTGAAAGTAAGCTAAATCCCGACGTAGAGGCCAACGCACGTCCCGACGTAGAGGCCAACGCACGTCCCGACGTAGAGCTGAAAGTAAGCTAAATCCCGAAGTAGAGGCCAACGCACGTCCCGACGTAGAGGCCAACGCACGTCCCGACGTAGAGCTGAAAGTAAGCTAAATCCCGACGTAGAGCCCAACGCACGTCCCGACGTAGAGCCCACCGCACGTCCCAACGTAGAGCCCAACGCACGTCCCGACGTAGAGCTGAAAGTAAGCTAAATCCCGACGTAGAGCCCAACGCACGTCCCGACGTAGAGCCCAACGCACATCCCGACGTAGAGCTGAAAGTAAGCTAAATTCCAACGTAGCGCCCAACGCACGTCCCGAAGTAGCGCCCAACGCACGTCCCGACGTAGCGCCCAATGCACGTCCCGACGTAGCATCCAACGCACGTCCCGACGTAGAGCTGAAAGTAAGCTAAATCCCGACGTAGAGGCCAACGCACGTCCTGACGTAGAGGCCAACGCACGTCCCGACGTAGAGGCCAACGCACGTCCCGACGTAGAGCTGAAAAGTAAGCTAAATCCCGACGTAGAGCCCAACGCACGTCCCGACGTAGAGCCCAACGCACGTCCCGACGTAGAGCCCAACGCACGTCCCGACGTAGACCTGAAAGTAAGCTAAATCCCGACGTAGAGCCCAACGCACGTCCCGACGTAGACCCCAACGCACGTCCCGACGTAGAGCCCAACGCACGTCCCGACGTAGAGCTTAAAGTAAGCTAAATCCCGACGTAGAGCCCAACGCACGTCCCGACTTAGAGCCCAACGCACGTCCCGACGTAGAGCTGAAAGTAAGCTAAATCCCGACGTAGAGCCCAACGGACGTCCCGACGTAGAGCTTAAAGTAAGCTAAATCCCGACGTAGAGCCCAACGCACGTTCCGACGTAGCGCCCAACGCATGTCTTGACGTAGAGCTGAATGTTAGCTAACTACAGATGTAGAGCCCAACGCACGTCCCGACGTAGAGCTGAAAGTTAGCTAACTACAGACGTATAGCCCAACGCACGTCCCGACATAGAGCTGAAAGTAAGCTAACTACAGACGTAGAGCCCAACGCACGTCCCGACGTAGAGCCCAACGCACGTCCCGACATAGAGCCCAACGCACGTCCCGACGTAGACCTGAAGGTAAGCTAAATCCCGACCTAGAGCCCAACGCACGTCCCGACGTAGAGCCCAACGCACGTCCCAGCGTAGAGCTGAAAGTTAGCTAACTACAGACGAAGAGCCCAACGCGCGTCCCGACGTAGAGCTGAAAGTTAGCTAACTACAGACGAAGAGCCCAACGCGCGTCCCGAAGTAGAGCTGAAAGTTAGCAAACTACAGACGTAGAGCCCAACGCGCGTCCTGACGTAGAGCCCAACGCGTGTCCCGACGTAGAGCCCAACGCACGTCCCGACGTAGAGCCCAACGCACGTCCCGACGTAGAGCCCAACGCACGTCGCGACGTAGAGCTGAAGGTAAGCTAAATCCCGACGTAGAAGCCAATGCACGTCCAGACGTAGAGGCCAACGCACGTCCCGACGTAGAGCCCAACGCACGTCCCGACGTAGAGGCCAACGCACGTCCCGACGTAGAGCTGAAAGTAAACTAAATCCCGACGTAGAGCCCAACGCACGTCCCGACGTAGAGCCCAACGCACGTCCCGACGTAGAGCCCAACGCACGTCCCGACGTAGAGCTGAAAGTTAGCTAACTACAAACGTAGAGCCCAATGCACGTCCCGACGTAGAGCTCAACGCACGTCCCGACGTGGAGCCCAACGCACGTCCCGACGTAGAGCTGAAAGTAAGCTAAATCCCGACGTAGAGCCCAACGCACGTCCCGACGTAGAGCCCAACGCACGTCCCGACATAGAGCCCAACGCACGTCCCGACGTAGAGCTGAAAGTTAGCTAACTACAGACGTAGAGCCCAACGCACGTCCCGACGTAGAGCCCAACGCACGTCCCGACGTAGAGCTGAAAGTAAGCTAAATCCCGACGTAGAGCCCAACACACGTCCCGACGTAGAGCTGAAAGTAAGCTAAATCCCGACGTAGAGGCCAACGCACGTCCCGACGTAGAGGCCAACGCACGTCCCGACGTAGAGCTGAAAGTAAGCTAAATCCCGAAGTAGAGGCCAACGCACGTCCCGACGTAGAGGCCAACGCACGTCCCGACGTAGAGCTGAAAGTAAGCTAAATCCCGACGTAGAGCCCAACGCACGTCCCGACGTAGAGCCCACCGCACGTCCCAACGTAGAGCCCAACGCACGTCCCGACGTAGAGCTGAAAGTAAGCTAAATCCCGACGTAGAGCCCAACGCACGTCCCGACGTAGAGCCCAAAGCACGTCCCGACGTAGAGCCCAACGCACGTCCCGACGTAGAGCTGAAAGTTAGCTAACTACAGACGAAGAGCCCAACGCGCGTCCCGACGTAGAGCTGAAAGTTAGCTAACTACAGACGTAGAGCCCAACGCGCGTCCCGACGTAGAGCCCAACGCGTGTCCCGACGTAGAGCCCAACGCACGTCCCGACGTAGAGGCCAACGCACGTCCCGACGTAGAGCTGAAAGTAAGCTAAATCCCGACGTAGAGGCCAACGCACGTCCCGACGTAGAGGCCAACGCACGTCCTGACGTAGCGCCCAACGCACGTCCCGACGTAGAGGCCAACGCACGTCCCGACGTAGAGCTGAAAGTAAGCTAAATCCCGACGTAGAGCCCAACGCACGTCCCAACGTAGAGCCCAACGCACGTCCCGACGTACAGCCCAACGCACGTCCCGACGTAGAGCTGAAAGTTAGCTAACTACAGACGTAGAGCCCAACGCACGTCCCGACGTAGAGCAGAAAGTTAGCTAACTACAGACGTAGAGCCCAACGCAGGTCCCGACGTAGAACCCAACGCACGTCCCGACGTAGAGCCCAACGCACCTCCCGACGTAGAGCCCAACGCACCTCCAGACGTAGAGCCCAACGCACGTCCCGACGTAGAGCTGAAAGTAAGCTAAATGCCGACGTAGAGGCCAATGCACGTCCCGACGTAGAGCTGAAAGTAAGCTAAATCCCGACGTAGAGCCCAACGCACGTCCCGACGTAGAGCCCAACGCACGTCCCGACGTAGAGCTGAAAATTAGCTGACTACAGACGTAGAGCCCAACGCACGTCCCGACGTAGAGCCCAACGCACGTCCCGACGTAGAGCCCAACGCACGTCCCGACGTAGAGCTGAAAGTTAGCTAACTACAGACGTAGAGCCCAACGCACGTCCCGACGTAGAACCCAACGCACGTCCCGACGTAGAGCCCAACGCACGTCCCGACGTAGAGCCCAACGCACGTCCCGACGTAGAGCCCAACGCACGTCCCGACGTAGAGCTGAAAGTAAGCTAAATGCCGACGTAGAGGCCAACGCACGTCCCGACGTAGAGCCCAACGCACGTCCCGACGTAGAGCTGAAAGTAAGCTAAATCCCGACGTAGAGCCCAACGCACGTCCCGACGTAGAGCCCAACACACGTCCCGACGTAGAGCCCAACGCACGTCCCGACGTAGAGCCCAACGCACGTCCCGACGTAGAGCTGAAAGTAAGCTAAATTCCAACGTAGCGCCCAACGCACGTCCCGAAGTAGCGCCCAACGCACGTCCCGACGTAGCGCCCAAAGCACGTCCCGACGTAGAGCCCAACGCACGTCCCGACGTAGAGCTGAAAGTTAGCTAACTACAGACGAAGAGCCCAACGCGCGTCCCGACGTAGAGCTGAAAGTTAGCTAACTACAGACGTAGAGCCCAACGCGCGTCCCGACGTAGAGCCCAACGCGTGTCCCGACGTAGAGCCCAACGCACGTCCCGACGTAGAGGCCAACGCACGTCCCGACGTAGAGCTGAAAGTAAGCTAAATCCCGACGTAGAGGCCAACGCACGTCCCGACGTAGAGGCCAACGCACGTCCTGACGTAGCGCCCAACGCACGTCCCGACGTAGAGGCCAACGCACGTCCCGACGTAGAGCTGAAAGTAAGCTAAATCCCGACGTAGAGCCCAACGCACGTCCCAACGTAGAGCCCAACGCACGTCCCGACGTACAGCCCAACGCACGTCCCGACGTAGAGCTGAAAGTTAGCTAACTACAGACGTAGAGCCCAACGCACGTCCCGACGTAGAGCAGAAAGTTAGCTAACTACAGACGTAGAGCCCAACGCAGGTCCCGACGTAGAACCCAACGCACGTCCCGACGTAGAGCCCAACGCACCTCCCGACGTAGAGCCCAACGCACCTCCAGACGTAGAGCCCAACGCACGTCCCGACGTAGAGCTGAAAGTAAGCTAAATGCCGACGTAGAGGCCAATGCACGTCCCGACGTAGAGCTGAAAGTAAGCTAAATCCCGACGTAGAGCCCAACGCACGTCCCGACGTAGAGCCCAACGCACGTCCCGACGTAGAGCTGAAAATTAGCTGACTACAGACGTAGAGCCCAACGCACGTCCCGACGTAGAGCCCAACGCACGTCCCGACGTAGAGCCCAACGCACGTCCCGACGTAGAGCTGAAAGTTAGCTAACTACAGACGTAGAGCCCAACGCACGTCCCGACGTAGAACCCAACGCACGTCCCGACGTAGAGCCCAACGCACGTCCCGACGTAGAGCCCAACGCACGTCCCGACGTAGAGCCCAACGCACGTCCCGACGTAGAGCTGAAAGTAAGCTAAATGCCGACGTAGAGGCCAACGCACGTCCCGACGTAGAGCCCAACGCACGTCCCGACGTAGAGCTGAAAGTAAGCTAAATCCCGACGTAGAGCCCAACGCACGTCCCGACGTAGAGCCCAACACACGTCCCGACGTAGAGCCCAACGCACGTCCCGACGTAGAGCCCAACGCACGTCCCGACGTAGAGCTGAAAGTAAGCTAAATTCCAACGTAGCGCCCAACGCACGTCCCGAAGTAGCGCCCAACGCACGTCCCGACGTAGCGCCCAATGCACGTCCCGACGTAGCATCCAACGCACGTCCCGACGTAGAGCTGAAAGTAAGCTAAATCCCGACGTAGAGGCCAACGCACGTCCTGACGTAGAGGCCAACGCACGTCCCGACGTAGAGGCCAACGCACGTCCCGACGTAGAGCTGAAAAGTAAGCTAAATCCCGACGTAGAGCCCAACGCACGTCCCGACGTAGAGCCCAACGCACGTCCCGAAGTAGAGGCCAACGCACGTCCCGACGTAGACCTGAAAGTAAGCTAAATCCCGACGTAGAGCCCAACGCACGTCCCGACGTAAACCCCAACGCACGTCCCGACGTAGAGCCCAACGCACGTCCCGACGTAGAGCTTAAAGTAAGCTAAATCCCGACGTAGAGCCCAACGCACGTCCCGACTTAGAGCCCAACGCACGTCCCGACGTAGAGCTGAAAGTAAGCTAAATCCCGACGTAGAGCCCAACGGACGTCCCGACGTAGAGCTTAAAGTAAGCTAAATCCCGACGTAGAGCCCAACGCACGTTCCGACGTAGCGCCCAACGCACGTCTTGACGTAGAGCTGAATGTTAGCTAACTACAGATGTAGAGCCCAACGCACGTCCCGACGTAGAGCTGAAAGTTAGCTAACTACAGACGTATAGCCCAACGCACGTCCTGACATAGAGCTGAAAGTAAGCTAACTACAGACGTAGAGCCCAACGCACGTCCCGACGTAGAGCCCAACGCACGTCCCGACATAGAGCCCAACGCACGTCCCGACGTAGACCTGAAGGTAAGCTAAATCCCGTCCTAGAGCCCAACGCACGTCCCGACGTAGAGCCCAACGCACGTCCCGACGTAGAGCTGAAAGTTAGCTAACTACAGACGAAGAGCCCAACGCGCGTCCCGACGTAGAGCTGAAAGTTAGCTAACTACAGACGAAGAGCCCAACGCGCGTCCCGACGTAGAGCTGAAAGTTAGCAAACTACAGACGTAGAGCCCAACGCGCGTCACAACATAGAGCCCAACGCGTGTCCCGACGTAGAGCCCAACGCACGTCCCGACGTAGAGCCCAACGCACGTCGCGACGTAGAGCTGAAGGTAAGCTAAATCCCGACGTAGAAGCCAATGCACGTCCAGACGTAGAGGCCAACGCACGTCCCGACGTAGAGCCCAACGCACGTCCCGACGTAGAGGCCAACGCACGTCCCGACGTAGAGCTGAAAGTAAACTAAATCCCGACGTAGAGCCCAACGCACGTCCCGACGTAGAGCCCAACGCACGTCCCGACGTAGAGCCCAACGCACGTCCCGACGTAGAGCTGAAAGTTAGCTAACTACAAACGTAGAGCCCAACGCACGTCCCGACGTAGAGCCCAACGCACGTCCCGACGTGGAGCCCAACGCACGTCCCGACGTAGAGCTGAAAGTAAGCTAAATCCCGACGTAGAGCCCAACGCACGTCCCGACGTAGAGCCCAACGCACGTCCCGACATAGAGCCCAACGCACGTCCCGACGTAGACCTGAAAGTTAGCTAACTACAGACGTAGAGCCCAACGCACGTCCCGACGTAGAGCCCAACGCACGTCCCGACGTAGAGCCCAACGCACGTCCCGACGTAGAGCTGAAAGTAAGCTAAATCCCGACGTAGAGCCAACGCACGTCCCGACTTAGAGGCCAACGCACGTCCCGACGTAGAGCCCAACGCACGTCCCGACGTAGACCTGAAAGTAAGCTAAATCCCGACGTAGAGCCCAACGCACGTCCGGACGTAGACCCAACGCACGTCCCGACGTAGAGCTGAAAGTAAGCTAAATCCCGACGTAGACCCCAACGCACGTCCCGACGTAGAGCCCAATGCACGTCCCGACGTAGAGCCCAACGCACGTCCCGACGTAGAGCTGAAAGTTAGCAAACTACAGACGTAGAGCCCAACGCACTTCCCGACGTAGAGCCCAACGCACGTCCCGACGTAGAGCTGAAAGTTAGCAAACTACAGACGTAGAGCCCAACGCACGTCCCGACGTAGAACCCAACGCACGTCCCGACGTAGAGCCCAACGCACGTCCCGACGTAGAGCCCAACGCACGTCCCGATGTAGAGCTGAAAGTAAGCTAAATCCCGACGTAGAGGCCAACGCACGTCCCGACGTAGAGGCCAACGCACGTCCCGACGTAGAGCTGAAAGTAAGCTAAATCCCGACGTAGAGCCCAACGCACGTCCCGACGTAGAGCCCAACGCACGTCCCGACATAGAGCCCAACGCACATCCCGACATAGAGCCCAACGCACGTCCCGACGTAGAGCTGAAAGTAAGCTAAATCCCGACATAGCGCCCAACACATGTCCCGAAGTAGCGCCCAACGCACGTCCCGACGTAGCGCCCAACGCACGTCCCGACGTAGCGCCCAACGCACGTCCCGACGTAGAGCTGAAAGTAAGCTAAATCCCGACGTAGAGGCCAACGCACGTCCCGACGTAGAGCCCAACGCACGTCCCGACGTAGAGCTGAAAGTAAGCTAAATCCCGACGTAGAGCCCAACGCACGTCCCGACGTAGAGCTGAAACTTAGCTAACTACAGACGAAGAGCCCAACGCGCGTCCCGACGTAGAGCTGAAAGTTAGCTAACTACAGACGTAGAGCCCAACACGCGTCCCGACGTAGAGCCCAACGCGTGTCCCGACGTAGAGCCCAACGCACGTCCCGACGTAGAGCCCAACGCGTGTCCCGACGTAGAGCTGAAAGTAAGCTAAATCCCGACGTAGAGGCCAACGCACGTCCCGACGTAGAGGCCAACGCACGTCCCGACGTAGCGCCCAACGCACGTCCCGACGTAGAGGCCAACGCACGTCCCGACGTAGAGCTGAAAGTAAGCTAAATCCCGACGTAGAGCCCAACGCACGTCCCGACGTAGAGCCCAACGCACGTCCCGACGTAGAGCTGAAAGTAAGCTAAATCCAAACGTAGAGCCCAACGCACGTCCCGACGTAGAGCCCAACGCACGTCCCGAAGTAGAGCCCAACGCACGTCCCGACGTAGACCTGAAAAAAAGCTAAATCCCGACGTAGAGGCCAACGCACGTCCCGACATAGTGCCCAACGCACGTCCCGAAGTAGAGCCCAACGCACGTCGCGACGTAGAACTGAAAGTAAGCTAAATCCCGACGTAGAGCCCAAAGCACGTCCCGACGTAGAGCCCAACGCACGTCCCGACGTAGAGCCCAACGCACGTCCCGACGTAGACCTGAAAGTAAGCTAAATCCCGACGTAGAGCCCAACGCACGTCCCGACGTAGAGCCCAACGCACGTCCCGACGTAGAGCCCAAAGCACGTCCCGACGTAGAGCCCAACGCACGTCCCGACGTAGAGCTGAAAGTTAGCTAACTACAGACGAAGAGCCCAACGCGCGTCCCGACGTAGAGCTGAAAGTTAGCTAACTACAGACGTAGAGCCCAACGCGCGTCCCGACGTAGAGCCCAACGCGTGTCCCGACGTAGAGCCCAACGCACGTCCCGACGTAGAGGCCAACGCACGTCCCGACGTAGAGCTGAAAGTAAGCTAAATCCCGACGTAGAGGCCAACGCACGTCCCGACGTAGAGGCCAACGCACGTCCTGACGTAGCGCCCAACGCACGTCCCGACGTAGAGGCCAACGCACGTCCCGACGTAGAGCTGAAAGTAAGCTAAATCCCGACGTAGAGCCCAACGCACGTCCCAACGTAGAGCCCAACGCACGTCCCGACGTACAGCCCAACGCACGTCCCGACGTAGAGCTGAAAGTTAGCTAACTACAGACGTAGAGCCCAACGCACGTCCCGACGTAGAGCAGAAAGTTAGCTAACTACAGACGTAGAGCCCAACGCAGGTCCCGACGTAGAACCCAACGCACGTCCCGACGTAGAGCCCAACGCACCTCCCGACGTAGAGCCCAACGCACGTCCCGACGTAGAGCTGAAAGTAAGCTAAATGCCGACGTAGAGGCCAATGCACGTCCCGACGTAGAGCTGAAAGTAAGCTAAATCCCGACGTAGAGCCCAACGCACGTCCCGACGTAGAGCCCAACGCATGTCCCGACATAGAGCCCAACGCACGTCCCGACGTAGACCTGAAAGTTAGCTAACTACAGACGTAGAGCCCAACGCACGTCCCGACGTAGAGCCCAACGCACGTCCCGACGTAGAGCCCAACGCACGTCCCGACGTAGAGCTGAAAGTAAGCTAAATCCCGACGTAGAGCCCAACGCACGTCCCGACTTAGAGGCCAACGCACGTCCCGACGTAGAGCCCAACGCACGTCCCGACGTAGACCTGAAAGTAAGCTAAATCCCGACGTAGAGCCCAACGCACGTCCGGACGTAGACCCAACGCACGTCCCGACGTAGAGCTGAAAGTAAGCTAAATCCCGACGTAGACCCCAACGCACGTCCCGACGTAGAGCCCAATGCACGTCCCGACGTAGAGCCCAACGCACGTCCCGACGTAGAGCTGAAAGTTAGCAAACTACAGACGTAGAGCCCAACGCACTTCCCGACGTAGAGCCCAACGCACGTCCCGACGTAGAGCTGAAAGTTAGCAAACTACAGACGTAGAGCCCAACGCACGTCCCGACGTAGAACCCAACGCACGTCCCGACGTAGAGCCCAACGCACGTCCCGACGTAGAGCCCAACGCACGTCCCGATGTAGAGCTGAAAGTAAGCTAAATCCCGACGTAGAGGCCAACGCACGTCCCGACGTAGAGGCCAACGCACGTCCCGACGTAGAGCTGAAAGTAAGCTAAATCCCGACGTAGAGCCCAACGCACGTCCCGACGTAGAGCCCAACGCACGTCCCGACATAGAGCCCAACGCACATCCCGACATAGAGCCCAACGCACGTCCCGACGTAGAGCTGAAAGTAAGCTAAATCCCGACATAGCGCCCAACACATGTCCCGAAGTAGCGCCCAACGCACGTCCCGACGTAGCGCCCAACGCACGTCCCGACGTAGCGCCCAACGCACGTCCCGACGTAGAGCTGAAAGTAAGCTAAATCCCGACGTAGAGGCCAACGCACGTCCCGACGTAGAGCCCAACGCACGTCCCGACGTAGAGCTGAAAGTAAGCTAAATCCCGACGTAGAGCCCAACGCACGTCCCGACGTAGAGCTGAAACTTAGCTAACTACAGACGAAGAGCCCAACGCGCGTCCCGACGTAGAGCTGAAAGTTAGCTAACTACAGACGTAGAGCCCAACACGCGTCCCGACGTAGAGCCCAACGCGTGTCCCGACGTAGAGCCCAACGCACGTCCCGACGTAGAGCCCAACGCGTGTCCCGACGTAGAGCTGAAAGTAAGCTAAATCCCGACGTAGAGGCCAACGCACGTCCCGACGTAGAGGCCAACGCACGTCCCGACGTAGCGCCCAACGCACGTCCCGACGTAGAGGCCAACGCACGTCCCGACGTAGAGCTGAAAGTAAGCTAAATCCCGACGTAGAGCCCAACGCACGTCCCGACGTAGAGCCCAACGCACGTCCCGACGTAGAGCTGAAAGTAAGCTAAATCCAAACGTAGAGCCCAACGCACGTCCCGACGTAGAGCCCAACGCACGTCCCGAAGTAGAGCCCAACGCACGTCCCGACGTAGACCTGAAAAAAAGCTAAATCCCGACGTAGAGGCCAACGCACGTCCCGACATAGTGCCCAACGCACGTCCCGAAGTAGAGCCCAACGCACGTCGCGACGTAGAACTGAAAGTAAGCTAAATCCCGACGTAGAGCCCAAAGCACGTCCCGACGTAGAGCCCAACGCACGTCCCGACGTAGAGCCCAACGCACGTCCCGACGTAGACCTGAAAGTAAGCTAAATCCCGACGTAGAGCCCAACGCACGTCCCGACGTAGAGCCCAACGCACGTCCCGACGTAGAGCCCAAAGCACGTCCCGACGTAGAGCCCAACGCACGTCCCGACGTAGAGCTGAAAGTTAGCTAACTACAGACGAAGAGCCCAACGCGCGTCCCGACGTAGAGCTGAAAGTTAGCTAACTACAGACGTAGAGCCCAACGCGCGTCCCGACGTAGAGCCCAACGCGTGTCCCGACGTAGAGCCCAACGCACGTCCCGACGTAGAGGCCAACGCACGTCCCGACGTAGAGCTGAAAGTAAGCTAAATCCCGACGTAGAGGCCAACGCACGTCCCGACGTAGAGGCCAACGCACGTCCTGACGTAGCGCCCAACGCACGTCCCGACGTAGAGGCCAACGCACGTCCCGACGTAGAGCTGAAAGTAAGCTAAATCCCGACGTAGAGCCCAACGCACGTCCCAACGTAGAGCCCAACGCACGTCCCGACGTACAGCCCAACGCACGTCCCGACGTAGAGCTGAAAGTTAGCTAACTACAGACGTAGAGCCCAACGCACGTCCCGACGTAGAGCAGAAAGTTAGCTAACTACAGACGTAGAGCCCAACGCAGGTCCCGACGTAGAACCCAACGCACGTCCCGACGTAGAGCCCAACGCACCTCCCGACGTAGAGCCCAACGCACGTCCCGACGTAGAGCTGAAAGTAAGCTAAATGCCGACGTAGAGGCCAATGCACGTCCCGACGTAGAGCTGAAAGTAAGCTAAATCCCGACGTAGAGCCCAACGCACGTCCCGACGTAGAGCCCAACGCACGTCCCGACGTAGAGCTGAAAATTAGCTGACTACAGACGTAGAGCCCAACGCACGTCCCGACGTAGAGCCCAACGCACGTCCCGACGTAGAGCCCAACGCACGTCCCGACGTAGAGCTGAAAGTTAGCTAACTACAGACGTAGAGCCCAACGCACGTCCCGACGTAGAGCCCAACGCACGTCCCGACGTAGACCTGAAAAGTAAGCTAAATCCCGACGTAGAGCCCAACGCACGTCCCGACGTAGAGCCCAACGCACGTCCCGACGTAGACCTGAAAGTAAGCTAAATCCCGACGTAGAGCCCAACGCACGTCCCGACGTAGAGCCCAACGCACGTCCCGACGTAGAGCTTAAAGTAAGCTAAATCCCGACGTAGAGCCCAACGCACGTCCCGACGTAGAGCCCAACGCACGTCCCGACGTAGAGCCCAACGCACGTACAGACGTAGAGCTGAAAGTAAGCTAAATGCCGACGTAGAGGCCAACGCACGTCCCAACGTAGAGCTGAAAGTAAGCTAAATCCCGACGTAGAGCCCAACGCACGTCCCGACGTAGAGCCCAACGCACGTCCCGACGTACAGCTCAAAGTAAGCTAAATCCCGACGTAGAGCCCAACGCACGTCCCGACGTAGAGCCCAACGCACGTCCCGACGTAGAGCCCAACGCACATCCCGACGTAGAGCTGAAAGTAAGCTAAATTCCAACGTAGCGCCCAACGCACGTCCCGAAGTAGCGCCCAACGCACGTCCCGACATAGCGCCCAATGCACGTCCCGACGTAGCATCCAACGCACGTCCCGACGTAGAGCTGAAAGTAAGCTAAATCCCGACGTAGAGGCCAACGCACGTCCTGACATAGAGGCCAACGCACGTCCCGACGTAGAGGCCAACGCACGTCCCGACATAGAGCCCAACGCACGTCCCGACGTAGAGCCCAACGCACGTCCTGACGTAGAGCCCAACGCACATCCCGACATAGAGCCCAACGCACGTCCCGAGGTAGAGCTGAAAGTAAGCTAAATCCCGACATAGCGCCCAACACATGTCCCGAAGTAGCGCCCAACGCACGTCCCGACGTAGCGCCCAACGCACGTCCCGACGTAGAGCTGAAAGTAAGCTAAATCCCGACGTAGAGGCCAACGCACGTCCCGACGTAGAGCCCAACGCACGTCCCGACGTAGAGCTGAAAGTAAGCTAAATCCCGACGTAGAGCCCAACGCACGTCCCGACGTAGAGCTCAACGCACGTCCCGACGTAGAGCCCAACGCACGTTCCGACGTAGCTCCCAACGCACGTCTTGACGTAGAGCTGAAAGTTAGCTAACTACAGATGTAGAGCCCAACGCACGTCCCGACGTAGAGCTGAAAGTTAGCTAAATCCCGACGTAGAGCCCAACGCACGTCCCGACGTAGAGCCCAACGCACGTCCCGACGTAGAGCTGAAAGTTAGCTAACTACAGACGTAGAGCCCAACGCACGTCCCGACATAGAGCTGAAACTTAGCTAACTACAGACGTAGAGCCCAACGCACGTCCCGACGTAGAGCCCAACGCACGTCCCGACGTAGAGCCCAACGCACGTCCCGACGTAGAGCTGAAAGTTAGCTAACTACAGACGAAGAGCCCAACGCGCGTCCCGACGTAGAGCTGAAAGTTAGCTAACTACAGACGAAGAGCCCAACGCGCGTCCCGACGTAGAGCTGAAAGTTAGCTAACTACAGACGTAGAGCCCAACGCGCGTCCCGACGTAGAGCCCAACGCGCGTCCCGACGTAGAGCCCAACGCGCGTCCCGACGTAGAGCCCAACGCACGTCGCGACGTAGAGCTGAAGGTAAGCTAAATCCCGACGTAGAAGCCAACGCACGTCCCGACGTAGAGGCCAACGCACGTCCCGACGTAGAGCCCAACGCACGTCCCGACGTAGAGGCCAACGCACGTCCCGACGTAGAGCTGAAAGTAAACTAAATCCCGACGTAGAGCCCAACGCACGTCCCGACGTAGAGCCCAACGCACGTCCCGACGTAGAGCCCAACGCACGTCCCGACGTAGACCTGAAAATAAGCTAAATCCCGACGTAGAGCCCAACGCACGTCCCGACGTAGACCCCAACGCACGTCCCGACGTAGAGCCCAACGCACGTCCCGACGTAGAGCTTAAAGTAAGCTAAATCCCGACGTAGAGCCCAACGCACGTCCCGACTTAGAGCCCAACGCACGTCCCGACGTAGAGCTGAAAGTAAGCTAAATCCCGACGTAGAGGCCAACGCACGTCCCGACGTAGAGCTGAAAGTAAGCTAAATCCCGACGTAGAGCCCAACGCACGTCCCGACGTAGAGCCCAACGCACGTCCCGATGTAGAGCTGAAAGTAAGCTAAATCCCGACGTAGAGGCCAACGCACGTCCCGACGTAGAGGCCAACGCACGTCCCGACGTAGATCTGAAAGTAAGCTAAATCCCGACGTAGAGCCCAACGCACGTCCCGACGTAGAGCCCAACGCACGTCCTGACGTAGAGCCCAACGCACATCCCGACATAGAGCCCAACGCACGTCCCGAGGTAGAGCTGAAAGTAAGCTAAATCCCGACATAGCGCCCAACACATGTCCCGAAGTAGCGCCCAACGCACGTCCCGACGTAGCGCCCAACGCACGTCCCGACGTAGCGTCCAACGCACGTCCCGACGTAGAGCTGAAAGTAAGCTAAATCCCGACGTAGAGGCCAACGCACGTCCCGACGTAGAGCCCAACGCACGTCCCGACGTAGAGCTGAAAGTAAGCTAAATCCCGACGTAGAGCCCAACGCACGTCCCGACGTAGAGCTCAACGCACGTCCCGACGTAGAGCCCAACGCACGTTCCGACGTAGCTCCCAACGCACGTCTTGACGTAGAGCTGAAAGTTAGCTAACTACAGATGTAGAGCCAAACGCACGTCCCGACGTAGAGCTGAAAGTTAGCTAAATCCCGACGTAGAGGCCAACGCACGTCCCAACGTAGAGCCCAACGCACGTCCCGACGTACAGCCCAACGCACGTCCCGACGTAGAGCTGAAAGTTAGCTAACTACAGACGTAGAGCCCAACGCACGTCCCGACGTAGAGCAGAAAGTTAGCTAACTACAGACGTAGAGCCCAACGCAGGTCCCGACGTAGAGCCCAACGCACGTCCCGACGTACAGCCCAACGCACGTCCCGACGTAGAGCTGAAAGTTAGCTAACTACAGACGTAGAGCCCAACGCACGTCCCGACGTAGAGCCCAACGCACGTCCCGACGTAGACCTGAAAAGTAAGCTAAATCCCGACGTAGAGCCCAACGCACGTCCCGACGTAGAGCCCAACGCACGTCCCGACGTAGAGCCCAACGCACGTCCCGACGTAGACCTGAAAGTAAGCTAAATCCCGACGTAGAGCCCAACGCACGTCCCGACGTAGAGCCCAACGCACGTCCCGACGTAGAGCTTAAAGTAAGCTAAATCCCGACGTAGAGCCCAACGCACGTCCCGACGTAGAGCCCAACGCACGTCCCGACGTAGAGCCCAACGCACGTACAGACGTAGAGCTGAAAGTAAGCTAAATGCCGACGTAGAGGCCAACGCACGTCCCAACGTAGAGCTGAAAGTAAGCTAAATCCCGACGTAGAGCCCAACGCACGTCCCGACGTAGAGCCCAACGCACGTCCCGACGTACAGCTCAAAGTAAGCTAAATCCCGACGTAGAGCCCAACGCACGTCCCGACGTAGAGCCCAACGCACGTCCCGACGTAGAGCCCAACGCACATCCCGACGTAGAGCTGAAAGTAAGCTAAATTCCAACGTAGCGCCCAACGCACGTCCCGAAGTAGCGCCCAACGCACGTCCCGACATAGCGCCCAATGCACGTCCCGACGTAGCATCCAACGCACGTCCCGACGTAGAGCTGAAAGTAAGCTAAATCCCGACGTAGAGGCCAACGCACGTCCTGACGTAGAGGCCAACGCACGTCCCGACGTAGAGGCCAACGCACGTCCCGACGTAGAGCTGAAAAGTAAGCTAAATCCCGACGTAGAGCCCAACGCACGTCCCGACGTAGAGCCCAACGCACGTCCCGACGTAGAGCCCAACGCACGTCCCGATGTAGACCTGAAAGTAAGCTAAATCCCGACGTAGAGCCCAACGCACGTCCCGACGTAGACCCCAACGCACGTCCCGACGTAGACCCCAACGCACGTCCCGACGTAGAGCTTAAAGTAAGCTAAATCCCGACGTAGAGCCCAACGCACGTCCCGACTTAGAGCCCAACGCACGTCCCGACGTAGAGCTGAAAGTAAGCTAAATCCCGACGTAGAGCCCAACGGACGTCCCGACGTAGAGCTGAAAGTAAGCTAAATCCCGACGTAGAGGCCAACGCACGTCCCGACGTAGAGGCCAACGCACGTCCCGATGTAGAGCTGAAAGTAAGCTAAATCCCGACGTAGAGGCCAACGCACGTCCCGACGTAGAGGCCAACGCACGTCCCGACATAGAGCCCAACGCACGTCCCGACGTAGAGCCCAACGCACGTCCTGACGTAGAGCCCAACGCACATCCCGACATAGAGCCCAACGCACGTCCCAAGGTAGAGCTGAAAGTAAGCTAAATCCCGACATAGCGCCCAACACATGTCCCGAAGTAGCGCCCAACGCACGTCCCGACGTAGCGCCCAACGCACGTCCCGACGTAGCGCCCAACGCACGTCCCGACGTAGCGCCCAACGCACGTCCCGACGTAGAGCTGAAAGTAAGCTAAATCCCGACGTAGAGGCCAACGCACGTCCCGACGTAGAGCCCAACGCACGTCCCGACGTAGAGCTGAAAGTAAGCTAAATCCCGACGTAGAGCCCAACGCACGTCCCGACGTAGAGCTCAACGCACGTCCCGACGTAGAGCCCAACGCACGTTCCGACGTAGCTCCCAACGCACGTCTTGACGTAGAGCTGAAAGTTAGCTAACTACAGATGTAGAGCCCAACGCACGTCCCGACGTAGAGCTGAAAGTTAGCTAAATCCCGACGTAGAGCCCAACGCACGTCCCGACGTAGAGCCCAACGCACGTCCCGACGTAGAGCTGAAAGTTAGCTAACTACAGACGTAGAGCCCAACGCACGTCCCGACATAGAGCTGAAACTTAGCTAACTACAGACGTAGAGCCCAACGCACGTCCCGACGTAGAGCCCAACGCACGTCCCGACGTAGAGCCCAACGCACGTCCCGACGTAGAGCTGAAAGTTAGCTAACTACAGACGAAGAGCCCAACGCGCGTCCCGACGTAGAGCTGAAAGTTAGCTAACTACAGACGAAGAGCCCAACGCGCGTCCCGACGTAGAGCTGAAAGTTAGCTAACTACAGACGTAGAGCCCAACGCGCGTCCCGACGTAGAGCCCAACGCGCGTCCCGACGTAGAGCCCAACGCGCGTCCCGACGTAGAGCCCAACGCGCGTCCCGACGTAGAGCTGAAGGTAAGCTAAATCCCGACGTAGAAGCCAACGCACGTCCCGACGTAGAGGCCAACGCACGTCCCGACGTAGAGCCCAACGCACGTCCCGACGTAGAGGCCAACGCACGTCCCGACGTAGAGCTGAAAGTAAACTAAATCCCGACGTAGAGCCCAACGCACGTCCCGACGTAGAGCCCAACGCACGTCCCGACGTAGAGCCCAACGCACGTCCCGACGTAGACCTGAAAATAAGCTAAATCCCGACGTAGAGCCCAACGCACGTCCCGACGTAGACCCCAACGCACGTCCCGACGTAGAGCCCAACGCACGTCCCGACGTAGAGCTTAAAGTAAGCTAAATCCCGACGTAGAGCCCAACGCACGTCCCGACTTAGAGCCCAACGCACGTCCCGACGTAGAGCTGAAAGTAAGCTAAATCCCGACGTAGAGGCCAACGCACGTCCCGACGTAGAGCTGAAAGTAAGCTAAATCCCGACGTAGAGCCCAACGCACGTCCCGACGTAGAGCCCAACGCACGTCCCGATGTAGAGCTGAAAGTAAGCTAAATCCCGACGTAGAGGCCAACGCACGTCCCGACGTAGAGGCCAACGCACGTCCCGACGTAGATCTGAAAGTAAGCTAAATCCCGACGTAGAGCCCAACGCACGTCCCGACGTAGAGCCCAACGCACGTCCTGACGTAGAGCCCAACGCACATCCCGACATAGAGCCCAACGCACGTCCCGAGGTAGAGCTGAAAGTAAGCTAAATCCCGACATAGCGCCCAACACATGTCCCGAAGTAGCGCCCAACGCACGTCCCGACGTAGCGCCCAACGCACGTCCCGACGTAGCGTCCAACGCACGTCCCGACGTAGAGCTGAAAGTAAGCTAAATCCCGACGTAGAGGCCAACGCACGTCCCGACGTAGAGCCCAACGCACGTCCCGACGTAGAGCTGAAAGTAAGCTAAATCCCGACGTAGAGCCCAACGCACGTCCCGACGTAGAGCTCAACGCACGTCCCGACGTAGAGCCCAACGCACGTTCCGACGTAGCTCCCAACGCACGTCTTGACGTAGAGCTGAAAGTTAGCTAACTACAGATGTAGAGCCCAACGCACGTCCCGACGTAGAGCTGAAAGTTAGCTAAATCCCGACGTAGAGCCCAACGCACGTCCCGACATAGAGCTGAAAGTAAGCTAACTACAGACGTAGAGCCCAACGCACGTCCCGACGTAGAGCCCAACGCACGTCCCGACGTAGAGCTGAAAGTTAGCTAACTACAGACGTAGAGCCCAACGCACGTCCCGACATAGAGCTGAAACTTAGCTAACTACAGATGTAGAGCCCAACGCACGTCCCGACGTAGAGCCCAACGCACGTCCCGACGTAGAGCACAACGCACGTCCCGACGGAGACCTGAAGGTAAGCTAAATCCCGACCTAGAGCCCAACGCACGTCCCGACGTAGAGCCCAACGCACGTCCCGACGTAGAGCTGAAAGTTAGCTAACTACAGACGAAGAGCCCAACGCGCGTCCCGACGTAGAGCTGAAAGTTAGCTAACTACAGACGTAGAGCCCAACGCGCGTCCCGACGTAGAGCCCAACGCGCGTCCCGACGTAGAGCCCAACGCACGTCCCGACGTAGAGCTGAAGGTAAGCTAAATCCCGACGTAGAAGCCAACGCACGTCCCGACGTAGAGGCCAACGCACGTCCCGACGTAGAGGCCAACGCACGTCCCGACGTAGAGCCCAACGCACGTCCCGACGTAGAGCTGAAAGTAAACTAAATCCCGACGTAGAGCCCAACACACGTCCCGACGTAGAGCCCAACGCACGTCCCGACGTAGAGCCCAACGCACGTCCCGACGTAGAGCTGAAAGTTAGCTAACTACAAACGTAGAGCCCAACGCACGTCCCGACGTAGAGCAGAAAGTTAGCTAACTACAGACGTAGAGCCCAACGCACGTCCCGACGTAGAGCCCAACGCACGTCCCGACGTGGAGCCCAACGCACGTCCCGACGTAGAGCTGAAAGTAAGCTAAATCCCGACGTAGAGCCCAAGGCACGTCCCGACGTAGAGCCCAACGCACGTCCCGACATAGAGCCCAACGCACGTCCCGACGTAGAGCTGAAAGTTAGCTAACTACAGACGTAGAGCCCAACGCACGTCCCAACGTAGAGCCCAACGCACGTCCCGACGTAGAGCCCAACGCACGTCCCGACGTAGAGCTGAAAGTAAGCTAAATCCCGACGTAGAGCCCAACACACGTCCCGACGTAGAGCTGAAAGTAAGCTAAATCCCGACGTAGAGGCCAACGCACGTCCCGACGTAGAGGCCAACGCACGTCCCGACGTAGAGCTGAAAGTAAGCTAAATCCCGAAGTAGAGGCCAACGCACGTCCCGACGTAGAGCTGAAAGTAAGCTAAATCCCGACGTAGAGCCCAACACACGTCCCGACGTAGAGCTGAAAGTAAGCTAAATCCCGACGTAGAGGCCAACGCACGTCCCGACGTAGAGGCCAACGCACGTCCCGACGTAGAGCTGAAAGTAAGCTAAATCCCGACGTAGAGCCCAACGCATGTCCCGACGTAGAGCCCACCGCACGTCCCAACGTAGAGCCCAACGCACGTCCCGACGTAGAGCTGAAAGTAAGCTAAATCCCGACGTAGCGCCCAACGCACGTCCCGAAGCAACGCCCAACGCACGTCCCGACGTAGCGCCCAACGCACGTCCCGACGTAGAGCTGAAAGTAAGCTAAATCCCGACGTAGAGCCCAACGCACGTCCCGACGTAGAGCCCAACGCACGTCCCGACGTAGAGCCCAACGCACGTCCCGACGTAGAGCCCAACGCACGTCCCGACGTAGACCTGAAAATAAGCTAAATCCCGACGTAGAGCCCAACGCACGTCCCGACGTAGACCCCAACGCACGTCCCGACGTAGAGCCCAACGCACGTCCCGACGTAGAGCTTAAAGTAAGCTAAATCCCGACGTAGAGCCCAACGCACGTCCCGACTTAGAGCCCAACGCACGTCCCGACGTAGAGCTGAAAGTAAGCTAAATCCCGACGTAGAGGCCAACGCACGTCCCGACGTAGAGCTGAAAGTAAGCTAAATCCCGACGTAGAGCCCAACGCACGTCCCGACGTAGAGCCCAACGCACGTCCCGACGTAGAGCTGAAAGTTAGCTAACTACAGACGTAGAGCCCAACGCACGTCCCGACATAGAGCTGAAACTTAGCTAACTACAGATGTAGAGCCCAACGCACGTCCCGACGTAGAGCCCAACGCACGTCCCGACGTAGAGCCCAACGCACGTCCCGACGGAGACCTGAAGGTAAGCTAAATCCCGACCTAGAGCCCAACGCACGTCCCGACGTAGAGCCCAACGCACGTCCCGACGTAGAGCTGAAAGTTAGCTAACTACAGACGAAGAGCCCAACGCGCGTCCCGACGTAGAGCTGAAAGTTAGCTAACTACAGACGTAGAGCCCAACGCGCGTCCCGACGTAGAGCCCAACGCGCGTCCCGACGTAGAGCCCAACGCACGTCCCGACGTAGAGCTGAAGGTAAGCTAAATCCCGACGTAGAAGCCAACGCACGTCCCGACGTAGAGGCCAACGCACGTCCCGACGTAGAGGCCAACGCACGTCCCGACGTAGAGCCCAACGCACGTCCCGACGTAGAGCTGAAAGTAAACTAAATCCCGACGTAGAGCCCAACACACGTCCCGACGTAGAGCCCAACGCACGTCCCGACGTAGAGCCCAACGCACGTCCCGACGTAGAGCCCAACGCACGTCCCGACGTAGAGCTGAAAGTTAGCTAACTACAAACGTAGAGCCCAACGCACGTCCCGACGTAGAGCAGAAAGTTAGCTAACTACAGACGTAGAGCCCAACGCACGTCCCGACGTAGAGCCCAACGCACGTCCCGACGTGGAGCCCAACGCACGTCCCGACGTAGAGCTGAAAGTAAGCTAAATCCCGACGTAGAGCCCAAGGCACGTCCCGACGTAGAGCCCAACGCACGTCCCGACATAGAGCCCAACGCACGTCCCGACGTAGAGCTGAAAGTTAGCTAACTACAGACGTAGAGCCCAACGCACGTCCCAACGTAGAGCCCAACGCACGTCCCGACGTAGAGCCCAACGCACGTCCCGACGTAGAGCTGAAAGTAAGCTAAATCCCGACGTAGAGCCCAACACACGTCCCGACGTAGAGCTGAAAGTAAGCTAAATCCCGACGTAGAGGCCAACGCACGTCCCGACGTAGAGGCCAACGCACGTCCCGACGTAGAGCTGAAAGTAAGCTAAATCCCGAAGTAGAGGCCAACGCACGTCCCGACGTAGAGCTGAAAGTAAGCTAAATCCCGACGTAGAGCCCAACACACGTCCCGACGTAGAGCTGAAAGTAAGCTAAATCCCGACGTAGAGGCCAACGCACGTCCCGACGTAGAGGCCAACGCACGTCCCGACGTAGAGCTGAAAGTAAGCTAAATCCCGACGTAGAGCCCAACGCATGTCCCGACGTAGAGCCCACCGCACGTCCCAACGTAGAGCCCAACGCACGTCCCGACGTAGAGCTGAAAGTAAGCTAAATCCCGACGTAGCGCCCAACGCACGTCCCGAAGCAACGCCCAACGCACGTCCCGACGTAGCGCCCAACGCACGTCCCGACGTAGAGCTGAAAGTAAGCTAAATCCCGACGTAGAGCCCAACGCACGTCCCGACGTAGAGCCCAACGCACGTCCCGACGTAGAGCCCAACGCACGTCCCGACGTAGACCTGAAAATAAGCTAAATCCCGACGTAGAGCCCAACGCACGTCCCGACGTAGACCCCAACGCACGTCCCGACGTAGAGCCCAACGCACGTCCCGACGTAGAGCTTAAAGTAAGCTAAATCCCGACGTAGAGCCCAACGCACGTCCCGACTTAGAGCCCAACGCACGTCCCGACGTAGAGCTGAAAGTAAGCTAAATCCCGACGTAGAGGCCAACGCACGTCCCGACGTAGAGCTGAAAGTAAGCTAAATCCCGACGTAGAGCCCAACGCACGTCCCGACGTAGAGCCCAACGCACGTCCCGATGTAGAGCTGAAAGTAAGCTAAATCCCGACGTAGAGGCCAACGCACGTCCCGACGTAGAGGCCAACGCACGTCCCGACGTAGATCTGAAAGTAAGCTAAATCCCGACGTAGAGCCCAACGCACGTCCCGACGTAGAGCCCAACGCACGTCCTGACGTAGAGCCCAACGCACATCCCGACATAGAGCCCAACGCACGTCCCGAGGTAGAGCTGAAAGTAAGCTAAATCCCGACATAGCGCCCAACACATGTCCCGAAGTAGCGCCCAACGCACGTCCCGACGTAGCGCCCAACGCACGTCCCGACGTAGCGTCCAACGCACGTCCCGACGTAGAGCTGAAAGTAAGCTAAATCCCGACGTAGAGGCCAACGCACGTCCCGACGTAGAGCCCAACGCACGTCCCGACGTAGAGCTGAAAGTAAGCTAAATCCCGACGTAGAGCCCAACGCACGTCCCGACGTAGAGCTCAACGCACGTCCCGACGTAGAGCCCAACGCACGTTCCGACGTAGCTCCCAACGCACGTCTTGACGTAGAGCTGAAAGTTAGCTAACTACAGATGTAGAGCCAAACGCACGTCCCGACGTAGAGCTGAAAGTTAGCTAAATCCCGACGTAGAGGCCAACGCACGTCCCAACGTAGAGCCCAACGCACGTCCCGACGTACAGCCCAACGCACGTCCCGACGTAGAGCTGAAAGTTAGCTAACTACAGACGTAGAGCCCAACGCACGTCCCGACGTAGAGCAGAAAGTTAGCTAACTACAGACGTAGAGCCCAACGCAGGTCCCGACGTAGAACCCAACGCACGTCCCGACGTAGAGCCCAACGCACCTCCCGACGTAGAGCCCAACGCACGTCCCGACGTAGAGCTGAAAGTAAGCTAAATGCCGACGTAGAGGCCAATGCACGTCCCGACGTAGAGCTGAAAGTAAGCTAAATCCCGACGTAGAGCCCAACGCACGTCCCGACGTAGAGCCCAACGCACGTCCCGACGTAGAGCTGAAAATTAGCTGACTACAGACGTAGAGCCCAACGCACGTCCCGACGTCGAGCCCAACGCACGTCCCGACGTAGAGCCCAACGCACGTCCCGACGTAGAGCTGAAAGTTAGCTAACTACAGACGTAGAGCCCAACGCACGTCCCGACGTAGAGCCCAACGCACGTCCCGACGTAGACCTGAAAAGTAAGCTAAATCCCGACGTAGAGCCCAACGCACGTCCCGACGTAGAGCCCAACGCACGTCCCGACGTAGACCTGAAAGTAAGCTAAATCCCGACGTAGAGCCCAACGCACGTCCCGACGTAGAGCCCAACGCACGTCCCGACGTAGAGCTTAAAGTAAGCTAAATCCCGACGTAGAGCCCAACGCACGTCCCGACGTAGAGCCCAACGCACGTCCCGACGTAGAGCCCAACGCACGTACAGACGTAGAGCTGAAAGTAAGCTAAATGCCGACGTAGAGGCCAACGCACGTCCCAACGTAGAGCTGAAAGTAAGCTAAATCCCGACGTAGAGCCCAACGCACGTCCCGACGTAGAGCCCAACGCACGTCCCGACGTACAGCTCAAAGTAAGCTAAATCCCGACGTAGAGCCCAACGCACGTCCCGACGTAGAGCCCAACGCACGTCCCGACGTAGAGCCCAACGCACATCCCGACGTAGAGCTGAAAGTAAGCTAAATTCCAACGTAGCGCCCAACGCACGTCCCGAAGTAGCGCCCAACGCACGTCCCGACATAGCGCCCAATGCACGTCCCGACGTAGCATCCAACGCACGTCCCGACGTAGAGCTGAAAGTAAGCTAAATCCCGACGTAGAGGCCAACGCACGTCCTGACGTAGAGGCCAACGCACGTCCCGACGTAGAGGCCAACGCACGTCCCGACGTAGAGCTGAAAAGTAAGCTAAATCCCGACGTAGAGCCCAACGCACGTCCCGACGTAGAGCCCAACGCACGTCCCGACGTAGAGCCCAACGCACGTCCCGATGTAGACCTGAAAGTAAGCTAAATCCCGACGTAGAGCCCAACGCACGTCCCGACGTAGACCCCAACGCACGTCCCGACGTAGACCCCAACGCACGTCCCGACGTAGAGCTTAAAGTAAGCTAAATCCCGACGTAGAGCCCAACGCACGTCCCGACTTAGAGCCCAACGCACGTCCCGACGTAGAGCTGAAAGTAAGCTAAATCCCGACGTAGAGCCCAACGGACGTCCCGACGTAGAGCTGAAAGTAAGCTAAATCCCGACGTAGAGGCCAACGCACGTCCCGACGTAGAGGCCAACGCACGTCCCGATGTAGAGCTGAAAGTAAGCTAAATCCCGACGTAGAGGCCAACGCACGTCCCGACGTAGAGGCCAACGCACGTCCCGACATAGAGCCCAACGCACGTCCCGACGTAGAGCCCAACGCACGTCCTGACGTAGAGCCCAACGCACATCCCGACATAGAGCCCAACGCACGTCCCAAGGTAGAGCTGAAAGTAAGCTAAATCCCGACATAGCGCCCAACACATGTCCCGAAGTAGCGCCCAACGCACGTCCCGACGTAGCGCCCAACGCACGTCCCGACGTAGCGCCCAACGCACGTCCCGACGTAGCGCCCAACGCACGTCCCGACGTAGAGCTGAAAGTAAGCTAAATCCCGACGTAGAGGCCAACGCACGTCCCGACGTAGAGCCCAACGCACGTCCCGACGTAGAGCTGAAAGTAAGCTAAATCCCGACGTAGAGCCCAACGCACGTCCCGACGTAGAGCTCAACGCACGTCCCGACGTAGAGCCCAACGCACGTTCCGACGTAGCTCCCAACGCACGTCTTGACGTAGAGCTGAAAGTTAGCTAACTACAGATGTAGAGCCCAACGCACGTCCCGACGTAGAGCTGAAAGTTAGCTAAATCCCGACGTAGAGCCCAACGCACGTCCCGACGTAGAGCCCAACGCACGTCCCGACGTAGAGCTGAAAGTTAGCTAACTACAGACGTAGAGCCCAACGCACGTCCCGACATAGAGCTGAAACTTAGCTAACTACAGACGTAGAGCCCAACGCACGTCCCGACGTAGAGCCCAACGCACGTCCCGACGTAGAGCCCAACGCACGTCCCGACGTAGAGCTGAAAGTTAGCTAACTACAGACGAAGAGCCCAACGCGCGTCCCGACGTAGAGCTGAAAGTTAGCTAACTACAGACGAAGAGCCCAACGCGCGTCCCGACGTAGGGCTGAAAGTTAGCTAACTACAGACGTAGAGCCCAACGCGCGTCCCGACGTAGAGCCCAACGCGCGTCCCGACGTAGAGCCCAACGCGCGTCCCGACGTAGAGCCCAACGCGCGTCCCGACGTAGAGCTGAAGGTAAGCTAAATCCCGACGTAGAAGCCAACGCACGTCCCGACGTAGAGGCCAACGCACGTCCCGACGTAGAGCCCAACGCACGTCCCGACGTAGAGGCCAACGCACGTCCCGACGTAGAGCTGAAAGTAAACTAAATCCCGACGTAGAGCCCAACGCACGTCCCGACGTAGAGCCCAACGCACGTCCCGACGTAGAGCCCAACGCACGTCCCGACGTAGACCTGAAAATAAGCTAAATCCCGACGTAGAGCCCAACGCACGTCCCGACGTAGACCCCAACGCACGTCCCGACGTAGAGCCCAACGCACGTCCCGACGTAGAGCTTAAAGTAAGCTAAATCCCGACGTAGAGCCCAACGCACGTCCCGACTTAGAGCCCAACGCACGTCCCGACGTAGAGCTGAAAGTAAGCTAAATCCCGACGTAGAGGCCAACGCACGTCCCGACGTAGAGCTGAAAGTAAGCTAAATCCCGACGTAGAGCCCAACGCACGTCCCGACGTAGAGCCCAACGCACGTCCCGATGTAGAGCTGAAAGTAAGCTAAATCCCGACGTAGAGGCCAACGCACGTCCCGACGTAGAGGCCAACGCACGTCCCGACGTAGATCTGAAAGTAAGCTAAATCCCGACGTAGAGCCCAACGCACGTCCCGACGTAGAGCCCAACGCACGTCCTGACGTAGAGCCCAACGCACATCCCGACATAGAGCCCAACGCACGTCCCGAGGTAGAGCTGAAAGTAAGCTAAATCCCGACATAGCGCCCAACACATGTCCCGAAGTAGCGCCCAACGCACGTCCCGACGTAGCGCCCAACGCACGTCCCGACGTAGCGTCCAACGCACGTCCCGACGTAGAGCTGAAAGTAAGCTAAATCCCGACGTAGAGGCCAACGCACGTCCCGACGTAGAGCCCAACGCACGTCCCGACGTAGAGCTGAAAGTAAGCTAAATCCCGACGTAGAGCCCAACGCACGTCCCGACGTAGAGCTCAATGCACGTCCCGACGTAGAGCCCAACGCACGTTCCGACGTAGCTCCCAACGCACGTCTTGACGTAGAGCTGAAAGTTAGCTAACTACAGATGTAGAGCCCAACGCACGTCCCGACGTAGAGCTGAAAGTTAGCTAAATCCCGACGTAGAGCCCAACGCACGTCCCGACATAGAGCTGAAAGTAAGCTAACTACAGACGTAGAGCCCAGCGCACGTCCCGACGTAGAGCCCAACGCACGTCCCGACGTAGAGCTGAAAGTTAGCTAACTACAGACGTAGAGCCCAACGCACGTCCCGACATAGAGCTGAAACTTAGCTAACTACAGATGTAGAGCCCAACGCACGTCCCGACGTAGAGCCCAACGCACGTCCCGACGTAGAGCCCAACGCACGTCCCGACGGAGACCTGAAGGTAAGCTAAATCCCGACCTAGAGCCCAACGCACGTCCCGACGTAGAGCCCAACGCACGTCCCGACGTAGAGCTGAAAGTTAGCTAACTACAGACGAAGAGCCCAACGCGCGTCCCGACGTAGAGCTGAAAGTTAGCTAACTACAGACGTAGAGCCCAACGCGCGTCCCGACGTAGAGCCCAACGCGCGTCCCGACGTAGAGCCCAACGCACGTCCCGACGTAGAGCTGAAGGTAAGCTAAATCCCGACGTAGAAGCCAACGCACGTCCCGACGTAGAGGCCAACGCACGTCCCGACGTAGAGGCCAACGCACGTCCCGACGTAGAGCCCAACGCACGTCCCGACGTAGAGCCCAACGCACGTCCCGACGTAGAGCTGAAAGTAAACTAAATCCCGACGTAGAGCCCAACACACGTCCCGACGTAGAGCCCAACGCACGTCCCGACGTAGAGCCCAACGCACGTCCCGACGTAGAGCTGAAAGTTAGCTAACTACAAACGTAGAGCCCAACGCACGTCCCGACGTAGAGCAGAAAGTTAGCTAACTACAGACGTAGAGCCCAACGCACGTCCCGACGTAGAGCCCAACGCACGTCCCGACGTGGAGCCCAACGCACGTCCCGACGTAGAGCTGAAAGTAAGCTAAATCCCGACGTAGAGCCCAAGGCACGTCCCGACGTAGAGCCCAACGCACGTCCCGACATAGAGCCCAACGCACGTCCCGACGTAGAGCTGAAAGTTAGCTAACTACAGACGTAGAGCCCAACGCACGTCCCAACGTAGAGCCCAACGCACGTCCCGACGTAGAGCTGAAAGTAAGCTAAATCCCGACGTAGAGCCCAACACACGTCCCGACGTAGAGCTGAAAGTAAGCTAAATCCCGACGTAGAGGCCAACGCACGTCCCGACGTAGAGGCCAACGCACGTCCCGACGTAGAGCTGAAAGTAAGCTAAATCCCGAAGTAGAGGCCAACGCACGTCCCGAAGTACAGGCCAACGCACGTCCCGACGTAGAGCTGAAAGTAAGCTAAATCCCGACGTAGAGCCCAACGCATGTCCCGACGTAGAGCCCACCGCACGTCCCAACGTAGAGCCCAACGCACGTCCCGACGTAGAGCTGAAAGTAAGCTAAATCCCGACGTAGCGCCCAACGCACGTCCCGAAGCAACGCCCAACGCACGTCCCGACGTAGCGCCCAACGCACGTCCCGACGTAGAGCTGAAAGTAAGCTAAATCCCGACGTAGAGGCCAACGCACGTCCCGACGTAGAGGCCAACGCACGTCCCGACTTAGAGGCCAACGCACGTCCCGGCGTAGAGGACAACGCACGTCCCGACGTAGCGCCCAACGCACGTCCCGACGTAGAGCTGAAAGTAAGCTAAATCCCGACGTAGAGCCCAACGCACGTCCCGACGTAGAGCCCAACGCACGTCCAGACGTAGAGCTGAAAGTTAGCTAACTACAGACGTAGAGCCCAACGCACGTCCCGACGTACAGCTGAAAGTTAGCTAACTACAGATGTAGAGCCCAACGAACGTCCCGACGTAGAGCCCAACGCACGTCCCGACGTAGAGCCCAACGCACGTCCCGACGTAGAGCCCAACGCACGTCCCGACGTAGAGCTGAAAGTAAGCTAAATGCCGACGTAGAGGCCAACGCACGTCCCAACATAGAGCTGAAAGTAAGCTAAATCCCGACGTAGAGCCCAACGCACGTCCCGACCTAGAGCCCAACGCACGTCCCGACGTAGAGCCCAACGCACGTCCCGACGTAGAGCTGAAAGATAGCTAAATCCCGACGTAGACCCCAACGCACGTCCCGACGTAGAGCCCAACGCACGTCCCGACGTAGAGCTGAAAGTAAGCTAAATCCCGACGTAGCGCCCAACGCACGTCCCGAAGTAGCGCCCAACGCACGTCCCGACGTAGCGCCCAACGCACGTCCCGACTTAGAGCTGAAAGTAAGCTAAATCCCGACGTAGAGGCCAACGCACGTCCCGAAGTAGAGGCCAACGCACGTCCCGACGTAGAGGCCAACGCACGTCCCGACGTAGAGGACAACGCACGTCCCGACGTAGAGGCCAACGCACGTCCTGACGTAGAGCTGAAAGTAAGCTAAATCCCGACGTAGACCCCAACGCACGTCCCGACGTAGAGCCCAACGCACGTCCCGACGTAGAGCCCAACGCACGTCCCGACGTAGCGCCCAACGCACGTCCCGACGTAGAGCTGAAAGTTAGCTAACTACAGACGTAGAGCCCAACGCACGTCCCGACGTAGAGCTGAAATTAGCTAACTACAGACGTAGAGCCCAACGCACGTCCCGACGTAGAGCTGAAAGTAAGCTAAATCCCGACGTAGAGGCCAACGCACGTCCCAACATAGAGCTGAAAGTAAGCTAAATCCCGACGTAGAGCCCAACGCACGTCCCGACGTAGAGCCCAACGCACGTCCCGACGTAGAGCCCAACGCACGTCCCGACGTAGAGCTGAAAGTTAGCTAAATCCCGACGTAGAGCCCAACGCACGTCCCGACGTAGAGCCCAACGCACGTCCCGACGTAGAGCTGAAAGTAAGCTAAATCCCGACTTAGAGCCCAATGCACGTCCCGACGTAGAGCTGTAAGTAAGCTAAATCCCGACGTAGAGGCCAACGCACGTCCCGACGTACAGGCCAAGGCACGTCCCGACGTAGAGCTGAAAGTAAGCTAAATCCCGACGTTAAGGCCAACGCACGTCCCGACGTAGAGAGCAGCGCACGTCCCGACGTAGAGGCCAGCGCACGTCCCGACGTAGAGGCCAGCGCACGTCCCGACGTAGAGCCCAACGCACGTCCCGACGTAGAGCTTAAAGTAAGCTAAATCCCGACGTAGAGCCCAACACACGTCCCGACGTAGACCTGAAAGTAAGCTAAATCCCGACGAAGAGGCCAACGCACGTCCCGACGTAGAGGCCAACGCACGTCCCGACGTAGAGCTGAAAGTAAGCTAAATACCGACGTACGGGCCAACGCACGTCCCGACGTAGAGGCCAACGCACGTCCCGACGTAGAGCTGAAAGTAAGCTAAATCCCGACGTAGAGCCCAACGCACGTCCCGACGTAGAGCCCAACGCACGTCCCGACGTAGGGCTGAAAGTAAGGTAAATCCCGACGTAGAGCCCAACACACGTCCCGACGTAGAGCTGAAAGTAAGCTAAATCCCGACGTAGAGGCCAACGCACGTCCCGACGTAGAGCCCAACGCACGTCCCGACGTAGAGCTGAAAGTAAGCTAAATCCCGACGTAGAGCCCAACACACGTCCCGACGTAGAGCTGAAAGTAAGCTAAATCCCGACTTAGAGGCCAACGCACGTCCCGACGTAGAGGCCAACGCACGTCCCGACGTAGAGCTGAAAGTAAGCTAAATCCCGACGTAGAGCCCAACGCACATCCCGACGTAGAGCCCAACGCACGTCCCGACGTAGACCTGAAAGTAAGCTAAATCCCGACGTAGAGCCCAACGCAGGTCCCGACGTAGAGCCCAACACACGTCCCGACGTAGAGCCCAACGCACGTCCCAACGTAGAGCCCACCGCACGTCCCGACATAGAGAGCCCAACGTACGTCCCGACGTAGAGCTGAAAGTAAGCTAAATCCCGACGTAGCGCCCAAGGCACGTCCCGAAGTAGCGCCCAACGCACGTCCCGACGTAGCGCCCAACGCACGTCCCGACGTAGAGCTGAAAGTAAGCTAAATCCCGACGTAGAGGCCAACGCACGTCCCGACGTAGAGCCCAACGCACGTCCCGACGTAGAGCCCAACGCACGTCCCGACGTAGAGCTGAAAGTAAGCTAAATCCCGACGTAGAGCCCAACGCACGTCTCGACGTAGAGCCCAACGCACGTCCCGACCTAGAGCCCAACGCACGTCCCGACGTAGAGCTGAAAGTTAGCTAACTACAGACGTAGAGCCCAACGCACGTCCCGACGTAGAGCTGAAAGTTAGCTAACTACAGATGTAGAGCCCAACGCACGTCCCGACGTAGAGCCCAACGCACGTCCCAACGTAGAGCCCAACGCACGTCCCAACGTAGAGCCCAACGCACGTCCCGACGTAGAGCCGAGCGCACGTCCCGACGTATATCCCAAAACATGTCCCGACGTAGAGCCCAACGCACGTCCCGACGTAGACCTGAAAGTAAGCTAAATCCCGACGTAGAGCCCAACGCACGTCCCGACGTAGAGCTGAAAGTAAGATAAATCCCGACGTAGAGGCCAACGCACGTCCCGACGTAGAGGCCAACGCACGTCCCGACGTAGAGCTGAAAGTAAGCTAAATCCCGACGTAGAGGCCAACGCACGTCCCGACGTAGAGCTGAAAGTAAGCTAAATCCCGACGTAGAGCCCAACGCACGTCCCGACGTAGAGCCCAACGCACGTCCCGACGTAGAGCCCAACGCACGTCCCGACGTAGAGCCCAACGCACGTCCCGACGTAGAGCTGAAAGTAAGCTAAATCCCGACGTAGCGCCCAACGCACGTCCCGAAGTAGCGCCCAACGCACGTCCCGATGTAGCGCCCAACGCACGTCCCGACGTAGAGCTGAAAGTAAGCTAAATCCCGACGTAGAGGCCAACGCACGTCCCGAAGTAGAGGCCAACGCACGTCCCGACTTAGAGGCCAACGCACGTCCCGACGTAGAGGACAACGCACATCCCGACGTAGCGCCCAACGCACGTCCCGACGTAGAGCTGAAAGTAAGCTAAATCCCGACGTAGAGCCCAACGCACGTCGCGACGTAGAGCCCAACGCACGTCCCGACGTAGCGCCCAACGCACGTCCCGACATAGAGCTGAAAGTTAGCTAACTACAGACGTAGAGCCCAACGCACGTCCCGACGTAGAGCTGAAATTAGCTAACTACAGACGTAGAGCCCAACGGACGTCCCGACGTAGAGCTGAAAGTTAGCTAACTACAGATGTAGAGCCCAACGCACGTCCCGACGTAGAGCCCAACGCACGTCCCGACGTAGAGCCCAACGCACGTCCCGACGTAGAGCTGAAAGTAAGCTAAATCCCGACGTAGAGGCCAACGCACGTCCCAACATAAAGCTGAAAGTAAGCTAAATCCCGACGTAGCGCCCAACGCACGTCCCGAAGTAGCGCCCAACGCACGTCCCGACGTAGCGCCCAACGCACGTCCCGACTTAGAGCTGAAAGTAAGCTAAATCCCGACGTAGAGGCCAACGCACGTCCCGACGTAGAGGCCAACGCACGTCCCGACGTAGAGGACAACGCACGTCCCGACGTAGAGGCCAACGCACGTCCCGACGTAGAGCTGAAAGTAAGCTAAATCCCGACGTAGAGCCCAACGCACGTCCCGACGTAGAGCCCAACGCACGTCCCGACGTAGCGCCCAACGCACGTCCCGACGTAGAGCTGAAAGTTAGCTAATTACAGACGTAGAGCCCAACGCACGTCCCGACGTAGAGCTGAAATTAGCTAACTACAGACGTAGAGCCCAACGCACGTCCCGACGTAGAGCTGAAAGTAAGCTAAATCCCGACGTAGAGCCCAACGCACGTCCCAACATAGAGCTGAAAGTAAGCTAAATCCCGACGTAGAGCCCAACGCACGTCCCGACGTAGAGCCCAACGCACGTCCCGATGTAGAGCTGAAAGTTAGCTAACTACAGACGTAGAGCCCAACGCACGTCCCGACGTAGAGCCCAACGCACGTCCCGACGTAGAGCCCAACGCACGTCCCGACGTAGAGCTGAAAGTAAGCTAAATCCCCACGTAGAGCCCAACGCACGTCACGACGTAGAGCTGTAAGTAAGCTAAATCCCGACGTAGAGGCCAACGCACGTCCCGACGTACAGGCCAAGGCACGTCCCGACGTAGAGCTGAAAGTAAGCTAAATCCCGACGTTAAGGCCAACGCACGTCCCGACGTAGAGGCCAGCGCACGTGCCGACGTAGAGGCCAGCGCACGTCCCGACGTAGATTCCAGCGCACGTCCCGACGTAGAGCCCAACGCACGTCCCGACGTAGAGCTTAAAGTAAGCTAAATCCCGACGTAGAGCCCAACGCACGTCCCGACGTAGAGCTGAAAGTTAGCTAACTACAGACGTAGAGCCCAACGCACGTCCCGACGTAGAGCCCAACGTACGTCCCGACGTAGAGCCCAACGCACGTCCCGACGTAGAGCCCAACGCACGTCCCGACGTAGAGCTAAAAGTAAGCTAAATCCCGACGTAGAGCCCAACACACGTCCCGACGTAGAGCTGAAAGTAGGCTAAATCCCGACGTAGAGGCCAACGCACGTCCCGACGTAGAGGCCAACGCACGTCCCGACGTAGAGCTGAAAGTAAGCTAAATACCGACGTAGAGGCCAACGCACGTCCCGACGTAGAGGCCAACGCACGTCCCGACGTAGAGCTGAAAGTAAGCTAAATCCCGACGTAGAGCCCAACACACGTCCCGACGTAGAGCTGAAAGTAAGCTAAATCCCGACGTAGAGGCCAACGCACGTCCCGACGTAGAGGCCAACGCATGTCCCGACGTAGACCTGAAAGTAAGCTAAATCCCGACGTAGAGCCCAACGCAGGTCCCGACGTAGAGCCCAACGCATGTCCCGACGTAGAGCCCAACGCACGTCCCGACGTAGAGCTGAAAGTAAGCTAAATCCCGACGTAGAGCCCAACGCACGTCCCGACGTAGAGCCCAACGCCCGTCCCGACGTAGAGCTGAAAGTTAGCTAACTACAGACGTAGAGCCCAACGCACGTCCCGACGTAGAGCTGAAAGTTAGCTAACTACAGATGTAGAGCCCAACGCACGTCCCGACGTAGAGCCCAACGCACGTCCCAACGTAGAGCCCAACGAAAGCCCCAACGTAGAGCCCAACGCACGTCCCGACGTAGAGCTGAAAGTTAGCTAACTACAGACGTAGAGCCCAACGCACGTCCCGACGTAGAGCCCAAAGCACGTCCCGACCTAGAGCCCAGCGCAAGTCCCGACGTATATCCAAAAGCATGTCCCGACGTAGAGCCCAACGCACATCCCGACGTAGACCTGAAAGTAAGCTAAATCCCGACGTAGAGCCCAACGCACGTCCCGACGTAGAGCCCAACACACGTCCCGACGTAGAGCTGAAAGCAAGCTAAATCCCGACGTAGAGCCCAACGCACGTCCCGACGTAGAGCCCAACGCACGTCCCGACGTAGAGCCCAACGCACGTCCCGACGTAGAGCCCAACGCACGTCCCGACGTAGAGCTGAAAGTTAGCTAACTACAGACGTAGAGACCAACGCACGTCCCGACGTAGAGCCCAACGCATGTCCCGACGTAGAGCCCAACGCACGTCCCGACGTAGAGCTGAAAGTAAGTTAAATCCCGACGTAGCGCCCAACGCACGTCCCGACGTAGAGCCCAACGCACGTCCCGACGTAGAGCTGAAAGTAAGCTAAATCCCGACGTAGAGGCCAACGCACGTCCCGACGTAGAGGCCAACGCACGTCCCGACGTAGAGCTGAAAGTAAGCTAAATCCCGACGTAGAGCCCAACGCACGTCCCGACGTAGAGCCCAACGCACGTCCCGACGTAGAGCTGAAAGCAAGCTAAATCCCGACGTAGAGCCCAACGCACGTCCCGACGTAGAGCCCAACGCACGTCCCGACGTAGAGCCCAACGCACGTCCCGACGTAGAGCTGAAAGTTAGCTAACTACAGACCTAGAGACCAACGCACATCCCGACGTAGAGCCCAACGCATGTCCCGACGTAGAGCCCAACGCACGTCCCGACGTAGAGCTGAAAGTAAGTTAAATCCCGACGTAGCGCCCAACGCACGTCCCGACGTAGAGCCAAACGCACGTCCCGACGTAGAGCTGAAAGTAAGCTAAATCCTGACGTAGAGGCCAACGCACGTCCCGACGTAGAGCCCAACGCACGTCCCGACGTAGAGCTGAAAGTAAGCTAAATCCCGACGTAGAGCCCAACGCACGTCCCGACGTAGAGCCCAACGCACGTCCCCACGTAGAGCCCAACGCACGTCCCGACGTAGAGCCCAACGCACGTCCCGACATAGAGCCCAACGCACGTCCCGACGTAGAGCTGAAAGTAAGCTAAATCCCGACGTAGCGCCCAACGCACGTCCCGAAGTAGCGCCCAACACACGTCCCGACGTAGCGCCCAACGCACGTCCCGACGTAGCGCCCAACGCACGTCCCGACGTAGAGCTGAAAGTAAGCTAAATCCCGACGTAGAGGCCAACGCACGTCCCGACGTAGAGGCCAGCGCACGTCCCGACGTAGAGGCCAGCGCACGTCCCGACGTAGAGCCCAACGCACGTCCCGACGTAGAGCTGAAAGTAAGCTAAATCCCGACGTAGAGCCCAACGCACGTCCCGACGTAGAGCCCAACGCACGTCCCGACGTAGAGCCCAACGCACGTCCCGACGTAGAGCTGAAAGTAAGCTAAATCCCGACGTAGCGCCCAACGCACGTCCCGACGTAGCGCCCAACGCACGTCCCGATGTAGAGCTGAAAGTTAGCTAACTACAGACGTAGAGCCCAACGCACGTCCCGACGTAGAGGTGAAAGTTAGCTAACTACAGACGAAGAGCTCAACGCGCGTCCCGACGTAGAGCTGAAAGTAAGCAAACTACAGACGTAGAGTCCAACGCGCGTCCCGACGTAGAGCCCAACGCGTGTCCCGACGTAGAGCTCAACGCACGTCCCGACGTAGAGCCCAACGTACGTCCCGACGTAGAGCTGAAAGTAAGCTAAATCCCGACATAGAGCCCAACGCACGTCCCGACGTAGAGCCCAACGCACGTCCCGACGTAGAGCCCAACGCACATCTAGACGTAGCGCCCAACGCACGTCCCGACGTAGAGCTGAAAGTTAGCTAACTACAGACGTAGAGCCCAACGCACGTCCCGACGTAGAGCAGAAAGTTAGCTAACTACAGACGTAGAGCCCAACGCACGTCCCGACGTAGAGCCCAACGCACGACCCGACGTAGAGGCCAACGCACGTCCCGACGTAGCGCCCAACGCACGTCCCGACGTAGAGCTGAAAGTAAGTTAAATCCCGACGTAGAGGCCAACGCACGTCCCGACGTAGAGGCCAACGCACGTCCTGACTTAGAGGCCAACGCACGTCCCGACGTAGAGGACAACGCACGTCCCGACGTAGAGCCCAACGCACGTCCCGACGTAGAGCTGAAAGTAAGCTAAATCCCGACGTAGAGCCCAACGCACGTCCCAACGTAGAGCCCAACGCACGTCCCGACGTAGAGCCCAACGCACGTCCCGACGTAGAGCTGAAAGTTAGCTAACTACAGACGTAGAGCCCAACGCACGTCCCGACGTAGAGCCCAACGCACGTCCCGACGTAGAGCTGAAAGTAAGCTAAATCCCGAAGTAGAGCCCAACACACGTCCCGACGTAGTGCTGAAAGTAAGCTAAATCCCGACGTAAAGGCCAACGCACGTCCCGACGTAGAGGCCAACGCACGTCCCGACGTAGAGCTGAAAGTAAGCTAAATCCCGACGTAGAGCCCAACGCACGTCCCGACGTAGAGGCCAACGTACGTCCCGACGTAGAGCTGAAAGTAAGATAAATCCCGACGTAGAGCCCAACGCACGTCCCGACGTAGAGCCCACCGCACGTCCCGACGTAGAGCCCACCGCACGTCCCGACGTAGAGCTGTAAGTAAGCTAAATCCCAACGTAGTGCCCAACGCACGTCCCGACATAGCGCCCAACGCACGTCCCGACGTAGAGCTGAAAGTAAGCTAAATCCCGACGTAGAGCCCAACGCACGTCCCGACGTAGAGCCCAACGCACGTCCCGACCTAGAGGCCAACGCACTTCCCGACGTAGAGGCCAACGCACGTCCCGACGTAGAGGTGAAAGTAAGCTAAATCCCGACGTAGAGCCCAACGCACGTCCCGAAGTAGAGCCCAACGCACGTCCCGACGTAGAGCCCAACGCACGTCCCGACTTAGAGCCCAACACACGTCCCGACGTAGCGCCAAACGCACGTCCCGACGTAGAGCTGAAAGTTAGCTAACTACAGACGTAGAGCCCAACGCACGTCCCGACGTAGAGCCCAACGCACGTCCCGACGTAGCGCCCAACGCACGTCCCGACGTAGAGCTGAAAGTAAGTTAAATCCCGACGTAGAGGCCAACGCACGTCCCGACGTAGAGGCCAACGCACATCCCGACTTAGAGGCCAACGCACGTCCCGACGTAGAGGCCAACGCACGTCCCGACGTAGAGCTGAAAGTAAGCTAAATCCCGACGTAGAGCCCAACGCACGTCCCGACGTAGAGCCCAACGCACGTCCCGACGTAGAGCTGAAAGTAAGCTAAATCCCGACGTAGGGCCCAACACACGTCCCGACGTAGAGCGGAAAGTAAGCTAAATCCCGACGTAGAGGCCAACGCACGTCCCGACGTAGAGGCCAACGCACGTCCCGACGTAGAGCTGAAAGTAAGCTAAATCCCGACGTAGAGGACAACGCACGTCCCGACGTAGAGGCCAACGCACGTCCCGACGTAGAGCTGAAAGTAAGCTAAATCCCGACGTAGAGCCCAACGCACGTCCCGACGTAGAGCCCAACGCACGTCCCGACGTAGAGCCCAACGCACGTCCCGACGTAGAGCTGAAAGTAAGCTAAATCGCGAAGTAGCGCCCAACGCACGTCCCGACGTAGAGCTGAAAGTAAGCTAAATCCCGACGCAGAGGCCAACGCACGTCCCGACATAGAGGCCAACGCACGTCCCGATGTAGAGCTGAAATTAAGCTAAATCCCGACGTAGAGCCCAACGCATGTCCCGACGTAGAGCCCAACGCACGTCCCGACATAGAGCCCAACGCACGTCCCGACGTAGAGCTGAAAGTAAGCTAAATCCCGACGTAGCGCCCAAAGCACATCCCGAAGTAGCGCCCAACACACGTCCCAACGTAGCGCCCAACGCACGTCCCGACGTAGAGCTGAAAGTAAGCTAAATCCCGACGTAGAGCCCAACGCACGTCCCGACGTAGAGCCCAACGCACGTCCCGACGTAGAGCCCAACGCACGTCCCGACGTAGAGCCCAACGCACGTCCCGACGTAGACCTGAAAGTAAGCTAAATCCCGACGTAGAGCCCAACGCACGTCCCGACGTAGAGCCCAACGCACGTCCCGACGTAGAGCTGAAAGTAAGCTAAATCCCGACGTAGAGCCCAACGCACGTCCCGACGTAGAGCCCAACGCACGTCCCGACGTAGAGCTGAAAGTTAGATAACTACAGACGTAGAGCCCAACGCGCGCCCCGACGTAGAGCCCCACGCGTGTCCCGACGTAGAGCCCAACGCACGTCCCGACGTAGAGCTGAAAGTAAGCTAAATCCCGACGTAGAGGCCAACGCACGTCCCGACGTAGAGGCCAACGCACGTGGCGACGTAGAGCCCAAAGCACGTCCCGACGTAGAGGCCAACGCACGTCCCGACGTAGAGGCCAACGCACGTCCCGACGTAGAGGCCAACGCACGTCCCGACGTAGAGGCCAACGCACGTCCCGACGTAGAGCTGAAAGTAAGCTAAATCCCGACGTAGAGCCCAACGCACGTCCCGACGTAGAGCCCAACGCACGTCCCGACGTAGCGCCCAACGCACGTCCCGACGTAGAGCTGAAAGTTAGCTAACTACAGACATAGAGCCCAACGCACGTCCCGACGTAGAGCAGAAAGTTAGCTAACTACAGACATAGAGCCCAACGCACGTCCCGACGTAGAGCCCAACGCACGTCCCGACCTAGAGCCCAACGCACGTCCCGACGTAGAGCTGAAAGTAAGCTAAAACCCGACGTAGAGCCCAACGCACGTCCAGACGTAGAGGCCAACGCACGTCCCGACGTAGAGCTGAAAGTAAGCTAAATCCCGAAGTAGAGGCCAACGCACGTCCCGACATAGAGGCCAACGCACGTCCCGACGTAGAGCTGAAAGTAAGATAAATCCCGACGTAGACCCCAACGCACGTCCCGACGTAGAGCCCAACGCACGTCCCGACGTAGAGCTGAAAGTAAGCTAAATCCCGATGTAGAGGGCAACGCACGTCCCGACGTAGAGGCCAACGCACGTCCCGACTTAGAGGCCAACGCACGTCCCGACGTAGAAGACAACGCACGTCCCGACGTAGAGGCCAACGCACGTCCCGACGTAGAGCTGAAAGTAAGTTAAATCCCGACGTAAAGCCCAACGCACGTCCCGACGTAGAGCCCAACGCACGTCCCGACGTAGAGCCCAACGCACGTCCCGACGTAGAGCCCAACGCACGTCCCGACGTAGAGCTGAAAGTCAGCTAACTACAGACGAAGAGCCCCACGCGCGTCCCGACATAGAGCCCAACGCACGTCCCGACGTAGAGCCCAACGCACGTCCCGACGTAGAGCCCAACGCACGTCCCGACGTAGAGCCCAACGCACGTCCCGACGTAGAGCTGAAAGTAAGCTAAATCCCGACGTAGAGGCCAACGCACGTCCCGACGTAGAGCTGAAAGTTAGCTAACTACAGACGTAGAGCCCAACGCACGTCCCGACGTAGAGCCCAAAGCACGTCCCGACGTAGAGCCCAGCGCACGTCCCGACGTATATCCCAAAGCATGTCCCGACGTAGAGCCCAACGCACGTCCCGACGTAGACCTGAAGGTAAGCTAAATCCCGACGTAGAGCCCAACGCACGTCCCGACGTAGAGCCCAACACACGTCCCGACGTAGAGCTGAAAGCAAGCTAAATCCCGACGTAGAGCCCAACGCACGTCCCGACGTAGAGCCCAACGCACGTCCCGACGTAGAGCCCAACGCACGTCCCGACGTAGAGCCCAACGCACGTCCCGACGTAGAGCTGAAAGCAAGCGAAATCCCGACGTACAGCCCAACGCACGTCCCGACGTAGAGCCCAACGCACGTCCCGACGTAGAGCCTAACGCACGTCCCGACGTAGAGCCCAACGCACGTCCCGACGTAGAGCTGAAAGTTAGCTAACTACAGACGTAGAGACCAACGCACGTCCCAACGTAGAGCCCAACGCATGTCCCGACGTAGAGCCCAACGCACGTCCCGACGTAGAGCTGAAAGTAAGTTAAATCCCGACGTAGCGCCCAACGCACATCCCGACGTAGAGCTGAAAGTAAGCTAAATCCCGACGTAGAGGCCAACGCACGTCCCGACGTAGAGGCCAACGCACGTCCCGACGTAGAGGCCAACGCACGTCCCGACGTAGAGCTGAAAGTAAGCTAAATCCCGACGTAGAGCCCAACGCACGTCCCGACGTAGAGCCCAACGCACGTCCCGACGTAGAGCCCAACGCACGTCCCGACGTAGAGCCCAACGCACGTCCCGACATAGAGCCCAACGCACGTCCAGACATAGAGCCCAACGCACGTCCCGACGTAGAGCTGAAAGTAAGCTAAATCCTGACGTAGCGCCCAACGCACGTCCCGACGTAGCGCCCAACGCACGTCCCGACGTAGCGCCCAACGCACGTCCCGACGTAGCGCCCAACGCACGTCCCGACGTAGAGCTCAACGCACGTCCCGACGTAGAGCTCAACGCACGTCCCGACGTAGAGCTGAAAGTAAGCTAAATCCCGACGTAGAGGCCAACGCACGTCCCGAAGTAGAGGCCAACGCACGTCCCGACGTAGAGCTGAAAGTAAGCTAAATCCCGACGTAGAGCCCAACGCATGTCCCGACGTAGAGCCCAACGCACGTCCCGACGTAGAGCTGAAAGTAAGTTAAATCCCGACGTAGCGCCCAACGCACGTCCCGACGTAGAGCCCAACGCACGTCCCGACGTAGAGCTGAAAGTAAGCTAAATCCCGACGTAGAGGCCAACGCAAGTCCCGACGTACAGGCCAACGCACGTCCCGACGTAGAGCTGAAAGTAAGCTAAATCCCGACGTAGAGCCCAACGCACGTCCCGACGTAGAGCCCAACGCACGTCCTGACGTAGAGCCCAATGCACGTCCCGACGTAGAGCCCAACGCACGTCCCGACGTAGAGCCCAACGCACGTCCCGACGTAGAGCTGAAAGCAAGCTAAATCCCGACGTAGAGCCCAACGCACGTCCTGACGTAGAGCCCAACGCACGTCCCGACGTAGAGCCCAACGCACGTCCCGACGTAGAGCTGAAAGTTAGCTAACTACAGACGTAGAGACCAACGCACATCCCGACGTAGAGCCCAACGCATGTCCCGACGTAGAGCCCAACGCACGTCCCGACGTAGAGCTGAAAGTAAGTTAAATCCCGACGTAGCGCCCAACGCACGTCCCGACGTAGAGCCCAACGAACGTCCCGACGTAGAGCTGAAAGTAAGCTAAATCCCGACGTAGAGGCCAACGCACGTCCCGACGTAGAGGCCAACGCACGTCCCGACGTAGAGCTGAAAGTAAGCTAAATCCCGACGTAGAGCCCAACGCACGTCCCGACGTAGAGCCCAACGCACGTCCCGACGTAGAGCCCAACGCACGTCCCGACGTAGAGCTGAAAGTAAGCTAAATCCCGACGTAGCGCCCAACGCACGTCCCGAAGTAGCGCCCAACACACGTCCCGACGTAGCGCCCAACGCACGTCCCGACGTAGCGCCCAACGCACGTCCCGACGTAGAGCTGAAAGTAAGCTAAATCCCGACGTAGAGGCCAACGCACGTCCCGACGTAGAGCCCAACGCACGTCCCCACGTAGAGCCCAACGCACGTCCCGACATAGAGCTGAAACTAAGCTAAATCCCGACGTAGAGCCCAACGCACGTCCCGACGTAGAGCCCAAAGCATGTCCCGACGTTAAGGCCAGCGCACGTCCCGATGTAGAGGCCAGCGCACGTCCCGACGTAGAGGCCAGCGCACGTCCCGACGTAGAGGCCAGCTCACGTCCCGACGTAGAGGCCAGCGCACGTCCCGACGTAGAGCTTAAAGTAAGCTAAATCCCGACGTAGAGCCCAACACACTTACAGACGTAGAGCCCAACGCACGTCCCGACGTAGAGCTGAAAGTAAGCTAAATCCCGACGTAGAGGCCAACGCACGTCCCGACGTACAGGCCAACGCACGTCCCGACTTAGAGCTGAAAGTAAGCTAAATCCCGACGTAGAGGCCAACGCACGTCCCGACGTAGAGGCCTACGCACGTCCCGACGTAGAGCTGAAAGTAAGCTAAATCCCGACGTAGAGGCCAACGCACGTCCCGACGTAGAGCCCAACGCACGTCCCGACGTAGAGCTGAAAGTAAGCTAAATCCCGACGTAGAGGCCAACGCACGTCCCGACGTAGAGTCCAACGCACGTCCCGACGTAGAGCCCAACGCACGTCCCGACGTAGAGCTGAAAGTAAGCTAAATCCCGACGTAGCGCCCAACGCACGTCCCGAACTAGCGCCCAACGCACGTCCCGACGTAGCGCCCAACGCACATCCCGACGTAGAGCTGAAAGTAAGCTAAATCCCGACGTAGAGGCCAACGCACGTCCCGACGTAGAGGCCAACGCACGTCCCGACGTAGAGGCCAACGCACGTCCCGACGTAGAGGCCAACGCACGTCCCGATGTAGAGCTGAAAGTAAGCTAAATCCCGACGTAGAGCCCAACGCACGTCCCGACGTAGCGCCCAACGCACGTCCCGACGTAGCGCCCAACGCACGTCCCGACGTAGAGCTGAAAGTTAGCTAACTACAGACGTAGAGCCCAACGCACGTCCCGACATAGAGCCCAACGCACGTCCCGACGTAGAGCTGAAAGTAAGCTAAATCCCGAAGTAGAGTCCAACACACGTCCCGACGTAGAGCTGAAAGTAAGCTAAATCCCGACGTAGAGGCCAACGCACGTCCCGACGTAGAGGCCAACGCATGTCCCGACCTAGAGGCCAACGCACGTCCCGACCTAGAGGCCAACGCACGTCCCGACCTAGAGGCCAACGCACGTCCCGACCTAGAGGCCAACGCACGTCCCGACCTAGAGGCCAACGCACGTCCCGACGTAGAGCTGAAAATAAGCTAAATCCCGACGTAGAGCCCAACGCACGTCCCGACGTAGAGCCCAACGCACGTCCCGACGTAGAGCCCAACGCACGTCCCGACGTAGCGCCCAACGCACATCCCGACGTAGAGCTGAAAGTTAGCTAACTACAGACGTAGAGCCCAACGCACGTCCCGACGTAGCGCCCAACGCACGTCCCGACGTAGCGCCCAACGCACGTCCCGACGTAGAGCCCAACGAAAGTCCCAACGTAGAGCCCAACGCACGTCCTGACGTAGAGCTGAAAGTTAGCTAACTACAGACGTAGAGCCCAACGCACGTCCCGACGTAGAGCCCAAAGCACGTCCCGACGTAGAGCCCAGCGCACGTCCCGACGTATATCCCAAAGCATGTCCCGACGTAGACCCCAACGCACGTCCCGACGTAGACCTGAAAGTAAGCTAAATCCCGACGTAGAGCCCAACGCACGTCCCGACGTAGAGCCCAACGCACGTCCCGACGTAGAGCCCAACGCACGTCCCGACGTAGAGCCCAACGCACGTCCCGACGTAGACCTGAAAGCAAGCGAAATCCCGACGTACAGCCCAACGCACGTCCCGACGTAGACTGAAAGCAAGCTAAATCCCGACGTAGAGCCCAACGCACGTCCCGACGTAGAGCCCAACGCACGTCCCGACGTAGAGCCCAACGCACGTCCCGACGTAGAGCCCAACGCACGTCCCGACGTAGAGCTGAAAGCAAGCGAAATCCCGACGTACAGCCCAACGCACGTCCCGACGTAGAGCCCAACGCACGTCCCGACGTAGAGCTGAAAGCAAGCTAAATCCCGACGTAGAGCCCAACGCACGTCCCGACGTAGAGCCCAACGCACGTCCCGACGTAGAGCTGAAAGCAAGCGAAATCCCGACGTACAGCCCAACGCACGTCCCGACGTAGAGCCCAACGCACGTCCCGACGTAGAGCCTAACGCACGTCCCGACGTAGAGCCCAACGCACGTCCCGACGTAGAGCTGAAAGTTAGCTAACTACAGACGTAGAGACCAACGCACGTCCTGACGTAGAGCCCAACGCATGTCCCGACGTAGAGCCCAACGCACGTCCCGACGTAGACCTAAAAGTAAGTTAAATCCCGACGTAGCGCCCAACGCACGTCCCGACGTAGATCCCAACGCACGTCCCGACGTAGAGCTGAAAGTAAGCTAAATCCCGACGTAGAGGCCAACGCACGTCCCGACGTAGAGCCCAACGCACGTCCCGACGTAGAGCCCAACGCACGTCCCGACGTAGAGCCCAACGCACGTCCCGACGTAGAGCTGAAAGCAAGCTAAATCCCGACGTAGAGCCCAACGCACGTCCCGACGTAGAGCTGAAAGCAAGCTAAATCCCGACGTAGAGCCCAACGCACGTCCCGACGTAGAGCCCAACGCACGTCCCGACGTAGAGCCCAACGCACGTCCCGACGTAGAGCCCAACGCACGTCCCGACGTAGAGCCCAACGCACGTCCCGACGTAGAGCCCAACGCACGTCCCGACGTAGAGCTGAAAGCAAGCGAAATCCCGACGTAGAGCCCAACGCACGTCCCGACGTAGAGCCCAACGCACGTCCCGACGTAGAGCTGAAAGCAAGCTAAATCCCGACGTAGAGCCCAACGCACGTCCCGACGTAGAGCCCAACGCACGTCCCGACGTAGAGCCCAACGCACGTCCCGACGTAGAGCTGAAAGCAAGCGAAATCCCGACGTACAGCCCAACGCACGTCCCGACGTAGAGCCCAACGCACGTCCCGACGTAGAGCCTAACGCACGTCCCGACGTAGAGCCCAACGCACGTCCCGACGTAGAGCCCAACGCACGTCCCGACGTAGAGCTGAAAGTTAGCTAACTACAGACGTAGAGACCAACGCACGTCCCGACGTAGAGCCCAACGCATGTCCCGACGTAGAGCCCAACGCACGTCCCGACGTAGACCTGAAAGTAAGTTAAATCCCGACGTAGCGCCCAACGCACGTCCCGACGTAGAGCCCAACGCACGTCCCGACGTAGAGCTGAAAGTAAGCTAAATCCCGACGTAGAGGCCAACGCACGTCCCGACGTAGAGGCCAACGCACGTCCCGACGTAGAGCTGAAAGTAAGCTAAATCCCGACGTAGAGGCCAACACACGTCCCGACGTAGAGGCCAACGCACGTCCCGACGTAGAGCTGAAAGTAAGCTAAATCCCGACGTAGAGCCCAACGCACGTCCCGACGTAGAGCCCAACGCACGTCCCGACGTAGAGCCCAACGCACGTCCCGACATAGAGCCCAACGCACGTCCCGACGTACAGCCCAACGCACGTCCCGACGTAGAGCTGAAAGCAAGCGAAATCCCGACGTAGAGCCCAACGCACGTCCCGACGTAGAGCCCAACGCACGTCCCGACGTAGAGCTGAAAGCAAGCTAAATCCCGACGTAGAGCCCAACGCACGTCCTGACGTAGAGCCCAACGCACGTCCCGACGTAGAGCCCAACGCACGTCCCGACGTAGAGCCCAACGCACGTCCCGACGTAGAGCCCAACGCACGTCCCGACGTAGAGCTGAAAGTTAGCTAACTACAGACGTAGAGACCAACGCACATCCCGACGTAGAGCCCAACGCATGTCCCGACGTAGAGCCCAACGCACATCCCGACGTAGAGCTGAAAGTAAGTTAAATCCCGACGTAGCGCCCAACGCACGTCCCGACGTAGAGCCCAACGAACGTCCCGACGTAGAGCCCAACGCACGTCCCGACGTAGACCTGAAAGTAAGCTAAATCCCGACGTAGAGGCCAACGCACGTCCCGAAGTAGCGCCCAACACACGTCCCGACGTAGCGCCCAACCCACGTCCCGACGTAGAGCCCAACGCATGTCCCGACGTAGGGCCCAACGCACGTCCCGACGTAGAGCTGAAAGTAAGCTAAATCGTGACGTAGAGGCCAACGCACGTCCCGACGTAGAGCCCAACGCACGTCCCGACGTAGAGCCCAACGCACGTCCCGACGTAGAGCCCAACGCACGTCCCGACATAGAGCTGAAAGTAAGCTAAATCCCGACGTAGAGCCCAACGCACGTCCCGACGTAGAGCCCAAAGCATGTCCCGAAGTTAAGGCCAGCGCACGTCCCGATGTAGAGGCCAGCGCACGTCCCGACGTAGAGGCCAGCGCACGTCCCGACGTAGAGGCCAGCTCACGTCCCGACGTAGAGGCCAGCGCACGTCCCGACGTAGAGCTTAAAGTAAGCTAAATCCCGACGTAGAGCCCAACACACTTACAGACGTAGAGGCCAACGCACGTCCCGACGTACAGGCCAACGCACGTCCCGACGTAGAGCTGAAAGTAAGCTAAATCCCGACGTAGAGGCCAACGCACGTCCCGACGTAGAGGCCAACGCACGTCCCGACGTAGAGGCCAACGCACGTCCCGACGTAGAGCTGAAAGTAAGCTAAATCCCGACGTAGAGGCCAACGCACGTCCCGACGTAGAGCCCAACGCACGTCCCGACGTAGAGCTGAAAGTAAGCTAAATCCCGACGTAGAGGCCAACGCACGTCCCGACGTAGAGTCCAACGCACGTCCCGACGTAGAGCCCAACGCACGTCCCGACGTAGAGCTGAAAGTAAGCTAAATCCCGACGTAGCGCCCAACGCACGTCCCGAACTAGCGCCCAACGCACGTCCCGACGTAGCGCCCAACGCACGTCCCGACGTAGAGCTGAAAGTAAGCTAAATCCCGACGTAGAGGCCAACGCACGTCCCGACGTAGAGGCCAACGCACGTCCCGACGTAGAGGCCAACGCACGTCCCGACGTAGAGGCCAACGCACGTCCCGACGTAGAGCTGAAAGTAAGCTAAATCCCGACGTAGAGCCCAACGCACGTCCCGACGTAGCGCGCAACGCACGTCCCGACGTAGAGCTGAAAGTTAGCTAACTACAGACATAGAGCCCAACGCACGTCCCGACGTAGAGCCCAACGCACGTCCCGACGTAGCGCCCAACGCACGTCCCGACGTAGAGCTGAAAGTTACCTAACTACAGACGTAGAGCCCAACGCACGTCCCGACGTAGAGCCCAACGCACGTCCCGACGTAGAGCCCAACGTACGTCCCGACGTAGAGCTGAAAGTAAGCTAAATCCCGACGTAGAGGCCAACGCACGTCCCGACGTAGAGCTGAAAGTTAGCTAACTACAGACATAGAGCCCAACGCACGTCCCGACGTAGAGCCCAACGCACGTCCCGACGTAGCGCCCAACGCACGTCCAGACGTAGCGCCCAACGCACGTCCAGACTTAGCGCCCAACGCAAGTCCCGACGTAGCGCCCAACGCACGTCCCGACGTAGAGCTCAACGCACGTCCCGACGTAGAGCCCAACGCACGTCCCGACGTAGAGCTGAAAGTAAGCTAAATCCCGACGTAGAGGCCAACGCACGTCCCAACGTAGAGGCCAACGCACGTCCCGAAGTAGAGGCCAACGCACGTCCCGACGTAGAGCTGAAAGTAAGCTAAATCCCGACGTAGAGCCCAACGCATGTCCCGACGTAGAGCCCAACGCACGTCCCGACGTAGAGCTGAAAGTAAGTTAAATCCCGACGTAGCGCCCAACGCACGTCCCGACGTAGAGCCCAACGCACGTCCCGACATAGAGCCCAACGCACGTCCCGACATAGAGCTGAAAGTAAGCTAAATCCCGACGTAGAGGCCAACGCACGTCCCGACGTAGAGGCCAACGCACGTCCCGACGTAGAGCTGAAAGTAAGCTAAATCCCGACGTAGAGCCCAACGCACGTCCCGACGTAGAGCCCAACGCACGTCCCGACATAGAGCCCAACGCACGTCCCGACATAGAGCTGAAAGTAAGCTAAATCCCAACGTAGCGCCCAACGCACGTCCCGACGTAGAGCCCAACGCACGTCCCGACGTAGCGCCAAACGCACATCCCGACGTAGAGCTGAAAGTTAGCTAACTACAGACGTAGAGCCCAACGCACGTCCCGACGTAGAGCCCAACGCACGTCCCGACGTAGAGCCCAACGCACGTCCCGACGTAGCGCCCAACGCACGTCCCGACGTAGAGCCCAACGAAAGTCCCAACGTAGAGCCCAACGCACGTCCCGACGTAGAGCTGAAAGTTAGCTAACTACAGACGTAGAGCCCAACGCACGTCCCGACGTAGAGCCCAAAGCACGTCCCGACGTAGAGCCCAGCGCACGTCCCGACGTATATCCCAAAGCATGTCCCGACGTAGAGCCCAACGCACGTCCCGACGTAGACCTGAAAGTAAGCTAAATCCCGACGTAGAGCCCAACGCACGTCCCGACGTAGAGCCCAACACACGTCCCGACGTAGAGCTGAAAGCAAGCTAAATCCCGACGTAGAGCCCAACGCACGTCCCGACGTAGAGCCCAACGCACGTCCCGACGTAGAGCCCAATGCACGTCCCGACGTAGAGCCCAATGCACGTCCCGACGTAGAGCCCAACGCACGTCCCGACGTAGAGCTGAAAGTTAGCTAACTACAGACGTAGAGACCAACGCACGTCCCGACGTAGAGCCCAACGCATGTCCCGACGTAGAGCCCAACGCATGTCCCGACGTAGAGCTGAAAGTAAGTTAAATCCCGACGTAGCGCCTAACGCACGTCCCGACGTAGAGCCCAACGCACGTCCCGACGTAGAGCTGAAAGTAAGCTAAATCCCGACGTAGAGGCCAACGCACGTCCCGACGTAGAGGCCAACGCACGTCCCGACGTAGAGCTGAAAGTAAGCTAAATCCCGCCGTAGAGCCCAACGCACGTCCCGACGTAGAGCCCAACGCACGTCCCGACGTAGAGCCCAACGCACGTCCCGACATAGAGCCCAAGGGACGTCCCGACGTAGAGCCCAACGCACGTCCCGACGTAGAGCTGAAAGCAAGCTAAATCCCGACGTAGAGCCCAACGCACGTCCCGACGTAGAGCCCAACGCACGTCCCGACGTAGAGCCCAACGCACGTCCCGACGTAGAGCCCAAAGCACGTCCCGACGTAGAGCTGAAAGTTAGCTAACTACAGACGTAGAGACTAACGCACGTCCCGACGTAGAGCCCAACGCACGTCCCGACGTAGAGCCCAACGCACGTCCCGACGTAGAGCCCAACGCACGTCCCGACGTAGAGCCCAACGCACGTCCCGACGTAGAGCTGAAAGCAAGCGAAATCCCGACGTAGAGCCCAACGCACGTCCCGACGTAGAGCCCAACGCACGTCCCGACGTAGAGCTGAAAGCAAGCTAAATCCCGACGTAGAGCCCAACGCACGTCCCGACGTAGAGCCCAACGCACGTCCCGATGTAGAGCCCAACGCACGTCCCGACGTAGAGCCCAACGCACGTCCCGACGTAGAGCCCAACGCACGTCCCGACGTAGAGCTGAAAGCAAGCGAAATCCCGACGTACAGCCCAACGCACGTCCCGACGTAGAGCCCAACGCACGTCCCGACGTAGAGCCTAACGCACGTCCCGACGTAGAGCCCAACGCACGTCCCGACGTAGAGCCCAACGCACGTCCCGACGTAGAGCTGAAAGTTAGCTAACTACAGACGTAGAGACCAACGCACGTCCCGACGTAGAGCCCAACGCATGTCCCGACGTAGAGCCCAACGCACGTCCCGACGTAGACCTGAAAGTAAGTTAAATCCCGACGTAGCGCCCAACGCACGTCCCGACGTAGAGGCCAACGCACGTCCCGACGTAGAGCTGAAAGTAAGCTAAATCCCGACGTAGAGGCCAACGCACGTCCCGACGTAGAGGCCAACGCACGTCCCGACGTAGAGCTGAAAGTAAGCTAAATCCCGACGTAGAGCCCAACGCACGTCCCGACGTAGAGCCCAACGCACGTCCCGACGTAGAGCTGAAAGTAAGCTAAATCCCGACGTAGAGGCCAACGCACGTCCCGACGTAGAGGCCAACGCACGTCCCGACGTAGAGCTGAAAGTAAGCTAAATCCCGACGTAGAGCCCAACGCACGTCCCGACGTAGAGCCCAACGCACGTCCCGACGTAGAGCCCAACGCACGTCCCGACGTAGAGCCCAACGCACGTCCCGACATAGAGCCCAACGCACGTCCCGACGTACAGCCCAACGCACGTCCCGACGTAGAGCTGAAAGCAAGCTAAATCCCGACGTAGAGCCCAACGCACGTCCCGACGTAGAGCCCAACGCACGTCCCGACGTAGAGCTGAAAGCAAGCTAAATCCCGACGTAGAGCCCAACGCACGTCCTGACGTAGAGCCCAACGCACGTCCCGACGTAGAGCCCAACACACGTCCCGACGTAGAGCTGAAAGTTAGCTAACTACAGACGTAGAGACCAACGCACATCCCGACGTAGAGCCCAACGCATGTCCCGACGTAGAGCCCAACGCACATCCCGACGTAGAGCTGAAAGTAAGTTAAATCCCGACGTAGCGCCCAACGCACGTCCCGACGTAGAGCCCAACGAACGTCCCGACGTAGAGCCCAACGCACGTCCCGACGTAGACCTGAAAGTAAGCTAAATCCCGACGTAGAGGCCAACGCACGTCCCGAAGTAGCGCCCAACACACGTCCCGACGTAGCGCCCAACGCACGTCCCGACGTAGAGCCCAACGCATGTCCCGACGTAGGGCCCAACGCACGTCCCGACGTAGAGCTGAAAGTAAGCTAAATCCCGACGTAGAGCCCAACGCACGTCCCGACGTAGAGCCCAACGCACGTCCCGACGTAGAGCCCAACGCACGTCCCGACATAGAGCTGAAAGTAAGCTAAATCCCGACGTAGAGCCCAACGCACGTCCCGACGTAGAGCCCAAAGCATGTCCCGACGTTAAGGCCAGCGCACGTCCCGATGTAGAGGCCAGCGCACGTCCCGACGTAGAGGCCAGCGCACGTCCCGACGTAGAGGCCAGCTCACGTCCCGACGTAGAGGCCAGCGCACGTCCCGACGTAGAGCTTAAAGTAAGCTAAATCCCGACGTAGAGCCCAACACACTTACAGACGTAGAGGCCAACGCACGTCCCGACGTACAGGCCAACGCACGTCCCGACGTAGAGCTGAAAGTAAGCTAAATCCCGACGTAGAGGCCAACGCACGTCCCGACGTAGAGGCCAACGCACGTCCCGACGTAGAGCTGAAAGTAAGCTAAATCCCGACGTAGAGGCCAACGCACGTCCCGACGTAGAGCCCAACGCACGTCCCGACGTAGAGCTGAAAGTAAGCTAAATCCCGACGTAGAGGCCAACGCACGTCCCGACGTAGAGTCCAACACACGTCCCGACGTAGAGCCCAACGCACGTCCCGACGTAGAGCTGAAAGTAAGCTAAATCCCGACGTAGCGCCCAACGCACGTCCCGAACTAGCGCCCAACGCACGTCCCGACGTAGCGCCCAACGCACGTCCCGACGTAGAGCTGAAAGTAAGCTAAATCCCGACGTAGAGGCCAACGCACGTCCCGACGTAGAGGCCAACGCACGTCCCGACGTAGAGGCCAACGCACGTCCCGACGTAGAGGCCAACGCACGTCCCGACGTAGAGCTGAAAGTAAGCTAAATCCCGACGTAGAGCCCAACGCACGTCCCGACGTAGCGCCCAACGCACGTCCCGACGTAGAGCTGAAAGTTAGCTAACTACAGACATAGAGCCCAACGCACGTCCCGACGTACAGCCCAACGCACGTCCCGACGTAGCGCCCAACGCACGTCCAGACGTAGCGCCCAACGCACGTCCAGACGTAGCGCCCAACGCAAGTCCCGACGTAGCGCCCAACGCACGTCCCGACGTAGAGCTCAACGCACGTCCCGACGTAGAGCCCAACGCACGTCCCGACGTAGAGCTGAAAGTAAGCTAAATCCCGACGTAGAGGCCCACGCACGTCCCAACGTAGAGGCCAACGCACGTCCCGAAGTAGAGGCCAACGCACGTCCCGACGTAGAGCTGAAAGTAAGCTAAATCCCGACGTAGAGCCCAACGCATGTCCCGACGTAGAGCCCAACGCACGTCCCGACGTAGAGCTGAAAGTAAGTTAAATCCCGACGTAGCGCCCAACGCACGTCCCGACGTAGAGCCCAACGCACGTCCCGACATAGAGCCCAACGCACGTCCCGACATAGAGCTGAAAGTAAGCTAAATCCCGACGTAGAGGCCAACGCACGTCCCGACGTAGAGGCCAACGCACGTCCCGACGTAGAGCTGAAAGTAAGCTAAATCCCGACGTAGAGCCCAACGCACGTCCCGACGTAGAGCCCAACGCACGTCCCGACATAGAGCCCAACGCACGTCCCGACATAGACCTGAAAGTAAGCTAAATCCCAACGTAGCGCCCAACGCACGTCCCGACGTAGAGCCCAACGCACGTCCCGACGTAGCGCCAAACGCACATCCCGACGTAGAGCTGAAAGTTAGCTAACTACAGACGTAGAGCCCAACGCACGTCCCGACGTAGAGCCCAACGCACGTCCCGACGTAGAGCCCAACGCACGTCCCGACGTAGCGCCCAACGCACGTCCCGACGTAGAGCCCAACGCACGTCCCGACGTAGAGCTGAAAGTTAGCTAACTACAGACGTAGAGCCCAACGCACGTCCCGACGTAGAGCCCAACGCACGTCCCGACGTAGAGCCCAGCGCACGTCCCGACGTATATCCCAAAGCATGTCCCGACGTAGAGCCCAACGCACGTCCCGACGTAGACCTGAAAGTAAGCTAAATCCCGACGTAGAGCCCAACGCACGTCCCGACGTAGAGCCCAACACACGTCCCGACGTAGAGCTGAAAGCAAGCTAAATCCCGACGTAGAGCCCAACGCACGTCCCGACGTAGAGCCCAACGCACGTCCCGACGTAGACCCCAATGCACGTCCCGACGTAGAGCCCAACGCACGTCCCGACGTAGAGCTGAAAGTTAGCTAACTACAGACGTAGAGACCAACGCACGTCCCAACGTAGAGCCCAACGCATGTCCCGACGTAGAGCCCAACGCATGTCCCGACGTAGAGCTGAAAGTAAGTTAAATCCCGACGTAGCGCCCAACGCACGTCCCGACGTAGAGCCCAACGCACGTCCCGACGTAGAGCTGAAAGTAAGCTAAATCCCGACGTAGAGGCGAACGCACGTCCCGATGTAGAGGCCAACGCACGTCCCGACGTAGAGCTGAAAGTAAGCTAAATCCCGACGTAGAGCCCAACGCACGTCCCGACGTAGAGCCCAACGCACGTCCCGACGTAGAGCCCAACGCACGTCCCGACGTAGAGCCCAACGCACGTCCCGACATAGAGCCCAACGCACGTCCCGACGTAGAGCTGAAAGCAAGCTAAATCCCGACGTAGAGCCCAACGCACGTCCCGACGTAGAGCCCAACGCACGTCCCGACGTAGAGCCCACCGCACGTCCCGACGTAGAGCCCAACGCACGTCCCGACGTAGAGCCCAAAGCACGTCCCGACGTAGAGCTGAAAGTCAGCTAACTACAGACGTAGAGACTAACGCACGTCCCGACGTAGAGCCCAACGCATGTCCCGACGTAGAGCCCAACGCACGTCCCGACGTAGAGCTGAAAGTAAGTTAAATCCCGACGTAGCGCCCAACGCACGTCCCGACGTAGAGGCCAACGCACGTCCCGACGTAGAGCTGAAAGTAAGCTAAATCCCGACGTAGAGGCCAACGCACGTCCCGACGTAGAGGCCAACGCACGTCCCGACGTAGAGCCCAACGCACGTCCCGACGTAGAGCCCAACGCACGTCCCGACGTAGAGCTGAAAGTAAGCTAAATCCCGACGTAGCGCCCAACGCACGTCCCGAAGTAGCGCCCAACACACGTCCCGACTTAGCGCCCAACGCACGTCCCGACGTAGCGCCCAACGCACGTCCCGACGTAGAGCTGAAAGTAAGCTAAATCCCGACGTAGCGCCCAACGCACGTCCCGAAGTAGCGCCCAACACACGTCCCGACTTAGCGCCCAACGCACGTCCCGACTTAGCGCCCAACGCACGTCCCGACGTAGAGCCAAACGCATGTCCCGACGTAGAGCTGAAAGTTAGCTAAATCCTGACGTAGAGCCCAACGCACGTCCCGACGTAGAGCCCAACGCACGTCCCGACGTAGAGCCCAACGCACGTCCCGACGTAGAGCTGAAAGTTAGCTAACTACAGACGTAGAGCCCAACGCACGTCCCGACGTAGAGCCCAACGCACGTCCCGACGTAGAGCCCAACGCACGTCCCGACGTAGAGCCCAACGCACGTCCCGACGTAGAGCTGAAAGTAAGCTAAATCCCGACGTAGAGCCCAACGCACGTCCCGACGTACAGGCCAAAGCACGTTTCGACGTAGAGCTGAAAGTAAGATAAATCCCGACGTAGAGGCCAGCGCACGTCCCGACGTAGAGGCCAGCGCACGTCCCGACGTAGAGGCCAGCACACGTCCCGACGTAGAGCCCAACGCACGTCCCGACGTAGAGCTTAATGTAAGCTAAATCCCGACGTAGAGCCCAACGCACGTCCCGACGTAGAGCCCAACGCACGTCCCGACGTAGAGCCCAACGCACGTCCCGACGTAGAGCTGAAAGTAAGCTAAATCCCGACGTAGAGCCCAACGCACGTCCCGACGTAGCGCCCAACGCACGTCCCGACGTAGAGCTGAAAGTTAGCTAACTACAGACGTAGAGCCCAACGCACGTCCCGACGTAGAGCTGAAAGTTAGCTAACTACAGACGAAGAGCCCAACGCGCGTCCCGACGTAGAGCTGAAAGTTAGCTAACTACAGACGTAGAGCCCAACGCGTGTCCCGACGTAGAGCTCAACGCACGTCCCGACGTAGAGCCCAACGCACATCCCGACGTAGAGCTGAAAGTAAGCTAAATCCCGACGTAGAGGCCAACGCACGTCACGACGTAGAGGCCAACGCACGACCCGAAGTAGAGGCCAACGCACGTCCCGACGTAGAGGTGAAAGTAAGCTAACTACAGACGTAGAGCCCAACGCACGTCCCGACGTAGAGCCCAACGCACGTCCCGACGTAGAGCCCAACGCACGTCCGGACGTAGAGCCCAACGCACGTCCCGACGTAGCGCCCAACGCACGTCCCGACGTAGAGCTGAAAGTAAGTTAAATCCCGACGTAGAGGCCAACGCACGTCCCGACGTAGAGGCCAACGCACGTCCCGACTTAGAGGCCAACGCACGTCCCGACTTAGAGGCCAACGCACGTCCCGACGTAGAGGACAACGCACATCCCGACGTAGAGGCCAACGCACGTCCCGACGTAGAGCTGAAAGTAAGCTAAATCCCGACGTAGCGCCCAACGCACGTCCCGACGTAGCGCCCAACGCACGTCCCGACGTAGAGCTGAAAGTTAGCTAACTACAGACGTAGAGCCCAACGCACGTCCCGACATAGAGCCCAATGCACGTCCCGACGTAGAGCTGAAAGTAAGCTAAATCCCGAAGTAGAGCCCAACACACGTCCCGACGTAGAGCTGAAAGTAAGCTAAATCCCGACGTAGAGGCCAACGCACGTCCCGACGTAGAGGCCAACGCACGTCCCGACCTAGAGGCCAACGCACGTCCCGACCTAGAGGCCAACGCACGTCCCGACGTAGAGGCCAACGCACGTCCCGACGTAGAGCTGAAAGTAAGATAAATCCCGACGTAGAGCCCAACGCACGTCCTGACATACAGCCCAACGCACGTCCCGACGTAGAGCCCAACGCACGTCCCGACGTAGAGCCCAACGTTCGTCCCGACGTAGAGCTGAAAGCAAGCTAAATCCCGACGTAGAGCCCAACGCACGTCCCGACGTAGAGCCCAACGCACGTCCCGACGTAGAGCCCAACGCACGTCCCGACGTAGAGCTGAAAGTTAGCTAACTACAGACGTAGAGACCAACGCACGTCCCGACGTAGAGCCCAACGCATGTCCCGACGTAGAGCCCAACGCACGTCCCGACGTAGAGCTGAAAGTAAGTTAAATCCCGACGTAGCGCCCAACGCACGTCCCGACGTAGAGCCCAACGCACGTCCCGACGTAGAGCTGAAAGTAAGCTAAATCCCGACGTAGAGGCCAACGCACGTCCCGACGTAGAGGCCAACGTACGTCCCGACGTAGAGCTGAAAGTAAGCTAAATCCAACGTAGCGCCCAACGCACGTCCCGACGTAGCGCCCAATGCACGTCCCGACGTAGAGCTCAACGCACTTCCCGACGTAGAGCCCAACGCACGTCCCGACGTAGAGCTGAAAGTAAGCTAAATCCCGACGTAGAGGCCAACGCACGTCCCGACGTAGAGGCCAACGCACGTCCCGAAGTAGAGGCCAACGCACGTCCCGACGTAGAGCTGAAAGTAAGCTAAATCCCGACGTAGAGCCCAACGCACGTCCCGACGTAGAGCTGAAAGTAAGTTAAATCCCGACGTAGCGCCCAACACACGTCCCGACGTAGAGCCCAACGCACGTCCCGACGTAGAGCTGAAAGTAAGCTAAATCCCGACGCAGAGGCCAACGCACGTCCCGACGTAGAGGCCAACGCACGTCCCGACGTAGAGCTGAAAGTAAGCTAAATCCCGACGTAGAGCCCAACGCACGTCCCGACGTAGAGCCCAACGCACGTCCCGACGTAGAGCCCAACGCACGTCCCGACGTAGAGCCCAACGCACGTCCCGACGTAGCGCCCAACGCACGTCCCGACATAGAGCTGAAAGTTAGCTAACTACAGACGTAGAGCCCAACGCACGTCCCGACGTAGAGCCCAACGCACGTCCCGACGTAGAGCCAAACGCACGTCCCGACGTAGAGCCCAACGCACGTCCCGACGTAGAGCTGAAAGTTAGCTAACTACAGACGTAGAGACCAACGCACATCCCGACGTAGAGCCCAACGCATGTCCCGACGTAGAGCCCAACGCACGTCCCGACGTAGAGCTGAAAGTAAGTTAAATCCCGACGTAGCGCCCAACGCACGTCCCGACGTAGAGCCCAACGCACGTCCCGACGTAGAGCTGAAAGTAAGCTAAATCCCGACGTAGAGGCCAACGCACGTCCCGACGTAGAGGCCAACGCACGTCCCGACGTAGAGCTGAAAGTAAGCTAAATCCCGTCGTAGAGCCCAACGCACGTCCCGACGTAGAGCCCAACGCACGTCCCGACGTAGAGCCCAACGCACGTCCCGACGTAGAGCTGAAAGTAAGCTAAATCCCGACGTAGCGCCCAACGCACGTCCCGAACTAGCGCCCAACAGACGTCCCGACGTAGCGCCCAACGCACAACCCGACGTAGCGCCCAACGCACGTCCCGACATAGCGCCCAACGCACGTCCCGACGTAGAGCTGAAAGTAAGCTAAATCCAGACGTAGAGGCCAACGCACGTCCCGACGTAGAGCCCAACGCACGTCCCGACGTAGAGCTGAAAGTAAGCTAAATCCCGACGTAGAGCCCAACGCACGTCCCGACGTAGAGCCCAAAGCATGTCCCGACGTTAAGGCCAGCGCACGTCCCGACGTAGAGCCCAAAGCATGTCCCGACGTTAAGGCCAGCGCACGTCCCGACGTAGAGGCCAGCGCACGTCCCGACGTAGAGCCCAACGCACGTCCCGACGTAGAGCTTAAAGTAAGCTAAATCCCGACGTAGAGCCCAACACACTTCCAGACGTAGAGCCCAACGCACGTCCCGACGTAGAGCTGAAAGTAAGCTAAATCCCGACGTAGAGGCCAACGCACGTCCCGACGTACAGGCCAACGCACGTCCCGAATAGAGCTGAAAGTAAGCTAAATCCCGACGTAGAGGCCAACGCACGTCCCGACGTAGAGCTGAAAGTAAGCTAAATCCCGACGTAGAGGCCAACGCACGTCCCGACGTAGAGCCCAACGCACGTCCCGACGTAGAGCTGAAAGTAAGCTAAATCCCGACGTAGAGGCCAACGCACGTCCCGACGTAGAGGCCAACGCACGTCCCGACGTAGAGGCCAACGCACGTCCCGACGTAGAGCTGAAAGTAAGCTAAATCCCGACGTAGCGCCCAACGCACGTCCCGAACTAGCGCCCAACGCACGTCCCGACGTAGCGCCCAACGCACATCCCGACGTAGAGCTGAAAGTAAGCTAAATCCCGACGTAGAGGCCAACGCACGTCCCGACGTAGAGGCCAACGCACGTCCCGACGTAGAGGCCAACGCACGTCCCGACGTAGAGGCCAACGCACGTCCCGACGTAGAGGCCAACGCACGTCCCGACGTAGAGCTGAAAGTAAGCTAAATCCCGACGTAGAGCCCAACGCACGTCCCGACGTAGAGCCCAACGCACGTCCCGACGTAGAGCCCAACGCACGTCCCGACGTAGAGCCCAACGCACGTCCCGACGTAGCGCCCAACGCACGTCCCGACGTAGAGCTGAAAGTTAGCTAACTACAGACATAGAGCCCAAACACGTCCCGACGTAGAGCTGAAATTAGCTAACTACAGACATAGAGCCCAACGCACGTCCCGACGTAGAGCTGAAAGTTAGCTAACTACAGACATAGAGCCCAACGCACGTCCCGACGTAGAGCCCAACGCACGTCCCGACGTAGAGCTGAAAGTAAGTTAAATCCCGACGTAGAGGCGAACGCACGTCCCGACGTGGAGCCCAACGCACGTCCCGACGTGGAGCCCAACGCACGTCCCGATGTAGAGCTGAAAGTTAGCTAAATCCCGACGTAGAGCCCAACGCACGTCCCGACGTAGAGCCCAACGCACGTCCCGACGTAGAGCTGAAAGTTAGCTAACTACAGACGTAGAGCCCAACGCACGTCCCGACGTAGAGCCCAACGCACGTCCCGACGTAGAGCCCAACGCACGACCCGACGTAGAGCCCAACGCACGACCCGACGTAGAGCCCAACGCACGTCCCGACGTAGAGCCCAACGCACGACCCGACGTAGAGCCCAACGCACGTCCCGACGTAGAGCTGAAAGTAAGCTAAATCCCGACGTAGAGCCCAACGCACGTCCCGACGTAGAGCTGAAAGTAAGCTAAATCCCGACGTAGAGCCCAACGCACGTCCCGACGTAGAGCTGAAAGTAAGTTAAATCCCGACGTAGCGCCCAACACACGTCCCGACGTAGAGCCCAACGCACGTCCCGACGTAGAGCTGAAAGTAAGCTAAATCCCGACGCAGAGGCCAACGCACGTCCCGACGTAGAGGCCAACGCACGTCCCGACGTAGAGCTGAAAGTAAGCTAAATCCCGACGTAGAGCCCAACGCACGTCCCGACGTAGAGCCCAACGCACGTCCCGACGTAGAGCCCAACGCACGTCCCGACGTAGAGCCCAACGCACGTCCCGACGTAGAGCTGAAAGCAAGCTAAATCCCGACGTAGAGCCCAACGCACGTCCCGACGTAGAGCCAAACGCACGTCCCGACGTAGAGCCCAACGCACGTCCCGACGTAGAGCCCAACGCACGTCCCGACGTAGAGCCCAACGCACGTCCCGACGTAGAGCTGAAAGTTAGCTAACTACAGACGTAGAGACCAACGCACATCCCGACGTAGAGCCCAACGCATGTCCCGACGTAGAGCCCAACGCACGTCCCGACGTAGAGCTGAAAGTAAGTTAAATCCCGACGTAGCGCCCAACGCACGTCCCGACGTAGAGCCAAACGCACGTCCCGACGTAGAGCTGAAAGTAAGCTAAATCCCGACGTAGAGGCCAACGCACGTCCCGACGTAGAGGCCAACGCACGTCCCGACGTAGAGCTGAAAGTAACCTAAATCCCGACGTAGCGCCCAACGCACGTCCCGACGTAGAGCCCAACGCACTTCCCGACGTAGAGCCCAACGCACGTCCCGACGTAGAGCTGAAAGTAAGCTAAATCCCGACGTAGCGCCCAACGCACGTCCCGAAGTAGCGCCCAACAGACGTCCCGACGTAGCGCCCAACGCACAACCCGACGTAGCGCCCAACGCACGTCCCGACGTAGCTCCCAACGCACGTCCCGACGTAGAGCTGAAAGTAAGCTAAATCCCGACGTAGAGGCCAACGCACGTCCCGACGTAGAGCCCAACGCACGTCCCGACGTAGAGCTGAAAGTAAGCTAAATCCCGACGTAGAGCCCAACGCACGTCCCGACGTAGAGCCCAAAGCATGTCCCGACGTTAAGGCCATGCACGTCCCGACGTAGAGGCCAGCGCACGTCCCGACGTAGAGCCCAACGCACGTCCCGACGTAGAGCTTAAAGTAAGCTAAATCCCGACGTAGAGCCCAACACACTTCCAGACATAGAGCCCAACGCACGTCCCGACGTAGAGCTGAAAGTAAGCTAAATCCCGACGTAGAGGCCAACGCACGTCCCGACGTACAGGCCAACGCACGTCCCGAATAGAGCTGAAAGTAAGCTAAATCCCGACGTAGAGGCCAACGCACGTCCCGACGTAGAGCTGAAAGTAAGCTAAATCCCGACGTAGAGGCCAACGCACGTCCCGACGTAGAGCCCAACGCACGTCCCGACGTAGAGCTGAAAGTAAGCTAAATCCCGACGTAGAGGCCAACGCACGTCCCGACGTAGAGGCCAACGCACGTCCCGACGTAGAGGCCAACGCACGTCCCGACGTAGAGCTGAAAGTAAGCTAAATCCCGACATAGCGCCCAACGCACGTCCCGAACTAGCGCCCAACGCACGTCCCGAACTAGCGCCCAACGCACGTCCCGAACTAGCGCCCAACGCACGTCCCGACGTAGAGCTGAAAGTAAGCTAAATCCCGACGTAGAGGCCAACGCACGTCCCGACGTAGAGGCCAACGCACGTCCCGACGTAGAGGCCAACGCACGTCCCGACGTAGAGGCCAACGCACGTCCCGACGTAGAGCTGAAAGTAAGCTAAATCCCGACGTAGAGCCCAACGCACGTCCCAACGTAGAGCCCAACGCACGTCCCGACGTAGAGCCCAACGAACGTCCCGACGTAGCGCCCAACGCACGTCCCGACGTAGAGCTGAAAGTTAGCTAACTACAGACATAGAGCCCAACACACGTCCCGACGTAGAGCTGAAATTAGCTAACTACAGACATAGAGCCCAACGCACGTCCCGACGTAGAGCCCAACGCACGTCCCGACGTAGAGCTGAAAGTAAGTTAAATCCCGACGTAGAGGCGAACGCACGTCCCAACATAGAGCTGAAAGTAAGCTAAATCGCGACATAGAGGCGAACGCACGTCCCGACGTGGAGCCCAACGCACGTCCCGACGTAGAGCCCAACGCACGTCCCGACGTAGAGCCCAACGCACATCCCGACGTAGAGCTGAAAGTTAGCTAACTACAGACGTAGAGCCCAACGCACGTCCCGACGTAGAGCCCAACGCACGTCCCGACGTAGAGCCCAACGCACGACCCGACGTAGAGCCCAACGCACGACCCGACGTAGAGCCCAAAGCACGTCCCGACGTAGAGCCCAACGCACGACCCGACGTAGAGCCCAACGCACGTCCCGACGTAGAGCTGAAAGTAAGCTAAATCCCGACGTAGAGCCCAACGCACGTCCCGACGTAGAGCTGAAAGTAAGCTAAATCCCGACGTAGAGCCCAACGCACGTCCCGACGTAGAGCTGAAAGTAAGCTAAATCCCGACGTAGAGGCCAACGCACGTCCCGACGTACAGGCCAAGGCACGTCCCGACGTAGAGCTAAAAGTAAGCTAAATCCCGACGTAGAGGCCAACGCACGTCCCGACGTAGAGGCCAGCGCACGTCCCGACGTAGAGGCCAGCGCACGTCCCGACGTAGAGGCCAGCGCACGTCCCGACGTAGAGGCCAGCGCACGTCCCGACGTAGAGGCCAGCGCACGTCCCGACATAGAGCTTAAAGTAAGTTAAATCCCTACGTAGAGCCCAACGCACGTCCCGACGTAGACCCCAACGCACGTCCCGACGTAGAGCTGAAAGTAAGCTAAATCCCGACGTAGCGCCCAACGCACGTCCCGACGTAGCGCCCAACGCACGTCCCGACGTAGAGCTGAAAGTTAACTAACTACAGACGTAGAGACCAACGCACATCCCGACGTAGAGCTGAAAGTTAGCTAACTACAGACGTAGAGCCCAACGCGCGTCCCGACGTAGAGCCCAACGCGTGTCCCGACGTAGAGTCCAACGCACGTCCCGACGTAGAGCCCAACGCACGTCCCGACGTAGAGCTGAAAGTAAGCTAAATCCCGACGTAGAGCCCAACGCACGTCCCGACGTAGAGCCCAACGCACGTCCCGACGTAGAGCTGAAAGTTAGCTAACTACAGACGTAGAGACCAACGCACGTCCCGACGTAGAGCCCAACGCATGTCCCGACGTAGAGCCCAACGCACGTCCCGATGTAGAGCTGAAAGTAAGCTAAATCCCGACGTAGAGGAAAAACGGACGTCCCGACGTAGAGCTGAAAGTAAGCTAAATCCCAACGTAGAGGCCAACGCACGTCCCGACGTAGAGGCCAACGCACGTCCCGACGTAGAGCTGAAAGTAAGCTAAATCCCGACGTAGAGGCCAACGCACGTCCCGACGTAGAGGCCAACGCACGTCCCGACGTAGAGGCCAACGCACGTCCCGACGTAGAGCTGAAAGTAAGCTAAATCCCGACGTAGAGCCCAACGCACGTCCCGACGTAGAGCCCAACGCACGTCCCGACGTAGAGCCCAACGCACGTCCCGACGTAGAGCCCAACGCACGTCCCGACGTAGAGCCCAACGCACGTCCCGACGTAGAGCTGAAAGTAAGCTAAATCCCGACGTAGCGCCCAACGCACGTCACGAAGGAGCGCCCAACACACGTCCCGACGTAGCGCCCAACGCACGTCCCGACGTAGCGCCCAACGCACGTCCCGACGTAGAGCTGAAAGTAAGCTAAATCCCGACGTAGAGGCCAACACACGTCCCGACGTAGAGGCCAACGCACGTCCCGACGTAGAGGCCAACGCACGTCCCGACGTAGAGCCCAACGCACGTCCCGACGTAGAGGCCAACGCACGTCCCGACGTAGAGCCCAACGCACGTCCCGACGTAGAGCCCAACGCACGTCCCGACGTAGATCTGAAACTTAGCTAACTACAGACGTAGAGCCCAACGCACGTCCCGACGTAGAGCCCAACGCACGTCCCGACGTAGAGCTGAAAGTTAGCTAACTACAGATGTAGAGCCCAACGCACGTCCCGACGTAGAGCCCAACGCAAGTCCCGACGTAGAGCCCAACGAAAGTCCCAACGTAGAGCCCAACGCACGTCCCGACGTAGAGCTGAAAGTTAGCTAACTACAGACGTAGAGCCCAACGCACGTCCCGACGTAGAGCCCACCGGACGTCCCGACGTAGAGCTGAAAGTAAGCTAAATCCCGACGTAGAGGCCAACGCACGTCCCGACGTAGAGGCCAACGCACGTCCCGACGTAGAGCCCAAAGCACGTCCCGACGTAGAGCCCAAAGCACGTCCCGACGTAGAGCCCAACGCACGTCCCAACGTAGAGCTGAAAGTAAGCTAAATCCCGACGTAGAGCCCAACGCACGTCCCGACGTAGAGCCCAACGCACGTCCCGACGTAGAGCTGAAAGTAAGCTAAATCCCGACGTAGAGCCCAACGCACGTCCCGACGTAGAGCTGAAAGTTAGCTAACTACAGACGTAGAGGCCAACGCACGTCCCGACGTAGAGCCCAACGCACGTCCCGACGTAGAGCTGAAAGTAAGCTAAATCCCGACGTAGCGCCCAACGCACGTCCCGACGTAGAGGCCAACGCACGTCCCGACGTAGAGGCCAACGCACGTCCCGACGTAGAGCTGAAATTAAGCTAAATCCCGACGTAGAGCCCAACGCACGTCCCGACGTAGAGCCCAACGCACGTCCCGACGTAGAGCCCAACGCACGTCCCGACGTAGAGCTGAAAGTAAGCTAAATCCCGACGTAGCGCCCAACGCACGTCCCGACGTAGCGCCCAACGCACGTCCCGACGTAGAGCTGAAAGTTAGCTAACTACAGACGTAGAGCCCAACGCACGTCCCGACGTAGAGGTGAAAGTTAGCTAACTACAGACAAAGAGCCCAACGCGCGTCCCGACGTAGAGCTGAAAGTTAGCTAACTACAGACGTAGAGCCCAACGCGCGTCCCGACGTAGAGCCCAACGCGTGTCCCGACGTAGAGCTCAACGCACGTCCCGACGTAGAGCCCAACGCACGTCCCGACGTAGAGCTGAAAGTAAGCTAAATCCCGACGTAGATGCCAACGCACGTCCCGACGTAGAGGCCAACGCACGTCCCGAAGTAAAGGCCAACGCACGTCCCGACGTAGAGCTTAAAGTAAGCTAAATCCCGACGTAGAGCCCAACGCACGTCCCGACGTAGAGCCCAACGCACATCCCGACGTAGCGCCCAACGCACGTCCCGACGTAGAGCTGAAAGTTAGATAACTACAGACGTAGAGCCCAACGCACGTCCCGACGTAGAGCAGTAAGTTAGCTAACTACAGACGTAGAGCCCAACGCACGTCCTGACGTAGAGCCCAACGCACGACCCGACGTAGAGGCCAACGCACGTCCCGACGTAGAGGCCAACGCACGTCCCGACGTAGAGGCCAACGCACGTCCCGACGTAGCGCCCAACGCACGTCCCGACGTAGAGCTGAAAGTAAGTTAAATCCCGACGTAGAGGCCAACGCACGTCCCGACGTAGAGGCCAACGCACGTCCTGACTTAGAGGCCAACGCACGTCCCGACGTAGAGGACAACGCACGTCCCGACGTACAGGCCAACGCACGTCCCGACGTAGAGCTGAAAGTAAGCTAAATCCCGAAGTAGAGCCCAACACACATCCCGACGTAGAGCTGAAAGTAAGCTAAATCCCGACGTAGAGGCCAACGCACGTCCCGACGTAGAGGCCAACGCACGTCCCGACGTAGAGCTGAAAGTAAGCTAAATCCCGACGTAGAACCCAACGCACGTCCCGACGTAGAGGCAACGCACGTCCCGACGTAGAGCTGAAAGTAAGCTAAATCCCGACGTAGAGCCCAACGCACATCCCGACGTAGAGCCCAACGCACGTCCCGATGTAGAGCCCACCGCACGTCCCGACGTAGAGCCCACCGCACGTCCCGACGTAGAGCCCACCGCACGTCCCGACGTAGAGCTGAAAGTAAGCTAAATCCCGACGTTGCGCCCAACGCACGTCCCGACATAGCGCCCAACGCACGTCCCGACGTAGAGCTGAAAGTAAGCTAAATCCCGACGTAGAGGCCAACGCACGTCCCGACGTAGAGGCCAACGCACGTCCCGACCTAGAGGCCAACGCACGTCCCGACGTAGAGGCCAACGCACGTCCCGACGTAGAGCCCAACGCACGTCCCGACGTAGAGCCCAACGCACGTCCCGACGTAGCGCCCAACGCACGTCCCGACGTAGAGCTGAAAGTTAGCTAACTACAGACGTAGAGCCCAACACACGTCCCGACGTAGAGCCCAACGCACGTCCCGACGTAGAGCCCAACGCACGTCCCGACGTAGAGCCCAACGCACGTCCCGACGTAGCGCCCAACGCACGTCCCGACGTAGAGCTGAAAGTTAGCTAACTACAGACGTAGAGCCCAACGCACGTCCCGACGTAGAGCCCAACGCACGTCCCGACGTAGAGCCCAACGCACGTCCCGACGTAGAGCCCAACGCACGTCCCGGCGTAGAGGCCAACGCACGTCCCGACTTAGAGGCCAACGCACGTCCCGACTTAGAGGCCAACGCACGTCCCGACGTAGAGCTGAAAGTAAGCTAAATCCCGACGTAGAGCCCAACGCACGTCCCGACGTAGAGCCCAACGCACGTCCCGACGTAGAGCCCAACGCACGTCCCGACGTAGAGCTGAAAGTTAGCTAACTACAGACGTAGTGCCCAACGCACGTCCAGACGTAGAGCCCAACGCACGTCCCGACGTAGAGCTAAAAGTAAGCTAAATCCCGACGTAGAGCCCAACACACGTCCCGACGTAGAGCTGAAAGTAAGCTAAATCCCGACGTAGAGGCCAACGCACGTCCCGACGTAGAGGCCAACGCACGTCCCGACGTAGAGCTGAAAGTAAGCTAAATCCCGACGTAGAGGCCAACGCACGTCCCGACGTAGAGGCCAACGCACGTCCCGACGTAGAGGCCAACGCACGTCCCGACGTAGAGCTGAAAGTAAGCTAAATCCCGACGTAGAGCCCACCGCACGTCCCGACGTAGAGCCCACCGCACGTCCCGACGTAGAGCCCACCGCACGTCCCGACGTGGAGGCCAACGCACGTCCCGACGTAGAGCTGAAAGTAAGCTAAATCCCGACGCAGAGGCCAACGCACGTCCCGACGTAGAGGCCAACGCACGTCCCGACATAGAGGCCAACGCACGTCCCGACATAGAGGCCAACGCACGTCCCGACGTAGAGCTGAAAGTAAGCTAAATCCCGACGTAGAGCCCAACGCACGTCCCGACGTAGAGCCCAACGCACGTCCCGACATAGAGCCCAACGCACGTCCCAACGTAGAGCTGAAAGTAAGCTAAATCCCGACGTAGCGCCCAACGCACGTCACGAAGTAGCGCCCAACACACGTCCGAACGTAGCGCCCAACGCACGTCCCGACGTAGAGCTGAAAGTAAGCTAAATCCCGACGTAGAGGCCAACGCACGTCCCGACGTAGAGGCCAACGCACGTCCCGACGTAGAGCCCAACGCACGTCCCGACGTAGAGCTGAAAGTAAGCTAAATCCCGACGTAGAGCCCAACGCACGTCCCGACGTAGAGCCCAATGCACGTCCCGACGTAGAGCCCAACGCACGTCCCGACGTAGAGCCCAACGCACGTCCCGACGTAGCGCCCAACACACGTCCCGACGTAGAGCTGAAAGTTAGCTAACTACAGATGTAGAGCCCAACGCACGTCCCGACGTAGAGCTGAAAGTTAGCTAACTACAGACGTAGAGCCCAACGCACGTCCCGACGTAGAGCTTAAAGTTAGCTAACTACAGACGTAGAGCCCAACGCACGTCCCGACGTAGAGCCCAACGCACGTCCCGACGTAGAGCCGAATGCACGTCCCGACGTAGAGCTGAAAGTAAGCTAAATCCCGACGTAGAGGCCAACGCACGTCCCGACTTTAGAGGCCAACGCACGTGGCGACGTAGAGCCCAAAGCACGTCCCGACGTAGAGGCCAACGCACGTCCCGACGTAGAGGCCAACGCATGTCCCGACGTAGAGCTGAAAGTAAGCTAAATCCCGACGTAGAGCCCAACGCACGTCCCGACGTAGAGCCCAACGCACGTCCCGACGTAGAGCCCAACGCACGTCCCGACGTAGAGCTGAAAGTTAGCTAACTACAGACGTAGAGCCCAACGCACGTCCCGACGTAGAGCCCAACGCACGTCCCGACGTAGAGCCCAACGCACGTCCCGACGTAGAGCCCAACGCACGTCCCGACGTAGAGCCCAACGCACGTCCCGACGTAGAGCCCAACGCACGTCCCGACGTAGAGCTGAAAGTAAGCTAAATCCCGACGTAGAGCCCAACGCACGTCCCGACGTAGAGCTGAAAGTAAGCTAAATCCCGACGTAGAGGCCAACGCACGTCCCGACGTACAGGCCAAAGCACGTCCCGACGTAGAGCTGAAAGTAAGATAAATCCCGACGTAGAGGCCAAAGCACGTCCCGACGTAGAGGCCAGCGCACGTCCCGACGTAGAGGCCCGCACACGTCCCGACGTAGAAGCCAGCGCACGTCCCGACGTAGAGCCCAACGCACGTCCCGACGTAGAGATTAATGTAAGCTAAATCCCGACGTAGAGCCCAACGCACGTCCCGACGTAGAGCCCAACGCACGTCCCGACGTAGAGCCCAACGCACGTCCCGACGTAGAGCCCAACGCACGTCCCGACGTAGAGCTGAATGTAAGCTAAATCCCGACGTAGAGCCCAACGCACGTCCCGACGTAGCGCCCAACGCACGTCTCGACGTAGAGCTGAAAGTTAGCTAACTACAGACGAAGAGCCCAACGCGCATCCCGACGTAGAGCTGAAAGTTAGCTAACTACAGACGTAGAGCCCAACGCGCGTCCCGACGTAGAGCCCAACGCGTGTCCCAACGAAGAGCTCAACGCACGTCCCGACCTAGAGCCCAACGCACGTCCCGACGTAGAGCCCAACGCACGACCCGACGTAGAGCTGAAAGTAAGCTAAATCCCGACGTAGAGGCCAACGCATGTCCCGACGTAGAGGCCAACGCACGTCCCGAAGTAGAGGCCAACGCACGTCCCGACGTAGAGCTGAAAGTAAGCTAAATCCCGACGTAGAGCCCAACGCACGTCCCGACGTAGAGCCCAACGCACGTCCCGACGTAGCGCCCAAGGCACGTCCCGACGTAGCGCCCAACGCACGTCCCGACGTAGAGCTGAAAGTTAGCTAACTACAGACGTAGAGCCCAACGCACGTCCCGACGTAGAGCAGAAAGTTAGCTAACTAGAGACGTAGAGCCCAACGCACGTCCCGACGTAGAGCCCAACGCACGTCCCGACGTAGCGCCCAACGCACGTCCCGACGTAGAGCTGAAAGTAAGTTAAATCCCGACGTAGAGGCCAATGCACGTCCCGACGTAGAGGCCAACGCACGTCCCGACGTAGAGGCCAACGCACGTCCCGACGTAGAGGCCAACGCACGTCCCGACTTAGAGGCCAACGCACGTCCCGACTTAGAGGCCAACGCACGTCCCGACGTAGAGCTGAAAGTTAGCTAAATCCCGAAGTAGAGCCCAACACACGTCCCGACGTAGAGCTGAAAGTAAGCTAAATCCCGACGTAGAGGCCAACGCACGTCCCGACGTAGAGGCCAACGCACGTCCCGACCTAGAGGCCAACGCACGTCCCGACCTAGAGGCCAACGCACGTCCCGACGTAGAGCTGAAAGTAAGCTAAATCCCGACGTTGCGCCCAACGCACGTCCCGACATAGCGCCCAACGCACGTCCCGACGTAGAGCTGAAAGTAAGCTAAATCCCGACGTAGAGGCCAACGCACGTCCCGACGTAGAGGCCAACGCACGTCCCGACGTAGAGCCCAACGCACGTCCCGACGTAGCACACAACGCACGTCCCGACGTAGAGCTGAAAGTAAGTTAAATCCCGACGTAGAGGCCAACGCACGTCCCGACGTAGAGGCCAACGCACGTCCCGACTTAGAGGCCAACGCACGTCCCGACTTAGAGGCCAACGCACGTCCCGACGTAGAGCTGAAAGTAAGCTAAATCCCGACGTAGAGCCCAACGCACGTCCCGACGTAGAGCCCAACGCACGTCCCGACGTAGAGCCCAACGCACGTCCCGACGTAGAGCCCAACGCACGTCCCGACGTAGAGCTGAAAGTAAGCTAACTACAGACGTAGAGCCCAACGCACGTCCCGACGTAGAGCCCAACGCACGTCCCGACGTAGAGCTAAAAGTAAGCTAAATCCCGACGTAGAGCCCAACACACGTCCCGACGTAGAGCTGAAAGTAAGCTAAATCCCGACGTAGAGGCCAACGCACGTCCCGACGTAGAGGCCAACGCACGTCCCGACGTAGAGGCCAACGCACGTCCCGACGTAGAGGCCAACGCACGTCCCGACGTAGAGCTGAAAGTAAGCTAAATCCCGACGTAGAGGCCAACGCACGTCCCGACGTAGAGGCCAACGCACGTCCCGACGTAGAGCTGAAAGTAAGCTAAATCCCGACGTAGAGCCCAACGCACGTCCCGACGTAGAGCCCACCGCACGTCCCGACGTAGAGCCCACCGCACGTCCCGACGTAGAGCCCAATGCACGTCCCGACGTAGAGCTCAAAGTAAGCTAAATCCCGACGTAGCGCCCAACGCACGTCCCGACGTAGCGCCCAACGCACGTCCCGACGTAGCGCCCAACGCACGTCCCGACGTAGAGCTGAAAGTAAGCTAAATCCCGACGCAGAGGCCAACGCACGTCCCGACGTAGAGGCAAACGCACGTCCCGACTTAGAGGCCAACGCACGTCCCGACTTAGAGGCCAACGCACGTCCCGACGTAGAGCTGAAAGTAAGCTAAATCCCGACGTAGAGCCCAACGCACGTCCCGACGTAGAGCCCAACGCACGTCCCGACGTAGAGCCCAACGCACGTCCCGACGTAGAGCTGAAAGTAAGCTAACTACAGACGTAGAGCCCAACGCACGTCCCGACGTAGAGCTAAAAGTAAGCTAAATCCCGACGTAGAGCCCAACGCACGTCCCGACGTAGAGCTGAAAGTAAGCTAAATCCCGACGTAGAGGCCAACGCACGTCCCGACGTAGAGCTGAAAGTAAGCTAAATCCCGACGTAGAGGCCAACGCACGTCCCGACGTAGAGGCCAACGCACGTCCCGACGTAGAGGCCAACGCACGTCCCGACGTAGAGCTGAAAGTAAGCTAAATCCCGACGTAGAGGCCAACGCTCGTCCCGACGTAGAGGCCAACGCACGTCCCGACGTAGAGCTGAAAGTAAGCTAAATCCCGACGTAGAGCCCAACGCACGTCCCGACGTAGAGCCCACCGCACGTCCCGACGTAGAGCCCACCGCACGTCCCGACGTAGAGCTCAAAGTAAGCTAAATCCCGACGTAGCGCCCAACGCACGTCCCGACGTAGCGCCCAACGCACGTCCCGACGTAGATCTGAAAGTAAGCTAAATCCCGACGCAGAGGCCAACGCACGTCCCGACATAGAGGCCAACGCACGTCCCGACGTAGAGCTGAAAGTAAGCTAAATCCCGACGTAGAGCCCAACGCACGTCCCGACGTAGAGCCCAACGCACGTCCCGACATAGAGCCCAACGCACGTCCCGACGTAGAGCTGAAAGTAAGCTAAATCCCGACGTAGCGCCCAACGCACGTCCCGAAGTAGCGCCCAACGCACGTCCCGACGTAGCGCCCAACGCACGTCCCGACGTAGAGCTGAAAGTAAGCTAAATCCCGACGTAGAGGCCAACGCACGTCCCGACGTAGAGGCCAACGCACGTCCCGACGTAGAGCCCAACGCACGTCCCGACGTAGAGCCCAACGCACGTCCCGACGTAGAGCTGAAAGTAAGCTAAATCCCGACGTAGAGCCCAAAGCACGTCCCGACGTAGAGCCCAACGCACGTCCCGACGTAGAGCCCAACGCACGTCCCGACGTAGAGCCCAACGCACGTCCCGACGTAGAGCCCAACGCACGTCCCAACGTAGAGCTGAAAGTTAGCTAACTACAGATGTAGAGCCCAACGCACGTCCCGACGTAGAGCTGAAAGTTAGCTAACTACAGACGTAGAGCCCAACGCACGTCCCGACGTAGAGCTGAAAGTTAGCTAACTACAGAATTAGAGCCCAACGCACGTCCCGACGTAGAGCCCAACGCACGTCCCGACGTAGAGCCCAACGCACGTCCCGACGTAGAGCCCAACGCACGTCCCGACGTAGACCTGAAAGTAAGCTAAATCCCGACGTATAGCCCAACGCACGTCCCGACGTAGAGCCCAACGCACGTCCCGACGTAGAGCTGAAAGTAAGCTAAATCCCGACGTAGAGCCCAACGCACGTCCCGACGTAGAGCTGAAAGTTAGCTAACTACAGACGAAGAGCCCAACGCGCGCCCCGACGTAGAGCCCCACGCGTGTCCCGACGTAGAGCCCAACGCACGTCCCGACGTAGAGCCCAACGCACGTCCCGACGTAGAGCTGAAAGTAAGCTAAATCCCGACGTAGACGCCAACGCACGTCCCGACGTAGAGCCCAAAGCACGTCCCGACGTAGAGGCCAACGCACGTCCCGACGTAGAGGCCAAGGCACGTCCCGACGTAGAGCTGAAAGTAAGCTAAATCCCGACGTAGAGCCCAACGCACGTCCCGACGTAGCGCCCAACGCACGTCCCGACGTAGCGCCCAACGCACGTCCCGACGTAGAGCTGAAAGTTAGCTAACTACAGACATAGAGCCCAACGCACGTCCCGACGTAGAGCAGAAAGTTAGCTAACTACAGACATAGAGCCCAACGCACGTCCCGACGTAGAGCCCAACGCACGTCCCGACCTAGAGCCCAACGCAAGTCCCGACGTAGAACTGAAAGTAAGCTAAAACCCGACGTAGAGCCCAACGCACGTCCCGACGTAGAGCTGAAAGTAAGTTAAATCCCGACGTAGAGGCCAACGCACGTCCCGACGTAGAGGCCAACGCACGTCCCGACTTAGAGGCCAACGCACGTCCCGACGTAGAGCTGAAACTAAGCTAAATCCCGACGTAGAGCCCAACGCACGTCCCGACGTAGAGCCCAACGCACGTCCCGACGTAGAGCCCAACGCACGTCCCGACGTAGAGCCCAACGCACGTCCCGACGTAGAGCTGAAAGTAAGCTAACTACAGACGTAGAGCCCAACGCACGTCCCGACGTAGAGCCCAACGCACGTCCCGACGTAGAGCTAAAAGTAAGCTAAATCCCGACGTAGAGCCCAACACACGTCCCGACGTAGAGCTGAAAGTAAGCTAAATCCCGACGTAGAGGCCAACGCACGTCCCGACGTAGAGGCCAACGCACGTCCCGACGTAGAGCTGAAAGTAAGCTAAATCCCGACGTAGAGGCCAACGCACGTCCCGACGTAGAGGCCAACGCACGTCCCGACGTAGAGCTGAAAGTAAGCTAAATCCCGACGTAGAGCCCACCGCACGTCCCGACGTAGAGGCCAACGCACGTCCCGACGTAGAGCCCACCGCACGTCCCGACGTAGAGCCCACCGCACGTCCCGACGTAGAGCTCAAAGTAAGCTAAATCCCGACGTAGCGCCCAACGCACGTCCCGACGTAGCGCCCAACGCACGTCCCGACGTAGCGCCCAACGCACGTCCCGACGTAGCGCCCAACGCACGTCCCGACGTAGAGCTGAAAGTAAGCTAAATCCCGACGCAGAGGCCAACGCACGTCCCGACGTAGAGGCCAACGCACGTCCCGACTTAGAGACCAACGCACGTCCCGACTTAGAGGCCAACGCACGTCCCGACGTAGAGCTGAAAGTAAGCTAAATCCCGACGTAGAGCCCAACGCACGTCCCGACGTAGAGCCCAACGCACGTCCCGACGTAGAGCCCAACGCACGTCCCGACGTAGAGCCCAACGCACGTCCCGACGTAGAGCTGAAAGTAAGCTAACTACAGACGTAGAGCCCAACGCACGTCCCGACGTAGAGCTGAAAGTAAGCTAAATCCCGACGCAGAGGCCAACGCACGTCCCGACGTAGAGGCCAACGCACGTCCCGACGTAGAGGCCAACGCACGTCCCGACGTAGAGCTGAAAGTAAGCTAAATCCCGACGTAGAGCCCAACGCACGTCCCGACGTAGAGCCCAACGCACGTCCCGACATAGAGCACAACGCACGTCCCGACGTAGAGCTGAAAGTAAGCTAAATCCCGACGTAGCGCCCAACGCACGTCCCGAAGTAGCGCCCAACACACGTCCCGACGTAGCGCCCAACGCACGTCCCGACGTAGAGCTGAAAGTAAGCTAAATCCCGACGTAGAGGCCAACGCACGTCCCGACGTAGAGCCCAACGCACGTCCCGACGTAGAGCCCAACGCACGTCCCGACGTAGAGCTGAAAGTAAGCTAAATCCCGACGTAGAGCCCAAAGCACGTCCCGACGTAGAGCCCAACGCACGTCCCGACGTAGAGCCCAACGCACGTCCCGACGTAGAGCCCAACGCACGTCCCGACGTAGAGCCAAACGCACGTCCCGACGTAGAGCTGAAAGTAAGCTAACTACAGACGTAGAGCTCAACGCACGTCCCGACGTAGAGCCCAACGCACGTCCCGACGTAGAGCTAAAAGTAAGCTAAATCCCGACGTAGAGCCCAACGCACGTCCCGACGTAGAGGCCAACGCACGTCCCGAAGTAGAGCTGAAAGTAAGCTAAATCCCGACGTAGAGGCCAACGCACGTCCCGACGTAGAGGCCAACGCACGTCCCGACGTAGAGCTGAAAGTAAGCTAAATCCCGACGTAGAGGCCAACGCACGTCCCGACGTAGAGGCCAACGCACGTCCCGACGTAGAGCTGAAAGTAAGCTAAATCCCGACGTAGAGCCCAACGCACGTCCCGACGTAGAGCCCACCGCACGTCCCGACGTAGAGCCCACCGCACGTCCCGACGTAGAGCCCAATGCACGTCCCTACGTAGAGCTCAAAGTAAGCTAAATCCCGACGTAGCGCCCAACGCACGTCCCGACGTAGCGCCCAACGCACGTCCCGACGTAGCGCCCAACGCACGTCCCGACGTAGAGCTGAAAGTAAGCTAAATCCCGACGCAGAGGCCAACGCACGTCCCGACGTAGAGGCCAACGCACGTCCCGACTTAGAGGCCAACGCACGTCCCGACGTAGAGCTGAAAGTAAGCTAAATCCCGACGTAGAGCCCAACGCACGTCCCGACGTAGAGCCCAACGCACGTCCCGACGTAGAGCCCAACGCACGTCCCGACGTAGAGCTGAAAGTTAGCTAACTACAGACGTAGAGCCCAACGCGCGCCCCGACGTAGAGCCCCACGCGTGTCCCGACGTAGAGCCCAACGCACGTCCCGACGTAGAGCCCAACGCACGTCCCGACGTAGAGCTGAAAGTAAGCTAAATCCCGACGTAGACGCCAACGCACGTCCCGACGTAGAGCCCAAAGCACGTCCCGACGTAGAGGCCAACGCACGTCCCGACGTAGAGGCCAAGGCAAGTCCCGACGTAGAGCTGAAAGTAAGCTAAATCCCGACGTAGAGCCCAACGCACGTCCCGACGTAGCGCCCAACGCACGTCCCGACGTAGCGCCCAACGCACGTCCCGACGTAGAGCTGAAAGTTAGCTAACTACAGACATAGAGCCCAACGCACGTCCCGACGTAGAGCAGAAAGTTAGCTAACTACAGACATAGAGCCCAACGCACGTCCCGACGTAGAGCCCAACGCACGTCCCGACCTAGAGCCCAACGCAAGTCCCGACGTAGAGCTGAAAGTAAGCTAAAACCCGACGTAGAGCCCAACGCACGTCCCGACGTAGAGCTGAAAGTAAGTTAAATCCCGACGTAGAGGCCAACGCACGTCCCGACGTAGAGGCCAACGCACGTCCCGACTTAGAGGCCAACGCACGTCCCGACGTAGAGCTGAAAGTAAGCTAAATCCCGACGTAGAGCCCAACGCACGTCCCGACGTAGAGCCCAACGCACGTCCCGACGTAGAGCCCAACGCACGTTCCGACGTAGAGCCCAACGCACGTCCCGACGTAGAGCCCAACGCACGTCCCGACGTAGAGCCCAACGCACGTCCCGACGTAGAGCTGAAAGTAAGCTAACTACAGACGTAGAGCCCAACGCACGTCCCGACGTAGAGCCCAACGCACGTCCCGACGTAGAGCTAAAAGTAAGCTAAATCCCGACGTAGAGGCCAACACACGTCCCGACGTAGAGCTGAAAGTAAGCTAAATCCCGACGTAGAGGCCAACGCACGTCCCGACGTAGAGGCCAACGCACGTCCCGACGTAGAGCTGAAAGTAAGCTAAATCCCGACGTAGAGGCCAACGCACGTCCCGACGTAGAGGCCAACGCACGTCCCGACGTAGAGCTGAAAGTAAGCTAAATCCCGACGTAGAGCCCACCGCACGTCCCGACGTAGAGGCCAACGCACGTCCCGACGTAGAGCCCACCGCACGTCCCGACGTAGAGCCCACCGCACGTCCCGACGTAGAGCTCAAAGTAAGCTAAATCCCGACGTAGCGCCCAACGCACGTCCCGACGTAGCGCCCAACGCACGTCCCGACGTAGCGCCCAACGCACGTCCCGACGTAGAGCTGAAAGTAAGCTAAATCCCGACGCAGAGGCCAACGCACGTCCCGACGTAGAGGCCAACGCACGTCCCGACGTAGAGGCCAACGCACGTCCCGACGTAGAGCCCAACGCACGTCCCGACGTAGAGCCCAACGCACGTCCCGACGTAGAGCTGAAAGTAAGCTAAATCCCGACGTAGAGCCCAAAGCACGTCCCGACGTAGAGCCCAAAGCACGTCCCGACGTAGAGCCCAACGCACGTCCCGACGTAGAGCCCAACGCACGTCCCGACGTAGAGCCCAACGCACGTCCCGACGTAGAGCTGAAAGTAAGCTAACTACAGACGTAGAGCCCAACGCACGTCCCGACGTAGAGCCCAACGCACGTCCCGACGTAGAGCTAAAAGTAAGCTAAATCCCGACGTAGAGCCCAACGCACGTCCCGACGTAGAGGCCAACGCACGTCCCGACGTAGAGCTGAAAGTAAGCTAAATCCCGACGTAGAGGCCAACGCACGTCCCGACGTAGAGGCCAACGCACGTCCCGACGTAAAGCTGAAAGTAAGCTAAATCCCGACGTAGAGGCCAACGCACGTCCCGACGTAGAGGCCAACGCACGTCCCGACGTAGAGCTGAAAGTAAGCTAAATCCCGACGTAGAGGCCAACGCACGTCCCGACGTAGAGGCCAACGCACGTCCCGACGTAAAGCTGAAAGTAAGCTAAATCCCGACGTAGAGGCCAACGCACGTCCCGACGTAGAGGCCAACGCACGTCCCGACGTAGAGCTGAAAGTAAGCTAAATCCCGACGTAGAGCCCAACGCACGTCCCGACGTAGAGCCCACCGCACGTCCCGACGTAGAGCCCACCGCACGTCCCGACGTAGAGCCCAATGCACGTCCCTACGTAGAGCTCAAAGTAAGCTAAATCCCGACGTAGCGCCCAACGCACGTCCCGACGTAGCGCCCAACGCACGTCCCGACGTAGCGCCCAACGCACGTCCCGACGTAGAGCTGAAAGTAAGCTAAATCCCGACGCAGAGGCCAACGCACGTCCCGACGTAGAGGCCAACGCACGTCCCGACTTAGAGGCCAACGCACGTCCCGACTTAGAGGCCAACGCACGTCCCGACGTAGAGCTGAAAGTAAGCTAAATCCCGACGTAGAGCCCAACGCACGTCCCGACGTAGAGCCCAACGCACGTCCCGACGTAGAGCCCAACGCACGTCCCGACGTAGAGCTGAAAGTAAGCTAACTACAGATGTAGAGCCCAACGCACGTCCCGACGTAGAGCTAAAAGTAAGCTAAATCCCGACGTAGAGCCCAACACACGTCCCGACGTAGAGCTGAAAGTAAGCTAAATCCCGACGTAGAGGCCAACGCACGTCCCGACGTAGAGGCCAACGCACGTCCCGACGTAGAGCTGAAAGTAAGCTAAATCCCGACGTAGAGGCCAACGCACGTCCCGACGTAGAGGCCAACGCACGTCCCGACGTAGAGCTGAAAGTAAGCTAAATCCCGACGTAGAGCCCAACGCACGTCCCGACGTAGAGCCCACCGCACGTCCCGACGTAGAGCCCACCGCACGTCCCGACGTAGAGCTCAAAGTAAGCTAAATCCCGACGTAGCGCCCAACGCACGTCCCGACGTAGCGCCCAACGCACGTCCCGACGTAGAGCTGAAAGTAAGCTAAATCCCGACGCAGAGGCCAACGCACGTCCCGACGTAGAGGCCAACGCACGTCCCGACGTAGAGGCCAACGCACGTCCCGACATAGAGGCCAACGCACGTCCCGACGTAGAGCTGAAAGTAAGCTAAATCCCGACGTAGAGCCCAACGCACGTCCCGACGTAGAGCCCAACGCACGTCCCGACGTAGAGCCCAACGCACGTCCCGACGTAGAGCCCAACGCACGTCCCGACATAGAGCCCAACGCACGTCCCGACGTAGAGCTGAAAGTAAGCTAAATCCCGACGTAGCGCCCAACGCACGTCCCGAAGTAGCGCCCAACACACGTCCCGACGTAGCGCCCAACGCACGTCCCGACGTAGAGCTGAAAGTAAGCTAAATCCCGACGTAGAGGCCAACGCACGTCCCGACGTAGAGGCCAACGCACGTCCCGACGTAGAGGCCAACGCACGTCCCGACGTAGAGCCCAACGCACGTCCCGACGTAGAGCCCAACGCACGTCCCGACGTAGAGCTGAAAGTAAGCTAAATCCCGACATAGAGCCCAAAGCACGTCCCGACGTAGAGCCCAACGCACGTCCCGACGTAGAGCCCAACGCACGTCCCAACGTAGAGCCCAACGCACGTCCCAACGTAGAGCCCAACGCACGTCCCAACGTAGAGCTGAAAGTTAGCTAACTACAGACGTAGAGCCCAACGCACGTCCCGACGTAGAGCTGAAAGTTAGCTAACTACAGACGTAGAGCCCAACGCACGTCCCGACGTAGAGCTGAAAGTTAGCTAACTACAGAATTAGAGCCCAACGCACGTCCCGACGTAGAGCCCAACGCACGTCCCGACGTAGAGCCCAACGCACGTCCCGACGTAGACCTGAAAGTAAGCTAAATCCCGACGTAGAGCCCAACGCACGTCCCGACGTAGAGCCCAACGCACGTCCCGACGTAGAGCTGAAAGTAAGCTAAATCCCGACGTAGAGCCCAACGCACGTCCCGACGTAGAGCTGAAAGTTAGCTAACTACAGACGAAGAGCCCAACGCGCGTCCCGACGTAGAGCTGAAAGTTAGCTAACTACAGACGTAGAGCCCAACGCGCGCCCCGACGTAGAGCCCCACGCGTGTCCCGACGTAGAGCCCAACGCACGTCCCGACGTAGAGCCCAACGCACGTCCCGACGTAGAGCTGAAAGTAAGCTAAATCCCGACGTAGACGCCAACGCACGTCCCGACGTAGAGCCCAAAGCACGTCCCGACGTAGAGGCCAACGCACGTCCCGACGTAGAGGCCAAGGCACGTCCCGACGTAGAGCTGAAAGTAAGCTAAATCCCGACGTAGAGCCCAACGCACGTCCCGACGTAGAGCCCAACGCACGTCCCGACGTAGCGCCCAACGCACGTCCCGACGTAGCGCCCAACGCACGTCCCGACGTAGAGCTGAAAGTTAGCTAACTACAGACATAGAGCCCAACGCACGTCCCGACGTAGAGCAGAAAGTTAGCTAACTACAGACATAGAGCCCAACGCACGTCCCGACGTAGAGCCCAACGCACGTCCCGACCTAGAGCCCAACGCAAGTCCCGACGTAGAGCTGAAAGTAAGCTAAAACCCGACGTAGAGCCCAACGAACGTCCCGACGTAGAGCTGAAAGTAAGTTAAATCCCGACGTAGAGGCCAACGCACGTCCCGACTTAGAGGCCAACGCACGTCCCGACTTAGAGGCCAACGCACGTCCCGACGTAGAGCTGAAAGTAAGCTAAATCCCGACGTAGAGCCCAACGCACGTCCCGACGTAGAGCCCAACGCACGTCCCGACGTAGAGCCCAAGGCACGTCCCGACGTAGAGCCCAACGCACGTCCCGACGTAGAGCCCAACGCACGTCCCGACGTAGAGCTGAAAGTAAGCTAACTACAGACGTAGAGCCCAACGCACGTCCCGACGTAGAGCCCAACGCACGTCCCGACGTAGAGCTAAAAGTAAGCTAAATCCCGACGTAGAGCCCAACACACGTCCCGACGTAGAGCTGAAAGTAAGCTAAATCCCGACGTAGAGGCCAACGCACGTCCCGACGTAGAGGCCAACGCACGTCCCGACGTAGAGCTGAAAGTAAGCTAAATCCCGACGTAGAGGCCAACGCACGTCCCGACGTAGAGGCCAACGCACGTCCCGACGTAGAGCTGAAAGTAAGCTAAATCCCGACGTAGAGCCCACCGCACGTCCCGACGTAGAGCCCACCGCACGTCCCGACGTAGAGCCCACCGCACGTCCCGACGTAGAGCTCAAAGTAAGCTAAATCCCGACGTAGCGCCCAACGCACGTCCCGACGTAGCGCCCAACGCACGTCCCGACGTAGCGCCCAACGCACGTCCCGACGTAGCACCCAACGCACGTCCCGACGTAGAGCTGAAAGTAAGCTAAATCCCGACGCAGAGGCCAACGCACGTCCCGACGTAGAGGCCAACGCACGTCCCGACTTAGAGGCCAACGCACGTCCCGACTTAGAGGCCAACGCACGTCCCGACGTAGAGCTGAAAGTAAGCTAAATCCCGACGTAGAGCCCAACGCACGTCCCGACGTAGAGCCCAACGCACGTCCCGACGTAGAGCCCAACGCACGTCCCGACGTAGAGCTGAAAGTAAGCTAACTACAGACGTAGAGCCCAACGCACGTCCCGACGTAGAGCTGAAAGTAAGCTAAATCCCGACGTAGAGGCCAACGCACGTCCCGACGTAGAGGCCAACGCACGTCCCGACGTAGAGCTGAAAGTAAGCTAAATCCCGACGTAGAGCCCACCGCACTTCCCGACGTAGAGCCCACCACACGTCCCGACGTAGAGCCCACCGCACGTCCCGACGTAGAGCCCACCGCACGTCCCGACGTAGAGCTCAAAGTAAGCTAAATCCCGACGTAGCGCCCAACGCACGTCCCGACGTAGCGCCCAACGCACGTCCCGACGTAGAGCTGAAAGTAAGCTAAATCCCGACGCAGAGGCCAACGCACGTCCCGACGTAGAGGCCAACGCACGTCCCGACTTAGAGGCCAACGCACGTCCCGACTTAGAGGCCAACGCACGTCCCGACGTAGAGCTGAAAGTAAGCTAAATCCCGACGTAGAGCCCAACGCACGTCCCGACGTAGAGCCCAACGCACGTCCCGACGTAGAGCTGAAAGTAAGCTAACTACAGACGTAGAGCCCAACGCACGTCCCGACGTAGAGCTGAAAGTAAGCTAAATCCCGACGTAGAGGCCAATGCACGTCCCGACGTAGAGGCCAACGCACGTCCCGACGTAGAGCTGAAAGTAAGCTAAATCCCGACGTAGAGGCCAACGCACGTCCCGACGTAGAGGCCAACGCACGTCCCGACGTAGAGCTGAAAGTAAGCTAAATCCCGACGTAGAGCCCAACGCACGTCCCGACGTAGAGCCCACCGCACGTCCCGACGTAGAGCCCACCGCACGTCCCGACGTAGAGCTCAAAGTAAGCTAAATCCCGACGTAGCGCCCAACGCACGTCCCGACGTAGCGCCCAACGCACGTCCCGACGTAGAGCTGAAAGTAAGCTAAATCCCGACGCAGAGGCCAACGCACGTCCCGACGTAGAGGCCAACGCACGTCCCGACATAGAGGCCAACGCACGTCCCGACGTAGAGCTGAAAGTAAGCTAAATCCCGACGTAGAGCCCAACGCACGTCCCGACGTAGAGCCCAACGCACGTCCCGACATAGAGCCCAACGCACGTCCCGACGTAGAGCTGAAAGTAAGCTAAATCCCGACGTAGCGCCCAACGCACGTCCCGAAGTAGCGCCCAACACACGTCCCGACGTATCGCCCAACGCACGTCCCGACGTAGAGCTGAAAGTAAGCTAAATCCCGACGTAGAGGCCAACGCACGTCCCGACGTAGAGGCCAACGCACGTCCCGACGTAGAGCCCAACGCACGTCCCGACGTAGAGCCCAACGCACGTCCCGACGTAGAGCTGAAAGTAAGCTAAATCCCGACGTAGAGCCCAAAGCACGTCCCGACGTAGAGCCCAAAGCACGTCCCGACGTAGAGCCCAACGCACGTCCCGACGTAGAGCCCAACGCACGTCCCGACGTAGAGCCCAACGCACGTCCCGACGTAGAGCCCAACGCACGTCCCGACGTAGAGCTGAAAGTTAGCTAACTACAGATGTAGAGCCCAACGCACGTCCCGACGTAGAGCTGAAAGTTAGCTAACTACAGACGTAGAGCCCAACGCACGTCCCGACGTAGAGCCCAACGCACGTCCCGACGTAGAGCTGAAAGTAAGCTAAATCCCGACGTAGAGCCCAACGCACGTCCCGACGTAGAGCTGAAAGTTAGCTAACTACAGACGAAGAGCCCAACGCGCGTCCCGACGTAGAGCTGAAATTTAGCTAACTACAGACGTAGAGCCCAACGCGCGCCCCGACGTAGAGCCCCACGCGTGTCCCGACGTAGAGCCCAACGCACGTCCCGACGTAGAGCCCAACGCACGTCCCGACGTAGAGCCCAACGCACGTCCCGACGTAGAGCTGAAAGTAAGCTAAATCCCGACGTAGACGCCAACGCACGTCCCGACGTAGAGGCCAACGCACGTGGCGACGTAGAGCCCAAAGCACGTCCCGACGTAGAGGCCAACGCACGTCCCGACGTAGAGGCCAAGGCACGTCCCGACGTAGAGCTGAAAGTAAGCTAAATCCCGACGTAGAGCCCAACGCACGTCCCGACGTAGAGCCCAACGCACGTCCCGACGTAGCGCCCAACGCACGTCCCGACGTAGAGCTGAAAGTTAGCTAACTACATACATAGAGCCCAACGCACGTCCCGACGTAGTGCAGAAAGTTAGCTAACTACAGACATAGAGCCCAACGCACGTCCCGACGTAGAGCCCAACGCACGTCCCGACCTAGAGCCGAAAGTAAGCTAAAACCCGACGTAGAGCCCAACGCACGTCCCGACGTAGAGCTGAAAGTAAGCTAAATCCCGACGTAGAGGCCAACGCACGTCCAGACGTACAGGCCAACGCACGTCCCGACGTAGAGCTGAAAGTAAGCTAAATCCCGAAGTAGAGGCCAACGCACGTCCCGACGTAGAGGCCAACGCACGTCCCGACGTAGAGCTGAAAGTAAGCTAAATCCCGATGTAGAGGCCAACGCACGTCCCGACGTAGAGGCCAACGCACGTCCCGACCTAGAGGCCAACGCACGTCCCGACCTAGAGGCCAACGCACGTCCCGACCTAGAGGCCAACGCACGTCCCGACGTAGAGCTGAAAGTAAGCTAAATCCCGAAGTAGAGGCCAACGCACGTCCCGACGTAGAGGCCAACGCACGTCCCGACGCAGAGCTGAAAGTAAGCTAAATCCCGACGTAGAGCCCAACGCACGTCCCGACGTAGAGCCCAACGCACGTCCCGACGTAGAGCCCAACGCACGTCCCGACGTAGAGCCCAACGCACGTCCCGACGTAGAGCTGAAAGTAAGCTAAATCCCGATGTAGAGGCCAACGCACGTCCCGACGTAGAGGCCAACGCACGTCCCGACGTAGAGGCCAACGCACGTCCCGACGTAGAGGCCAACGCACGTCCCGACGTAGAGGCCAACGCACGTCCCGACGTAGAGGCCAACGCACGTCCCGACGTAGAGCCCAACGCACGTCCCGACGTAGAGCTGAAAGTAAGCTAAATCCCGATAGAGAGGCCAACGCACGTCCCGACGTAGAGGCCAACGCACGTCCCGACGTAGAGCTGAAAGTAAGTTAAATCCCGACGTAGAGCCCAACGCACGTCCCGACGTAGCGCCCAACGCACGTCCCGACTTAGAGCTGAAAGTAAGTTAAATCCCGACTTAGAGCTGAAAGTAAGTTAAATCCCGACGTAGAGGCCAACGCACGTCCCGACGTAGAGGCCAACGCACGTCCCGACGTAGAGGCCAACGCACGTCCCGACGTAGAGGCCAACGCACGTCCCGACGTAGAGCTGAAAGTAAGCTAAATCCCGACGTAGAGCCCAACGCGCGTCCCGACGTAGAGCCCAACGCACGTCCCGACGTAGAGCCCAACGCACGTCCCGACGTAGAGCTGAAAGTTAGCTAACTACAGACGTAGAGCCCAACGCACGTCCCGACGTAGAGCCCAACGCACGTCCCGACGTAGAGCTAAAAGTAAGCTAAATCCCGACGTAGAGCCCAACACACGTCCCGACGTAGAGCTGAAAGTAAGCTAAATCCCGACGTAGAGGCCAACGCCCGTCCCGACGTAGAGGCCAACGCACGTCCCGACGTAGAGCTGAAAGTAAGCTAAATCCCGACGTAGAGGCCAACGCCCGTCCCGACATAGAGGCCAACGCACGTCCCGACGTAGAGCTGAAAGTAAGCTAAATCCCGACGTAGAGCCCAACGCACGTCCCGACGTAGAGCCCAACGCACGTCCCGAAGTAGAGCCCACCGCACGTCCCGACGTAGAGCCCAATGCACGTCCCGACGTAGAGCTGAAAGTAAGCTAAATCCCGACGTAGCGCCCAACGCACGTCCCGACGTGGCGCCCAACGCACGTCCCGAAGTAGAGCCCACCGCACGTCCCGAAGTAGAGCCCACCGCACGTCCCGAAGTAGAGCTGAAAGTAAGATAAATCCCGACGCAGAGGCCAACGCACGTCCCGACGTAGAGGCCAACGCACGTCCCGACGTAGAGGCCAACGCACGTCCCGACGTAGAGGCCAACGCACGTCCCGACGTAGAGCTGAAAGTAAGCTAAATCCCGACGTAGAGCCCAACGCACGTCCCGACGTAGAGCCCAACGCACGTCCCGACGTAGAGCCCAACGCACGTCCCGACGTAGCGCCCAACGCACGTCCCGACGTAGAGCTGGAAGTTAGCTAACTACAGACATAGAGCCCAACGCACGTCCCGACGTAGAGCAGAAAGTTAGCTAACTACAGACATAGAGCCCAACGCACGTCCCGACGTAGAGCAGAAAGTTAGCTAACTACAGACATAGAGCCCAACGCACGTCCCGACGTAGAGCCCAACGCACGTCCCGACGTAGAGCCCAACGCACGTCCCGACGTAGAGCTGAAAGTAAGCTAAATCCCGACGTAGAGGCCAACGCACGTCCCGACGTAGAGGCCAACGCACGTCCCGACGTAGAGCTGAAAGTAAGCTAAATCCCGAAGTAGAGGCCAACGCACGTCCCGACGTAGAGCCCAACGCACGTCCCGACGTAGAGCCCAACGCACGTCCCGACGTAGAGCTGAAAGTAAGCTAAATCCCGACGTAGAGCCCAACGCACGTCCCGACGTAGAGTCCAACGCACGTCCCGACGTAGACTCCAACGCACGTCCCGACGTAGACCTGAAAGTAAGCTAAATCCCGACGTAGAGGCCAACGCACGTCCCGACGTAGAGGCCAACGCACGCCCCGACTTAGAGGCCAACGCACGTCCCGACGTAGAGGCCAACGCACGTCCCGACGTAGAGGCCAACGCACGTCCCGACTTAGAGGCCAACGCACGTCCCGACGTAGAGGCCAACGCACGTCCCGACGTAGAGCTGAAAGTAAGTTAAATCCCGACGTAGAGCCCAACGCACGTCCCGACGTAGAGCCCAACGCACGTCCCGACGTAGAGCCCAACGCACGTCCCGACGTAGAGCCCAACGCACGTCCCGACGTAGTGCCCAACGCACGTCCCGACGTAGAGCTGAAAGTTAGCTAACTACAGACGTAGAGCCCAACGCACGTCCCGACGTAGAGCTAAAAGTTACCTAACTACAGATGTAGAGCCCAAAGCACGTCCCGACGTAGAGCCCAACGCACGTCCCGACGTAGAGCCCAACGCACGTCCCGACGTAGAGCCCAACGCACGTCCCGACGTAGAGCCCAACGCACGTCCCGACGTAGAGCCCAACGCACGTCCCGACGTAGAGCTGAAAGTAAGCTAAATCCCGACGTAGAGGCCAACGCACGTCCCGACGTAGAGCTGAAAGTAAGCTAAATCCCGACGTAGAGCCCAACGCACGTCCCGACGTAGAGCCCAACGCACGTCCCGACGTAGAGCTGAAAGTAAGCTAAAACCCGACATAGAGCCCAACGCACGTCCCGACGTGGAGCTGAAAGTAAGCTAAATCCCGACGTAGAGGCCAACGCACGTCCCGACGTAGAGGCCAACGCACGTCCCGACGTAGAGCTGAAAGTAAGCTAAATCCCGAAGTAGAGGCCAACGCACGTCCCGACGTAGAGGCCAACGCACGTCCCGACGTAGAGCTGAAAGTAAGCTAAATCCCGAAGTAGAGGCCAACGCACGTCCCGACGTAGAGGCCAACGCACGTCCCGACGTAGAGGCCAACGCACGTCCCGACGTAGAGCTGAAAGTAAGCTAAATCCCGACGTAGAGCCCAACGCACGTCCCGACGTAGAGCCCAACGCACGTCCCGACGTAGAGCTGAAAATAAGCTAAATCCCGACGTAGAGGCCAACGCACGTCCCGACGTAGAGGCCAACGCACGTCCCGACGTAGAGGCCAACGCACGTCCCGACGTAGAGCCCAACGCACGTCCCGACGTAGAGGCCAACGCACGTCCCGACGTAGAGGCCTACGCACGTCCCGACGTAGAGCCCAACGCACGTCCCGACGTAGAGCCCAACGCACGTCCCGACGTAGAGCTGAAAGTAAGCTAAATCCCAATGTAGAGGCCAACGCACGTCCCGACGTAGAGGCCAACGCACGTCCCGACGTAGAGGCCAACGCACGTCCCGACGTAGAGCTGAAAGTAAGCTAAATCCCGAAGTAGAGGCCAACGCACGTCCCGACGTAGAGGCCAACGCACGTCCCGAGGTAGAGCTGAAAGTAAGCTAAATCGCGACGTAGAGCCCAACGCACGTCCCGACGTAGAGCCCAACGCACGTCCCGACGTAGAGCCCAACGCACGTCCCGACGTAGAGCCCAACGCACGTCCCGACGTAGAGCCCAACGCACGTCCCGACGTAGAGCCCAACGCACGTCCCGACGTAGAGCTGAAAGTAAGCTAAATCCCGATGTAGAGGCCAACGCACGTCCCGACGTAGAGGCCAACGCACGTCCCGACGTAGAGGCCAACGCACGTCCCGACGTAGAGGCCAACGCACGTCCCGACGTAGAGGCCAACGCACGTCCCGACGTAGAGGCCAACGCACGTCCCGACGTAGAGGCCAACGCACGTCCCGACTTAGAGGCCAACGCACGTCCCGACGTAGAGCCCAACGCACGTCCCGACGTAGAGCTGAAAGTAAGCTAAATCCCGATATAGAGGCCAACGCACGTCCCGACGTAGAGGCCAACGCACGTCCCGACGTAGAGCTGAAAGTAAGTTAAATCCCGACGTAGAGCCCAACGCACGTCCCGACGTAGCGCCCAACGCACGTCCCGACTTAGAGCTGAAAGTAAGTTAAATCCCGACGTAGAGGCCAACGCACGTCCCGACGTAGAGGCCAACGCACGTCCCGACGTAGAGGCCAACGCACGTCCCGACGTAGAGGCCAACGCACGTCCCGACGTAGAGGCCAACGCACGTCCCGACGTAGAGGCCAACGCACGTCCCGACGTAGAGGCCAACGCACGTCCCGACGTAGAGCTGAAAGTAAGCTAAATCCCGACGTAGAGCCCAACGCACGTCCCGACGTAGAGCCCAACGCACGTCCCGACGTAGAGCCCAACGCACGTCCCGACGTAGAGCCCAACGCACGTCCCGACGTAGAGCCCAACGCACGTCCCGACGTAGAGCTGAAAGTTAGCTAACTACAGACGTAGAGCCCAACGCACGTCCCGACGTAGAGCCCAACGCACGTCCCGACGTAGAGCCCAACGCACGTCCCGACGTAGAGCTAAAAGTAAGCTAAATCCCGACGTAGAGCCCAACACACGTCCCGACGTAGAGCTGAAAGTAAGCTAAATCCCGACGTAGAGGCCAACGCATGTCCCGACGTAGAGGCCAACGCACGTCCCGACGTAGAGCTGAAAGTAAGCTAAATCCCGACGTAGAGGCCAACGCACGTCCCGACGTAGAGGCCAACGCACGTCCCGACGTAGAGGCCAACGCACGTCCCGACGTAGAGCTGAAAGTAAGCTAAATCCCGACGTAGAGCCCAACGCACGTCCCGACGTAGAGCCCAACGCACGTCCCGACGTAGAGCCCAACGCACGTCCCGACGTAGAGCCCAACGCACGTCCTGACGTAGAGCCCAACGCACGTCCCGACGTAGAGCCCAATGCACGTCCCGACGTAGAGCTGAAAGTAAACTAAATCCCGACGTAGCGCCCAACGCACATCCCGACGTGGCGCCCAACGCACGTCCCGAAGTAGAGCCCACCGCACGTCCCGACGTAGAGCCCAATGCACGTCCCGAAGTAGAGCTGAAAGTAAGCTAAATCCCGACGCAGAGGCCAACGCACGTCCCGACGTAGAGGCCAACGCACGTCCCGACCTAGAGGCCAACGCACGTCCCGACCTAGAGGCCAACGCACGTCCCGATGTAGAGGCCAACGCACGTCCCGACGTAGAGCTGAAAGTAAGCTAAATCCCGACGTAGAGCCCAACGCACGTCCCGACGTAGAGCCCAACGCACGTCCCGACGTAGCGCCCAACGCACGTCCCGACGTAGCGCCCAACGCACGTCCCGACGTAGAGCTGGAAGTTAGCTAACTACAGACATAGAGCCCAACGCACGTCCCGACGTAGAGCAGAAAGTTAGCTAACTACAGACATAGAACCCAACGCACGTCCCGACGTAGAGCCCAACGCACGTCCCGACGTAGAGCTGAAAGTAAGCTAAAACCCGACGTAGAGCCCAACGCACGTCCCGACGTAGAGCTGAAAGTAAGCTAAATCCCGACGTAGAGGCCAACGCACGTCCCGACGTAGAGGCCAACGCACGTCCCGACGTAGAGCTGAAAGTAAGCTAAATCCCGAAGTAGAGGCCAACGCACGTCCCGACGTAGAGCTGAAAGTAAGCTAAATCCCGAAGTAGAGGCCAACGCACGTCCCGACGTAGAGGCCAACGCACGTCCCGACGTAGACCTGAAAGTAAGCTAAATCCCGACGTAGAGGCCAACGCACGTCCCGACGTAGAGGCCAACGCACGTCCCGACGTAGAGCTGAAAGTAAGCTAAATCCCGAAGTAGAGGCCAACGCACGTCCCGACGTAGAGGCCAACGCACGTCCCGACGTAGACCTGAAAGTAAGCTAAATCCCGACGTAGAGGCCAACGCACGTCCCGACGTAGAGGCCAACGCACGTCCCGACGTAGAGGCCAACGCACGTCCCGACTTAGAGGCCAACGCACGTCCCGACTTAGAGGCCAACGCACGTCCCGACGTAGAGCTGAAAGTAAGTTAAATCCCGACGTAGAGCCCAACGCACGTCCCGACGTAGAGCCCAACGCACGTCCCGACGTAGCGCCCAACGCACGTCCCGACGTAGAGCCCAACGCACGTCCCGACGTAGCGCCCAACGCACGTCCCGACGTAGAGCTGAAAGTTAGCTAACTACAGACGTAGAGCCCAACGCACGTCCCGACGTAGAGCTAAAAGTTACCTAACTACAGATGTAGAGCCCAACGCACGTCCCGACGTAGAGCCCAACGCACGTCCCGACGTAGAGCCCAACGCACGTCCCGACGTAGAGCTGAAAGTAAGCTAAATCCCGACGTAGAGGCCAACGCACGTCCCAACGTAGAGCTGAAAGTAAGCTAAATCCCGACGTAGAGGCCAACGCACGTCCCAACGTAGAGCTGAAAGTAAGCTAAATCCCGACGTAGAGGCCAACGCACGTCCCGACGTAGAGGCCAACGCACGTCCCGACGTAGAGGCCAACGCACGTCCCGACGTAGAGGCCAACGCACGTCCCGACGTAGAGGCCAACGCACGTCCCGACTTAGAGGCCAACGCACGTCCCGACGTAGAGCCCAACGCACGTCCCGACGTAGAGCTGAAAGTAAGCTAAATCCCGATATAGAGGCCAACGCACGTCCCGACGTAGAGGCCAACGCACGTCCCGACGTAGAGCTGAAAGTAAGTTAAATCCCGACGTAGAGCCCAACGCACGTCCCGACGTAGCGCCCAACGCACGTCCCGACTTAGAGCTGAAAGTAAGTTAAATCCCGACGTAGAGGCCAACGCACGTCCCGACGTAGAGGCCAACGCACGTCCCGACGTAGAGGCCAACGCACGTCCCGACGTAGAGGCCAACGCACGTCCCGACGTAGAGGCCAACGCACGTCCCGACGTAGAGGCCAACGCACGTCCCGACGTAGAGGCCAACGCACGTCCCGAAGTAGAGGCCAACGCACGTCCCGACGTAGAGGCCAACGCACGTCCCGACGTAGAGGCCAACGCACGTCCCGACGTAGAGCTGAAAGTAAGCTAAATCCCGACGTAGAGCCCAAAGCACGTCCCGACGTAGAGCCCAACGCACGTCCCGACGTAGAGCCCAACGCACGTCCCGACGTAGAGCCCAACGCACGTCCCGACGTAGAGCCCAACGCACGTCCCGACGTAGAGCCCAACGCACGTCCCGACGTAGAGCCCAACGCACGTCCCGACGTAGAGCTGAAAGTTAGCTAACTACAGACGTAGAGCCCAACGCACGTCCCGACGTAGAGCCCAACGCACGTCCCGACGTAGAGCCCAACGCACGTCCCGACGTAGAGCCCAACGCACGTCCCGACGTAGAGCTAAAAGTAAGCTAAATCCCGACGTAGAGCCCAACACACGTCCCGACGTAGAGCTGAAAGTAAGCTAAATCCCGACGTAGAGGCCAACGCATGTCCCGACGTAGAGGCCAACGCACGTCCCGACGTAGAGCTGAAAGTAAGCTAAATCCCGACGTAGAGGCCAACGCACGTCCCGACGTAGAGGCCAACGCACGTCCCGACGTAGAGGCCAACGCACGTCCCGACGTAGAGCTGAAAGTAAGCTAAATCCCGACGTAGAGCCCAACGCACGTCCCGACGTAGAGCCCAACGCACGTCCCGACGTAGAGCCCAACGCACGTCCCGACGTAGAGCCCAACGCACGTCCTGACGTAGAGCCCAACGCACGTCCCGACGTAGAGCCCAATGCACGTCCCGACGTAGAGCTGAAAGTAAACTAAATCCCGACGTAGCGCCCAACGCACATCCCGACGTGGCGCCCAACGCACGTCCCGAAGTAGAGCCCACCGCACGTCCCGACGTAGAGCCCAATGCACGTCCCGACGTAGAGCTGAAAGTAAGCTAAATCCCGACGCAGAGGCCAACGCACGTCCCGACGTAGAGGCCAACGCACGTCCCGACCTAGAGGCCAACGCACGTCCCGACCTAGAGGCCAACGCACGTCCCGATGTAGAGGCCAACGCACGTCCCGACGTAGAGCTGAAAGTAAGCTAAATCCCGACGTAGAGCCCAACGCACGTCCCGACGTAGAGCCCAACGCACGTCCCGACGTAGCGCCCAACGCACGTCCCGACGTAGCGCCCAACGCACGTCCCGACATAGAGCTGGAAGTTAGCTAACTACAGACATAGAGCCCAACGCACGTCCCGACGTAGAGCAGAAAGTTAGCTAACTACAGACATAGAACCCAACGCACGTCCCGACGTAGAGCCCAACGCACGTCCCGACGTAGAGCTGAAAGTAAGCTAAAACCCGACGTAGAGCCCAACGCACGTCCCGACGTAGAGCTGAAAGTAAGCTAAATCCCGACGTAGAGGCCAACGCACGTCCCGACGTAGAGGCCAACGCACGTCCCGACGTAGAGCTGAAAGTAAGCTAAATCCCGAAGTAGAGGCCAACGCACGTCCCGACGTAGAGCTGAAAGTAAGCTAAATCCCGAAGTAGAGGCCAACGCACGTCCCGACGTAGAGGCCAACGCACGTCCCAACGTAGACCTGAAAGTAAGCTAAATCCCGACGTAGAGGCCAACGCACGTCCCGACGTAGAGGCCAACGCACGTCCCGACGTAGAGCTGAAAGTAAGCTAAATCCCGAAGTAGAGGCCAACGCACGTCCCGACGTAGAGGCCAACGCACGTCCCGACGTAGACCTGAAAGTAAGCTAAATCCCGACGTAGAGGCCAACGCACGTCCCGACGTAGAGGCCAACGCACGTCCCGACGTAGAGGCCAACGCACGTCCCGACGTAGAGGCCAACGCACGTCCCGACTTAGAGGCCAACGCACGTCCCGACTTAGAGGCCAACGCACGTCCCGACTTAGAGGCCAACGCACGTCCCGACGTAGAGCTGAAAGTAAGTTAAATCCCGACGTAGAGCCCAACGCACGTCCCGACGTAGAGCCCAACGCACGTCCCGACGTAGCGCCCAACGCACGTCCCGACGTAGAGCCCAACGCACGTCCCGACGTAGCGCCCAACGCACGTCCCGACGTAGAGCTGAAAGTTAGCTAACTACAGACGTAGAGCCCAACGCACGTCCCGACGTAGAGCTAAAAGTTACCTAACTACAGATGTAGAGCCCAACGCACGTCCCGACGTAGAGCCCAACGCACGTCCCGACGTAGAGCCCAACGCACGTCCCGACGTAGAGCTGAAAGTAAGCTAAATCCCGACATAGAGGCCAACGCACGTCCCAACGTAGAGCTGAAAGTAAGCTAAATCCCGACGTAGAGGCCAACGCACGTCCCAACGTAGAGCTGAAAGTAAGCTAAATCCCGACGTAGAGGCCAACGCACGTCCCGACGTAGAGGCCAACGCACGTCCCGACGTAGACCTGAAAGTAAGCTAAATCCCGACGTAGAGGCCAACGCACGTCCCGACGTAGAGGCCAACGCACGTCCCGACGTAGACCTGAAAGTAAGCTAAATCCCGACGTAGAGGCCAACGCACGTCCCGACGTAGACCTGAAAGTAAGCTAAATCCCGACGTAGAGGCCAACGCACGTCCCGACGTAGAGGCCAACGCACGTCCCGACTTAGAGGCCAACGCACGTCCCGACTTAGAGGCCAACGCACGTCCCGACTTAGAGGCCAACGCACGTCCCGACTTAGAGGCCAACGCACGTCCCGACTTAGAGGCCAACGCACGTCCCGACTTAGAGGCCAACGCACGTCCCGACGTAGAGCTGAAAGTAAGTTAAATCCCGACGTAGAGCCCAACGCACGTCCCGACGTAGAGCCCAACGCACGTCCCGACGTAGAGCCCAACGCACGTCCCGACGTAGAGCCCAACGCACGTCCCGACGTAGCGCCCAACGCACGTCCCGACGTAGAGCTGAAAGTTAGCTAACTACAGACGTAGAGCCCAACGCACGTCCCGACGTAGAGCTAAAAGTTAGCTAACTACAGACGTAGAGCCCAACGCACGTCCCGACGTAGAGCCCAACGCACGTCCCGACGTAGAGCCCAACGCACGTCCCGACGTAGAGCCCAACGCACGTCCCGACGTAGAGCCCAACGCACGTCCCGACGTAGAGCCCAACGCACGTCCCGACGTAGAGCCCAACGCACGTCCCGACGTAGAGCTGAAAGTAAGCTAAATCCCGACGTAGAGGCCAACGCACGTCCCAACGTAGAGCTGAAAGTAAGCTAAATCCCGACGTAGAGGCCAACGCACGTCCCGACGTAGAGCTGAAAGTAAGCTAAATCCCGACGTAGAGCCCAACGCACGTCCCGACGTAGAGCCCAACGCACGTCCCGACGTAGAGCTGAAAGTAAGCTAAAACCCGACATAGAGCCCAACGCACGTCCCGACGTGGAGCTGAAAGTAAGCTAAATCCCGACGTAGAGGCCAACGCACGTCCCGACGTAGAGGCCAACGCACGTCCCGACGTAGAGCTGAAAGTAAGCTAAATCCCGACGTAGAGGCCAACGCACGTCCCGACGTAGAGTCCAACGCACGTCCCGACGTAGAGCTGAAAGTAAGCTAAATCCCGACGTAGAGGCCAACGCACGTCCCGACGTAGAGGCCAACGCACGTCCCGACGTAGAGCTGAAAGTAAGTTAAATCCCGACGTAGAGCCCAACGAACGTCCCGACGTAGAGCCCAACGCACGTCCCGACGTAGAGCCCAACGCACGTCCCGACGTAGAGCCCAACGCACGTCCCGACGTAGCGCCCAACGCACGTCCCGACATAGAGCTGAAAGTTAGCTAACTACAGACGTAGAGCCCAACGCACGTCCCGACGTAGAGCTGAAAGTTAGCTAACAACAGACATAGAGCCCAACGCACGTCCAGACGTAGAGCTGAAAGTTAGCTAAATACAGACGTAGAGCCCAAAGCACGTCCCGACGTAGAGCCCAAAGCACGTCCCGACGTAGAGCCCAACGCACGTCCCGACGTAGAGCCCAACGCACGTCCCGACGTAGAGCCCAACGCACGTCCCGACGTAGAGCCCAACGCACGTCCCGACGTAGAGCTGAAAGTAAGCTAAATCCCGACGTAGAGTCCAACGCACGTCCCAACGTAGAGCTGAAAGTAAGCTAAATCCCGACGTAGAGCCCAACGCACGTCCCGACGTAGAGCCCAACGCACGTCCCGACGTAGAGCCCAACGCACGTCCCGACGTAGAGCCCAACGCACGTCCCGACGTAGAGCCCAACGCACGTCCCGACGTAGAGCTGAAAGTTAGCTAAATCCTGACGTAGAGCCCAACGCACGTCCCGTCGTAGAGCCCAACGCACGTCCCGACGTAGAGCCCAACGCACGTCCCGACGTAGAGCTGAAAGTTAGCCAACTACAGACGTAGAGCCCAACGCACGTCCCGACGTAGAGCCCAACGCACGTCCCGACGTAGAGCTAAAAGTAAGCTAAATCCCGACGTAGAGCCCAACGCACGTCCCGACGTAGAGCTGAAAGTAAGCTAAATCCCGACGTAGAGGCCAACGCACGTCCCGACGTAGAGGCCAACGCACGTCCCGACGTAGAGCTGAAAGTAAGCTAAATCCCGACGTAGAGGCCAACGCACGTCCCGACGTAGAGGCCAACGCACGTCCCGACGTAGAGCTGAAAGTAAGCTAAATCCCGACGTAGAGCCCAACGCACGTCCCGACGTAGAGCTGAAAGTAAGCTAAATCCCGACTTAGAGGCCAACGCACGTCCCGACTTAGAGGCCAACGCACGTCCCGACTTAGAGGCCAACGCACGTCCCGACTTAGAGGCCAACGCACGTCCCGACTTAGAGGCCAACGCACGTCCCGACTTAGAGGCCAACGCACGTCCCGACTTAGAGGCCAACGCACGTCCCGACGTAGAGCTGAAAGTAAGCTAAATCCCAATGTAGAGGCCAACGCACGTCCCGACGTAGAGGCCAACGCACGTCCCGACGTAGAGGCCAACGCACGTCCCGACGTAGAGGCCAACGCACGTCCCGACGTAGAGGCCAACGCACGTCCCGACGTAGAGCCCAACGCACGTCCCGACGTAGAGCCCAACGCACGTCCCGACGTAGAGCCCAACGCACGTCCCGACGTAGAGCCCAACGCACGTCCCGACGTAGAGCTGAAAGTAAGCTAAATCCCGAAGTAGAGGCCAACGCACGTCCCGACGTAGAGGCCAACGCACGTCCCGACGTAGAGGCCAACGCACGTCCCGACGTAGAGGCCAACGCACGTCCCGACGTAGAGGCCAACGCACGTCCCGACGTAGAGGCCAACGCACGTCCCGACGTAGAGCTGAAAGTTAGCTAACTACAGATGTAGAGCCCAACGCACGTCCCGACGTAGAGCCCAACGCACGTCCCGACGTAGAGCCCAACGCACGTCCCGACGTAGAGCCCAACGCACGTCCCGACGTAGAGCTGAAAGTAAGCTAAATCCCGATGTAGAGGCCAACGCACGTCCCGACGTAGAGGCCAACGCACGTCCCGACGTAGAGGCCAACGCACGTCCCGACGTAGAGGCCAACGCACGTCCCGACGTAGAGGCCAACGCACGTCCCGACGTAGAGGCCAACGCACGTCCCGACGTAGAGGCCAACGCACGTCCCGACGTAGAGCTGAAAGTAAGCTAAATCCCGACGTAGAGCCCAACGCACGTCCCGACGTAGAGCCCAACGCACGTCCCGACGTAGAGCCCAACGCACGTCCCGACGTAGAGCCCAACGCACGTCCCGACGTAGAGCTGAAAGTAAGCTAAATCCCGATGTAGAGGCCAACGCACGTCCCGACGTAGAGGCCAACGCACGTCCCGACTTAGAGGCCAACGCACGTCCCGACGTAGAGGCCAACGCACGTCCCGACTTAGAGGCCAACGCACGTCCCGACTTAGAGGCCAACGCACGTCCCGACTTAGAGGCCAACGCACGTCCCGACTTAGAGGCCAACGCACGTCCCGACTTAGAGGCCAACGCACGTCCCGACTTAGAGGCCAACGCACGTCCCGACTTAGAGGCCAACGCACGTCCCGACTTAGAGGCCAACGCACGTCCCGACTTAGAGGCCAACGCACGTCCCGACTTAGAGGCCAACGCACGTCCCGACTTAGAGCCCAACGCACGTCCAACCGTAGAGCTGAAAGTAAGCTAAATCCCGATGTAGAGGCCAACGCACGTCCCGACTTAGAGGCCAACGCACGTCCCGACGTAGAGCTGAAAGTAAGTTAAATCCCGACGTAGCGCCCAACGCACGTCCCGACGTAGCGCCCAACGCACGTCCCGACGTAGCGCCCAACGCACGTCCCGACGTAGCGCCCAACGCACGTCCCGACGTAGAGCTGAAAGTAAGTTAAATCCCGACGTAGAGGCCAACGCACGTCCCGACGTAGAGACCAACGCACGTCCCGACTTAGAGGCCAACGCACGTCCCGACTTAGAGGCCAACGCACGTCCCGACTTAGAGGCCAACGCACGTCCCGACTTAGAGGCCAACGCACGTCCCGACGTAGAGCTGAAAGTAAGCTAAATCCCGACGTAGAGCCCAACGCACGTCCCGACGTAGAGCCCAACGCACGTCCCGACGTAGAGCCCAACGCACGTCCCGACGTAGAGCCCAACGCACGTCCCGACGTAGAGCCCAACGCACGTCCCGACGTAGAGCCCAACGCACGTCCCGACGTAGAGCCCAACGCACGTCCCGACGTAGAGCCCAACGCACGTCCCGACGTAGAGCCCAACGCACGTCCCGACGTAGAGCTGAAAGTTAGCTAACTACAGACGTAGAGCCCAACGCACGTCCCGACGTAGAGCCCAACGCACGTCCCGACGTAGAGCCCAACGCACGTCCCGACGTAGAGCTGAAAGTAAGCTAAATCCCGACGTAGAGCCCAACGCACGTCCCGACGTAGAGCTGAAAGTAAGCTAAATCCCGACGTAGAGGCCAACGCACGTCCCGACGTAGAGCTGAAAGTAAGCTAAATCCCGACGTAGAGGCCAACGCACGTCCCGACGTAGAGCTGAAAGTAAGCTAAATCCCGACGTAGAGGCCAACGCACGTCCCGACGTAGAGCCCAACGCACGTCCCGACGTAGAGCTGAAAGTAATCTAAATCCCGACGTAGCGCCCAACGCACGTCCCGACGTAGCGCCCAACGCACGTCCCGAAGTAGAGCTGAAAGTAAGCTAAATCCCGACGCAGAGGCCAACGCACGTCCCGACGTAGAGGCCAACGCACGTCCCGACCTAGAAGCCAACGCACGTCCCGACCTAGAAGCCAACGCACGTCCCGATGTAGAGGCCAACGCACGTCCCGACGTAGAGCTGAAAGTAAGCTAAATCCCGACGTGGAGCCCAACGCACGTCCCGACGTAGAGCCCAACGCACGTCCCGACGTAGCGCCCAACGCACGTCCCGACGTAGAGCTGAAAGTTAGCTAACTACAGACATAGAGCCCAACGCACGTCCCGACGTAGAGCTGAAAGTTAGCTAACTACAGACATAGAGCCCAACGCACGTCCCGACGTAGAGCTGAAAGTAAGCTAAATCCCGACGTAGAGGCCAACGCATGTCCCGACGTAGAGGCCAACGCATGTCCCGACGTAGAGGCCAACGCATGTCCCGACGTAGAGCTGAAAGTAAGCTAAATCCCGAAGTAGAGGCCAACGCACGTCCCGACGTAGAGGCCAACGCACGTCCCGACGTAGAGCTGAAAGTAAGCTAAATCCCGACGTAGAGCCCAACGCACGTCCCGACATAGAGTCCAACGCACGTCCCGACGTAGACCTGAAAGTAAGCTAAATCCCGACGTAGAGGCCAACGCACGTCCCGACGTAGAGTCCAACGCACGTCCCGACGTAGAGGCCAACGCACGTCCCGACGTAGAGGCCAACGCACGTCCCGACGTAGAGCTGAAAGTAAGTTAAATCCCGACGTAGAGCCCAACGCACGTCCCGACGTAGAGCCCAACGCACGTCCCGACGTAGCGCCCAACGCACGTCCCGACGTAGCGCCCAACGCACGTCCCGACGTAGCGCCCAACGCACGTCCCGACGTAGCGCCCAACGCACGTCCCGACGTAGCGCCCAACGCACGTCCCGACGTAGAGCTGAAAGTTAGCTAACTACAGACGTAGAGCCCAACGCACGTCCCGACGTAGAGCTAAAAGTTACCTAACTACAGACGTAGAGCCCAACGCACGTCCCGACGTAGAGCCCAACGCACGTCCCGACGTAGAGCCCAACGCACGTCCCGACGTAGAGCCCAACGCATGTCCCGACGTAGAGCCCAACGCACGTCCCGACGTAGAGCTGAAAGTAAGCTAAATCCCGACGTAGAGGCCAACGCACGTCCCAACGTAGAGCTGAAAGTAAGCTAAATCCCGACGTAGAGCCCAACGCACGTCCCGACGTAGAGCTGAAAGTAAGCTAAAACCCGACATAGAGCCCAACGCACGTCCCGACGTAGAGCTGAAAGTAAGCTAAATCCCGACGTAGAGGCCAACGCACATCCCGACGTAGAGGCCAACGCACGTCCCGACGTAGAGCTGAAAGTAAGCTAAATCCCGAAGTAGAGGCCAACGCACGTCCCGACGTAGAGCTGAAAGTAAGCTAAATCCCGACGTAGAGGCCAACGCACGTCCCGACGTAGAGGCCAACGCACGTCCCGACGTAGAGCTGAAAGTAAGCTAAATCCCGACGTAGAGCCCAACGCACGTCCCGACGTAGAGTCCAACGCACGTCCCGACGTAGAGCTGAAAGTAAGCTAAATCCCGACGTAGAGGCCAACGCACGTCCCGACGTAGAGGCCAACGCACGTCCCGACGTAGAGCCCAACGCACGTCCCGACGTAGAGCTGAAAGTAAGATAAATCCCGACGTAGAGCCCAACGCACGTCCCGACGTAGAGCCCAACGCACGTCCCGACGTAGCGCCCAACGCACGTCCCGACGTAGAGCTGAAAGTTAGCTAACTACAGACGTAGAGCCCAACGCACGTCCCGACGTAGAGCTGTAAGTTACCTAACTACAGACGTAGAGCCCAAAGCACGTCCCGACGTAGAGCCCAACGCACGTCCCGACGTAGAGCCCAACACACGTCCCGACGTAGAGCCCAACACACGTCCCGACGTAGAGCCCAACGCACGTCCCGACGTAGAGCCCAACGCACGTCCCGACGTAGAGCCCAACGCACGTCCCGACGTAGAGCTGAAAGTAAGCTAAATCCCGACGTAGAGTCCAACGCACGTCCCAACGTAGAGCTGAAAGTAAGCTAAATCCCGAGGTAGAGCCCAACACACGTCCCGACGTAGAGCCCAACGCATGTCCCGACGTAGAGCTGAAAGTTAGCTAAATCCTGACGTAGAGCTCAACGCACGTCCCGTCGTAGAGCCCAACGCACGTCCCGTCGTAGAGCCCAAGGCACGTCCCGACGTAGAGCCCAACGCACGTCCCGACGTAGAGCTGAAAGTTAGGTAACTACAGACGTAGAGCCCAACGCACGTCCCGACGTAGAGCCCAACGCACGTCCCGACGTAGAGCTAAAAGTAAGCTAAATCCCGACGTAGAGCCCAACACACGTCCCGACGTAGAGCTGAAAGTAAGCTAAATCCCGACGTAGAGGCCAACGCACGTCCCGGCGTAGAGGCCAACGCACGTCCCGACGTAGAGCTGAAAGTAAGCTAAATCCCGACGTAGAGGCCAACGCACGTCCCGGCGTAGAGGCCAACGCACGTCCCGACGTAGAGCTGAAAGTAAGCTAAATCCCGACGTAGAGGCCAACGCACGTCCCGGCGTAGAGGCCAACGCACGTCCCGACGTAGAGCTGAAAGTAAGCTAAATCCCGACGTAGAGCCCAACGCACGTCCCGACGTAGAGCCCAACGCACGTCCCGACGTAGAGCTGAAAGTAAGCTAAATCCCGATGTAGAGGCCAACGCACGTCCCGACTTAGAGGCCAACGCACGTCCCGACTTAGAGGCCAACGCACGTCCCGACTTGGAGGCCAACGCACGTCCCGACTTGGAGGCCAACGCACGTCCCGACTTGGAGGCCAACGCACGTCCCGACTTGGAGGCCAACGCACGTCCCGACTTGGAGGCCAACGCACGTCCCGACTTGGAGGCCAACGCACGTCCCGACTTGGAGGCCAACGCACGTCCCGACTTGGAGGCCAACGCACGTCCCGACTTGGAGGCCAACGCACGTCCCGACTTGGAGGCCAACGCACGTCCCGACTTGGAGGCCAACGCACGTCCCGACTTGGAGGCCAACGCACGTCCCGACTTGGAGGCCAACGCACGTCCCGACTTGGAGGCCAACGCACGTCCCGACTTGGAGGCCAACGCACGTCCCGACTTAGAGCTGAAAGTAAGCTAAATCCCAATGTAGAGGCCAACGCACGTCCCGACGTAGAGGCCAACGCACGTCCCGACGTAGAGGCCAACGCACGTCCCGACGTAGAGCCCAACGCACGTCCCGACGTAGAGCCCAACGCACGTCCCGACGTAGAGCCCAACGCACGTCCCGACGTAGAGCCCAACGCACGTCCCGACGTAGAGCTGAAAGTAAGCTAAATCCCGAAGTAGAGGCCAGCGCACGTCCCGACGTAGAGGCCAACGCACGTCCCGACGTAGAGCTGAAAGTAAGCTAAATCCCGACGTAGAGCCCAACGCACGTCCCGACGTAGAGCCCAACGCACGTCCCGACGTAGAGCCCAACGCACGTCCCGACGTAGAGCCCAACGCACGTCCCGACGTAGAGCCCAACGCACGTCCCGACGTAGAGCCCAACGCACGTCCCGACGTAGAGCTGAAAGTAAGCTAAATCCCGATGTAGAGGCCAACGCACGTCCCGACGTAGAGGCCAACGCACGTCCCGACTTAGAGGCCAACGCACGTCCCGACTTAGAGGCCAACGCACGTCCCGACTTAGAGGCCAACGCACGTCCCGACTTAGAGGCCAACGCACGTCCCGACTTAGAGGCCAACGCACGTCCAACCGTAGAGCTGAAAGTAAGCTAAATCCCGATGTAGAGGCCAACGCACGTCCCGACGTAGAGGCCAACGCACGTCCCGACGTAGAGCTGAAAGTAAGTTAAATCCCGACGTAGAGCCCAACGCACGTCCCGACGTAGAGCCCAACGCACGTCCCGACGTAGCGCCCAACGCACGTCCCGACGTAGCGCCCAACGCACGTCCCGACGTAGAGCTGAAAGTAAGTTAAATCCCGACGTAGAGGCCAACGCACGTCCCGACGTAGAGGCCAACGCACGTCCCGACTTAGAGGCCAACGCACGTCCCGACTTAGAGGCCAACGCACGTCCCGACGTAGAGGCCAACGCACGTCCCGACGTAGAGGCCAACGCACGTCCCGACTTAGAGGCCAACGCACGTCCCGACTTAGAGGCCAACGCACGTCCCGACTTAGAGGCCAACGCACGTCCCGACTTAGAGGCCAACGCACGTCCCGACTTAGAGGCCAACGCACGTCCCGACTTAGAGGCCAACGCACGTCCCGACTTAGAGGCCAACGCACGTCCCGACTTAGAGGCCAACGCACGTCCCGACTTAGAGGCCAACGCACGTCCCGACGTAGAGCTGAAAGTAAGCTAAATCCCGACGTAGAGCCCAACGCACGTCCCGACGTAGAGCCCAACGCACGTCCCGACGTAGAGCCCAACGCACGTCCCGACGTAGAGCCCAACGCACGTCCCGACGTAGAGCCCAACGCACGTCCCGACGTAGAGCCCAACGCACGTCCCGACGTAGAGCCCAACGCACGTCCCGACGTAGAGCCCAACGCACGTCCCGACGTAGAGCCCAACGCACGTCCCGACGTAGAGCTGAAAGTTAGCTAACTACAGACGTAGAGCCCAACGCACGTCCCGACGTAGAGCCCAACGCACGTCCCGACGTAGAGCTGAAAGTAAGCTAAATCCCGACGTAGAGCCCAACACACGTCCCGACGTAGAGCTGAAAGTAAGCTAAATCCCGACGTAGAGGCCAACGCACGTCCCGACGTAGAGCTGAAAGTAAGCTAAATCCCGACGTAGAGGCCAACGCACGTCCCGACGTAGAGCCCAACGCACGTCCCGACGTAGAGCTGAAAGTAAGCTAAATCCCGACGTAGAGCCCAACGCACGTCCCGACGTAGAGCCCAACGCACGTCCCGAAGTAGAGCCCACCGCACGTCCCGACGTAGAGCCCAATGCACGTCCCGACGTACAGCTGAAAGTAAGCTAAATCCCGACGTAGCGCCCAACGCACGTCCCGACGTAGCGCCCAACGCACGTCCCGAAGTAGAGCTGAAAGTAAGCTAAATGCCGACGCAGAGGCCAACGCACGTCCCGACGTAGAGGCCAACGCACGTCCCGACCTAGAAGCCAACGCACGTCCCGACGTAGAGCCCAACGCACGTCCCGACGTAGAGCCCAACGCACGTCCCGACGTAGAGCCCAACGCACGTCCCGACGTAGAGCCCAACGCACGTCCCGACGTAGAGCCCAACGCACGTCCCGACGTAGAGCTGAAAGTAAGCTAAATCCCGACGTAGAGGCCAACGCACGTCCCGACGTAGAGCTGAAAGTAAGCTAAATCCCGACGTAGAGCCCAACGCACGTCCCGACGTAGAGCCCAACGCACGTCCCGACGTAGAGCTGAAAGTAAGCTAAAACCCGACATAGAGCCCAACGCACGTCCCGACGTAGAGCTGAAAGTAAGCTAAATCCCGACATAGAGCCCAACGCACGTCCCGACGTAGAGCTGAAAGTAAGCTAAATCCCGACGTAGAGGCCAACGCACGTCCCGACGTAGAGGCCAACGCACGTCCCGACGTAGAGCTGAAAGTAAGCTAAATCCCGAAGTAGAGGCCAACGCACGTCCCGACGTAGAGGCCAACGCACGTCCCGACGTAGAGGCCAACGCACGTCCCGACGTAGAGGCCAACGCACGTCCCGACGTAGAGGCCAACGCACGTCCCGACGTAGAGCTGAAAGTAAGCTAAATCCCGACGTAGAGCCCAACGCACGTCCCGACGTAGAGTCCAACGCACGTCCCGACGTAGAGCTGAAAGTAACCTAAATCCCGACGTAGAGGCCAACGCACGTCCCGACGTAGAGGCCAACGCACGTCCCGACGTAGAGCCCAAAGCACGTCCCGACGTAGAGCTGAAAGTAAGTAAAATCCCGACGTAGAGCCCAACGCACGTCCCGACGTAGAGCCCAACGCACGTCCCGACGTAGCGCCCAACGCACGTCCCGACGTAGAGCTGAAAGTTAGCTAACTACAGACGTAGAGCCCAACGCACGTCCCGACGTAGAGCTGTAAGTTACCTAACTACAGACGTAGAGCCCAACGCACGTCCCGACGTAGAGCCCAACGCACGTCCCGACGTAGAGCCCAACGCACGTCCCGACGTAGAGCCCAACGCACGTCCCGACATAGAGCCCAACGCACGTCCCGACGTAGAGCTGAAAGTAAGCTAAATCCCGAGGTAGAGCCCAACACACGTCCCGACGTAGAGCCCAACGCATGTCCCAACGTAGAGCTGAAAGTTAGCTAAATCCTGACGTAGAGCCCAACGCACGTCCCGTCGTAGAGCCCAACGCACGTCCCGACGTAGAGCCCAACGCACGTCCCGACGTAGAGCTGAAAGTTAGGTAACTACAGACGTAGAGCCCAACGCACGTCCCGACGTAGAGCCCAACGCACGTCCCGACGTAGAGCTAAAAGTAAGCTAAATCCCGACGTAGAGCCCAACACACGTCCCGACGTAGAGCTGAAAGTAAGCTAAATCCCGACGTAGAGGCCAACGCACGTCCCGGCGTAGAGGCCAACGCACGTCCCGACGTAGAGCTGAAAGTAAGCTAAATCCCGACGTAGAGGCCAACGCACGTCCCGACGTAGAGGCCAACGCACGTCCCGACGTAGAGCTGAAAGTAAGCTAAATCCCGACGTAGAGCCCAACGCACATCCCGACGTAGAGCCCACCGCACGTCCCGACGTAGAGCCCACCGCACGTCCCGACGTAGAGCCCACCGCACGTCCCGACGTAGAGCCCACCGCACGTCCCGACGTAGAGCTGAAAGTAAGCTAAATCCCGACGCAGCGCCCAACGCACGTCCCAACGTAGCGCCGAACGCACGTCCCGACGTAGAGCTGAAAGTAAGCTAAATCCCGACGCAGAGGCCAACGCACGTCCCGACGTAGAGGCCAACGCACGTCCCGACCTAGAGGCCAACGCACGTCCCGACGTAGAGGCCAACGCACGTCCCGACGTAGAGCTGAAAGTAAGCTAAATCCCGACGTAGAGCCCAACGCAGGTCCCGACGTAGAGCCCAACGCACGTCCCGACGTAGCGCCCAACGCACGTCCCGACGTAGAGCAGAAAGTTAGCTAACTACAGACATAGAGCCCAACGCACGTCCCGACGTAGAGCAGAAAGTTAGCTAACTACAGACATAGAGCCCAACGCACGTCCCGACGTAGAAAGTTAGCTAACTACAGACATAGAGCCCAACGCACGTCCCGAAGTAGAGCCCAACGCACGTCCTGACGTAGAGCCCAACGCACGTCCCGACGTAGAGCCCAACGCACGTCCCGACGTAGAGCTGAAAGTAAGCTAAATCCCGATGTAGAGGCCAACACACGTCCCGACGTAGAGCCCAACGCACGTCCTGACGTAGAGCTGAAAGTAAGCTAAATCCCGACGTAGAGCCCAACGCACGTCCCGACGTAGAGCCCAACGCACGTCCCGACGTAGAGCTGAAAGTAAGCTAAATCCCGATGTAGAGGCCAACGCACGTCCCGACGTAGAGGCCAACGCACGTCCCGACTTAGAGGCCAACGCACGTCCCGACTTAGAGGCCAACGCACGTCCCGACTTAGAGGCCAACGCACGTCCCGACTTAGAGGCCAACGCACGTCCCGACGTAGAGGCCAACGCACGTCCCGACTTAGAGGCCAACGCACGTCCCGACTTAGAGGCCAACGCACGTCCCGACTTAGAGGCCAACGCACGTCCCGACGTAGAGCTGAAAGTTAGCTAACTACAGACGTAGAGCCCAACGCACGTCCCGACGTAGAGCCCAACGCACGTCCCGACGTAGAGCCCAACGCACGTCCCGACGTAGAGCCCAACGCACGTCCCGACGTAGAGCCCAACGCACGTCCCGACGTAGAGCCCAACGCACGTCCCGACGTAGAGCCCAACGCACGTCCCGACGTAGAGCCCAACGCACGTCCCGACGTAGAGCCCAACGCACGTCCCGACGTAGAGCCCAACGCACGTCCCGACTTAGAGGCCAACGCACGTCCCGACTTAGAGGCCAACGCACGTCCCGACGTAGAGCTGAAAGTTAGCTAACTACAGACGTAGAGCCCAACGCACGTCCCGACGTAGAGCCCAACGCACGTCCCGACGTAGAGCCCAACGCACGTCCCGACGTAGAGCCCAACGCACGTCCCGACGTAGAGCCCAACGCACGTCCCGACGTAGAGCCCAACGCACGTCCCGACGTAGAGCCCAACGCACGTCCCGACGTAGAGCCCAACGCACGTCCCGACGTAGAGCCCAACGCACGTCCCGACGTAGAGCCCAACGCACGTCCCGACGTAGAGCCCAACGCACGTCCCGACGTAGAGCTAAAAGTAAGCTAAATCCCGACGTAGAGCCCAACACACGTCCCGACGTAGAGCTGAAAGTAAGCTAAATCCCGACGTAGAGGCCAACGCACGTCCCGACGTAGAGGCCAACGCACGTCCCGACGTAGAGCTGAAAGTAAGCTAAATCCCGACGTAGAGGCCAACGCACGTCCCGACGTAGAGGCCAACGCACGTCCCGACGTAGAGGCCAACGCACGTCCCGACGTAGAGATGAAAGTAAGCTAAATCCCGACGTAGAGCCCAACGCACGTCCCGACGTAGAGCCCAACGCACGTCCCGACGTAGAGCCCACCGCAAGTCCCGACGTAGAGCCCAATGCACGTCCCGACGTAGAGCTGAAAGTAAGCTAAATCCCGACGTAGCGCCCAACGCACGTCCCGACGTAGCGCCCAACGCACGTCCCGAAGTAGAGCTGAAAGTAAGCTAAATCCCGACGCAGAGGCCAACGCACGTCCCGACGCAGAGGCCAACGCACGTCCCGACGCAGAGGCCAACGCACGTCCCGACCTAGAGGCCAACGCACGTCCCGACCTAGAGGCCAACGCACGTCCCGACCTAGAGGCCAACGCACGTCCCGACGTAGAGCTGAAAGTAAGCTAAATCCCGACGTAGAGCCCAACGCACGTCCCGACGTAGAGCCCAACGCACGTCCCGACGTAGAGCAGAAAGTTAGCTAACTACAGACATAGAGCCCAACGCACGTCCCGACGTAGAGCCCAACGCACGTCCCGACGTAGAGCCCAACGCACGTCCCGACGTAGAGCTGAAAGTAAGCTAAAACCCGACGTAGAGCCCAACGCACGTCCCGACGTAGAGCTGAAAGTAAGCTAAATCCCGACGTAGAGGCCAACGCACGTCCCGACGTAGAGCTGAAAGTAAGCTAAATCCCGACGTAGAGCCCAACGCACGTCCCGACGTAGAGGCCAACGCACGTCCCGACGTAGAGGCCAACGCACGTCCCGACGTAGAGCTGAAAGTAAGCTAAATCCCGACGTAGAGCCCAACGCACGTCCCGACGTAGAGGCCAACGCACGTCCCGACGTAGAGCTGAAAGTAAGCTAAATCCCGACGTAGAGGCCAACGCACGTCCCGACGTAGAGGCCAACGCACGTCCCGACGTAGAGCTGAAAGTAAGCTAAATCCCGACGTAGAGCCCAACGCACGTCCCGACGTAGAGCTGAAAGTAAGCTAAATCCCGACGTAGAGCCCAACGCACGTCCCGACGTAGAGCCCACCGCACGTCCCGACGTAGAGCCCACCGCACGTCCCGACGTAGACCTAAAAGTAAGCTAAATCCCGACGTAGAGGCCAACGCACGTCCCGACGTAGAGCTGAAAGTAAGCTAAATCCCGACGTAGAGGCCAGCGCACGTCCCGACGTAGAGGCCAGCGCACGTCCCGACGTAGAGGCCAGCGCACGTCCCGACGTAGAGCCCAGCGCACGTCCCGACGTAGAGCCCAGCGCACGTCCCGACGTAGAGCCCAGCGCACGTCCCGACGTAGAGCTGAAAGTAAGCTAAATCCCGACGTAGAGCCCAACGCACGTCCCGACGTAGCGCCCAACGCACGTCCCGACGTAGCGCCCAACGCACGTCCCGACGTAGCGCCCAACGCACGTCCCGACGTAGAGCTGAAAGTTAGCTAACTACAGACGTAGAGCCCAACGCACGTCCCGACGTAGAGCTGAAAGTTAGCTAACTACAGACGCAGAGCCCAACGCACGTCCCGACGCAGAGCCCAACGCACGTCCCGACGCAGAGCCCAACGCACGTCCCGACGCAGAGCCCAACGCACGTCCCGACGCAGAGCCCAACGCACGTCCCGACGCAGAGCCCAACGCACGTCCCGACGCAGAGCCCAACGCACGTCCCGACGCAGAGCCCAACGCACGTCCCGACGCAGAGCCCAACGCACGTCCCGACGCAGAGCCCAACGCACGTCCCGACGCAGAGCCCAACGCACGTCCCGACGCAGAGCCCAACGCACGTCCCGACGCAGAGCCCAACGCACGTCCCGACGCAGAGCCCAACGCACGTCCCGACGCAGAGCCCAACGCACGTCCCGACGCAGAGCCCAACGCACGTCCCGACGCAGAGCCCAACGCACGTCCCGACGCAGAGCCCAACGCACGTCCCGACGCAGAGCCCAACGCACGTCCCGACGCAGAGCCCAACGCACGTCCCGACGCAGAGCTGAAAGTAAGCTAACTACAGACGCAGAGCCCAACGCACGTCCCGACGCAGAGCTGAAAGTAAGCTAAACCAGATGTAGAGCCCAACAGACGTCCCGACTTAGAGGCGAAAGCAAGCTCAAGCCAGACTTCCCGACCTACAACCCAACAAACGTCCCGACGTTGATCCCAACAGATGTCCCGACGTAGAGCCCAAGAGATGTCCCGACATAGAGCCTAACAGACGTCCCGACGCAGAGCCCAACACATGTCCAGTTGTAGAACTCAACATACGTCCCGACATAGAGCCGAAAGCGAGCTCAAGCCAGACATATCGAAGTAGAGACCAACAGACGTTCCGACGTAGAGCCAAAAGTGAGCTACAGCCGGACGTAGAGCCTAAAAGACGTCCTGACGTAGAGCCCGAGAGATGTCCCGACATAGAGCCCAACACACGTCCCGACGTATATCCCAAAAGACATTCCGAAGTAGAGCTGAAATTAACGTCAAGCCAGACGTAGAAACCAACATACGTTCCGACGTAGAGACCAACAGACGTCCCGACGTATAGCTCAGAAGATGACCCGACGTATAGCCGCAAGACGGAGGGATGGGGGGGCATAGACAGGTGCAGACGTGGTGCGCATCCTCACGGCTGCTCGATAGTCTCACCTTCAAGTCCCAGGAAGGGAAATGCGGTCACAAACACTCCTCACAAAAACCAAGTTGCCATCCTGCAGGAAGTTCAGAATTCCGGGAAAAACCAGTGCACCTAGAACAAAACAGCACCAAAACTATCAGTTAAAAAAAAGGCTATGTGTTTTAAAACCCTCCTGTCACCCCTGAACACCCCCTAGGAAACTGCCGACGTAAAAAAAAAAAAAAAAAAAAACAAAAAAAACCACACCCAAAACCCAAGCTGCATCCCAGGGCGCTCTCTCCTGTGGATGCCGCTGGACCCTGCCCAGTCCCACAGCTCTCGCCTTGCCCAGAAGGAGCTCCCTGGGCAGAGCCCGGGGCTCATCTACTCCAGGGCCCCCCGCACCGAACCGGCACTTGGGCATCCTGGAGGACTGCGGGCCCATAGAGCGCAAGTTCGGAGGACTGAGGGGCACTTCCGGCATCATGGAGGACCGCGGGGAAGCGGCGGGAGCCTGCCGGAGCCCTGGAGGAGCCGGTGAGTCCCCCGCGAAACGAGTGCCGACGGCGGCCGCGGTGGCGGCACCGCCGTCTCGGGGCCGCATCCGCGTCATTTCTCTCCGGAGCTGCGGACGGTGCTTGGAGGGGGCGGGGGGGGGGGGGGGGGGGTATGGCGCCGCCATCTTCTGAATGAGGCATGGACAGGTGGATAGGGAGTGGCATATACAGGTGCATACATGTTGCACATTCTAATACCTAATAATCTCACCTTCAGTCCTATTAAGGGAAAAGCTGTCAGCCAAACTAGGGAAAAAAACAAGGTTACATCCTGCATGAAGTCCAGAGTTCCAGGAAAATCCAGTGCAGCTAGAACAAAAAAAATTCAGTTAAAAAAAATTCTGTGTTTTTAAAGTATCTTGCCACCCCTGAACACTCAGTATAAAATTGCTGACATCAAAACCAACAAACCGGCATCCAATGGCACTCTCTATGTGCTGCTGGACCTTGCCCAGTCCCACAACTCTTACCTCAGATGCTTCTGCTTCTCTCCGTGTCCAAACCGCAATACCCACACAGCCCAGCCAGCTCCCAAACTGCCACCGCTGATAGCACCAACAGAGCACCCACACCACAGCAACCTCAGAGCAGAATGAGCTCCCTGAGCAGAGACCCAGACCCCGACCACCACCCTTCCCACAATCACAGGGAACTGAATAAACGGAGACACCGAGAGAGGGAGACCTAGAAATGCCATTGTCACAAGCAACGAGGAAGAATGAAATCAGAGCTGGTGGGGTGCCAGAAAGGAAGAGACATAGAAAGGAAAGGTAGAAGGTGATACTTTACAGGGCAATGCTAGCAGAAGAGCAAAAAGCTTTGGGGAACTAGACAGCCTGAAAGGCAGACAGAAGCAGGGACAGGCAAGGAGGCAGGCAGAGACCTGCAGAACCAGGGCAGGGATGGGCCCGGACACACACGAGGGGACACGTGGCTCCTGGTGCCAACGGCAGACCTTCACCGCCCCGAGGCTTTTCTCTCTGCTTCTGCCCCTTCCTCCTCCACAGTGCCAGCTGCCTGACCTTAGGAGTAAGCGGTGCGTGACTCAATGCACTTCTCTCACGAGGTTTCCTGGACATGCAGCAGCTCACACGTGTGGCCAACAGAGCCGCCAGGGTCCTGGTGTCGTGTGCTGGTGGCGTGCTCTGTTGGGGACGGCTGGGAGGGATCCTTCCTTGCCACAGGGACCGGCTAGAGACAGCTGCCTGTGGAAGCCCCTTGGTTTGACTCCTCAGCCACCTCCTGCAGGCAGGCATGCCCAGGCAGCCCCCTTCCTAGCCCAAAGCAGGGCCAGCCCCATCATTAGCCTCACTGGCCACACCTGCCCCAGCTGGAGCCCGTCAGGAACAGGGGCCTGGCCAAATCCCCACAGCACATGGCCCCCTCCCTGGCACCTGCTCACAGCCACGAGCTCTGCACCCAGGGGCTTGAATACCATCCAGGGGCACAGAGGAGGCAGGAAAAGTTTACTCACCTCTGCCCAGAACAAATCCTGGCACTGAGCTGGCTACAAGGCTCAGTGCTCAAACGCAGCAGGACAGCAGGAGAGAAGGGAAAAAACAGGAGGAAGATAGAGAAGAGGTGGGGGACAGGCAGCCAGTAAACGGGATGCTGCAAACAGGGGAGGGACAGGGAGCAGGACAGTAGCATAGAGAGAGGAGTACTGGGACACTGAGCAAAAAACCCAGGGAGAGGTGGAGGAATACATAAGAGAGAGGAGGAGCAGGAGAAAGAGTCCAAAGGCACCAGCAGGACCACAAGGCAAGGACAAGACGAGGGACAGGCAAATATTGTAAAGCAATAGGGGAAAAGAAACAGAGGCAAGAACTAACACATAGGGTCAGGAAGACAAAAAGAGGGAGCCTTACAAAGACAATGTAAAAAGTGACACCATTTCCACCCACTCTTGATTTCCACATTTTCCCTGACTTCGCACCCCATCTCAGCCTCCACTTTCTTCCAGCCCTGCCACCTCCCCCTGGCTTGAGGGGAAGCCCCAGTGCCATCGGAATGGCAGCAGGGTGCCTGGCAGGCTTCCACAGCAAAGTGGCCAGGACAGAAAGCCATCGTTGGCCCTCCCCATCCCTGGGCAGCCCTTTCCCAGGCAGCGGAAGGAGCGACAGGCAGGGCAGCAGAGATGGACCAGGATGTGCATGGGAGAACATGTGACTCACCCCAGCTCCCAGCACCGGCTCAGACCTTCAGTGCCCCAACACTTTTCTCTCAACTCCCCTCCACTGCCAGGCTGGCCAGCGGCTCACACACAGCCGATGCAGGCACCAAGCTCTTGGCAACACATGCTGGTGGTCTGCTCCATCACGGACAGCTCAGAGGAACCCTTCTTCACCACAGGGACCAGCCATTCCATGCTGGAGGCACCTCCAGCTCCTCCTCAGCCAGTTCCCCTTTACCAGCTCCCTCAGGCAGCCCCTTTATAGTCCACAGCAGGGCCAGTCATGCCATTAGCCCCACTGGCCACACCTGGAGCCCATCAGGAACAGGGGCCACAGGCAAGAACAAACACCCAGGGACAAGGAGCTCAGAAGAGGGAGATGTAGGAAGAAAACGTAAAAAGTAATGCTGCTTTTCCACTCTCCCACCCACCTCTGCCCTTGGGAAAGCCTGATGGAAACCATGAGACTTCAGGGTGTCCCTGCTGGGTGCCCCTCATTCCCCCTGACATCTACTGGTGATGGCATTTTGCGGTAGTCTTAGGGATTTGGGGCCCAAGGAAGTGCCAGAGCAAAGTTCGGAATGCTAACAGTTTATTCGTGCTGTAAACCTGGAGCAGCAATACTTGGAGAGGTGGGGGCAAGGCAGCTGCATGGAGCAGAGACAAGGGGGGGACAATGCATGCCCATGGGAGGCAGGTGCAAGGCAGAAGCACAGGGCGAGGACAACAGTGTGAGCTATGCACACCCATAAAGAGGGAACACAAAGCAGGCAAAGCACACCCATTGGAGGCAGGGACACGAGAAGTAGGGCCAGGCACACCCACCCTTGGCAAGGCCACCGAGTTGGGGGTGGCATGGGAAAAATCCCACCTGCAGCCACGGACGGAGGGATGGGGGGGCATAGACAGGTGCGGACGTGGTGCGCATCCTCACGGCTGCTCGATATTCTCACCTTCAAGTCCGAGGAAGGGAAATGCGGTCACAAACACTCCTCGCAAAAAACAAGTTGCCATCCTGCAGGAAGTTCAGAATTCTGGGAGAATCCAGTGCACCTAGAACAAAACAGCACCAAAACTATCAGTTAAAAAAAGGCTGTGTGTTTTAAAACCCTCCTGTCACCCCTGAACACCCCGTAGGAAACTGCCGACGTAAAAAAAAAAAAAAAAAACAAACCAAAAAAACCCCACCAAAACCCAAGCTGCAGCCCAGGGCACTCTCTCCTGTGGGTGCCGCTGGACCCTGCCCAGTCCCACAGCTCTCGCCTCGCCCAGAAGGAGCTCCCTGGGCAGAGCCCGGGGCTCATCTACTCCAGGGCCCCCCGCACCGAACCGGCACTTGGGCATCCTGGAGGACTGCGGGCCCATAGAGCGCAAGTTCGGAGGACTGAGGGGCACTTCCGGCATCATGGAGGACCGCGGAGAAGCGGCGGGAGCCTGCCGGAGCCCCGGAGGAGCCGGTGAGTCCCCCGCGAAACGAGTGCCGACGGCGGCCGCGGTGGCGGCGCCGCTGTCTCGGGGCCGCATCCGCGTCGTTTCTCTCCGGAGCTGCGGCCGGTGCTTGGAGGGGGGCGGGGGGGGGGGGGGTATGGCGCCGCCATCTTCTGAAGGCTAAGGCTGCCCGCGGCGGGGATGGGGCCGCGCGGCCAGGAGGGGACAGGCCGCCGCCCCGCCGTGCAGAGCTGCGTTCCTTGCGTGTTTCGGCAGGAATCGCTGTTGAATCCGTCTCGCTCTCGAATCCGTCTCGCTCTCCACGGCTTCCGGGCAGTTTCTCCGCCCGCCCTGCCGGTCCGCGGTTAGGCCGGCGCGGAGCACCGGTGACGGGACCTGCGGGCGTGCGGGCGTGCGGGCGTGCGTGCGTGAGGGGCTCTTGCGAGAAGAGCCTCACAATAAGCAGGCTCAGCTCCGGGGCGGCACTAGTAAATGGCGTGGTCCTCGGGCGCCGTTAATTCGTGCCACGCGTTTGAGCTGGAATTTGAGAGAATAGTCTGTTATTTAAACGGCCCGATTGAAGAGTTGACTGGTACAAAAAGCCGGTGAACGAACGGCTCACAGCCGGCGAGCGCTCCGTGTACCGCTGCTGAAGGGAGCAGGAGCAAAGCGCAGGCACCCGACTGACACAAGAGGAAAAGGTTCATTACCGTTGGAAATCACGGTTTCGGATTGTGAATTAGGACTCGAATTAGGGGTACGTTCACGACGACCGTTACCCTAAACTGCTCCCAATTGGTATTCTATTTCTGCTTCCCAAGGAGAAAATTTTCACCTGATGGTGCTGCGGGGGTATCTTTAATGCATCAGTTTAAGATGGCTAGTATTGTTAAACGGGCATTCATGATGCCCAGTTAGCGTTCGATCTGTTTCTAAAATGAAATCTAAGTTTTTGTTCGTCGGATTTAATGGGCGTCGGTTTTTTCTTTTAGCTCTACTTGGAAGGAATTGGTACCCGTCCCCTCCTCCCCCCCCAACGGCTATGTTTAAATTTTGGCAGTCGTGACTCCCTGTTGGTTTTCTAATCTTCCTTTTATTTTAAATCTAAATCTTTTAGCGTTATGTTAGTTCACCACCGCCCGGGAATTCTTTTAGTACCTACGTTTAAACGTAGCCGTTATTGAACGATTCCTTTTTTTATTTCTCTTTATCTAAAGATCTAAAGCTTCGATTACTCTTTTGGTTCTAAGCAGGAGTCACTGTTGCCTCCCAGCTTGCTTACAGCGGTGTGATCGTTTAAGCGTTAGAGCCTCCCAATTAGTTTCCAGTTCAATTGGTTTAGCAGTGGTTATGTTTAAATGGAGCTGTTAACGACTCCCAATTAGTTTTCTGTCTTTATCACTTCAAGAGGGTCTCTAAACTATTCATTTTTTGAATTGCAATACGGACCGGGAATCATTACTGCCCGGTTCATTAAGTAACATCTGCCACTAAATTTAGTCATTACTCAACCCTAGGTAATATTTCTTCTCTTTAGGCGCGCTCTAATATTTTGTGACTTTACCACGAAGTGGATTAACTAGGACGCGTGATTTTTTTCTTTTCCTGTTAGAGTTGTTTCGCTACAGCTATTACTTCCAGTTAGTGCTCTGTTGTTGATATTCTGCTGCTTGCCCTTTGATTACATCAATGGGGAGTAAGTACTGTCTGCAAAGCGGGAAGCAATAGCTAGAGCGGACGACGGGCAGTATTTGCTCCCAAAGACTATTCTGGTTACTGTGACGGACATTTTTATTTTAAACGTTTTGACGTAAACGAGCGGTAAAAATTAAACTAATAGAAACTGACCACTTTGGAATTCCCCAGGAAAAACCACCGGAGCGCCTCGACGCGACCGGAGCCAGGACGCCTGCCGCGGTCCACTTGGGACGCTCGACGGTTTTGCACTCCGTCTCCAAAGCTTGAAGCTCCGCGGAGCGCAACCTCCCCGAGCGGCGACTCGGCCTGTAGCCACCGCCCGCTCTTCTCTCCGGCTCCGCCACCCGTTTTTCCAGAGCAGCCCAAAATCCCGGGGAAGCGAACCCGCGCACAGCAGATATGCCGCGACACCAAACCTCCGGCTGTCCAGCTGCGCCGCCCCCGACCGTCGCTGCTGCGCCAACGGGAGCCTCCGGCCGACGCAGTGCCGAGCGCCCGCGACCCCGTCGGCCGCCGGCTCTGCCAGCGGCGCGGTCCGGCGAAATCCGCGACGCTGCCGAGTCTGCGGCGAGTCCGGGGCGTGTTTTTTTAGCGAAGGAAAAGGCCATTGCAAGTCTCAAGTCCGACCTGCAAGGAAAAAGAAAGCCCGCGTAACAAGGCTAGACCCGTTCCTGTCTGTTGCAGAACTTGTACCAGCGCTACATTCTGGACGGGACCGAATGACAAAGCCGAATGACAGCCTGCAAGAATCCTCCTCTCAGAGCTCTCTGGTTGCAAAGGGAATATTGTAGATCACCAGCAGTTGTAAGACACTGAGACTCCTACTTTTCTCCATCTGCCTCCCTCAACAGAAATAAGTCCCAAAGGACAGAAAACCCCAGGATCGGGTTGAAATCAAACGGAACCCAAACCAAAAACCAAAACCAAGGAAAAACCGTCGGGGAAAAGAACCCCACAGCATCAGGAACTGTACCAAGCACCTTAAGTAACACTGAAGCGACTCGAACCAAAACAAGTGACAAAGCACCTCAGGAGAGGTGCCAGGAAAGACAAATGAGTCCACACAGAGCAACGCCCGTGTCCTTCTGAGAGGACTAGGCAGGTGAGAGAAGGCCCTTTGAAGGCCTGTGGTTCTGAGAAGGCCGCTTGTCACGCAGATTGATTCTGGTGCCTGGATGGGAAATGGAGGGGACTGAGGGGCGCACGAAGGGGAGGGAGGAACTCGGACAGCTTACGGAGATGCCTGCGGTGCAAAGCCGGGCTGCAGGATGGCTCGGCGTCGGTGCCATCGACCCCCCCCAAAAGATGCTGTGACCCCACTTGGGGACGACAACCTCTGGCCCCGGCGCCCCCGGGGCCGGGCAGAGGCAGCAGCGCTCGGCGTAGCTGGTGGCAGGGGGCCCGACGGGGGGGAACGCGTCCCGGCAGGGCCTGGCCAGGCCCAGGAGCACATCTGGTCCTCGCTGAGGGGCTGGAGCCGATAGGGGCCTGAGGAGTACAGGGGTGGCCTGGTGTCCCCGGCCGCAGCTCTTCCCTGCCGCAGCCGCCTGCGCTCCTGTCCGCGCCCGAAGCCCCATGCCCGCAGAGGCAGCTGGGTCTGGAGCTGCCAGCGCCAGCAGCCCCAGAGCAGAATGAGCTCCCTGAGCAGAGGCCGAGGCTCATATACCCCAGGCCCCGCCCCCGGGCAAGTGGTGGGGATGGGACACAAGGGGGGGCGGTGCCGGTGAGGGGGGGGGGGTGGGCAGCAAGGCACGCCAACGGGAGGGTGGGGCATGGGGCAAAAAAGTCACGCCTGGGGGGGGCGGTGCTGGGGTGGGGTGCAGAATAACAAAGGCAAACCCGGGAAGGGGAGGGGGTGGGGGCCGGGCAGGGCACAGCCACTGTCGGCGAGGCCATGGGGGGGGGGCGGTGCTGGGGCGAGGTGCAAAGCAGCAAGGCACTCCCACGGGGGGAGCGGTGCCGGGGCGGGGCGCGGGGAAGCAGGGCACGCCCACGGGGGGGGGGCGGTGCCGGGGCAGAAAAGGCACACGGGGGGGGGGGTCGGGGGGGGGGGCAAGCAGGGCACGCCTACAGTGGCCAGTGCCGAAGAACAGCAGCAAGGCACGCTCACGGCGGGGGGGAGGCGCCGGGTGGATTTGGGGCCAGGCACACCCACCCTTAGCAAGGCCACCGAGTTGGGGGTGGCATGGGAAAAACCCCACCTGAAGGCGGAGACAGGGGTACGGGGGGGCATAGACAGGTGCAGACGTGGTGCGCATCCTCACGGCTGCTCGATAGTCTCACCTTCAAGTCCTAGGAAGGGAAATGCGGTCACAAACACTCCTCACAAAAAACAAGTTGCCATCCTGCAGGAAGTTCAGAATTCCGGGAAAATCCAGTGCACCTAGAACAAAACAGCACCAAAACTATCAGTTAAAAAAAAGGCTGTGTGTTTTAAAACCCTCCTGTCACCCCTGAACACCCCCTAGGAAACTGCTGACATAAAAACAAGAAAAAAAAAAACCCCAAGCTTCATCCCAGGGCACTTTCTACTGTGGGTGCTGCTGGACCCTGCCTAGTCCCAGAGTTCTTGCTTCACACGTAAGAAGGAGCTTCCTGGGAGAGCTCAGGGCTCATCTACCCCAGGCCCCAACCACCACCCTTCCCACAATCATAGGCAACTGGGTAAACTGAGACACGGAGAGAGGGGACCTAGAAATGCCAGTTTCACAAGCAACGAGGAAGAATGAAATCAGAGCTGGTGGGGTGCCAGAAAGGAAACGACATAGAAAGGAAAGGTAGAAGGTGACACTTTACAGGGCAATGCTAGCAAAAGAGCAAAAAGCTTTGGGGAACTAGACAGCCTGAAAGGCAGACAGAGGCAGGGACAGGCAAGGAGGCAGGCAGAGATCCAGAGAACCAGGGCAGGGATGGCCCTGGACACACACGAGGGGACACGTGGCTCCTGGTGACAACGGCAGACCTTCACCGCCCCGAGGCTTTTCTCTCTGTCTCTGCCCCTTCCTCCTCCACAGTGCCAGCTGCCTGACCTTAGGAGCAGGCGGTGGGTGACTCAATGCACTTCTCTCACGAGGTTTCCTGGACATGCAGCAGCTCACACGTGTGCAGCCAACAGAGGCGCCAAGGTCCTGGTGCTGTGTTATGGTGGCATTCTCTGTTGTGGATGGGTGGGAGGGATCATTCCTTGCCACAGGGACCAGCTGGAGACAGTTGCCTGTGGAAGCCCCTTGGTTTGACTCCTCAGCCAGCTCCTGCAGGCAGGCATGCCCAGGCAGCCCCCTTCATAGCCCAAAGTAGGGCCAGCCCCATCATTAGCCTCACTGGCCACACCTGCCCCAGCTGGAGCCCATCAGGAACAGGGGCCTGGGCAAAGCCCCACAGCACATGGCCCCCTCCCCGGCACCTGCCCACAGCCACGAGCTCTGCACCCAGGGGCTTGAATACCATCCAGGGGCACAGAGGAGGCAGGAAAAGTTTACTCACCTCTGCCCAGAACAAATCCTGGCACTTAGCTGGCTACAAGGCTCGATGTGCAAACACAACAAACGCAGCAGGAGAGAAGGGAAAAAGCAGGAGGAAGGTAGAGAAGAGGTGGGGGACAGGCAGCCAGTAAACGGGATGCTGCAAACAGGAGAGGGACAGGGAGCAGGACAGTAGCATAGAGAGAGGAGTACTGGGACACTGAGCAAAAAACCCAGGGAGAGATGGAGGAATACATAAGAGCGAGGAGGAGCAGGAGAGAGAGGCCAAAGGGACCAGCAGGACCACAAAGCAGGGACAAGACAAGGGACAGCGGAATATTGTAAAGCAATAGGGGAAAAGAAACAGAGGCAAGAACTAACACATAGGGTCAGGAAGACAAAAAGAGGGAGCCTTACAAAGACAATGTAAAAAGTGACACCATTTCCACCCCCATCTTGACTTCCACATTTTCCCTGACTTCGCACCCCATCTCAGCCTCCACTTTCTTCCAGCCCTGCCTCTCCCCCTGGCTTGAGGGGAAGCCCCAGTGCAGTCAGGAAGGTGTTAGGCTGTCCATCAGGCTCCCACAGCAAAGGGGCCAGGACAGAAAGCCATTGCTGGCCCTCCCCATCCCTGGGCAGCCCTTTCCCAGGCAGCAGAAGGAGCGGCAGGCAGGGCAGCAGAGGTGGACTGGGACACACACAGGAGAACGTGTGACTCACCCCAGCTCCTGGCACCAGCTCAGATCTTCAGCACCCCAACACTTTTCTCTCAACTCCCCTCCACCGCCAGGCTGGCCAGCGGCTCACACACACAGCCGATGCAGGCACCAAGCTGCCAGCAACGTGTGCTGGTGGTCTGCTCCATCATGGACAGCTCAGGGGGATCCTTCCTTACCACAGGGACCAGCCATTCCATTCTGGAGGTACCTCCAGCTACCTCCTCAACCAGTTCCCCTTTATCAGCTCCCTCAGGCAGCCCCTTTATAGCCCACAGGAGGGCCGGCCCTGTTATTAGCCCCACTGGCCACACCTGGAGCCCATCAGGAACAGGGGCCACAGGCAAGAACAAGCACCCAGGGACAAGGAGCTCTGAAGAGGGAGATGTAGGAAGAAAATGTAAAAAGCGATACTGCTTTTCCACTCTCCCACCCACCCCTGCCCTTGGGAAAGCCTGATGGAAACCATGAGACTTCAGGGTGTCCCTGCTGGGTGCCCCTCATTCCCCCTGATATCTACTGGTGATGGCATTTTGGGCCCAAGGAAGTGCCAGAGCGAAGTTTGGAATGCAAACAGTTTGTTTAAAACAGTTTGCATCTGGAGCAGCACTTCTTGTAGCGGTGGGGGCAAGGCAGGTGCATGGAGCAGGGACAAGGGGGGGGGGGACACAAAACATGGTAATGGGAGGCAGGTGCAAGGCACACCCATGGTGGGGGGGCGGGGGGGGGGGGAGGAAGGCAGGTGCACAGGGGGAGGATAGGGTGTGAGCTATGCACACCCATAAAGTGGGTACAAAAATCTGTCAGGGATAACCTGATTGAGGAAGATGAAGTTGACCTTGACAGCATTCCAGTATACCCTTGAAAAGACAGAAGAAGTGGATGAAGAATGTTGTAAACAAGTTTGAGGAAGTTATAAGAGATTGAGCAAGAAGAGACTGAGCAAGTAATACCACAGAGCAGAAACTTGGCAAGAGAACAGTAGGTACAGTGAGAAATACAGTAGGAGCTCCAGCCAATCATTATGTGAATGGAGGTGAATGGACAAAGCTATTGAGCGAATCATTTTAGCAGCCTTAGTGCATGAACAGGTGGACAGATAAGAAAGGTTATAAAAGGGTACGCTTTTTCTGCTGCACCATCTCAGCCATCTTGGTTTTTGCAACTTAATAAAGACTGCCTTCTTACATATACTCTTGTCGTTGTCCATCCCTACCATGAAAAAAAGCAGGCAAGGCAGGCCCATGGGAGGCAGGGACATGACAAGTAGGGCCAGGCACACACACACGAGTCAAGGCCACAAAGATCGGGGTGGCATGGGAAAAACCCCACCTGAAGGCAGAGACAGGGGTATGGGGGGGCATAGACAGGTGCAGATGTGGTGCACATCCTCATGCTACTCGATAATCTCACCTTCAGTCCTAGGAAAGGAAATGGGATCACAAACCCTTGTCACAAAAAACAAGTTGCCATCCTGCAGGAAGTTCAGAATTCCAGGAAAATCCAGTGCACCTATGTCTTGGTTTGAAAGACAGGTGTCTGTGGAGGAAGGCAGGAGCCTCCCTTGAAATGGAAAGTGCAACCCCCTTCCCTCCAAATTATTATAATTTTGAAATTAACGGGCGTTCAGGCAAAGATATGGGGAATAGGAATAACAGTTCTTTACTAATATATATATATATATAAATATATATATATATATATATATAACACAAGGCAGGGAAAAAACAAACAACCCACTGGTTTACACTGACAGAGTCAGGAATACAACCTGACACCCTGTTAGGGTGGCAGTAGCAGTCCGATAAGATGCTGGCTGCAGTCCTCCTGAAGCGATGGATGTAGTTCTGTGGAAGCAGCAATCAGGTAAAAGAGTCTGGTCTTCCTCCGAAGGTCCAGTGGTAGGTAGGTAGCTCTTGTCCTCTGGAACTCCAGTGGGGGGAAAAGCTCCTCTGGGAATCCACTGGAAGAAGGCTGCTAGGGTGTTCAAAATCTCTGTTTTTATTTGGCATGGACTGCTTGGCTCCTTCCCCCCCGCCCCCCGCCCCCCCCCCCCCCCCCCCCCCCCCCCGGGCGGAGCATCTCACAATGGGATGGGGAGTCGTGAGGCAGTTCCTTGATGGGCCATTAACAGGAGATAGTCCAGGAGCGAGTTATCGATGAGTCAGGCGATAAGGCATTGTTGTGCCCAGTAACAGGAGATAGTCCGGGGGGGGGGGGGAGGCAGAGAGCACCGCCCCACCTGGTCTCAACAGCTCCTGAAGATGGTAATAGAATATTTTTTTCTTTTGGCACATTTTGCACTGTAACCCAGGACAACCTAGAACAAAACCACAGCAAAACTGTCAGTTAAAAAAGCTGTGTGTTTTAGAACCCTCTCATCACCCCTTAACACTCCGTATGAAACTGCTGACAAATAATAAAAAAAAAAAGCCCAAGCTGCATCCCAGGGCTCTCTCTACTGTGGGTGCTGCTGGAGCTTGCCCAATCCCACAGCTCTCACCTCGCACAGAAGGAGCTCCCTGGGCAGAGCCCGGGACTCATCTACCCCAGGCCCCGCCCACTGCCTTTCCAAACATCCCCAGGGGAAGGGGCCGCCGCGGGGCACAAAGGTGAGAGCGTCCGGTGCGTAGCCCACTCACTGTAGGCGGTAGCAGGAGAGAGCGCGGCAGCGCGCACCCGGAGCTGCAGTACCGTCTTTTGGTCACAGGGTGGCAGCAGGGTGCGCGGCAGCGCCGCCGGGGCTGCATAACCGCTTTTTGGTCATAGGGTGGCAGCAGGGAGCGCGGAAAGCTCCGCTGGGCCTGCAGTACCGACTTTCGGTCACAGGGTGGCAGCAGGGAGCGCGGCAGCGCCTTCGGGGCTGCAGTACTGCTTTTCGGTCACAGGGTGGCAGCAGAGAGCGCCACAAATCGGTGTCACCGCACACGCGCGTGTACCACGCCCCAGTACCCAACCCTAGTCAAATCGTGGTAGCAGAGCGCGCCGCGGGCGGCCGCCAGCGCGCATGCGCGTACCCCGGCCTGCAGTACCGCACACCCCCCACGCGCAGGCAGCACAAAGCGCCGTTTCACGCAGCACCCCCGTGCGGTCACAGCGGCGCAGCAGCACCTGCGTCTTTCTCTGACACTGGGGGTACAGGGGGACCCGGAGAGGGGTGGGGGATGACCGACACCAACGGCTCTCCCCGGCATAACCCACAGACGAGCACTCACCTGCCACAGCCCACGAGACAGAATCCATGCTCGATGCCTGCCCCCCGCCAGATCATCGACGCCGGCTGCCGCACAGCAGAGGGGTGGCAGGGCGTCCGCCAAAGGACGGTGCCATGGCTCTTGCTCGCACTCGGCTCTGCCACGTTCCCCGTCTCGGACCACGCCCGGACGGGCTCCCCAGAGCAACAACTGCCCCTTTCCCCACCGGACAGCCGTGGCAGAAAGCTTGGACAGAGACAAAGCTGGCCCCGCGGGGCGAGAGTGCTGAGCCACCGGCAGGCAAACCTGGGGGGGGGGGCGAGCTGCTGCGCAGCACCGGACACTCACAGCAAGACATCGGGAAACAAAAGGCCCCAGCCATAGTTCAGCACATTAGAAGAACAACACAGAAGCAAGGAGAGGAATTCAATAGAACGAGGGACAGGAGAGCAGTCGAACTGAAGGAGACCAGCCCGAAATACAGACACATCCTCTACAAACCAGAGTGATTTGAATACTTAACACTCCATAGAAAGACAAACAGATACGATTTCCAACCCCTTCTTAGCAGAAAAGCAACTGCTCTTGCTCATGTTTGATGCCCTTCCTTAGAGCGCTGCTGCAGAACAAGGCTGTACACCCCCATCTAGATCTATGCTTACACCTGTCTCCAAAATACACAGTTGTTAATTGACTCTGCTCCTGCCCCACCTTGTTCTATCATGTCACATGATTAGAAACCAAGTACTTCAGAGCGCTCTGTCAAAACACAGGGAAGAAACTCAGTAACATGCAGCTGCCTCTGGCTTGGAAAGAGTTAGAGAAACCCCTGACCGCTTAAGTACACCTCATACATTACATGCTGTACTGATTCGGCAGCGAGTTTAAACCGCGTTAGTCATTCTGCCAATTATACAATTTTAACTTTCTCTAGAGTTTCATATATGACAGGAAAAGATCAGTGAAATAATAGATCCCCCACATGGTTTTACTCATTAAAAAGAAAAAAAAAAAAAAAGAAATTCAAATCCCCAGGGCTGCAACAGGTAAGGCCACCGAACAGGACTGGCAGATGCACTAAGGCTTCTGGCTGTACCAAAGCACGCAGAGGAACATTTTTTAATCGTATCTCGACCGTTGCAACCAAGAATGTAAAGACCAGCGACGCCATCCACTTTTGGAACACTTGCTGTGCTTCAGTCTTTGGAAACAAATTGACTTTGCTGTTGTTTTGTTTTTCAAAAGAGGGCAAAAAGTCTCACTGCTCATGACTTCTACAGCCAAGCACACAGAGTCCGACAGGCAGTTCGTACAACGCAATTTCTTTGAAGGAGAAAGATTTCCATTCCAGGAAAATCCCTTTTCCAACTGAAATCAAAGTTACGCACTGCAGGACAACGGTCCCTGGTCCCTCAGCTTCGCTTCCAGAGGGCTGGGGATCCGCGTCCATCCTCAGCAGAAACCACATCAACTAACCTGATTACTCCTGCAGTTGCCACGTTCCTCCTCATCGCCTACAGAAAAGAAAAAAAAAAAAACACACACACCGCTGACAGTGGTAGCTGTCACACGGGTCACCACAGACCTCCTCGAAACACCCTCCTCCTCAAAAGGAACGTGGTCTTCCGCTCAACTGCTCTGCACCGATTCCCGTGTTGGACGCTGCAGCTGTCATCGCTTGCGGCCCCCCTAAGGTAGCAACAGACAGAGAAATACCGTCACGCTTGGGAGAAATCACCAGCCCCACGCTCCTCCTTGCTGCTCCTTAGCTCACCACCTCAAAAGCTCACCCAACTCCAAAGGCAGCTGCGTAACACCTGCACAAACGCACAGAAACGCTTGACCGAGCTGCCGCAGGATGCTCCGCTCTTGGACGCCGGCCCGGCTGACAACCGCCTCGCCTCCTCAGGCCGCTGGTCGGCGCGCAGCTTCGCCCCTCCGAGGCTACGTGCGTGACCTGCGAAAGCCAAAACAAAAGGCACGTGCTGAGATACCGCCCGAAACCACAGCCTGCCCGTGCCCATTCCCCTCTCCTCCTCCTCTACCTCGGCCGCCCACCCACCCTACCTCTGCCAGCTGCCGCGTTGAGGCTCCGGTACCACCTGTAAAACACAACCCATAAGGGATGCTTATAAACTTCACAAACGACACAACGCCTGAAAAGTAACTTCTCTGCTGCAGCCCACCAGTCCCAGCTCACCTCGCCCCAGCCACCCGCAGTGCCGGTACCCTGCTTCGCTCGCTACTTCGTGCCTTTGGAATACAACAAACCTACCAAGACCTGTCAGCTGCTCACACAGCCATCGGCCGCATCTGCCCGCTGACACTGCGTGCCAACCCACCTTCTTATGGCCGCTCCCCCGCCCCTCCTCTAACCCTTTGGTGCACGGCTCGTCTCACTGCATCTGAAAACGGCATCGAACGAGTCACCCGGCTGCGGAGCAACAGCTTAACGGTTCCGGAGATCTCCTTTCCATGTAGGAATACCCTCTAGACTCCAACAACAGCCAGCCAGCCATCACAGAAAACCAAAGCCAAAGCAACACCTGGCCCTACGCGTACGACCCTTAGCACCTTCCACCCCGGAAGTCAAATGCCACGGCCCCTGACGAAAAGATACGGCCGCGGCCGCAACCGCAACGGTGGACGCGCGAGAAGCCGGGCCCCAAGACCCAACATCCACAGGACGCGGAGAAGTCGTCGTCCCAGAAGAGGGCTCCGTGAGAACAGACCGCTCGACAGCGGATACCCCAGCGCATCCTGGACCACTCGTCACCTTCTCGGACACGAGACGTGCTGGACAGATCTGTGTGTGGAGCTTCTCGCGCGAGACGGGGAGCGCTCGGTCGGCGGTACCCCGGTGAGTCGAGGAGCACGAGACCCTCGGTGCGGCTACCGATGCGCCCGCCTACCGCAAAAGAATAAACCTCCGGAGCATCGAGACCTCATTAATGTGCAGTATAGCGCACACGGAACAAGCACCACCGACCGCCTCCTTACCACTGAACCCCTCAAGGAATCACAGCGGCGGTCAGCTGACGGAAAAACCACGGCGGCTGAAAGATCTAACACAGGCACCTTACAACCACAGAAACCGGTGCTAAACACACAACAGGTGAAAAACTACACGGAAACGTAACTGCTGTGACCGGCACTACGACACGTCTCATCAGGCGCGTCATGAAAAAGTCAGAAACGGAGTAATGGGAAGGCTCGCGTGCCCGGGCCTACGACAGAAGACAGACCCTGGCTGGAGACTGTTACCAGCGCAAAGAACGCAGACCCTCTTCTCTGAGAAGTTCTGGGGAAGATGCCTTCTCGAGAAACTCTCAAGCTCCGTATACAGGCGAGTACAAGATGCTCACCCTAACCCTCGCTGGACAATTTCACCATCAGTCCTATTAAGAGAGAAAAAAGAGCATAGATCAAGACATCAGCAACTTACACAGCACACAGTAAAAACGGTGGGGAAAAAAAACAAGGTTCCATCTCCCATAGTCAGGAATTCCAAAAAAATGCAATGCATCTAAAATTTAAAAAAAAAAAATGGCAGGCTATTAAACCATTTTGCCACCCCCAAACCCTCAGCGGAAAACCGCCAGCCTGAAACAACAAAAACAACTGCATAAAAGGGTACTTCCTACTATGCCTACAGCCGAACCTCGGCCGGTCTCGAAACTCTTCCCTCACACCGACGCCTCCGCTTCTTGCCGTGAGCAAACCCCCGACGCCTGCGCAGCCCAGCCGGCTCCAAGAGCTGCCGCCAGCGACCAGACCAGCGGAGCGCCCGCACCGCAGCAGCCCCGGAGCAGAACGGGCTCCCTGTGCAGAGGCCAGGGCTCGTACACCCGGGGCCCTGCTCACCACCCTTCCTGCAATCCCCTGGGAAAGGGGCTGGGGCGACCCCCAGCAGACACAAGGGCGGCCGGAGGAGCAGCGGGGAGTTTCCTCACCTGCCTCCGTGTCACGGGGTACAAAGCACTGAGCAAAGACAGCGACCCGTACCGCAAAGGCCGACACCTGCTCTTCTACTGCAGGTATCTGCGGCACCAGCAACGTGACCGGGCAGGGAATTAAACTAACGGAACCGCTTTAACTGGGAGAATAAGGACACAAACCTGAGCCAGGTGCAGTCAGCAACATCCCCGGGGAGGAACCGGCAACCAAGTCCTCAGCGCTGCCCCTGGGAGACACAAAGAACGGCCAACTGTTGTCCACAGCGACGGCCACCCCTTTCCCCAGGCAGGAACCCCTCCTTCTGCAGGAGCTCCTGGAGACGCCCCCTCCTGCCCCAGACCGTTGCCAACGGCACCCGTGCTTATGGGGCAATAAAGCACGTTCACGGGTCAGCTTGCTGCTGCGAGGGCAGGGTCTGGGGTGGTCAGGGGCTACGGGACAGGTGCTGGAGCTGTGGGCAGCTGCATGGGGCGCGCAGGCTGGAGCACTTTTCCAGGGGGTGGGAAGGCCTCCAGGTGCCCGGAGGCAGCCATCTGCCCCTCTTCCTCCTTCCTCTCCACCAGCTCACAAAACCCCTGGGAGCTGCCCTGACGGGGCCCGACGTCTGCTGTCGGCACTCTCGGGCAGGCGTGCCCTAGCAGCACCATCCCCTGGGGCTGCGGCCCCATGACACAGAGCGGCCATCGCCATCAGCCTCGCTGGCTCCCTCCGGGGCTCCTCCGGCACCAGCCCGCAGCTGCAGCCATGGCCCCTTACCCCCGCTGTGTACCTGCTCCCCTGGACTCTCTGACCGCTGCTCAGCAAGTACAAAGGAGACAGAGCGAGGGTTTATTTGCAAACCCATCTAAGTGCGAGGAACACGCCTGCTCTGGGGCTCAGAGCCCGTCCACTCACCCTTCCCTGGGACCGCTCGGCAGTCCACGCTGGGGCAGCAGGTACGGAGAACGAAAACACAGCCATGGGGAGCTGGGCAGAGGAACAGAAAGAGAAAAATAAGGTGAGGGAGAGGAACTGAGGAGCAGAGAAAGAGAGGTACCGGGAAAAGAACAGAGAGGGGGAGACACAGATAAAGAAAGGACACAGAGTCCTGGTCTGTGGAAGGAAAACGGGGTCAGGGAGCCAGGCGGGTGAAAAGAGCACGCCCACCAGCCCTGTGCCCAGGGGGCAGCAGCGGCCTTTCCTCACGGGGAAGTGGCAGCGGGCACGGCGGCCCCATCCCACAGGCCCTGCAGCATCGCGCGGCCGTTACCGGCGGCGCCCGCCGGCAGGACAGCCTGCTGCTCGCCGGATGCAGCGCTGAGCATGGTGCCCGAGCCGGACGCCCGCAGGCAGCCATGCGGCCCTGGCAACGAGCCCACAGCTCGTGCGGCGGCTGTGGCGAGGGCTGGGCCGTGCCGCAGGAGCGGGGGGCCATCACTCGACCCCCGCAGCGCAGCACCTCCTCCCCTGGGCTCCCTCACAGCCCCTCGCCTGCTGTGAAGGGACTGCAAACGCAGCTGGGAGGGCAAAGGAGACTGCGAACGTTTCTTCAGTCACGCAGGTAGCGGATGCAGCGAGAGCGCCTGAGGCAGGGAACAGGATGGCGAGAGAAAGACAGGGACAGGGAGCCCGACAGGTGGAGAAAGAAGCAGCAGGGAGAGAAGAAGAGAGGCAGCAGATAGAGGGAGAAGGGAGCAGGGCAGAGACTGACAAAGGAGGACGGAGACGCAGGACAAAACTGGGACAGGCAGCACGACAGAGAGGAAGGAAAGAAGAACAGGGGCAGGAAGCTGGACCGAGACACATGGAGAAAGACAACAAAGAACAGGGCAGAGAGGGAGGATGAAACAACAGGGACAGGGAGCCAAGACAGCCAACGATGGAGGGGAGGGGCGGGGGTGGGGGGAACAACAACACGGTACAAACCACAGAGCTACACACTACAGGTGGAAGAATTAAAAAATAGAGCCGGGGAGCCAGGAAAAAAAAAAAGCTGGAGAGCAAAAAGTATAGCGATTCATACAAAAAGGGAGGGAATATTAAAATAGCGTCATCAGGGAGCCAGAGAAAGCGAGACGGAGAAAGGACAAAAGCAACAGGCTACAGGGCAGAGAGGGAGGAACTCATGAGCAGCAACAGAGCTCCGGCCAGAGAGAGACAGAAAAAAGTACAAGACTGCAGGGGCTGCAGGGCAGAGAAGGAAGAATTGACCAACAGGGACAGGGGACCAGACAGAGCGTGATCGAGAACAGAAAAAAACAGCAGCGGGCTACAGGGAAGAGGAATTCAAGAGCAGGGACTGGGAGCTGGACAAAGAGACAGAAAAAAAAAAAACAAACCACGAAACAGTGATGGGCTATGAGACAAATAAGGAGGAAAGAAAAAACAGCAGCAGGGAGCCAGACAGAAGAGACTGAGAAACACAGACAAATAGCCTGGGGCTATGGGACAGAGAATGTGGAATGAAAAGGCAGAGAGAGGGAGCCAGACAGAGAGCAGGGGGAAAACCCAGACAGGCTACGGAGGGGCAGAAGAAGGAATTAAAATCTGGGGACAGAGAGCTGAACAGAGAGGGATGGCGACAGCAGGGAATAGCAGCGGGTGCAGGAGTAAGAGGGAGAAAATAATCGATAGGGACAGGGAGCTGGATACAGAGGGTCAGAGAAAGGTGAAAATAGGGGTAGGGTAGAGGGCAGAGAGTAAGAATTAAAAAATGGGGGCACTGAGACACAGAGATGGAGAAAAGAAAAAAGCAACAGGCTACACAGCAAAGGAGGAGGAATTAAAAAACACGGACAGGAAGTGCGAAAGTGAGAAGGGGCTGGGGGGGGGGGGTGGGCCGGGGACTCCAGGACACACGACTCCTGACAGGCAACAGGACAGAGAGGGAGGAATTAAAAGGGAGGGACTGGGAGCTGGGAGAGGGGGAGAAAGAAAAAGAATCACGGCACACTACAGGGCTGAGAAGGAAGAAACTGAACAACAGGGACAGGGAAACGGCCAAAGAGAGCCCAACGAAAGAAAATGTGCCGATGGGCTACAGGACAGAGAGGGAGGAGTGAAACAACAGGGAGCCAGAGCCAGGCACAGAGAGATCGAGACAGAAAAAACAGCCAGGAGCAACGAGGCAGGGCAGGGGTGGGGGGAAGCTGCGAGGATCTGGAGCCAGACAGAGCAACAGCAAAAGAAAATGACAGCGACAAGCTCCAGGGAGGAGCGGGAGGAATGAAAAGACAGAGATGAGGGGCCGGACCCAGTGTGACACACGCAGGAAGCACAGCAACAGCTGGAGGGCAGAAAGGGAAGAATTAAAACACAGGTACAGGGCGCCAGAGGTGGAGTGGGGAGACAGATAAAGGGGGAGAGGGCAGACAGAAAGACAGGCTACAGGGAGAAGCAGGAGGAATTAAAGAAATGGGATCCACAGCCGGACAGAGAGAAGGAGAAAGCAGTACAATCACCACAGGCTACAGGGCCCAGAAGGAAGAAACTGAAAAACAGGGAAGCGGGAGCCGTCCAGAGAGAGATATGAAGAAAGGGAAGATAGCGGGGAGCCGCCACACGGCAGCAAGGGAAGGATTAAAAAGATGGGGCAGGGAGACGGACAGGGAGCGATGGAGAAAGAAACAAAGCCCCTTGATGGGCTACAGGACAGAGAGGGAGCAACTGAAGACTCGGGGAAAAGGAGCAGGACAGAGAACGGAAAACCAGTGACGGGCCACAGGGCAGAGGGAGGAACCACATATGTGGGGAGAGGCAACTGGCCAGAGAGAGATGAGGACAGACAGATAACAGCAGTGGGCTACAGGGCTGAGAGAGAGAAACTGAAAAACGGGGACCGAGAGCCGGGAACAGGAGACACGCAGAAACACCAAATCGCAACAGGCCACAGGACAGAGAGGGAAGAAATAAACATCTGGGACCAGGAGCAACCTACAGAGAGACGTCGGGAAACGGAAGTTTCAAGAACAATGCATACGAGGCAGAGAGGAAGGCATTTTTAGAAGTGGGTCAAGACAGGGACAGGGAGCCCAACAGAGACAGAGAGAACAAGAAAGCAACAACGGGCTGCGAGACAGACAGGGAGGAATTGAAAAATCCCAGCAGGGAGAGACGGCAAAAGGAATGAAATCGCAACACGAACTTCGAAAGCGACAGGCTGCAGGGCAGAGAGGGAGGAATTTTAAAAAATCCGGATCTTGTGCTGGACCAAGAGAGACCGAGCAAATAAAAATGGTGAGGCCTAAAAGGGCACACAGGAAGGAATTAAACAACAGGGACAGAGAGCCAGACAGAGAAAAGTCCTGACAGGCTTCCAGAGAGAGAGGGGAATTTAAAATTAGAGACCAGGAGCTGGACAGAGAGAGACTGAGACAGGGGAGGGATAAAAAAAAAAAAAAAAAAAAGACGGGGGCGGGCAAGGGGGAAATCACAGCACCATGTGAAAGACAGGGGGCCAGGGGAGGGGGATAGGGAGGGCCTGGGACACACAAGTGGGGCGATGGGGCCCCGAGGGCCCAGGACTCACCGCATCCCTTGTTCTCAGTGCTGCCAGGAGAATTTGCCCGTTCAGACGCTTCCTTCTCTTCCTCTCCTCCCTTCCTCTTCTGCAGCTCCGGTCACATGGTGGTTCTCCACCTAAAAGATTACATGGCTGTCTCAACTCTTGCGAGACAAGGCTTCCTAGACATGTAGCCTCGCTCGTTCATGCGTCACACGGCCGTACCACGCCGTGGGTTACGCACATGGACTCTCCGCTTGCCTGCGGTGGGAGGCAGCTGCCGGCCGGCCGGCCTCTGATTCCTTCTTCTTTACCTTTCTCTGGCCTCTCCAGCTTCAGCCGCAGCAGCTCCTGTCCACTGCCCACAGCCAGCAAGCGCTCCGCCCGCCCCTTTTTGCCCCCACGCCGCGACGAGAGCGAGGTCAGGCAGAGACAACCCAGGCAAGACCGAGGCGGGTGCAGACAACAGCATCCTCAGGGGAGGAAGAGACACCTGTGCCCTCAGTGCAGCCTCTGGGAGACAAGGAGAATCAGTGACCATTATGATCGTAGATCATCCCCGGCCAAATCGCCTCCTTCCACAGCAGCTTCTGGAGATGCCACTTTTTCCCTGCACTGCAGCTAATGGCATCCACGTTAAGGCAGAATCAAGTGCATCCGAGGGCCAGCTTGCTGCCATCACAACAGGATGACCTGGGGAGACAGGCTGCAGGGGAGGTGCTGGAGCTGGAGGCAGCTGCGCGGGGCCAGCGGGGCCGGGGAAGGCTCAAGGGGAGCTCTGGCGAGTTGGGAAGGCACCCGGCGCCTGGAGGGGCGTCCGCCTCCTTCCCCTCTTCCCTCCCACCAGCTCCCGGGAGCTCCCCGGGGCTGCCCGCCGCAGCACGGGCCTTGAGGCTTCCCGTCCCGCCACCCCCGGCGGCCAGCGGCCAGCAGAGACTCCCGCACCAGCCGAAGGAGCTCGCTCGCCTCACCGCCGGCCTCGCCCCTCACCCGCCGCCATGCTGCTCTCGCGCACCGCGCATGCGCGAGCCGCCGCCGGCGCGCCGGAAGGTCCACGCCCGGCGCGCGACCGCCGCGCTGCGGGACCGCGCTTTGGCCGCGCGGCAGCAGCGCCCGCCGGGCGGCGCGTGCCCGGGGCGGCCCCGACGCTGCAGCCCCGCGCGTTGCGCGCCGAGCGCCCGCCGGCCCCGCGCCCCTGGGGCGGGAGGACACGCCCCCGGCGGGGCGGGAGCGGGGAAGGGGCGGGTCTGAGCTTGGGCTGGGGGCGAGGGGCAAGTCGGCGGGTGCAGGCGGCACCCGAGGGGCGGTGGGAGGGCGGTGCCGAGCATGGTGGGGCGGAGGGGGCACAAGGTCGGAGGGCAGGGGGTTCGGGGGCACGTCCCGCAAAAACCTCGCATGGGGCAACATCTCCATGGGAATCACTTGCGGGGGGGGGGGGGGGGGACGGGACGGGACGACACGACGGACGACAGGGATGGGGGGGGCGGGGGCGGGCAGAACAGCGGGGAGGAGACCCTCTGGGCCCCGGACTCTCCCCACCGGACAGCCCCGGCTGCAGCACCCGCAGGTCCCCGCTGGAGACAGAGCCAGGAGCCTCCGGCCGCAGGGCTGGCGCCGCCGGGCGAGCACGCTGAACGGCCGGCAGGCAAACCTGGGCAGGGGGAGCTGCCGAGCAGCACCAGACACAACACGGCAGCTCAAGAACAAAAATCCCAAGTTATGTCTCAGCATATGAGAAAAGTAACACAGGAGAAAGCAGAAGAATTCAGTGAGAATGAGGGATAGGATAGCAGTTGAGCTAAAGGAGGTCAGCTCAAACTACAACACATCTGTTCAAAGCCAGAGCCATCGGTACGCTTAAAAAAAAATTTAAAAAAAAAAATCAATACTAAGACTCATCAATACAATTTTGAAAGCATTCTCAGCATAAAAGCAAACACCCTTGATAGTGCTGGAAAACGTCTCGTCCCTTTCTCACAGCACCCCTGGGGGGAGATACACACCCCCCCCCCCCCCCCCGCCCGTGAGACCGCATGAAGACCTCGTACCATCCTCGGACTCACCATAACAGCTACAGCCCTTGCGCCACCGCCGCTGCTGCTGCATGTCTCGCTTGCTCAGTCAATAAATCTGCAGAGTGAAGTGTAAAACTCTAAATAAACATAACAAAGTCATGTTTAAAACGTTCTTTAAAGAAAGAACAAATCTCAGTCGTTCACTTTATACCGAAAAAGCACGTGGATGTTCATGTACATCCAACAAAAACGCTTACACTACCAAAGTATTTGATTTGATGTTTGCGTTAACTGCACTCACCCAGCTGCAAGCAGATACCATTAAATCACCTGTCTCCAAAATACACCGTTCCCATCCGACTGGGGGGTTTCTTGTGCATTACACCATTAGGAGGGACATCTGGGCAGCTGCACCGCCCAGGAGAGATGCCACCAAATGGCCAGGGAAATGCACCACCAAAAGCCAGACAGAAATAAAGTACTTTGGAGTGCTCCCTCCAAATATGGGGAAAACCACCCATAACATTCAGCAGCCTCTCTTTTTAAACACATAGAAGAAATACCGAATTGCTTAAACACCCTCTTCAATCGTACCCTGAAGCTCGCGGGCGGTTACAGTTTAAACAAGGCAAGTTCATTTGTATATTACACAACATGAACTGTTTGGGGTTTTTTCCTATCAGAAATGAAACTTATAAAAAATTAGTAAGATAAGAGATCCCCATACTATTTTACTTTGGGGGACACACACACACACGACACACACACGGACGGGACGATGACGGACAGGGATGACGACACAATGCAGAAATCAACTACCCAGTTCTGCAATGCTTAAGGCTACCAAACAGGACTGGAAGATTTGCCAGAGAGAGGTGGGGGGAAAAAACCCACCAAACAAGCAAAAAAACCCCAAACAACAAAACAAAACAACACAACACAAAAAAAACCCCAACCCACGACCTTGATTGCTCTTAGTACAGATGTCAGTATCTCAGTCAGGTTTTCACGTACCCCTATGAGATATTTTAAACACTTAAGGACTGAAAAAGGAGAAAGCTTTTATCTGGAACACAGTCCATTTCTTCAGAACATCCAAACTCTGACACACAGTTTCTTTCCCCTTTCAGCACCACACGATTCTCACAGAATCGTTTCTCAGCAAGCACACAAAACAGAAAGCTACGCACGCTCTCAGGAAGAGCAAATAAACGGAGGGGAGTACACTTCACACAGGCACAACGTGCTCCAGAACAGATCTTATTTTGAGTGTTTCTGCTGAAGCACTTCCTATCAAAACTAGAGAAGGAGAGCTGGCACGTTCTTCACGTTCACTTTAAAGTCCGTACTACAAGTACCTGGGGAAAAATGCAGACGCACGGGGCAGATGTACCTTGTCCTTGCAGGCCACTCGGGATCCTCTGGGCCAGTCTTGTACCTCCAGGGCAGAAGAAAGGGTCACCATGGTGAAATGATGCCAGTTGATAGTCTGCTGAGAGAGGAAAAAAAAAAAAAACAAGCCACCTTTTAGCACAAAGCGGGCTAGGAATCAAAAGCTTCCTATTTCGGCGAAGGTTTGCAATGACTACAACCGAGTGGAGGAAAAAGCATTTTGCATCATCTTTGGTACAGCTGTTGAGACAGGCCACTAGAGATTTTGGTTTTCATAGAAAACTGGGTGCTTTCTGCCTTTTTTTTTTTTTTCTTTTTTTTCCTCCTTCTGACTCATTGGCAGCTTCAGTCTCACCAGAACTCCCTTCCTTAGATCGACACAGATAACTACGCACCTTTTCTCAAGCCTACACAGAGCCAGGGTTTCCTCACCCTAGACATCCCAAATCGAATACTATCCTTAAAATGTACAGCGACCCACCTGTCCTTGTCAACCGCCTCCTTGCAGAAACTGCCCCTTCACAGCTCGTCCCCGTCTCGGCGGATTGTCCTGCTGGAGGATGAAGTGCAGAAGATGCGTATCCCCACAGCATTTGTCTGTGAGGGTACATGTTCAGAAATACTCCGAATCTGTAAGACAGACAGGTGTCATTTCTGTGATTTCAATCATCAGAACTCAATTGTGAGGAAACAAACTAACGTTTAAATGAAGGGTCTGTACGCTACAGTCCTAGGAGAGGGGCAGGGGGGAGAAAGGCGTTACAAATTGGAAAAAAAAAAAAGGGCATGATTCGGAGCTCCCAATCATGACGGAGCGGTGGGGACAGTAACAAAAGCAAAGACAAACAGCAGCAACGTTAAGTGAAATCCAGCTTTAATTCTGATCACGTCTTTAAGAGACTCCCCAAGTCTATACCTCAGTCCTACGAAGGACTAGTTCTTTTTTTTGAAGGACAAGCTTTTTTTTTTTTAACACATAAAAGTCCCAGACTGAGGGCTCCACGGAATAGCATGTGGACTGAACCACAGGACAAGCAGTCATCAACACTCTAATGAAAAAACCAAATCGACTATAAACCAAGTTTAAACATCACTGTCCATCCTGTGTCTTTGGTTACATTTCTACCGGCATCTAGGTGCTCAAGAGTTCACTGTCCTCACACCACAGGTTACTGACAATGTACTCGGGCATCTAAAAATAAAAAGCCATCTCCACCCCACCCATAAAATCAGGGTGAACCACGAGAAGAGAAACTCTCAAGGCGGCAACAGGCAGCTCTGCACTTACCACGGAGGAAAGTCTGTTCCTCGGCCCGGAAAAAAAAACCACTCTCGACTCCCAAGAGACCTCCCGGGGAACGAACCGTGCTCCATTAACGGCGTTTTGTCTCCAGCTTCTCTGCCCCGGGCTTGGGTGGGGAGGGGCGGCGGGGCCCTTCCACTCGCCCTGGCCCCTCCGCGCTCCCCCAGCCCCACGTGGGCCATCGCCCAAGCACCGACCGCATCCGCCCGCGCGGGATCTCCCTCGTGGGACGCGGAACGCGACGCCGGGAAGAGGCGGCGGAACAGGAACCTCTTGGTCAGGTCGCCCGGCCAGCGGCGAGAAGACCGAGCAAGGTTCTGCCCGAGGGGCCGGGCAGGGCCCCCTGGAGCCCCAGCCGGCCCCTTTCCGTCCCCTTTGCCCGGCACCGAGCAGGCCCCGCCGCCCCGCCCCAGACACCGGCGAGCACCGCCCGGCCCGCTCCGGCGCACCGGCAGGGCAGCCCGGCAGCGCCGCGCCCCGGGACCGCCGCTCCCGCCGTGTCGCGAGAGGCGCCTGCCCGGCTTCCGGCCCTGCGGGGACATCGCCCTCCCCACCCTCCCCCCCACGGCGCGGCTCCCCCCCGCTCCTTCCCACACGGCGCGGCTCCGCCCGCAGCCCCCCCCCGCTCCGCGCCTCCGACACGGGCCCCGCCGGCCTGGCCGCCCGCCTCACGGCTTTCCCCGGGACCCACCGGTCGATCGCCCGCTCCCCACTCACCCGCTCCCCCGGCGGAGCCCGAGCCAGAAGAGCCCCAGCCGCAGCCCCAGCCCCGCAACGTTCGGTGACCGCGCCGCTCCTGCCGCGACTCGCACTGCCGGGCGGTGCACCGGAGAGTGCAGGAAGCCACGCGCCCCGGAGGGGCGGGGAGAGAGGCGGAAGTGACGCTTCCGGCGGCGCGACAGGATGCAGGAACACGCGCCCACCAGGACGGGGGGATGCGGCAAAGCGCGCCCCCTGCCGGGCGGGGGGAGCATGGAAGACACACCCCTGGGCGGGCGGGAGCACCGCTGGGCAGCGCCAAAGCACGCGCACCAGGGGCGGGAGAAGGGAGCGGGACGGCACCTCCGGGCCGCCGCCGACCAGGAGACCCCGCGCACCCGCCGAAAGGGATGACTCGCTCGCCTCACCGGTGGCCTCGGCCCTCCCCCGGCGCGCCGCCGTGCTGCTGCCGGGCACGCGTTTGCCCGGCACGCGCTTGCCCCGCCCACCACCGACGCGCCGGAGGGGCCGGAGCCAGCGCGCGAACGGGCAGAGGGCGAGGGGCAGAACGGCAGCGCCGGCCCCGCGCCCGCGGAGCGGCAGCGGGGCTGCCTTACCGGGAGGCAGCAGACGGCGCCAGGCAGCCCCCGCGGTCTCGCATGGCCGCTGCGGGCGAACGGCAGCGTGGAAACAGCGAGCGACACCGCGCATGCGCGGGTCGGGGCTGCAGTACCTGCCCTTGGCCGCATGGTGGCAGCAGAGCGCCGCAAAGCGAACTGAAACGCGCAGAAAGCCCATTTAAGAAGCGCGGGCTCTGAGGAAATCCGGGGGCGATGGACAGAAAAGGCAGCGAACGTGCCCCTCCAGCCCGTGTCCGGGGCTACACGGCAACAGCTGCCCTGTCCCCCGATGACCCCTCACTAGCCAGGGAGGGGCGTCGAGAAAAGGGGAGGAGACCTGCGGGTCGAAGTGAAATCGGGTTTAACGAGACAGCACCACTACCAACAGAGGCATGCAAAGTTACACTGGGCCAAATGAACGTGCAGCAGCCACGATCGACAGGAGAGGGGTCCTCGGGAGCAAGGAGAAGCAGGGAAAGGAGAGAGCCCTGCAGGAGCCCCGCGGGAGATCCCCTTCCTCAGCAAACCTTCCCGCTTTATACTGAGCATGACACAATGGTCCGGGCTACACCTGTAGCTGACTCAAACTGCTAACAGCCTGCTGAGCATTGCTGGGCTGTGATTCTGGACCAGCCAAACCGTGACAGTGAAACACAGACAAGCAAGTCTGTAGACAGAAACTTTTAAAAGTGATGGGGATTAAGGAAATAAGGGAAAAAAATAAAAATAGTAATGGAGAAGTAGAAAGAAAAATCTATAAAGCAAAGGCACTGAAGAAAAAGAAAAAGTTAAAACTTAAGATATCAAAAAGCAAAGAGTAGATGTAGAAAATACAGTGTAAGCAATAGGGATTAGGGAAATAAAGGGGAAAGATATAAAAATACAGAAAGTGACAGCCAACAAAAATGGAGACAGAGAAAGAAAAATTTAAAAGGATGGTGGTAAGGAAAGATAAGGCATAATTAAAAAATAAAGACAGGATGTGGGATAAAAGTAGATAGAAATCTTTAAGAGCAACAGGGTACAAGAAACAGAAATAATTTAAAAATAGGGTTGGGGAGGTGGATAGAAGAAAATTGAGGAAGAATTTTTTTTTTTTTTTAAGTGAGAGCATACAGGACAGAGAGAGGAATTAAAAAAGGAGGGACAGGGTGCCAGAGGGAGGGAAAATGAGAAAGAGAAATTGCAATGCAGTGAGGCACAAGAAACACGGGAAAGCATTAAGAAATTGGGAGAGGGAGCCAGAAAATGGGACACCATGAACAAGAGAGGGATGGAGAGGGGGACAAGGGTGTAGAGAGGAGAGCTGAGAGATTGCACCAGAAAATAGGGACTGAGAGACAAATGGGAGAGATGGGGAGTGAGGCAGAAGGGACTGACGAGACAGAGGCAAAACAAGGGCCAGGGACAAATTCTAAAGCAACAGGGGAAAAGAAACATAGGCAAGAAATTAAAAATAGAAACAGGGAGCCAAATAGAAACACATGTAGAACAAATATTTCAAAAAGCGATGGAGTACGGGAAACACAGGCAAGAAATAACACATGGGGGCAGGGTGACAGATGGAAGAAGCAAAACTGAAGAAGTGGTTGGGTAGAGGACACAGAGGGAAGAATTAAGAACTAGAGACAGGGAGATGGACAGAGGGAAAAGCAGAAAGAATATTTTAAATGTGAAAGGGTACAAGAATTAAAAGAATAGGTATATGGACCTGCGTAAAGGGATGCAGGCAAAAATGTGAAAAACAACAGGAGACGAGAAACATAGGCAAGAAATTAAAATTAGGTCAGGGAGGGGGAGAGCAAGAGAGAGGTTGCAAGAAAATTTAAAAAGCGACTGGGTTCAAGAGACTTAAGTGAGAAGTTAAAAGACAGGAACGGAGAGGTAGAAACTTTCAAAAGCGATGGGGTACAAGAAACATGCAAGAAGGAAAAAACAGGAACAGAGAGCCCAGTAGAAGCAAACTGCCATGGGTTGACCTTGGCTGGCTGTTGAGTGCCCACCAAGGTGCTCCATCACTTCCTTTCCTCAACCAGAGGAAGAAAATACAACAAAAGCGCCAGTGGAAACCCACCACACTTCCCACAATCAACAGGGACCTGGATAAATGGAGGCAGGGAGAGAGGGAGACCTAGAAATGCCCTTTTCACAAGCAAAAGAAACTTTACAGCAAACTGAAGTCACATCCACTTCCTGTCACCCCAGTTTTGGCAGGAGAGCATAAAGGGCCTTTAATCCTCAGTAGTCCCAGAGTTTCAGGAGCTTGCCCAATGATTGCTGGAAAGTCAGTGTCATAGGGAAGACCAGAGCCCCATTGCTAGTCCCTGCTCTGACTGGTCTGCTAACATGAATGAAAAGAGACTCAAGCAACTAAAACAGTTCATAAAATAAAACCAACTTAGAAAGATGTCCAAAGAGGAACAAATCTGAAGTAAGGAAAATCCGACAGTGAAGCACTTATCATATGCAGCTGTAGTGCACAGTTGATTTTAAGGACTCCAGAATTAGGACTGCAGTGTGCTGTGTTGATCAGCATGCGACACACTGGCAAATCACATTGAGTGCACTAGAAATCTTTTTGCATGTGCACTTGCCTTTTGGTAATAATCATATTTCACACAATAAGTGCAAAGCCTTTGGTCTTTTGCACGTGCATTGATGTGGCTTGTGCTTGCTTTGGTACTGCACGCCTGTTTCTTGTGTCATGCTGAAGTACAGCAAAACACTCGAGTATCTTTTTTAAGAACAAAGCCAATCAGATGCAAATTTGGACACAGGCATATGCATCTTTTTGAGTCAGAGTTAAGCAGACGTGTATGCTTTTCAGTGATGCAGTTATTCCCTCTGCTTTGCCTGATGCCATGAAGCTGCCTGCTTAATCCAGCGCTTTTATAAACTGTATTTTTCAGCTCCACTTTGACACCACCAGTCATTATAATCTGTTTTAAACATGTATGCTGATTAATCCAAGGTGTCTTGTTTGCAGCAACCTAGAACTTTGAATCTTATTCTCTAACTTAATCTCCTCATTAATTTTGAGGCTTAATTTTGGAATACAAATGACAGTGAGCAGGAGTGAGCCATGGAAGATGCCAGGCACTGCTTGCTGGCATAGGAAATGGTCTCCCAGTGGAAGCCTTGAGCCATCTTGCAGGTTGCTGCTTAGACTCTGGTAGCCTGGTACCTGTCAGAGGAAGGGGAAAGAAGCACATCCTAACAGCTGGACATGTATCCTGGTGGTCTGTCGTAGTCATCAAGATTCCAAGCCTAAACCTGGGAATGTGCCGAGAGCTGATGGGTTAAGCTGGTGGTTAGGATGGCATGCTGCCTTATGAATGGTGCCAGTGTTACAAGTACTTCTTTTATTATAGGAGTACTGAGAGTTCCCAGTTATGCTGGATGCTGCCCAGTAATTCATGGGGTAAAAAATAGTCCACGACCAAAACAGCTGACCACGATATTCAGCAAGACAGTCAATGGAAGGTGCTTTACTTGAGGGGATGTTATTAGCTGTATTCTGCATATAGGTGAACTGAGGTAGAGGAGGGATGAAAATTACTAGTGCAGGGAGGATGTCTCTGACAGAATGGTTGAAGCGATTCAGGCTACAGCATGAAGCAGTTATGCCTGTAGTTTTTGAAGTGTCTGGCCTGGCATAAAAAAATAGGAAAACTGCTGTCTTGAAAATGAATCCGAAAGAAACATTTCCCATCCTTAATCCATTACACCTCTACATCCAGTCTGTACACTGCATTTTGGACTCCTTTGGAACCAAATCTTGCGGGTGGTTGTTGTTAGTATGAAAGGATACTTTCTGTAATAAATTCCAAGACTGCTTCTTGCTGGAAAAGCCTGATGTGGCATCCTGTACACCACTGGCAAATCTCCTACTGACTTGGCCAGCAGGATCTCACCTGAGCCATTTTTACAAAGCACAGCATCTGGCATTGAGCAGAAGCTGGTTGATTGTTTTATTTTTTTAGCTAGTTTCCCAGTCCACTCTGGAAAAAGACCAGCCTATCAGAATCGGCAGAGGACAAGGGTATGTTAGGATGGGGCTTGGCAGAGAAAAAATGGGCAAAACATGCTGCCATGTGACCTACTGCTTGCCAGGAAAATTGATTCTCTCCCTTCCCAGAGCTCTCCCAGCTGGGATGCCAGGGAGAGGAATAGCAATGGTTTTGGCATATAAATTGCAGTGAGCACTAAGATAAGCTGAGGAAGGACTGGCATCATTTGAAGCGTGCACGTTTGTCAGAGGAATAGAAACCATAATGTTCCTCCATCGCAGATCCAATGCATCCTTGCTACAAAATTGGCTGGCTCATGAACAAACTGCCCCCGACAGCCGTAACCTCTTACTTGTCAGTACGAAATGCACACGCATGCCGCCATTCAGTTTAAACCTTAGAGAAATCTTTTGCTAAGGGCCAATTGCCAGAAGGGACAGAATTTGTGACATACTTGCTCTGGACTGAAACTCTTAAACAGTAAACACTCGTGCAGTAAACCTTTCTATGGGAGTCTTCTCTAAAAGAAGGCATTTTGCAGGTAATTGGGAAATGGAGAGTCAGCAAGAGGATGAGCAAATACCTGCTGCAAAAAAAAGCCTGCCACATTTTTCCTCTAAAAATTCCAAGTGTTCCCACGTGCTTGCCACCTGGCTGTCTGTGAAGGTCATCTGTTTGCAGGAAGACAACAGACTCTGTGGGAATCAGGTATGTGTTGGCTCCTCTCTGAGCTTCCCTATTTGCCAGTCCTTGTCAGACTACCATTTGCTGAGGTGAAATGTCAGTATCTGCAAAATTCAGTCATTAATGTTGCAGAAGTAGGAGCCCTGAACTGAGTCCTCTTTGAGGTCAGACACTGTGCTTCTGCTCTGCCCCAGCAATGGCAGGAAACCAATGACTCAATACTCTCAGGAGTTTCCTCACCAGAGGGAAGCAACACAGACTGACCTGTCAGTCTGTGCACAAAAAACAGAGACAGCTTTACTTTCAGCTTTTAGCTAGAGATAGTGCTTTCTTGCCAAGCGGAAAAGGTACAGTATGAGAAGTGGTTACACATCTGCAGGCAACACTAAATTTATTCTCACAGCCCAGTTTAAGAGTAAGTGGAGTGTAGATGGGATAGACCCAGGCATACTGAAACTCCAGGTGCTCATACAACACCACAAATCACACATATCCATTCTTCCTACTGCGTGCTCTTCAGTCCTTCATTTCAGCTTCTATTCTCACTTCTTTGCTCCTTAGTTGCTTTCAGTACAGAGACCCTGAGGATCCTGCTTTATTCTCACTCCTCTTTTGGCAGTGGCAGAAGAGAGCGGTAGTGGAGAGATATAGTCTTAGTCTCGTCACGAGCAGAATTTTGGCTGGCAGGAGTACGGAGGTTGCCAGTACCAGAACTGTCCAGCATCTTTCACAGCAAGCCCTTTAGACTCTTTTGATGGCAGAGAACAAGGCCTTCGATTACTTTACAGAATTTAAGGTATGTTTTTCAAGCTGTTGAGGAGAGAAGGGGGAAGGGAGAGGCAGACTTGACCTGGGAAGCAATGTACCATAGGAGATAAATGGCCCTGCTCCAGCCAGATAAAGCGCACAAGTAACTATGTGAGAAGAAAAGATAGAAAGAGACATGGAAATCATATGTGGCTGGGGCTGGTGACAGCATTGTTCTCTGACACCTTGCTGAAAGCAGCATTCCCACAGGGAAAACATTTTCCACCCCAGTGGGTACCTATGAGAGAACACAGCAGTTGTGTCTCACTGCCTTTCTGGAAGGAAAGCATCTCTTCTTAGATTTTTTTTTTTCCCTGTCAAAGCAGAGACAGCTTCCCTGCTGGCATTGATCCCTGCTGCCCTATTGGTTTATGAAGCTTTGCCAGCGTGAGAAGAGCTATGTCTGCCATTGGAAGTTACTGCGCAATAAGGTATGATACAAATTTGCTGTGCACTAATTAATCAGCATGCTTTGTGAAGAGTGAGACTGAGGAACTGATTCCATTCAAGGGTAGTCTTACTGCATGCCAAGAACCAGACTAGCCACACACTGCTGCCCAGTGAGAGTGGTCTTCTTCCTTTCCAGTCGCCACTCTCAGTGTCACTCTCAGTGCTACCAGTTCTTTCCTGCTCTGTCCGTTGCTGACTGAGCTTACTAGCCCAGAAGAGGGCAAATCCATTTCTTTTTTGCTTGGACTGGTTTTCTGTTGGGTTGAATGATTGAATTGCCTCATGAAGTGTTCTGATGAACCCAGAAATGGCATGACACAAACAGTGGGAGTGAGGATGGTAACAGGAGACTTGGCTTTCCATCTTGGCCACAGTGTACCATTAGATTAGATCAACCATATCATCTCTCTTAACCCCATGAGTGTCTGTATAAGGAACAGGTGTAGCATATGCCGTATGCTGCACATTCATGACCTCCCTCACTCTGAATGAACTTCCTTTTAGATGGGAGTTCCTTCCTTCGAGAAGGGTGTGCTTTTCTGGTCAAATTGCAGAAGAGGATCTTTTTTTGATTACTCCTAGGTGCATTCACATTAAATTTCCGTCTTTTTCATTGTCTCCTCTGTGTTGTCGTGTACTTCAAAGGGAATGGAGGAGAAAGGCTGCTATATTGTGTCTGTTCTTCAAAGGGATAAGATCCATTATCCTTTTCTCACTTGTGTTGGCAACCAGCCAGAGTCTTAGTCTCCTGAAAACACGGGCACTGTATGCGAGTTTTATGCTGGTCCCTAAAGGCCAAGGGAGTGTGTCCTTTAGAAGACTGCTCTTAACAAATCCGTAAGCAGAGGAGTCTGACTTTGTGGACAGTAATAGGGGCATCAGCAGAGGTAAAGCTCTATCAGTAAATGATACTATAACCCAGGAGAACTTTCCAGTTGCTCCAGAGTTTCTCAAGGCCTTGAACCTTAACATGCACTTTGCCAGTTTGAGCCCTAAAAGAGAAGGAAAAAAAAACTGGCCAGTTTTACGCCGGAACAGGAGAAGCGAGTTGCCTTGTGTGTGATGGCAGTAACCAATGAGGAAATGATCAGTATGTATCTTTTCACTGAAGAAAGAGGTTTTGCAGTCTTAGAGTATGGCTTTCCAAGTTGTCCCTGTCTTGCAGACCCATCTTTCCACCTCACATGGTCTCTCTTTCTCTTGCCTGAGAGCATTGCTCTAAGTTCCTCCTTAATTCAAAGGCATTTTGATGACCAAAAAGGACACGGAAGATGTATATGGGCAAGGAGCACTTGGAATCCTTGAATCAATGTATTGTGTCTCATTGTTTTCATTACTGTCTCAATTTTGCTTTTCCAATTGGGAAGGAAGAGACAGAATGGAAAGGTAAAAATAAAATGTGTGTTGGGAAAGGGAGCTGTTGATCCCATGGGTTACTCAGAGTGCACAGCTTTGCCCTAAACCTCATTGTTATCTGGGCCGCAGGCCAAATGTTTGGCTGAAAAAAATATGCATAGTTCCAAAACACTGTGTTAATTTATGTCCTCTATTACAATACCACTGAGTAAGAGCATAATTCTTTTTAGTAAACATCTGATAGCATGATAAATACAGTCATCTTTTCAGAGAAGCTACCCTAGCTCCGGCCGTGGTATTTATCAGAGCAAGCAAGAACAGCCAAACAATTTTGCATGTCTGGTTTTCTTCTTGAGCCTGTCTCCTCTTTAGGTCAAATCACATCTTACCCAGGAAGGTTTGGATGGATACCAAAAAATAACTCCTAATTTACCTTATGTAATATCATTATCAAAATTCAGCATTTCTTAAAAACTGAAAGATGGAATCCAGGTTATGCTGTCTTTAGGTGTCTTTCCGCTCTTATACTTGCAATGCATTTAATCTCTCGAGCCTTACAGGCCTTTAGATGCAGCTGTCCAGGTGAAAAACAAGGGCAGTGACCCACGAGTTTTATAAAAACATGAAGGTAGAAGTTCTTAGTATGACAGTCCTCCGCTTCTTTCCTTCCCTTCAAAATATTTCAGAAGGGCAGAAACTATATTTGGCTTAAATTTTACTGAGGAGCTGCCTCCAAGTCCTATTTTCAAGCAATGAACGGATGTCCCTTCTTCACACAGGGTTGAAGTATAACGGTAGAATATCTCTCCTAGGTAGCAGAAAGACTGCTTTTTCTGCAGTCGAGTTTGCCAGATTGTTGCAGGTGACTGAAGAAAAGCTGGAGGTGATATCCCCTACCACTGAAACAGAAGAATCCTGAAGGGGACATCTGTCCACCACGTTTGATACCTACATGCTGATTCTCTTCTCATTCAGCTTTATACAGCCACAATTCCACTGAGCACATCGAATTAGTCTAGATTTACACCACAGATAAACAGAACCTGGATCAGATCTTTGGAACTAGACCGTTAACAGGCATAAGAACCCATGACTTTAAATCCTCTATATTACTGTGCTAAGCCTGTTTACCCTCTAGTTCAGTAGTCACAGTGAACGCAGTTGTAGTTTATGTCCTTAACAATTATGTTAGGAGGAGGAGGCAGCAAGATCTATGCTTCATCTCAGGACCAGCTTGCAGTAACCTGAGTAAATGGGAGTCATTAGAGTTACTCCAGTTTTAATTACAGTGGTGCACCTGCACAGAGAACGTGGCCCATGCTGGAAGGAACAAACTAGCTTTGCTCAAATCCTTTTGCAACTAAAGGGAAGAACCACGAGAAAATCACAGGCAATTGCTGTATGCAGCATTGCCACAGACTTCTTAGGGGGAGCTCCATGGAGGTATGCTAGCATCTGTGTGCGTAGAGCCCCTTTGAGAAAAGGCAGGCAGCTCAAGCATTTCTGGGTCCTATCCTATGAGAAGCCATGCGTCAGACTGTGTAACAGGGCCATGCATGTGTATGCCAATGCCTTGCAGCAGGGAACAGTCAATGGCTGCATCCAGAGACAGGATGCCTTTCAGTTGGGCTCCTTCAAATTAAAGACCTACTTAAACGGCACGCCTTCTCTGGCTACTCCTCAGCACAGATGCAGTTAGGCCGGTGTCCCTTCAACTACACTGGCCTTTGGGCAACAATGCTGAGCACATAACTCACTACAGGCCATCACTCCTCTCTCCTCGGTTGGCCTGGGCTGTAACTGTAGAAAGTAAACATCTTCCAGATGTTTACACCAAGTGAACATTTAGATCAGATCCAAAGTGTTAAAAAATTCCCTCAGTGATTTTGGAGTGAGACCCTCATTCAATGTAGCCAGTCCTTTGCGGCTTTACCACTTCATGTATATTTAAGAAGTGACCCATTAAATCTCCAAAGAAAGCACCCCCAATATATTCTTGTTCTGTCACCATTTGCCATTGAAATATATCTTTCAGCATACTCTTTAAATGCATTCTGGCAAAATGATACTATAGTTACGCGCGTATTTTTAACACCACAGTGCTATTAAAATACCATGAAAAGCAGTTTACTATGCAGTGGACGTAATCCGTGAACACTCAAGACTAAAAGAAAACTTTTTCTTTCCCAAATCTGAAGCTCAAATGCGCATGTTAAAGGGAACCTCTGGATCATTCAGAACTTGCCAACTAATATTAGCTTATATTTATTTTTGGTGCATTTTATGCCAGTGATTGAGTAATCACCTGTTTTATCACGTTCCATATATGCTAGCAAATAATTCGAAACAATGTAAAGCCAAATGCTTGGATATAAATTTGCTTACTGTGTTTACAGGAGTGGGTTCAATTGTTTGGATGAAGTTTAATTTGGATGATCTTGTGGCCTGTTTGATGTGCCAAATTTTCACTCTCAAACCACAGGGAAAACAATTTAGACCTTAGCACTAGAAATTGAACTATTGTACTCTAGTATTTTTGTACTAGAGCACTGGGTTGGTGTCAGAGATTTGAACCACTGGGAAAAAAAAATTATGGCAATGGATCAGTGCAGATCTGCCAGAACAGCTACACAGGTTTTTACAAAAACACACACACACATATATAAAACCATTGACATTGAGCTTTAGTGTGAAGTAAAGCTTGGAACATTTAATGGGTTATGTAATACGGTGTTATTTCCTGTCCCCATCAAATAAGACAGACTTCTTTCTTTGCTTTTCCTTTTACCATCTTATCAGGAATCTTAATAGACTTGCGGAAGCGTTTCTATTCTCTGCTTAGAAACACATGTCCCGACGTAGAGCCCAACGCACGTCCCGACGTAGAGCCGAAAGTTAGCTAACTACAGACGTAGAGCCCAACGCACGTCCCGACGTAGAGCCCAACGCACGTCCCGACGTAGAGCCCAACGCACGTCCCGACGTAGAGCCCAACGCACGTCCCGACGTAGAGCTGAAAGTAAGCTAAATCCCGACGTAGAGCCCAACGCACGTCCCGACGTAGAGCCCAACGCACGTCCCGACGTAGAGCCCAACACACGTCCCGACATAGAGCTCAAAGTAAGCTAAATCCTGATGTAGAGCCCAACACACGTCTAGACGTAGAGCCCAACACACGTCCCAACGTAGAGCCCAACACACGTCCCGACGTGGAGCCCAACACACGTCCCGACGTAGAGCTGAAAGGAAGCTAAATCTTGATGTAGAGCCCAACACACTTCCCGACGTAGAGCCCAACACACTTCCCGACGTAGAGCCCAACACACGTCCCGACGTAGAGCCCAACACACGTCCCTACGTAGAACCCAACCCACGTCCCAACGTAGAGCAGAAAGTAAGCTAAATCCTGATGTAGAGCCCAACACAAGTCCCGAAGTAGAGCCCAACACACGTCCCGACGTAGAGCCCAACACACGTCCCTACGTGGAACCGAACCCACGTCCCGACATAGAGTAGAAAGTAAGCTAAATCGTGATGTAGAGCCCAACACAAGTCCCGAAGTAGAGCCCAACACACGTCCCGACGTAGAGCCCAACACACGTCCCGACGTAGAGCTGAAAGGAAGCTAAATCCTGAAGTAGAGCCCAACATACTTCCCGACGTAGAGCCCAACACACTTCCCGACGTAGAGCCCAACACACTTCCCGACGTAGAGCCCAACACACGTCCCGACGTAGAGCCCAACACACGTCCCTACGTAGAACCCAACCCACGTCCCGACGTAGAGCAGAAAGTAAGCTAAATCCTGATGTAGAGCCCAACACAAGTCCCGAAGTAGAGCCCAACACACGTCCCGACGTAGAGCCCAACACACGTCCCTACGTGGAACCGAACCCACGTCCCGACGTAGAGCAGAAAGTAAGCTAAATCGTGATGTAGAGCCCCACACACGTCCCGACGTATAGCCCAACACATGTCCCGACGTAGAGCCCAACACACGTCCCGACGTAGAGCCCAACACACGTCCCGACGTAGAGATGAAAGTTAGCTAACTACAGACATAGAGCCCAACACACGTTCCGACGTAGAGCCCAACACACGTCCCGACATGGAGCCCAACACACGTCCCGACGTAGAGCTGAATGTATGCTAAACCACCACGTAGAGCCCAGCAAACGTCCCGACGTAGAGCCCGACAGACGTCCCAACGTAGAGCTCAACACACGTCCCGACGCAGAGCCCAACACACGTCCCGACGTAGAGCTGAATGTAAGCTAAACCCCGACGTAGACCCCAGCACACGTCCCGACGTAGAGCCCAGCACACGTCCCGACGTAGAGCCCAGCACACGTCCCGACGTAGAGCTGAAAGTATGCTAAATCCTGATGTAGAGCCCAACACATGTCCCGACGTATAGCCCAACACACGTCCCGACGTAGAGCCCAACACATATCCCGACGTAGAGCCCAACACACGTCCCGACGTAGAGCTGAAAGTAAGCTAAATCCTGATGTAGAGCCCAACACACGTCCCGACGTAGAGCCCAACACACGTCCCGACGTAGAGCCCAACACACGTCTCGACGTAGAGCCCAACACACGTCCCGAGGTAGAGCCCAACGCACGTCCCGACGTGGAGCCCAACACACGTCCCGACGTAGAGCCCAACACACTTCCCGACGTAGAGCCCAACACACGTCCCGACGTAGAGCTGAAAGTAAGCTAAATCCTGATGTAGAGCCCAACACACGTCCCGACGTAGAGCCCAACACACGTCCCGACGTAGAGCTGAAAGTAAGCTAAATCCTGATGTGGAGCCCAACACATGTCCCGACGTAGAGCCCAACACACGTCCCGACGTAGAGCCCAACACACGTCCCGACGTAGAGCTGAATAGAAGCTAAATCTTGATGTAGAGCCCAACACACTTCCCGACGTAGAGCCCAACACACGTCCCGACTTAGAGCCCAACACACTTCCCGATGTAGAGCCCAACACACTTCCCGACGTAGAGCCCAACACACTTCCCGACGTAGAGCCCAACACACGTCCCGACGTAGAGCCGAAAGTAAGCTAAATCCTGATATAGAGCCCAACACACGTCCCGACGGAGAGCCCAACGCACGTCCCGACGTAGAGACCAACGCACGTCCCGACGTAGAGCCCAACGCACGTCCCGACGTAGAGTTGAAATTTAGCTAACTACAGACGCAGAGCCCGATACACGTCCCGACGTAGAGCCCAACACACGTCCCGACGTAGAGCCCAACACACGTCCCGAGGTAGAGCCCAACGCACGTCCCGACGTGGAGCCCAACACACGTCCCGACGTAGAGCCCAACACACGTCCCGACGTAGAGCTGAAAGGAAGCTAAATCCTGATGTAGAGCCCAACACACGTCGCGACGTAGAGCCAAACACACGTCCCGACGTAGAGCTGAAAGTAAGCTAAATCCTGATGTAGAGCCCAACACACGTCCCGACGTAGAGCCCAACACACGTCCCGACGTAGAGCCCCACACAGGTCCCGACGTAGAGCCCAACACACGTCCCGACGTAGAGCCCAACACAAGTCCCGACGTAGAGATGAAAGTTAGCTAACTACAGACATAGAGCCCAACACACGTCCCGACATGGAGCCCAACACACGTCCCGACATGGAGCCCAACACACGTCCCGACGTGGAGCCCAACACACGTCCCGACGTAGAGCTGAATGTATGCTAAACCCCCACGTAGAGCCCAACAAACGTCCCGACGTAGAGCCCAACACACGTCCCGACGTAGAGCCCAACACACGTCCCGACGTAGAGATGAAAGTTAGCTAACTACAGACATAGAGCCCAACACACGTTCCGACGTAGAGCCCAACACACGTCCCGACATGGAGCCCAACACACGTCCCGACGTGGAGCCCAACACACGTCCCGACGTAGAGCTGAATGTATGCTAAACCCCCACATAGAGCCCAACAAACGTCCCGACGTAGAGCCCAACAGACGTCCCAACGTAGAGCTCAACACACGTCCCGACGCAGAGCCCAACACACGTCCCGACGTAGAGCTGAATGTAAGCTAAACCCCGACGTAGAGCCCAGCACACGTCCCGACGTAGAGCCCAACACACGTCGCGACGTAGAACCCAACACACGTCCCGACGTGGAGCCCAACACACGTCCCGACGTAGAGCTGAAAGTAAGCTAAATCCTGATGTAGAGCCCAACATACGTCTCGACGTAGAGCCCAACACACGTCGCGACGTAGAACCCAGCACACGTCCCGACGTAGAGCCCAACACACGTCCCGACGTAGAGCTGAAAGTAAGCTAAATCCTGATGTAGAGCCCAACATACGTCTCGACGTAGAGCCCAACACACGTCGCGACGTAGAACCCAACACACGTCCCGACGTAGAGCCCAACACACGTCCCGACGTAGAGCTGAAAGTACGCTAAATCCTGATGTAGAGCCCAACACACGTCCCGACGTAGAGCCCAACGCACGTCCTGACGTAGAGCCCAACGCACGTCCCGACGTAGAGCCCAACGCACGTCCCGACGTAGAGCTGAAAGTAAGCTAAAAAATGATGTCGAGCCCAACACACGTCCCCTCGTAGAGCTGAAAGTAAGCTAAATCCTGATGTAGAGCCCAACACATGTCTCGACGTAGAGCCCAACACACGTCCCGACGTACAGCTGAAAGTAAGCTAAATCCTGATATAGAGCCCAACACACGTCCCGACGTACAGCTGAAAGTAAGCTAAATCCTGATATAGAGCCCAACACACGTCCCGACGTAGAGCCCAACACACATCCCGCCGTAGAGCCCAACACACGTCCCGACGTAAAGCCCAACACACGTCCCGACGTAGAGCCCAACACACGTCCCAACGTAGAGCCCAACACACGTCCCGACGTACAGCTGAAAGTAAGCTAAATCCTGATGTAGAGCCCAACACACGTCCCGCCGTAGAGCCCACCACACGTCCCGACGTAGAGCCCACCACATACGTCCCGACGTAGAACCCAACACACGTCCCGACATGGAGCCCAACACACGTCCCGACGTAGAGCCCAACACACGTCCCGACGTAGAGCGCAACACACGTCCCGACATGGAGCCCAACACACGTCCCGACGTAGAGCCCAACACACGTCCCGACATAGAGGTGAAAGTAAGCTAAATCCTGATGTAGAACCCAACACACGTCCCGACGTAGAGACCAACAGACATCCCGACGTATAGCCCAACACACATCCCGACGTTGAGCTGAAAGTAAGCTAAATCCTGATGTAGAGCCCAACACACATCCCAACGTAGAGCCCAACACACGTCCCGACGTAGAGCTGAAAGTAAGCTAAGTCCTGATGTAGAGCCCAACACACGTCCCAACGTAGAGCCCAACACATGTCCCGACGTAGAGCTGTAAGTAAGCTAAATCCTGATGTAGAGCCCAACACACGTCCCGATGTAGAGCCCAACACACGTCCCGAAGTAGAGCTGAAAACAAGCTAAATCCTGATGTAGAGCCCAACACAAGTCCCGACGTAGAGCTGAAAGAAAGCTAAATCTGATGTAGAGCCCAACACACGTCCCGACAAAGAGCATAACACATTTCCCGACGTAGAGCTGAAAGTAAGCTAAATCCTGATGTAGAGCCCAACACACGTGCCGACGTAGAGCCCAACACACGTCCCGACGTAGAGCCCAACACACGTCCCGACGTAGAGCTGAAAGTACGCTAAATCCTGATGTAGAGCCCAACACACGTCCCGACGTAGAGCCCAACACACGTCCCGACGTAGAGCCCAACACATGTCCCGACGTAGAGGTGAAAGTAAGCTAAACCCTGATGTAGAACCCAATAGACGTCCCGACGTAGAGCCCAAAACACGTCACGACGTAGAGCCCAACAACACACGTCCCGACGTAGAGCCCAACACACGTCCCGACGTAGAGCTGAAAGTAAGCTAAATCCTGATGTAGAGCCCAATACACGTCCCGACGTAGAGCCCAACACACGTCCCGACGTAGAGCTGAAAGTAAGCTAAATCCTGATGTGGAGCCCAACACACGTCCTGACGTAGAGCCCAGCACACGTCCCGTCGTAGAGCCCAACACACGTCCCGAAGCAGAGCTAAAAGTACGCTAAATCCTGATGTAGAGCCCAACACACGTCCTGACGTAGAGCCCAGCACACGTCCCGACGTAGAGCCCAGCACACGTCCCGACGTAGAGCCCAACACATGTCCCGACGTAGAGCTGAAAGTAAGCTAAATCCTGATATAGAGCCCAACACACGTCCCGACGTAGAGCCCAACACACGTCCCGACGTAGAGCCCAACACACGTCCCGACGTAGAGCTGAAAGTAAGCTAAATCCTGATGTAGAGCCGAACATACGTCTCGACGTAGAGCCCAACACACATCGCGACGTAGAACCCAACAGACGTCCCGACGTAGAGCCCAACACACGTCCCGACGTAGAGCCCAACACACGTCCCGACGTAGAGCCCAACGCACGTCCCGACGTAGAGCTGAAAGTACGCTAAATCCTGATGTAGAGCCCAACACACTTCCCGACGTAGAGCCCAAAACACGTCCCGACGTAGAGCCTAACACACGTCCCGACGTAGAGCCCAACACACGTCCCGACGTAGAGCTCAACACACGTCCCGACATGCACCCCAACACACGTCGCGACATACAGCCCAACACACGTCCCGACGTAGAGCCCAACACACGTCCCGACGTAGAGCTGAAAGTAAGCTAAATCCTGATGTCGAGCCCAACACACGTCCCCTCGTAGAGCTGAAAGTAAGCTAAATCCTGATCTAGAGCCCAACACACGTCCCGACGTAGAGCCCAACACACGTCCCGACGTAGAGCCAAACACACGTCCCGATGTAGAGCTGAAAACAAGCTAAATCCTGACGTAGAGCCCAACAGACGTCCCGACGAAGAGCCCAACACACGTCCCGACGTAGAGCCCAGCACACATCCCGACGTAGAGCCCAGCACACGTCCCGACACAGAGCCCAGCACACGTCCCGAAGTAGAGCTGAAAGTAAGCTAAGTCCTGATGTCGCGCCAAACACACGTCCCCACGTAGAGCTGAAAGTAAGCTAAATCCTTATGTAGAGCCCAACACACATCCCGAAGTAGAGCCGAACACACATCCCGACGTAGAGCCCAACACACGTCCCGACGTAGAGATGAAAGTAAACTAAATCCTGATGTAGAGCCCAACACACGTCCCGACGTAGAGCCCAACACACATCCCGAAGTAGAGCCGAACACACATCCCGACGTAGAGCCCAACACACGTCCCGACGTAGAGATGAAAGTAAGCTAAATCCTGATGTAGAGCCCAACACACGTCCCGACGTAGAGCCCAACACACGTCCCGACGCAGAACCCAAAACATGTCCCGATGTAGAGCTCAACACACGTCCCGACATGCAGCCCAACACGCGTCCCGACGTAGAGCCCAACACACGTCCCGACGTAGAGCGCAACACACGTCCCGACGTAGAGCCCAACACATGTCCCGACGTAGAGCTGAAAGTAAGCTAAATCCTGATGTCGAGACCAACACACGTCCCCTAGTAGAGCTGAAAGTAAGCTAAATCCTGATCTAGACCCCAACCCACGTCCCGACGTAGAGCCCAACCCACGTCCCGACGTAGAACCCAACCCACGTCCCGACGTAGAGCCCAACCCACGTCCCGACGTAGAGCCCAACCCACGTCCCGACGTAGAGCCCAACACACGTCCTGACGTAGAGCCCAACACACGTCCCGACGTAGAGGCCAACACACGTCCCGACGTAGAGCCCAACAAACGTCCCGACGTAGAGCCCAACACACGTCCCAACGTAGAGCCCAACAGACGTCCCGACGTAGAGCCAAACACACGTCCCCACGTAGAGCTGAAAGTAAGCTAAATCCTGATGTAGAGCCCAACACACGTCCTGACTTAGAGCCCAACACTCGCCCAGACGTAGAGCTGAAAGTAAGCTAAATCCTGATGTAGAGCCCAACACACGTCCCAACGTAGAGCCCAACACATGTCCCGACGTAGAGCTGAAAGTAAGCTAAATCCTGATGTAGAGCCCAACACACGTCCCAACGTAGAGCCCAACACACGTCCAGAAGTAGAGCTGAAAGTACGCTAAATCCTGATGTAGAGCCCAACATACGTCTCGACGTAGAGCCCAACACACAGTGCAACGTAGAACCCAACAGAAGTCCCGACGTGGAGCCCAGCACACGTCCCGACGTAGACCCGAACTCACGTCCCGACGTAGACCTGAAAGTAAGCTGAACCCTGATGTAGAGCCCAACATACGTCTCGACGTAGAGCCCAACACACGTCGCGACGTAGAGCCCAACACACGTCCCGACATAGAGCCCAACACACGTCCCGACGTAGAGCTGAAAGTAAGCTAAATCCCGACGTAGAGCCCAACACACGTCCCAACATAGAGCCCAACACACGTCCCGACGTAGAGCCCAACACACGTCCCGAAGTAGAGCTGAAAGTACGCTAAATCCTGATGTAGAGCCCAACACACGTCCCGACGTAGAGCCCAACACACGTCCCGACGTAGAGCTGAAAGTAAGCTAAATCCTGATGTCGAGCCCAACACACATTCCGACGTAGAGCCCAACACACGTCCCAACGTACAGCTGAAAGGAAGCTAAATCTGATGTAGAGCCCAACACACGTCCCGACGTAGAGCCCAACACACGTCCCGAATTAGAGCCCAACACACGTCCCAACTTAGAGCATAACACGTGTCCCGAAGTAGAGCTGAAAACAAGCTAGATCCTGATGTAGAGCCCAACACACGTCCCGACGTAGAGCCCAACACACGTCCCGACGTAGAGCCCAACGCACGTCCCGACGTAGAGCCCAACGCACGTCCCGAAGCAGAGACCAACACACGTCGCGACGTAGAGCTCAACACACGTCCCGACGTAGAGCTGAAAATAAGCTAAATCCAGATGTAGAGCCCAATACACGTCCCGACGTAGAGCCCAACGCACGTCCCGACGTAGAGCCCAACGCACGTCCCGACGTAGAGCTGTAAGTACCCTAAATCCTGATGTAGAGCCCAACACACGTCCCGACGTAGAGCCCAACACACGTTCCGACTTAGAGCTGAAAGTAATCTAAATCCTGATGTAGAGCCCAACACACGTCCCGACGTAGAGCTGAAAGTAATTTAAATCCTGATGTAGAGCCCAACACACGTCCCGACGTAGAGCTGAAAGTAAGCTAAATCCTGATGTAGAGCCCAACACACGTCCCGACGTAGAGCCCCACATACGTCCCGACGTAGAACCCAACACACGTCCCGACGTAGAGGTGAAAGTAAGGTAAACCCTGATGTCGAGCCCAACACACGTCCCCACGTAGAGCTGAAAAAAAGCTAAATCCTGATGTAGAGCCCAACACACGTCCCGACGTAGAGCCCAACACACGTCCTGACGTAGAGCCCAACACAAGTCCCGACGTAGAGCACAACACACGTCCCGACGTAGAGACCAACACAAGTCCTGACGTAGAGCCCAACACACGTCCCGACGTAGAGACCAACACACGTCCTGACGTAGAGCCCAACACACGTCCCGACGCAGAGTCCAACACTCGTCGCGACGCAGAGCCCAACACACGTCCCAACGTAGAGCCCAACACACGTCCCGACGTAGAGCCCAACACACGTCCCGACGTAGAGCCCAACACACGTCCCGATGAAGAGCCCAACACACGTCCCGACATAGAGCTGAAAGTAAGCTAAATCCTGACGTAGAGACCAACACACGTCCCGACGCAGAGCCCAACACATGTCACGACGTAGAGCCCAACAGATGTCCCGACGTAGAGCCCGACAGACGTCCCGACGTAGAGCCCAACCCACGTCCCGACGTAGGGCCCGACAGACGTCCCGACGTAGAGCCCAACACACGTCCCGACGTAGAGCCCAACCCACGTCCCGACGTAGAGCCCAACACACGTTCCGATGTAGAGCCCAACACACGTTCCGATGTAGAGCCCAACACACGTCCCGACGTAGAGTCCAACACACGTCCCGACGTAGAGCTGGAAGTAAGCTAAATCCCCACGTAGAGCCCAACACACGTCCCGACGGAGAGCCCAACACACGTCCCGACGGAGAGCCCAACACACGTCCCGACGTAGAGCCCAGCACACGTCCCGACGTAGACACAAACTCACGTCCCGACGTAGACACAAACTCACGTCCCGACGTAGAGCTGAAAGTAAGGTAAACCCTGATGTAGAGCCCAACATACGTCGCGACGTAGAGCCCAACACACATCCCGACATAGAGCCCAACACACGTCCCGACATAGAGCCCAACACACGTCCCGACATAGAGCTGAAAGTAAGCTACATCCCGACGTAGAGCCGAACAGATGTCCCGACGAAGAGCCCAACACACGTCCCGACGTAGAGCCCAACACACGTCCTGAAGTAGAGCTGAAAGTAAGCTAAATCCTGATGTCGAGCACAACACACGTCCCGACGTAGAGCCCAACACACGTCCCGACGTAGAGCCCAACACACGTCCCGACGTAGAGCCCAACACACGTCCGGATGTAGAGCCCAACACACGTCCCGACGTAGAGCCCAACACATGTCCCGACGTAGAGGTGAAAGTAAGCTAAACACTGATGTAGAGCCCAACACACGTCCCGACGTAGAGCCCAACACACGTCCCGACGTAGAGCTCAATATAAGCTAAACCTGATGTAGAGCCCAACACACGTCCCGACGTAGAGCCCAACACACGTCCCGACGTAGAGCCCAACACACGTCCCGACGTAGAGCTGAAAACAAGCTAAATCCTGATGTCGAGCCCAACACACTTCCCGACGTAGAGCTGAAAGTAAGCTAAATCCTGATGTAGAGCCCAACACACGTCCCGACGTACAGCTGAAAGTCAGCTAAGTAGAGACGTAGAGCCCAACACACGTCTCGATGTAGAGCTGAACGTTAGCTAACTACAGACGTAGAACCCAACACACGTCCCGACGTAGGGCCCAACGCACGTCCCGACGTAGAGCCCAACGCACGTCCCGACGTAGAGCCGAAAGTAAGCTAAGTCCTGATGTAGAGCCCAACACACGTCCCGACGTAGAGCCCAACACACGTCCCGACGTAGAGCCCAACACACGTCCCGACGTAGAGCCCAATGCATGTCCCGACGTAGAGCCCAACACACGTCCCGACGTAGAGCTAAAAGTAAGCTAAATCCTGATGTAGAGCCCAACACACGTCCCGACGTAGAGCCCAACACACGTCCCGATGAAGAACCCAACACACGTCCCGACATAGAGCTGAAAGTAAGCTGAATCCTGACGTAGAGACCAACACACGTCCCGACGCAGAGCCCAACACATGTCACGACGTAGAGCCCAACAGATGTCCCGACGTAGAGCCCGACAGACGTCCCGACGTAGAGCCCAACCCACGTCCCGACGTAGGGCCCGACAGACGTCCCGACGTAGAGCCCAACCCACGTCCCGACGTAGAGCCCAACCCACGTCCCGACGTAGAGCCCATCACACGTCCCGACGTAGAGCCAACCGACGTCCCGACGTAGAGCCCAACACACGTCCCGACGTAGAGCCCAACACACGTCCCGGGCCAGACTCCAACACAAGTCGCGACGTAGAGCCCAAAACACGTCCCGACGTAGAGCCCAGCACACGTCCCGACGTAGAGCCCAGCACACGTCCCGACGTAGACACAAACTCACGTCCCGACGTAGAGCTGAAAGTAAGGTAAACCCTGATGTAGAGCCCAACATACGTCTCGACGTAGAGCCCAACACACGTCGCGACGTAGAGCCCAACACACGTCCCGACATAGAGCCCAACACACGTCCCGACATAGAGCTGAAAGTAAGCTACATCCCGACGTAGAGCCGAACAGATGTCCCGACGAAGAGCCCAACACACGTCCCGACGTAGAGCCCAACACACGTCCTGAAGTAGAGCTGAAAGTAAGCTAAATCCTGATGTCGAGCACAACACACGTCCCGACGTAGAGCCCAACACACGTCCCGACGTAGAGCCCAACACACGTCCCGACGTAGAGCCCAACACACGTTCGGACGTAGAGCCCAACACACGTCCCGACGTAGAGCCCAACACATGTCCCGACGTAGAGGTGAAAGTAAGCTAAACACTGATGTAGAGCCCAACACACGTCCCGACGTAGAGCCCAACACACGTCCCGACGTAGAGCTCAATATAAGCTAAACCTGATGTAGAGCCCAACACACGTCCCGACGTAGAGCCCAACACACGTCCCGACGTAGAGCCCAACACACGTCCCGACGTAGAGCTGAAAACAAGCTAAATCCTGATGTCGAGCCCAACACACTTCCCGACGTAGAGCTGAAAGTAAGCTAAATCCTGATGTAGAGCCCAACACACGTCCCGACGTACAGCTGAAAGTCAGCTAACTACAGACGTAGAGCCCAACACACGTCTCGATGTAGAGCTGAACGTTAGCTAACTACAGACGTAGAACCCAACACACGTCCCGACGTAGGGCCCAACGCACGTCCCGACGTAGAGCCCAACGCACGTCCCGACGTAGAGCTGAAAGTAAGCTAAATCCTGATGTAGAGCCCAACACACGTCCCGACGTACAGCTGAAAGTCAGCTAACTACAGACGTAGAGCCCAACACACGTCTCGATGTAGAGCTGAACGTTAGCTAACTACAGACGTAGAACCCAACACACGTCCCGACGTAGAGCCCAACGCACGTCCCGACGTAGAGCCCAACGCACGTCCCGACGTAGAGCCGAAAGTAAGCTAAGTCCTGATGTAGAGCCCAACACACGTCCCGACGTAGAGCCCAACACACGTCCCGACGTAGAGCCCAACACACGTCCCGACGTAGAGCCCAACGCATGTCCCGACGTAGAGCCCAACACACGTCCCGACGTAGAGCTAAAAGTAAGCTAAATCCTGATGTAGAGCCCAACACACGTCCCGACGTAGAGCCCAACACATGTCACGAAGTAGAGCCCAACACACGTCCCGGGCCAGACTCCAACACAAGTCGCGACGTAGAGCCCAAAACACGTCCCGACGTAGAGCCCAGCACACGTCCCGACGTAGAGCCCAGCACACGTCCCGACGTAGACACAAACTCACGTCCCGACGTAGAGCTGAAAGTAAGGTAAACCCTGATGTAGAGCCCAACATACGTCTCGACGTAGAGCCCAACACACGTCGCGACGTAGAGCCCAACACACGTCGCGACGTAGAGCCCAACACACGTCGCGACGTAGAGCCCAACACTCGTCCCGACATAGAGCCCAACACACGTCCCGACATAGAGCTGAAAGTAAGCTACATCCCGACGTAGAGCCGAACAGATGTCCCGACGAAGAGCCCAACACACGTCCCGACGTAGAGCCCAACACACGTCCTGAAGTAGAGCTGAAAGTAAGCTAAATCCTGATGTCGAGCACAACACACGTCCCGACGTAGAGCCCAACACACGTCCCGACGTAGAGCCCAACACACGTCCCGACGTAGAGCCCAACACACGTCCGGACGTAGAGCCCAACACACGTCCCGACGTAGAGCCCAACACATGTCCCGACGTAGAGGTGAAAGTAAGCTAAACACTGATGTAGAGCCCAACACACGTCCCGACGTAGAGCCCAACACACGTCCCGACGTAGAGCTGAAAACAAGCTAAATCCTGATGTCGAGCCCAACACACTTCCCGACGTAGAGCTGAAAGTAAGCTAAATCCTGATGTAGAGCCCAACACACGTCCCGACGTACAGCTGAAAGTCAGCTAAGTAGAGACGTAGAGCCCAACACACGTCTCGATGTAGAGCTGAACGTTAGCTAACTACAGACGTAGAACCCAACACACGTCCCGACGTAGGGCCCAACGCACGTCCCGACGTAGAGCCCAACACACGTCCCGACGTAGAGCCCAACGCACGTCCCGACGTAGAGCCCAACGCACGTCCCGACGTAGAGCCGAAAGTAAGTTAAGTCCTGATGTAGAGCCCAACACACGTCCCGACGTAGAGCCCAACACACGTCCCGACGTAGAGCCCAACACACGTCCCGACGTAGAGCCCAATGCATGTCCCGACGTAGAGCCCAACACACGTCCCGACGTAGAGCTAAAAGTAAGCTAAATCCTGATGTAGAGCCCAACACACGTCCCGACGTAGAGCCCAACACACGTCCCGATGAAGAGCCCAACACACGTCCCGACATAGAGCTGAAAGTAAGCTAAATCCTGACGTAGAGACCAACACACGTCCCGACGCAGAGCCCAACACATGTCACGACGTAGAGCCCAACAGATGTCCCGACGTAGAGCCCGACAGACGTCCCGACGTAGAGCCCAACCCACGTCCCGACGTAGGGCCCGACAGACGTCCCGACGTAGAGCCCAACCCACGTCCCGACGTAGAGCCCAACCCACGTCCCGACGTAGAGCCCATCACACGTCCCGACTTAGAGCCAACCGACGTCCCGACGTAGAGCCCAACACACGTCCCGGGCCAGACTCCAACACAAGTCGCGACGTAGAGCCCAAAACACGTCCCGACGTAGAGCCCAGCACACGTCCCGACGTAGAGCCCAGCACACGTCCCGACGTAGACACAAACTCACGTCCCGACGTAGAGCTGAAAGTAAGGTAAACCCTGATGTAGAGCCCAACATACGTCTCGACGTAGAGCCCAACACACGTCGCGACGTAGAGCCCAACACACGTCGCGACGTAGAGCCCAACACACGTCCCGACATAGAGCTGAAAGTAAGCTACATCCCGACGTAGAGCCGAACAGATGTCCCGACGAAGAGCCCAACACACGTCCCGACGTAGAGCCCAACACACGTCCTGAAGTAGAGCTGAAAGTAAGCTAAATCCTGATGTCGAGCACAACACACGTCCCGACGTAGAGCCCAACACACGTCCCGACGTAGAGCCCAACACACGTTCGGACGTAGAGCCCAACACACGTCCCGACGTAGAGCCCAACACATGTCCCGACGTAGAGGTGAAAGTAAGCTAAACACTGATGTAGAGCCCAACACACGTCCCGACGTAGAGCCCAACACACGTCCCGACGTAGAGCTCAATATAAGCTAAACCTGATGTAGAGCCCAACACACGTCCCGACGTAGAGCCCAACACACGTCCCGACGTAGAGCCCAACACACGTCCCGACGTAGAGCTGAAAGTAAGCTAAATCCTGATGTAGAGCCCAACACACGTCCCGACGTACAGCTGAAAGTCAGCTAACTACAGACGTAGAGTCCAACACACGTCTCGATGTAGAGCTGAACGTTAGCTAACTACAGACGTAGAACCCAACACACGTCCTGACGTAGGGCCCAACGCACGTCCCGACGTAGAGCTGAAAGTAAGCTAAATCCTGATGTAGAGCCCAACACACGTCCCGACGTACAGCTGAAAGTCAGCTAACTACAGACGTAGAGACCAACACACGTCCCGACGCAGAGCCCAACACATGTCACGAAGTAGAGCCCAACAGATGTCCCGACGTAGAGCCCGACAGACGTCCCGACGTAGAGCCCAACCCACGTCCCGACGTAGGGGCCGACAGACGTCCCGACGTAGAGCCCAACCCACGTCCCGACGTAGAGCCCAACCCACGTCCCGACGTAGAGCCCATCACACGTCCCGATGTAGAGCCAACCGACGTCCCGACGTAGAGCCCAACACACGTCCCGACGTAGAGCCCAACACACGTCCCGACGTAGACACAAACTCACGTCCCGACGTAGAGCTGAAAGTAAGATAAACCCTGATGTAGAGCCCAACATACGTCTCGACGTAGAGCCCAACACACGTCGCGACGTAGAGCCCAACACACGTCCGGACATAGAGCCCAACACACGTCCCGACATAGAGCCCAACACACGTCCCGACATAGAGCTGAAAGTAAGCTACATCCCGACGTAGAGCCGAACAGATGTCCCGACGAAGAGCCCAACACACGTCCCGACGTAGAGCCCAACACACGTCCCGAAGTAGAGCTGAAAGTAAGCTAAATCCTGATGTCGAGCCCAACACACGTCCCGACGTAGAGCCCAACACACGTCCGGACGTAGAGCCCAACACACGTCCCGACGTAGAGCCCAACACATGTCCCGACGTAGAGGTGAAAGTAAGCTAAACACTGATGTAGAGCCCAACACACGTCCCGACGTAGAGCCCAACACACGTCCCGACGTAGAGCTCAATAAAAGCTAAACCTGATGTAGAGCCCAACACACGTCCCGACGTAGAGCCCAACACACGTCCCGACGTAGAGCCCAACACACGTCCCGACGAAGAGCCCAACACACGTCCCGACGTAGAGCTGAAAACAAGCTAAATCCTGATGTCGAGCCCAACACACTTCCCGACGTAGAGCTGAAAGTAAGCTAAATCCTGATGTAGAGCCCAACACACGTCCCGACGTACAGCTGAAAGTCAGCTAACTACAGACGTAGAGCCCAACACACGTCTCGATGTAGAGCTGAACGTTAGCTAACTACAGACGTAGAACCCAACACACGTCCCGACGAAGGGCCCAACGCACGTCCCGACGTAGAGCCCAACGCACGTCCCGACGTAGAGCTGAAAGTAAGCTAAATCCTGATGTAGAGCCCAACACACGTCCCGACGTACAGCTGAAAGTCAGCTAACTACAGACGTAGAGCCCAACACACGTCTCGATGTAGAGCTGAACGTTAGCTAATTACAGGCGTAGAACCCAACACACGTCCCGACGTAGAGCCCAACGCACGTCCCGACGTAGAGCCCAACGCACGTCCCGACGTAGAGCCCAACGCACGTCCCGACGTAGAGCCGAAAGTAAGCTAAGTCCTGATGTAGAGCCCAACACACGTCCCGACGTAGAGCCCAACACACGTCCCGACGTAGAGCCCAACACACGTCCCGACGTAGAGCCCAATGCATGTCCCGACGTAGAGCCCAACACACGTCCCGACGTAGAGCTAAAAGTAAGCTAAATCCTGATGTAGAGCCCAACACACGTCCCGACGTAGAGCCCAACACACGTCCCGATGAAGAGCCCAACACACGTCCCGACATAGAGCTGAAAGTAAGCTAAATCCTGACGTAGAGACCAACACACGTCCCGACGCAGAGCCCAACACATGTCACGACGTAGAGCCCAACAGATGTCCCGACGTAGAGCCCGACAGACGTCCCGACGTAGAGCTGAATATAAGCTAAACCTGATATAGAGCCCAACACACATCCCGACGTGGAGCCCAACACACGTCCCGACGTAGAGCCAAACACACGTCCCGACGTAGAGCCCAACACAGGTCCCCACGTAGAGCTGAAAGTACGCTAAATCCTGATGTCGAGCCCAACACACGTCCCCTCGTAGAGCTGAAAGTAAGATAAATCCTGATCTAGTGCCCAAAACACGTCCCGACGTACAGCCCAACACACGTCCCGACGTAGAGCCCAACACACGTCCCGACGCAGAGCCCAACACACGTCGCGACGCAGAGCCCAACAAACGTCGCGACGTAGAGCCCAACACACGTCGCGATGTAGAGCTGAAAGTAACTAAATCCCGACGTAGAGCCCAACACACGTCCCGACATGCAGCCCAACACGCGTCCCGACGTGGAGCCCAACACACGTCCCGACGTAGAGCCCAACACACGTCCCCACGTAGAGCTGAAAGTACACTAAATCCTGATGTCGAGCCCAACACACGTCCCCTCGTAGAGCTGAAAGTAAAATAAATCCTGATCTAGAGCCCGACACACGTCCCGACGTAGAGCCCAACACACGTCCCGACGTAGAGCCCAACACACGTCCCGACGTAGAGCTGAAAACAAGCTAAATCCTGATGTAGATCCCAACACACGTCCCGACGTAGAGCCCAACACACGTCCCGAGGCAGACTCCAACACACGTCGCGATGTAGAGCCCAGCACACGTCCCGCCGTAGAGCCCAGCACACGTCCCGACGTAGAGCCCAACACACGTCCCGACGTAGAGCTGAAAGTAACTAAATCCTGACGTAGAGCCCAACACACATCCCGACATGCAGCCCAACACGCGTCCCGACGTGGAGCCCAACACACGTCCCGACGTAGAGCCCAACACAGGTCCCCACGTAGAGCTGAAAGTACGCTAAATCCTGATGTCGAGCCCAAGACACGTCCCCTCGTAGAGCTGAAAGTAAGATAAATCCTGATCTAGTGCCCAAAACACGTCCCGACGTAGAGCCCAACGCACGTCTCGACGTAGAGCCCAACACACGTCCCGACGTAGAGCTGAAAGTAAGCTAAATCCTTTTGTAGAGACCAACAGACGTCCCGAAGTAGACCCCAACACTCGTCCCGACGTAGAGCCCAACACACGTCCCGACGTAGAGCCCAACACACGTCCCGACGTAGAGCGCAACACACGTCCCGACGTAGAGCCCAACACACGTCCCGACGTAGAGCCCAACACACGTCCCGATGTAGAGGTGAAAGTAAGCTAAACCCTGATGTAGAGCACAACGCACGTCCCGACGTAGAGCCCAACGCAAGTCCCGACGTAGAGCCCAACGCACGTCCCGACGTAGAGCCCAGCGCACGTCCCGACGTAGAGCTGAAAGTAAGCTAAATCCCGACGTAGAGGCCAACGCACGTCCCGACGTAGCGCCCAACGCACGTCCCGACGTAGAGACCAACGCACGTCCTGACGTAGAGCAGAAAGTTAGCTAACTACAGACGTGGAGCCCAACGCACGTCCCGACGTATAGCCCAACGCACGTCCCGACGTACAGCCCAACGCACGTCCCGACGTAGAGCCCAACGCACGTCCCGACGTAGAGCTGAAAGGTAAATGCCGACGTAGAGGCCAACGCACGTCCCGACGTAGAGCTGAAAGTAAGCTAAATCCCGACGTAGAGCCCAATGCACGTCCCGACGTGGAGCCCAACTCACGTCCCGACGTAGAGCCCAACGCACGTCCCGACGTAGAGGTGAAAGTTAGCTAACTACAGACGTAGAGCCCAACGCACGTCCCGACGTAGAGCCCAACGCACGTCCCGACGTAGAGCTGAAAGCTAAATGCCGACGTAGAGGCCAACGCACGTCCCGACGTAGAGCTGAAAGTAAGCTAAATCCCGACGTAGAGCCCAAAGCACGTCCCGACGTAGAGCCCAACGCACGTCCCGACGTAGAGCCCAACGCACGTCCCGACGTAGAGCAGAAAGTTAGCTAACTACAGACGTAGAGCCCAACGCACGTCCCGACGTAGAGCAGAAAGTTAGCTAACTACAGACGTAGAGCCCAACGCACGTCCCGACGTAGAGCCCAACGCACGTCCCGACGTAGAGCTGAAAGTAAGCTAAATCCCGACGTAGAGCCCAACGCACGTCCCGACGTAGAGGCCAACGCACGTCCCGACGTAGAGGCCAACGCACGTCCCGACGTAGAGCTGAAAGTAAGCTAAATCCCGACGTAGAGCCCAACGCACGTCCCGACGTAGAGCTGAAAGTAAGCTAAATCCCGACGTAGAGCTCAACGCACGTCCCGACGTAGAACCCAACGCACATCCCGACGTAGAGCCCAACGCACGTCCCAACGTAGAGCCCAACGCACGTCCCGACGTAGAGCTGAAAGTTAGCTAACTACAGACGAAGAGCCCAACGCGCGTCCCGACGTAGAGCTGAAAGTTAGCTAACTACAGACGTAGAGCCCAACGCGCGTCCCGACGTAGAGCCCAACGCGTGTCCCGACGTAGAGCCCAACGCACGTCCCGACGTAGAGCCCAACGCACGTCCCGACGTAGAGCTGAAAGTAAGCTAAATCCCGACGTAGAGCCCAACGCACGTCCCGACGTAGAGGCCAACGCACGTCCCGACGTAGAGGCCAACGCACGTCCCGACGTAGAGGCCAACGCACGTCCCGACGTAGAGCTGAAAGTAAGCTAAATCCCGACGTAGAGCCCAACGCACGTCCCGACGTAGAGGCCAACGCACGTCCCGACGTAGAGCTGAAAGTAAGCTAAATCCCGACGTAGAGCCCAACGCATGTCCCGACGTAGAGCCCAACGCACGTCCCGACGTAGCGCCCAACGCACGTCCCGACGTAGAGCTGAAAGTTAGCTAACTACAGACGTAGAGCCCAACGCACGTCCCGATGTAGAGCTGAAAGTTAGCTAACTACAGACGTAGAGGCCAACGCACGTCCCGACGTAGAGCCCAACGCACGTCCCGACGTAGAGCTGAAAGTAAGCTAAATCCCGACGTAGAGGCCAACGCACGTCCCGACGTAGAGGCCAACGCACGTCCCGATGTAGAGGCCAACGCACGTCCCGACGTAGAGGCCAACGCACGTCTCGACGTAGAGCTGAAAGTAAGCTAAATCCCGACGTAGAGCCCAACGCACGTCCCGACGTAGAGCCCAACGGACGTCCCGACGTAGAGCCCAACGCACGTCCCGACGTAGTGCCCAACGCACGTCCCGACGTAGAGCTGAAAGTTAGCTAACTACAGACGTAGAGCCCAACGCACGTCCCGACGTAGAGCAGAAAGTTAGCTAACTACAGACGTAGAGCCCAACGCACGTCCCGACGTAGAGCTGAAAGTAAGCTAAATCCCGACGTAGAGGCCAACGCACGTCCCGACGTAGAGGCCAACGCACGTCCCGACGTAGAGGCCAACGCACGTCCCGACGTAGAGCTGAAAGTAAGCTAAATCCCTACGTAGAGCCCAACGCACGTCCCGACGTAGAGCCCAACGCACGTCCCGACGTAGAGCCCAACGCACGTTCCGACGTAGCGCCCAACGCACGTCCCGACGTAGAGCTGAAAGTTAGCTAACTACAGATGTAGAGCCCAACGCACGTCCCGACGTAGAACTGAAAGTTAGCTAACTACAGACGTAGAGCCCAACGCACGTCCCAACGTAGAGTTGAAAGTTAGCTAACTACAGACGTAGAGCCCAACGCACGTCCCGACGTAGAGCCCAACGCACGTCCCGACGTAGACCTGAAAGTCAGCTAAATCCCGACGTAGAGCCCAACGCACGTCCCGACGTAGAGCCCAACGCACGTCCCGACGTAGAGCCTAACGCACGTCCCGACGTAGAGCTGAAAGTAAGCTAAATCCCGACGTAGAGCTCAACGCATGTCCTGACGTAGAACCCAACGCACATCCCGACGTAGAGCCCAACGCACGTCCCAACGTAGAGCCCAACGCACGTCCCGACGTAGAGCTGAAAGTTAGCTAACTACAGACGAAGAGCCCAACGCGCGTCCCGACGTAGAGCTGAAAGTTAGCTAACTACAGACGTAGAGCCCAACGCGCGTCCCGACGTAGAGCCCAACGCGTGTCCCGACGTAGAGCCCAACGCACGTCCCGACGTAGAGCCCAACGCACGTCCCGACGTAGAGCTGAAAGTAAGCTAAATCCAGACGTAGAGCCCAACGCACGTCCCGACGTAGAGCCCAACGCACGTCCCGATGTAGAGGCCAACGCACGTCCCGACGTAGAGGCCAACGCACGTCTCGACGTAGAGCTGAAATTAAGCTAAATCCCGAGGTAGAGCCCAACGCACGTCCCGACTTAGAGCCCAACGCACGTCCCGACGTAGAGCCCAACGCACGTCCCGACGTAGCGCCCAACGCACGTCTCGACGTAGAGCTGAAAGTTACCTAACTACAGACGTAGAGCCCAACGCACGTCCCGACGTAGAGCAGAAAGTTAGCTAACTACAGACGTAGAGCCCAACGCACGTCCCGACGTAGAGCCCAACGCACGTCCCGACGTAGAGCCCAACGCACGTCCCGACGTAGAGCTGAAAGTAAGCTAAATCCTGATGTAGAGCCCAACGCACGTCCCGACGTAGAGCCCAACGCACGTCCCGACATAGCGCCCAACGCACGTCCCGACGTAGAGCTGAAAGTTAGCTAACTACAGACGTAGAGCCCAACGCACGTCCCGACGTAGAACCCAACGCACGTCCCGACGTAGAGCCCAACGCACGTCCCGACGTAGCGCCCAATGCACGTCCCGACGTAGAGCGGAAAGTAAGCTAAATCCCGACGTAGAGCCCAACGCACGTCCCGACGTAGAGCCCAACGCACGTCCCGACGTAGAGCTGAAAGATAGGTAACTACAGACGAAGAGCCCAACGCGCGTCCCGACGTAGAGCTGAAAGTAACCTAAATCCCGACGTAGAGCCCAACGCACGTGCTGACGTAGAGCATAACGCACGTCCCGACGTAGAGCCCAACGCACGTGCCGACGTAGAGCCCAACGCACGTCCCGACGAAGAGCTGAAAGTAAGCTAAATCCCGACGTAGAGCCCAACGCACGTACCGACGTAGAGCCCAACGCACGTGCCGACGTAGAGCTGAAAGTTAGCTAACTACAGACGTAGAGCACAATTCACGTCCCGACGTAGAGCTGAAAGTTAGCTAACTACAGACGTAGAGCCCAACGCACGTCCCGACGCAGAGCCCAACGCGTGTCCCGACGTAGAGCCCAACGCACGTCCCGACGTAGAGGCCAACGCACGTCCCGACGTAGAGCTGAAAGTAAGCTAAATCCCGACCTAGAGGCCAACGCACGTCGCGACGTAGAGGCCAACGCACGTCCCGACGTAGCGCCCAACGCACGTCCCGGCGTAGAGGCCAACGCACGTCCTGACGTAGAGCTGAAAGTAACCTAAATCCCGACGTAGAGCCCAACGCACGTCCCGACGTAGAGCCCAACGCACGTCCCGACGTAGCGCCCAACGCACGTCCCGACGTAGAGCTGAAAGTTAGCTAACTACAGACGTAGAGCCCAACGCACGTCCCGACGTAGAGCAGAAAGTTAGCTAACTACAGACGTAGAGCCCAACGCACGTCCCGACGTAGAACCCAACGCACGTCCCGACGTAGAGCCCAACGCACGTCCCGACGTAGAGCCCAACGCACGTCCCGACGTAGAGCTGAAAGTAAGCTAAATGCCGACTTAGAGGCCAACGCACGTCCCGACGTAGAGCTGAAAGTAAGCTAAATCCCGACGTAGAGCCCAACGCACGTCCCGACGTAGAGCCCAACTCACGTCCCGACGTAGAGCCCAACGCACGTCCCGACGTAGAGCTGAAAGTAAGCTAAATCCCGACGTAGAGCCCAACGCACGTCCCGACGTAGAGCCCAACGCACGTCCGGACGTAGAGCTGAAAGTTAGCTAACTACAGACGTAGAGCCCAACGCACGTCCCGACGTAGAGCCCAACGCACGTCCCGACGTAGAGCCCAACGCACGTCCCGACGTAGAGCTGAAAGTAAGCTAAATCCCGACGTAGAGCCCAACGCGCGTCCCGACGTAGAGCTGAAAGTAAGCTAAATCCCGACGTAGAGGCCAACGCACGTCCCGACGTAGAGGCCAACGCACGTCCCGACGTAGAGCTGAAAGTAAGCTAAATCCCGACGTAGAGGCCAACGCACGTCCCAATGTAGAGGCCAACACACGTCCCGACGTAGAGCTGAAAGTAAGCTAAATCCCGACGTAGAGCCCAACGCACGTCCCGAGGTAGAGCCCAACGCACGTCCCGACGTAGAGCTGAAAGTAAGCTAAATCCCGACGTAGCGCCCAACGCATTTCCCGAAGTACCGCCCAATGCACGTCCCGACGTAGCGCCAAACGCACGTCCCGACGTAGCGCCCAACGCACGTCCCGACGTAGCGCCCAATGCACGTCCCGACGTAGAGCTGAAAGTAAGCTAAATCCCGACGTAGAGGCCAACGCACGTCCCGACGTAGAGGCCAACGCACGTCCCGACGTAGAGGCCAACGCACGTCCCGACGTAGAGCTGAAAGTAAGCTAAATCCCGACGTAGAGCCCAACGCATGTCCCGACGTAGAGCCCAACGCACGTCCCGACGTAGCGCCCAACGCACGTCCCGACGTAGAGCTGAAAATTAGCTAAATACAGACGTAGAGCCCAACGCACGTCCCGATGTAGAGCTGAAAGTTAGCTAACTACAGACGTAGATCCCAACGCACGTCCTGACGTAGAGCCCAACGCACGTCCCGACGTAGAGCTGAAAGTAAGCTAAATCCCGACGTAGAGGCCAACGCACGTCCCGACGTAGAGACCAACGCACGTCCCGATATAGAGGCCAACGCACGTCCCGACGTAGAGGCCAACGCACGTCTCGACGTAGAGCTGAAAGTAAGCTAAATCCCGACGTAGAGCCCAACGCACGTCCCGACGTAGAGCCCAACGGACGTCCCGACGTAGAGCCCAACGCACGTCCCGACGTAGCGCCCAACGCACGTCCCGACGTAGAGCTGAAAGTTAGCTAACTACAGACGTAGAGCCCAACGCACGTCCCGACGTAGAGCAGAAAGTTAGCTAACTACAGACGTAGAGCCCAACGCACGTCCCGACGTGGAGCCCAACGCACGTTCCGACGTAGAGCCCAACGCACGTCCCGACGTAGAGCTGAAAGTAAGCTAAATCCCGACGTAGAGCCCAACGCACGTCCCGACGTAGAGCCCAACGCAAGTTCCGACGTAGCGCCCAACGCACGTCCCGACGTAGAGCTGAAAGTTAGCTAACTACAGATGTAGAGCCCAACGCCCGTCCCGACGTAGAACTGAAAGTTAGCTAACTACAGACGTAGAGCCCAACGCACGTCCCGACGTAGAGCCCAACGCACGTCCCGACGTAGACCTGAAAGTAAGCTAAATCCCGACGTAGAGCCCAACGCACGTCCCGACGTAGAGCCCAACGCACGTCCCGACGTAGAGCCCAACGCACGTCCCGACGTAGAGCTGAAAGTAAGCTAAATCCCGACGTAGAGCTCAACGCACGTCCCGACGTAGAACCCAACGCACATCCCGACGTAGAGCCCAACGCACGTCCCAACGTAGAGCCCAACGCACGCCCCGACGTAGAGCTGAAAGTTAGCTAACTACAGACGAAGAGCCCAACGCGCGTCCCGACGTAGAGCTGAAAGTTAGCTAACTACAGACGAAGAGCCCAACGCGCGTCCCGACGTAGAGCCCAACGCGTGTCCCGACGTAGAGCCCAACGCACGTCCCGACGTAGAGCCCAACGCACGTCGCGACGTAGAGCTGAAGGTAAGCTAAATCCCGACGTAGAAGCCAACGCACGTCCCGACGTAGAGGCCAACGCACGTCCCGACGTAGAGCCCAACGCACGTCCCGACGTAGAGGCCAACGCACGTCCCGACGTAGAGCTGAAAGTAAACTAAATCCCGACGTAGAGCCCAACGCACGTCCCGACGTAGAGCCCAACGCACGTCCCGACGTAGAGCCCAACGCACGTCCCGACGTAGAGCTGAAAGTTAGCTAACTACAAACGTAGAGCCCAACGCACGTCCCGACGTAGAGCCCAACGCACGTCCCGACGTGGAGCCCAACGCACGTCCAGACGTAGAGCTGAAAGTAAGCTAAATCCCGACGTAGAGCCCAACGCAAGTCCCGACGTAGAGCCCAACGCACGTCCCGACGTAGAGCTGAAAGTAAGCTAAATCCCGAAGTAGAGGCCAACGCACGTCCCGACGTAGAGGCCAACGCACGTCCCGACGTAGAGCTGAAAGTAAGCTAAATCCCGACGTAGCGCCCAACGCACGTCCCGAAGCAACGCCCAACGCACGTCCCGACCTAGCGCCCAACGCACGTCCCGACGTAGCGCCCAACGCACGTCCCGACGTAGAGCTGAAAGTAAGCTAAATCCCGACGTAGAGGCCAACGCACGTCCCGACGTAGAGGCCAACGCACGTCCCGAAGTAGACCTGAAAGTAAGCTAAATCCCGAAGTAGAGCCCAACGCACGTCCCGACGTAGTGCCCAACGCACGTCCCGACGTAGAGCCCAACGCACGTCCCAACGTAGAGCTGAAAGTAAGCTAAATCCCGACGTAGAGCCCAACGCACGTCCCGACGTAGAGCCCAACGCACGTCCCGACGTAGAGCCCAACGCACGTCCCGACGTAGAGCTAAAAGTTAGCTAACTACAAACGTAGAGCCCAACGCACGTCCCGACGTAGAGCCCAACGCACGTCCCGACGTGGAGCCCAACGCACGTCCCGACGTAGAGCTGAAAGTAAGCTAAATCCCGACGTAGCGCCCAACGCACGTCCCGAAGCAACGCCCAACGCACGTCCCGACCTAGCGCCCAACGCACGTCCCGACGTAGCGCCCAACGCACGTCCCGACGTAGAGCTGAAAGTAAGCTAAATCCCGACGTAGAGGCCAACGCACGTCCCGACGTAGACCTGAAAGTAAGCTAAATCCCGAAGTAGAGCCCAACGCACGTCCCGACGTAGTGCCCAACGCACGTCCCGACGTAGAGCCCAACGCACGTCCCGACGTAGAGCTGAAAGTAAGCTAAATCCCGACGTAGAGCCCAACGCACGTCCCGACGTAGAGCCCAACGCACGTCCCGACGTAGAGCCCAACGCACGTTCCGACGTAGTGCCCAACGCACGACCCGACGTAGAGCCCAACGCACGTCCCGACGTAGAGCTGAAAGTAAGCTAAATCCCGACGTAGAGCCCAACGCACGTCCCGACGTAGAGCCCAACGCACGTCCCGACGTAGAGCCCAACGCACGTCCCGACGTAGAGCTGAAAGTAAGCTAAATCCCGACGTAGAGCCCAACGCACGTCCCGACGTAGAGCCCAACGCACGTCCCGATGTAGAGGCCAACGCACGTCCCGACGGAGAGGCCAACGCACGTCTCGACGTAGAGCTGAAATTAAGCTAAATCCCGAGGTAGAGCCCAACGCACGTCCCGACTTAGAGCCCAACGCACGTCCCGACGTAGAGCCCAACGCACGTCCCGACGTAGCGCCCAACGCACGTCTCGACGTAGAGCTGAAAGTTACCTAACTACAGACGTGGAGCCCAACGCACGTCCCGACGTAGAGCAGAAAGTTAGCTAACTACAGACGAAGAGCCCAACGCGCGTCCCGACGTAGAGCCCAACGCGTGTCCCGACGTAGAGCCCAACGCACGTCCCGACGTAGAGCCCAACGCACGTCCCGACGTAGAGCTGAAAGTTAGCTAACTACAGACGAAGAGCCCAACGCGCGTCCCGACGTAGAGCCCAACGCGTGTCCCGACGTAGAGCCCAACGCACGTCCCGACGTAGAGCCCAACGCACGTCCCGACGTAGAGCTGAAAGTAAGCTAAATCCCGACGTAGAGCCCAACGCACGTCCCGACGTAGAGCCCAACGCACGTCCCGATGTAGAGGCCAACGCACGTCCCGACGGAGAGGCCAACGCACGTCTCGACGTAGAGCTGAAATTAAGCTAAATCCCGAGGTAGAGCCCAACGCACGTCCCGACTTAGAGCCCAACGCACGTCCCGACGTAGAGCCCAACGCACGTCCCGACGTAGCGCCCAACGCACGTCTCGACGTAGAGCTGAAAGTTACCTAACTACAGACGTGGAGCCCAACGCACGTCCCGACGTAGAGCAGAAAGTTAGCTAACTACAGACGTAGAGCCCAACGCACGTCCCGACGTAGAGCCCAACGCACGTTCCGACGTAGTGCCCAACGCACGACCCGACGTAGAGCCCAACGCACGTCCCGACGTAGAGCTGAAAGTAAGCTAAATCCCGACGTAGAGCCCAACGCACGTCCCGACGTAGAGCCCAACGCACGTCCCGACGTAGAGCCCAACGCACGTCCCGACGTAGAGCTGAAAGTAAGCTAAATCCCGACGTAGAGCCCAACGCACGTCCCGACGTAGAGCCCAACGCACGTCCCGATGTAGAGGCCAACGCACGTCCCGACGGAGAGGCCAACGCACGTCTCGACGTAGAGCTGAAATTAAGCTAAATCCCGAGGTAGAGCCCAACGCACGTCCCGACTTAGAGCCCAACGCACGTCCCGACGTAGAGCCCAACGCACGTCCCGACGTAGCGCCCAACGCACGTCTCGACGTAGAGCTGAAAGTTACCTAACTACAGACGTGGAGCCCAACGCACGTCCCGACGTAGAGCAGAAAGTTAGCTAACTACAGACGAAGAGCCCAACGCGCGTCCCGACGTAGAGCCCAACGCGTGTCCCGACGTAGAGCCCAACGCACGTCCCGACGTAGAGCCCAACGCACGTCCCGACGTAGAGCTGAAAGTTAGCTAACTACAGACGAAGAGCCCAACGCGCGTCCCGACGTAGAGCCCAACGCGTGTCCCGACGTAGAGCCCAACGCACGTCCCGACGTAGAGCCCAACGCACGTCCCGACGTAGAGCTGAAAGTAAGCTAAATCCCGACGTAGAGCCCAACGCACGTCCCGACGTAGAGCCCAACGCACGTCCCGATGTAGAGGCCAACGCACGTCCCGACGGAGAGGCCAACGCACGTCTCGACGTAGAGCTGAAATTAAGCTAAATCCCGAGGTAGAGCCCAACGCACGTCCCGACTTAGAGCCCAACGCACGTCCCGACGTAGAGCCCAACGCACGTCCCGACGTAGCGCCCAACGCACGTCTCGACGTAGAGCTGAAAGTTACCTAACTACAGACGTGGAGCCCAACGCACGTCCCGACGTAGAGCAGAAAGTTAGCTAACTACAGACGTAGAGCCCAACGCACGTCCCGACGTAGAGCCCAACGCACGTCCCGACTTAGAGCCCAACGCACGTCCCGACGTAGAGCTGAAAGTAAGCTAAATCCTGATGTAGAGCCCAACGCACGTCCCGACGTAGAGCCCAACGCACGTCCCGACATAGCGCCCAACGCACGTCCCGACGTAGAGCTGAAAGTTAGCTAACTACAGACGTAGAGCCCAACGCACGTCCCGACGTAGAACCCAACGCACGTCCCGACGTAGAGCCCAACGCACGTCCCGACGTAGCGCCCAATGCACGTCCCGACGTAGAGCTGAAAGTAAGCTAAATCCCGACGTAGAGCCCAACGCACGTCCCGACGTAGAGCCCAACGCACGTCCCGACGTAGAGCTGAAAGATAGGTAACTACAGACGAAGAGCCCAACGCGCGTCCCGACGTAGAGCTGAAAGTAACCTAAATCCCGACGTAGAGCCCAACGCACGTGCTGACGTAGAGCATAACGCACGTCCCGACGTAGAGCCCAACGCACGTCCCGACGTAGAGCCCAACGCACGTCCCGACGAAGAGCTGAAAGTAAGCTAAATCCCGACGTAGAGCCCAACGCACGTACCGACGTAGAGCCCAACGCACGTGCCGACGTAGAGCTGAAAGTTAGCTAACTACAGACGTAGAGCACAATTCACGTCCCGACGTAGAGCTGAAAGTTAGCTAACTACAGACGTAGAGCCCAACGCACGTCCCGACGCAGAGCCCAACGCGTGTCCCGACGTAGAGCCCAACGCACGTCCCGACGTAGAGGCCAACGCACGTCCCGACGTAGAGCTGAAAGTAAGCTAAATCCCGACCTAGAGGCCAACGCACGTCGCGACGTAGAGCCCAACGCACGTCCCGACGTAGAGCCCAACGCACGTCCCGACGTAGAGCCCAACGCACGTCCCGACGTAGAGCTGAAAGTTAGCTAACTACAGACGAAGAGCCCAACGCGCGTCCCGACGTAGAGCTGAAAGTTAGCTAACTACAGACGTAGAGCCCAACGCGCGTCCCGACGTAGAGCCCAACGCGTGTCCCGACGTAGAGCCCAACGCACGTCCCGACGTAGAGCCCAACGCACGTCCCGACGTAGAGCTGAAAGTAAGCTAAATCCCGACGTAGAGCCCAACGCACGTCCCGACGTAGAGCCCAACGCACGTCCCGATGTAGAGGCCAACGCACGTCCCGACGTAGAGGCCAACGCACGTCTCGACGTAGAGCTGAAATTAAGCTAAATCCCGAGGTAGAGCCCAACGCACGTCCCGACTTAGAGCCCAACGCACGTCCCGACGTAGAGCCCAACGCACGTCCCGACGTAGCGCCCAACGCACGTCTCGACGTAGAGCTGAAAGTTACCTAACTACAGACGTAGAGCCCAACGCACGTCCCGACGTAGAGCAGAAAGTTAGCTAACTACAGACGTAGAGCCCAACGCACGTCGCGACGTAGAGCCCAACGCACGTCCCGACGTAGAGCCCAACGCACGTCCCGACGTAGAGCTGAAAGTAAGCTAAATCCTGATGTAGAGCCCAACGCACGTCCCGACGTAGAGCCCAACGCACGTCCCGACATAGCGCCCAACGCACGTCCCGACGTAGAGCTGAAAGTTAGCTAACTACAGACGTAGAGCCCAACGCACGTCCCGACGTAGAACCCAACGCACGTCCCGACGTAGAGCCCAACGCACGTCCCGACGTAGCGCCCAATGCACGTCCCGACGTAGAGCTGAAAGTAAGCTAAATCCCGACGTAGAGCCCAACGCACGTCCCGACGTAGAGCCCAACGCACGTCCCGACGTAGAGCTGAAAGATAGGTAACTACAGACGAAGAGCCCAACGCGCGTCCCGACGTAGAGCTGAAAGTAACCTAAATCCCGACGTAGAGCCCAACGCACGTGCTGACGTAGAGCATAACGCACGTCCCGACGTAGAGCCCAACGCACGTGCCGACGTAGAGCCCAACGCACGTCCCGACGAAGAGCTGAAAGTAAGCTAAATCCCGACGTAGAGCCCAACGCACGTACCGACGTAGAGCCCAACGCACGTGCCGACGTAGAGCTGAAAGTTAGCTAACTACAGACGTAGAGCACAATTCACGTCCCGACGTAGAGCTGAAAGTTAGCTAACTACAGACGTAGAGCCCAACGCACGTCCCGACGCAGAGCCCAACGCGTGTCCCGACGTAGAGCCCAACGCACGTCCCGACGTAGAGGCCAACGCACGTCCCGACGTAGAGCTGAAAGTAAGCTAAATCCCGACCTAGAGGCCAACGCACGTCGCGACGTAGAGGCCAACGCACGTCCCGACGTAGCGCCCAACGCACGTCCCGGCGTAGAGGCCAACGCACGTCCTGACGTAGAGCTGAAAGTAACCTAAATCCCGACGTAGAGCCCAACGCACGTCCCGACGTAGAGCCCAACGCACGTCCCGACGTAGCGCCCAACGCACGTCCCGACGTAGAGCTGAAAGTTAGCTAACTACAGACGTAGAGCCCAACGCACGTCCCGACGTAGAGCAGAAAGTTAGCTAACTACAGACGTAGAGCCCAACGCACGTCCCGACGTAGAAGCCAACGCACGTCCCGACGTAGAGCCCAACGCACGTCCCGACGTAGAGCCCAACGCACGTCCCGACGTAGAGCTGAAAGTAAGCTAAATGCCGACTTAGAGGCCAACGCACGTCCCGACGTAGAGCTGAAAGTAAGCTAAATCCCGACGTAGAGCCCAACGCACGTCCCGACGTAGAGCCCAACTCACGTCCCGACGTAGAGCCCAACGCACGTCCCGACGTAGAGCTGAAAGTAAGCTAAATCCCGACGTAGAGCCCAACGCACGTCCCGACGTAGAGCCCAACGCACGTCCGGATGTAGAGCTGAAAGTTAGCTAACTACAGACGTAGAGCCCAACGCACGTCCCGACGTAGAGCCCAACGCACGTCCCGACGTAGAGCCCAACGCACGTCCCGACGTAGAGCTGAAAGTAAGCTAAATCCCGACGTAGAGCCCAACGCGCGTCCCGACGTAGAGCTGAAAGTAAGCTAAATCCCGACGTAGAGGCCAACGCACGTCCCGACGTAGAGGCCAACGCACGTCCCGACGTAGAGCTGAAAGTAAGCTAAATCCCGACGTAGAGGCCAACGCACGTCCCAATGTAGAGGCCAACACACGTCCCGACGTAGAGCTGAAAGTAAGCTAAATCCCGACGTAGAGCCCAACGCACGTCCCGAGGTAGAGCCCAACGCACGTCCCGACGTAGAGCTGAAAGTAAGCTAAATCCCGACGTAGCGCCCAACGCATTTCCCGAAGTACCGCCCAATGCACGTCCCGACGTAGCGCCAAACGCACGTCCCGACGTAGCGCCCAACGCACGTCCCGACGTAGCGCCCAATGCACGTCCCGACGTAGAGCTGAAAGTAAGCTAAATCCCGACGTAGAGGCCAACGCACGTCCCGACGTAGAGGCCAACGCACGTCCCGACGTAGAGGCCAACGCACGTCCCGACGTAGAGCTGAAAGTAAGCTAAATCCCGACGTAGAGCCCAACGCATGTCCCGACGTAGAGCCCAACGCACGTCCCGACGTAGCGCCCAACGCACGTCCCGACGTAGAGCTGAAAGTTAGCTAAATACAGACGTAGAGCCCAACGCACGTCCCGATGTAGAGCTGAAAGTTAGCTAACTACAGACGTAGATCCCAACGCACGTCCTGACGTAGAGCCCAACGCACGTCCCGACGTAGAGCTGAAAGTAAGCTAAATCCCGACGTAGAGGCCAACGCACGTCCCGACGTAGAGACCAACGCACGTCCCGATATAGAGGCCAACGCACGTCCCGACGTAGAGGCCAACGCACGTCTCGACGTAGAGCTGAAAGTAAGCTAAATCCCGACGTAGAGCCCAACGCACGTCCCGACGTAGAGCCCAACGGACGTCCCGACGTAGAGCCCAACGCACGTCCCGACGTAGCGCCCAACGCACGTCCCGACGTAGAGCTGAAAGTTAGCTAACTACAGACGTAGAGCCCAACGCACGTCCCGACGTAGAGCAGAAAGTTAGCTAACTACAGACGTAGAGCCCAACGCACGTCCCGACGTGGAGCCCAACGCACGTTCCGACGTAGAGCCCAACGCACGTCCCGACGTAGAGCTGAAAGTAAGCTAAATCCCGACGTAGAGCCCAACGCACGTCCCGACGTAGAGCCCAACGCAAGTTCCGACGTAGCGCCCAACGCACGTCCCGACGTAGAGCTGAAAGTTAGCTAACTACAGATGTAGAGCCCAACGCCCGTCCCGACGTAGAGCTGAAAGTTAGCTAACTACAGACGTAGAGCCCAACGCACGTCCCGACGTAGAGCCCAACGCACGTCCCGACGTAGACCTGAAAGTAAGCTAAATCCCGACGTAGAGCCCAACGCACGTCCCGACGTAGAGCCCAACGCACGTCCCGACGTAGAGCCCAACGCACGTCCCGACGTAGAGCCTAACGCACGTCCCGACGTAGAGCTGAAAGTAAGCTAAATCCCGACGTAGAGCTCAACGCACGTCCCGACGTAGAACCCAACGCACATCCCGACGTAGAGCCCAACGCACGTCCCAACGTAGAGCCCAACGCACGTCCCGACGTAGAGCTGAAAGTTAGCTAACTACAGACGAAGAGCCCAACGCGCGTCCCGACGTAGAGCTGAAAGTTAGCTAACTACAGACGAAGAGCCCAACGCGCGTCCCGACGTAGAGCTGAAAGCTAGCTAACTACAGACGTAGAGCCCAACGCGCGTCCCGACGTAGAGCCCAACGCATGTCCCGACGTAGAGCCCAACGCACGTCCCGACGTAGAGCCCAACGCACGTCGCGACGTAGAGCTGAAGGTAAGCTAAATCCCGACGTAGAAGCCAACGCACGTCCCGACGTAGAGCCCAACGCACGTCCCGACGTAGTGCCCAACGCCCGTCCCGACGTAGAGCCCAACGCACGTCCCGACGTAGAGCTGAAAGTTAGCTAACTACAGACGTAGAGCCCAACGCACGTCCCGACGTAGAGCCCAACGCACGTCCCGACGTAGAGCCCAACGCACGTCCCGACGTAGACCTGAAAAGTAAGCTAAATCCCGACGTAGAGCCCAACGCACGTCCCGACGTAGAGCCCAACGCACGTCCCGACGTAGAGCTTAAAGTAAGCTAAATCCCGACGTAGAGCCCAACGCACGTCCCGACGTAGAGCCCAACGCACGTCCCGACGTAGAGCTGAAAGTTAGCTAACTACAGACGTAGAGCCCAACGCACGTCCCGACGTAGAGCAGAAAGTTAGCTAACTACAGACGTAGAGCCCAACGCACGTCCCGACGTAGAACCCAACGCACGTCCCGACGTAGAGCCCAACGCACGTCCCGACGTAGAGCCCAACGCACGTCCCGACGTAGAGCCCAACGCACGTCCCGACGTAGAGCTGAAAGTAAGCTAAATGCCGACGTAGAGGCCAACGCACGTCCCGACGTAGAGCTGAAAGTAAGCTAAATCCCGACGTAGAGCCCAACGCACGTCCCGACGCAGAGCCCAACGCACGTCCCGACGTAGAGCTGAAAGTAAGCTAAATCCCGACGTAGAGCCCAACGCACGTCCCGACGTAGAGCCCAACACGCGTCCCGACGTAGAGCCCAACGCACATCCCGACATAGAGCCCAACGCACATCCCGACGTAGAGCTGAAAGTAAGCTAAATTCCAACGTAGCGCCCAACGCACGTCCCGAAGTAGCGCCCAACGCACGTCCCGACGTAGCGCCCAATGCACGTCCCGACGTAGCATCCAACGCACGTCCCGACGTAGAGCTGAAAGTAAGCTAAATCCCGACGTAGAGGCCAACGCACGTCCTGACGTAGAGGCCAACGCACGTCCCGACGTAGAGGCCAACGCACGTCCCGACGTAGAGCTGAAAAGTAAGCTAAATCCCGACGTAGAGCCCAACGCACGTCCCGACGTAGAGCCCAACGCACGTCCCGACGTAGAGCCCAACGCACGTCCCGACGTAGACCTGAAAGTAAGCTAAATCCCGACGTAGAGCCCAACGCACGTCCCGACGTAGACCCCAACGCACGTCCCGACGTAGAGCCCAACGCACGTCCCGACGTAGAGCTGAAAGTAAGCTAAATCCCGACGTAGAGCCCAACGGACGTCCCGACGTAGAGCTTAAAGTAAGCTAAATCCCGACGTAGAGCCCAACGCACGTTCCGACGTAGCGCCCAACGCACGTCTTGACGTAGAGCTGAATGTTAGCTAACTACAGATGTAGAGCCCAACGCACGTCCCGACGTAGAGCTGAAAGTTAGCTAACTACAGACGTAGAGCCCAACGCACGTCCCGACATAGAGCTGAAAGTAAGCTAACTACAGACGTAGAGCCCAACGCACGTCCCGACGTAGAGCCCAACGCACGTCCCGACATAGACCCCAACGCACGTCCCGACGTAGACCTGAAGGTAAGCTAAATCCCGACCTAGAGCCCAAAGCACGTCCCGACGTAGAGCCCAACGCACGTCCCGACGTAGAGCCCAACGCACGTCCCGACGTAGAGCTGAAAGTTAGCTAACTACAGACGAAGAGCCCAACGCGCGTCCCGACGTAGAGCTGAAAGTTAGCTAACTACAGACGAAGAGCCCAACGCGCGTCCCGACGTAGAGCTGAAAGTTAGCTAACTACAGACGTAGAGCCCAACGCGCGTCCCGACGTAGAGCCCAACGCGTGTCCCGACGTAGAGCCCAACGCACGTCCCGACGTAGAGCCCAACGCACGTCGCGACGTAGAGCTGAAGGTAAGCTAAATCCCGACGTAGAAGCCAACGCACGTCCAGACGTAGAGGCCAACGCACGTCCCGACGTAAAGCCCAACGCACGTCCCGACGTAGAGCCCAACGCACGTCCCGACGTAGAGGCCAACGCACGTCCCGACGTAGAGCTGAAAGTAAACTAAATCCCGACGTAGAGCCCAACGCACGTCCCGACGTAGAGCCCAACGCACGTCCCGACGTGGAGCCCAACGCACGTCCCGACGTAGAGCTGAAAGTAAGCTAAATCCCGACGTAGAGCCCAACGCACGTCCCGACGTAGAGCCCAACGCACGTCCCGACATAGAGCCCAACGCACGTCCCGACGTAGAGCTGAAAGTTAGCTAACTACAGACGTAGAGCCCAACGCACGTCCCGACGTAGAGCCCAACGCACGTCCCGACGTAGAGCCCAACGCACGTCCCGACGTAGAGCTGAAAGTAAGCTAAATCCCGACGTAGAGCCCAACACACGTCCCGACGTAGAGCTGAAAGTAAGCTAAATCCCGACGTAGAGGCCAACGCACGTCCCGACGTAGAGGCCAACGCACGTCCCGACGTAGCGCCCAACGCATGTCCCGACGTAGAGGCCAACGCACGTCCCGACGTAGAGCTGAAAGTAAGCTAAATCCTGACGTAGAGCCCAACGCACGTCCCGACGTAGAGCCCAACGCACGTCCCGACGTAGAACTGAAAGTAAGCTAAATCCCAACGTAGAGCCCAACGCACGTCCAGACGTAGAGCCCAACGCACGTCCCGAAGTAGAGCCCAACGCACGTCCCGACGTAGACCTGAAAGTAAGCTAAATCCCGAAGTAGAGCCCAACGCACGTCCCGACGTAGTGCCCAACGCACGTCCCGACGTAGAGCCCAACGCACGTCCCGACGTAGAGCTGAAAGTAAGCTAAATCCCGACGTAGAGCCCAACGCACGTCCCGACGTAGAGCCCAACGCACATCCCGACGTAGAGCCCAACGCACGTCCCGACGTAGACCTGAAAGTAAGCTAAATCCCGACGTAGAGCCCAACGCACGTCCCGACGTAGCGCCCAACGCACGTCCCGACGTAGAGGCCAACGCACGTCCCGACGTAGAGCTGAAAGTAAGCTAAATCCCGACGTAGAGGCCAACGCACGTCCCGACGTAGAGGCCAACGCACGTCCCGACGAAGAGCTGAAGATAAGCTAAATCCCGACATAGAGCCCAACGCACGTCCCGACGTAGAGCCCAACGCACGTCCCGAAGTAGAGCCCAACGCACGTCCCGACGTAGAGCTGAAAGTAAGCTAAATCCCGACGTAGAGCCCAACGCACGTCCCGACGTAGAGCCCAACGCACGTCCCGACGTAGAGCCCAACGCACGTCCGACGTAGACCTGAAAGTAAGCTAAATCCCGACGTAGAGCCCAACGCACGTCCCGACGTAGCGCCCAACGCACGTCCCGACGTAGAGGCCAACGCACGTCCCGACGTAGAGCTGAAAGCAAGCTAAATCCCGACGTAGAGCCCAACGCACGTCCCGACGTAGAGCCCAACGCACGTCCCGACGTGGAGCTGAAAGTAAGCTAAATCCCAACGTAGAGCCCAACGCACGTCCCGACGTAGAGCCCAACGCACGTCCCGAAGTAGAGCCCAACGCACGTCCCGACGTAGACCTGAAAGTAAGCTAAATCCCGAAGTAGAGCCCAACGCACGTCCCGACGTAGTGCCCAACGCACGTCCCGACGTAGAGCCCAACGCACGTCCCGACGTAGAGCTGAAAGTAAGCTAAATCCCGACGTAGAGCCCAACGCACGTCCCAACGTAGAGCCCAACGCACGTCCCGACGTACAGCCCAACGCACGTACCGACGTAGAGCTGAAAGTTAGCTAACTACAGAAGTAGAGCCCAACGCAGGTCCCGACGTAGAACCCAACACACGTCCCGACGTAGAGCCCAACGCACCTCCCGACGTAGAGCCCAACGCACCTCCAGACGTAGAGCCCAACGCACGTCCCGACGTAGAGCTGAAAGTAAGCTAAATGCCGACGTAGAGGCCAATGCACGTCCCGACGTAGACCTGAAAGTAAGCTAAATCCCGACGTAGAGCCCAACGCACGTCCCGACGTAGAGCCCAACGCACGTCCCGACGTAGAGCTGAAAGTAAGCTAAATCCCGACGTAGAGCCCAACGCACGTCCCGACGTAGAGCCCAACGCACGTCCCGACGTAGAGCTGAAAATTAGCTGACTACAGACGTAGAGCCCAACGCACGTCCCGACGTAGAGCCCAACGCACGTCCCGACGTAGAGCCCAACGCACGTCCCGACGTAGAGCTGAAAGTTAGCTAACTACAGACGTAGAGCCCAACGCACGTCCCGACGTAGAGCCCAACGCACGTCCCGACGTAGACCTGAAAAGTAAGCTAAATCCCGACGTAGAGCCCAACGCACGTCCCGACGTAGAGCCCAACGCACATCCCGACGTAGAGCCCAACGCACTTCCCGACGTAGACCTGAAAGTAAGCTAAATCCCGACGTAGAGCCCAACGCACGTCCCGACGTAGAGCCCAACGCACGTCCCGACGTAGAGCTTAAAGTAAGCTAAATCCCGACGTAGAGCCCAACGCACGTCCCGACGTAGAGCCCAACGCACGTCCCGACGTAGAGCCCAACGCACGTACCGACGTAGAGCTGAAAGTAAGCTAAATGCCGACGTAGAGGCCAACGCACGTCCCGACGTAGAGCTGAAAGTAAGCTAAATCCCGACGTAGAGCCCAACGCACGTCCCGACGTAGAGCCCAACGCACGTCCCGACGTAGAGCTCAAAGTAAGCTAAATCCCGACGTAGAGCCCAACGCACGTCCCGACGTAGAGCCCAACGCACGTCCCGACGTAGAGCCCAACGCACATCCCGACGTAGAGCTGAAAGTAAGCTAAATTCCAACGTAGCGCCCAACGCACGTCCCGAAGTAGCGCCCAACGCACGTCCCGACATAGCGCCCAATGCACGTCCCGACGTAGCATCCAACGCACGTCCCGACGTAGAGCTGAAAGTAAGCTAAATCCCGACGTAGAGGCCAACGCACGTCCTGACGTAGAGGCCAACGCACGTCCCGACGTAGAGGCCAACGCACGTCCCGACGTAGAGCTGAAAAGTAAGCTAAATCCCGACGTAGAGCCCAACGCACGTCCCCACGTAGAGCCCAACGCACGTCCCGACGTAGAGCCCAACGCACGTCCCGACGTAGACCTGAAAGTAAGCTAAATCCCGACGTAGAGCCCAACGCACGTCCCGACGTAGACCCCAACGCACGTCCCGACGTAGAGCCCAACGCACGTCCCGACGTAGAGCTTAAAGTAAGCTAAATCCCGACGTAGAGCCCAACGGACGTCCCGACGTAGAGCTGAAAGTAAGCTAAATCCCGACGTAGAGGCCAACGCACGTCCCGACGTAGAGGCCAACGCACGTCCCGATGTAGAGCTGAAAGTAAGCTAAATCCCGACGTAGAGGCCAACGCACGTCCCGACGTAGAGGCCAACGCACGTCCCGACGTAGATCTGAAAGTAAGCTAAATCCCGACGTAGAGCCCAACGCACGTCCCGACGTAGAGCCCAACGCACGTCCTGACGTAGAGCCCAACGCACATCCCGACATAGAGCCCAACGCACGTCCCGAGGTAGAGCTGAAAGTAAGCTAAATCCCGACATAGCGCCCAACACATGTCCCGAAGTAGCGCCCAACGCACGTCCCGACGTAGCGCCCAACGCACGTCCCGACGTAGCGCCCAACGCACGTCCCGACGTAGCGTCCAACGCACGTCCCGACGTAGAGCTGAAAGTAAGCTAAATCCCGACGTAGAGGCCAACGCACGTCCCGACGTAGAGCCCAACGCACGTCCCGACGTAGAGCTGAAAGTAAGCTAAATCCCGACGTAGAGCCCAACGCACGTCCCGACGTAGAGCTCAACGCACGTCCCGACGTAGAGCCCAACGCACGTTCCGACGTAGCTCCCAACGCACGTCTTGACGTAGAGCTGAAAGTTAGCTAACTACAGATGTAGAGCCCAACGCACGTCCCGACGTAGAGCTGAAAGTTAGCTAAATCCCGACGTAGAGCCCAACGCACGTCCCGACGTAGAGCCCAACGCACGTCCCGACGTAGAGCTGAAAGTTACCTAACTACAGACGTAGAGCCCAACGCACGTCCCGACCTAGAGCCCAACGCACGTCCCAACGTAGAGCCCAACGCACGTACCGACGTAGAGCTGAAAGTTAGCTAACTACAGACGAAGAGCCCAACGCGCGTCCCGACGTAGAGCTGAAAGTTAGCTAACTACAGACGTAGAGCCCAACGCGCGTCCCGACGTAGAGCCCAACGCGCGTCCCGACGTAGAGCCCAACGCGCGTCCCGACGTAGAGCCCAACGCACGTCCCGACGTAGAGCCCAATGCACGTCCCGACGTAGAGCTGAAGGTAAGCTAAATCCCGACGTAGAAGCCAACGCAAGTCGCGACGTAGAGGCCAACGCACGTCCCGACGTAGAGCCCAACGCACGTCCCGACGTAGAGGCCAACGCACGTCCCGACGTAGAGCTGAAAGTAAACTAAATCCCGACGTAGAGCCCAACGCACGTCCCGACGTAGAGCCCAACGCACGTCCCGACGTAGAGCCCAACGCACGTCCCGACGTAGAGCTGAAAGTTAGCTAACTACAAACGTAGAGCCCAACGCACGTCCCGACGTAGAGCAGAAAGTTAGGTAACTACAGACGTAGAGCCCAACGCACGTCCCGACGTAGAGCCCAACGCACGTCCCGACGTGGAGCCCAACGCACGTCCCGACGTAGAGCTGAAAGTAAGCTAAATCCCGACGTAGAGCCCAAGGCACGTCCCGACGTAGAGCCCAACGCACGTCCCGACATAGAGCCCAACGCACGTCCCGACGTAGAGCTGAAAGTTAGCTAACTACAGACGTAGAGCCCAACGCACGTCCCGACGTAGAGCCCAACGCACGTCCCGACGTAGAGCCCAACGCACGTCCCGACGTAGAGCTGAAAGTAAGCTAAATCCCGACGTAGAGCCCAACACACGTCCCGACGTAGAGCTGAAAGTAAGCTAAATCCCGACGTAGAGGCCAACGCACGTCCCGACGTAGAGGCCAACGCACGTCCCGACGTAGAGCTGAAAGTAAGCTAAATCCCGAAGTAGAGGCCAACGCACGTCCCGAAGTAGAGGCCAACGCACGTCCCGACGTAGAGCTGAAAGTAAGCTAAATCCCGACGTAGAGCCCAACGCACGTCCCGACGTAGAGCCCACCGCACGTCCCAACGTAGAGCCCAACGCACGTCCCGACGTAGAGCTGAAAGTAAGCTAAATCCCGACGTAGCGCCCAACGCACGTCCCGAAGCAACGCCCAACGCACGTCCCGACGTAGCGCCCAACGCACGTCCCGACGTAGAGCTGAAAGTAAGCTAAATCCCGACGTAGAGGCCAACGCACGTCCCGACGTAGAGGCCAACGCACGTCCCGACTTAGAGGCCAACGCACGTCCCGGCGTAGAGGACAACGCACGTCCCGACGTAGCGCCCAACGCACGTCCCGACGTAGAGCTGAAAGTAAGCTAAATCCCGACGTAGAGCCCAACGCACGTCCCGACGTAGAGCCCAACGCACGTCCCGACGTAGAGCTGAAAGTTAGCTAACTACAGACGTAGAGCCCAACGCACGTCCCGACGTAGAGCTGAAATTAGTTAACTACAGACGTAGAGCCCAACGCACGTCCCGACGTACAGCTGAAAGTTAGCTAACTACAGATGTAGAGCCCAACGAACGTCCCGACGTAGAGCCCAACGCACGTCCCGACGTAGAGCCCAACGCACGTCCCGACGTAGAGCTGAAAGTAAGCTAAATCCCGACGTAGAGGCCAACGCACGTCCCAACATAGAGCTGAAAGTAAGCTAAATCCCGACGTAGAGCCCAACGCACGTCCCGACCTAGAGCCCAACGCACGTCCCGACGTAGAGCCCAACGCACGTCCCGACGTAGAGCTGAAAGATAGCTAAATCCCGACGTAGACCCCAACGCACGTCCCGACGTAGAGCCCTACGCACGTCCCGACGTAGAGCTGAAAGTAAGCTAAATCCCGACGTAGCGCCCAACGCACGTCCCGAAGTAGCGCCCAACGCACGTCCCGACGTAGCGTCCAACGCACGTCCCGACTTAGAGCTGAAAGTAAGCTAAATCCCGACGTAGAGGCCAACGCACGTCCCGAAGTAGAGGCCAACGCACGTCCCGACGTAGAGGCCAACGCACGTCCTGACGTAGAGCTGAAAGTAAGCTAAATCCCGACGTAGACCCCAACACACGTCCCGACGTAGAGCCCAACGCACGTCCCGACGTAGCGCCCAACGCACGTCCCGACGTAGAGCTGAAAGTTAGCTAACTACAGACGTAGAGCCCAACGCACGTCCCGACGTAGAGCTGAAATTAGCTAACTACAGACGTAGAGCCCAACGCACGTCCCGACGTAGAGCTGAAAGTAAGCTAAATCCCGACGTAGAGGCCAACGCACGTCCCAACATAGAGCTGAAAGTAAGCTAAATCCCGACGTAGAGCCCAACGCATGTCCCGACGTAGAGCCCAACGCACGTCCCGACGTAGAGCCCAACGCACGTCCCGACGTAGAGCTGAAAGTTAGCTAAATCCCGACGTAGAGCCCAACGCACGTCCCGACGTAGAGCTGAAAGTAAGCTAAATCCCGACTTAGAGCCCAATGCACGTCCCGACGTAGAGCTGTAAGTAAGCTAAATCCCGACGTAGAGGCCAACGCACGTCCCGACGTACAGGCCAAGGCACGTCCCGACGTAGAGCTGAAAGTAAGCTAAATCCCGACGTTAAGGCCAACGCACGTCCCGACGTAGAGACCAGCGCACGTCCCGACGTAGAGGCACGCGCACGTCCCGACGTAGAGCCCAACGCACGTCCCGACGTAGAGCTTAAAGTAAGCTAAATCCCGACGTAGAGCCCAACACACGTCCCGACGTAGACCTGAAAGTAAGCTAAATCCCGACGAAGAGGCCAACGCACGTCCCGACGTAGAGGCCAACGCACGTCCCGACGTAGAGCTGAAAGTAAGCTAAATACCGACGTACGGGCCAACGCACGTCCCGACGTAGAGGCCAACGCACGTCCCGACGTAGAGCTGAAAGTAAGCTAAATCCCGACGTAGAGCCCAACGCACGTCCCGACGTAGAGCCCAACACACGTCCCGACGTAGAGCTGAAAGTAAGGTAAATCCCGACGTAGAGCCCAACACACGTCCCGACGTAGAGCTGAAAGTAAGCTAAATCCCGACGTAGAGGCCAACGCACGTCCCGACGTAGAGCCCAACGCACGTCCCGACGTAGAGCTGAAAGTAAGCTAAAGCCCGACGTAGAGCCCAACACACGTCCCGACGTAGAGCTGAAAGTAAGCTAAATCCCGACTTAGAGGCCAACGCACGTCCCGACGTAGAGGCCAACGCACGTCCCGACGTAGAGCTGAAAGTAAGCTAAATCCCGACGTAGAGCCCAACGCACATCCCGACGTAGAGCCCAACGCACGTCCCGACGTAGACCTGAAAGTAAGCTAAATCCCGACGTAGAGCCCAACGCAGGTCCCGACGTAGAGCCCAACGCACGTTCCGACGTAGAGCCCAACGCACGTCCCAACGTAGAGCCCACCGCACGTCCCGACATAGAGAGCCCAACGTACGTCCCGACGTAGAGCTGAAAGTAAGCTAAATCCCGACGTAGCGCCCAAGGCACGTCCCGAAGTAGCGCCCAACGCACGTCCCGACGTAGCGCCCAACGCACGTCCCGACGTAGAGCTGAAAGTAAGCTAAATCCCGACGTAGAGGCCAACGCACGTCCCGACGTAGAGGCCAACGCATGTCCCGACGTAGAGCCCAACGCACGTCCCGACGTAGAGCTGAAAGTAAGCTAAATCCCGACGTAGAGCCCAACGCACATCTCGACGTAGAGCCCAACGCACGTCCCGACCTAGAGCCCAACGCACGTCCCGACGTAGAGCTGAAAGTTAGCTAACTACAGACGTAGAGCCCAACGCACGTCCCGACGTAGAGCTGAAAGTTAGCTAACTACAGATGTAGAGCCCAACGCACGTCCCGACGTAGAGCCCAACGCACGTCCCAACGTAGAGCCCAACGAAAGTCCCAACATAGAGCCCAACGCACGTATCGACATAGAGCTGAAAGTTAGCTAACTACAGACGTAAAGCCCAACGCACGTCCCAACGTAGAGCCCAACGCACGTCCCGACGTAGAGCCGAGCGCACGTCCCGACGTATATCCCAAAACATGTCCCGACGTAGAGCCCAACGCACGTCCCGACGTAGACCTGAAAGTAAGCTAAATCCCGACGTAGAGCCCAACGCACGTCCCGACGTAGAGCCCAACGCATGTCCCGACGTAGAGCTGAAAGTAAGCTAAATCCCGACGTAGAGCCCAACGCACGTCCCGACGTAGAGCCCAACGCACGTCCCGACGTAGAGCCCAACGCACGTCCCGACGTAGAGCCCAACGCACGTCCCGACGTAGAGCTGAAAGTTAGCTAACTACAGACGTAGAGACCAACGCACGTCCCGACGTAGAGCCCAACGCATGTCCCGACGTAGAGCCCAACGCACGTCCCGACGTAGAGCTGAAAGTAAGCTAAATCCCGACGTAGAGCCCAACGCACGTCCCGACGTAGAGGCCAACGCACGTCCCGACGTAGAGCTGAAAGAAACTAAATCCCGACGTAGAGGCCAACGCACGGCCCGACGTAGAGGCCAACGCACGTCCCGACGTAGAGCTGAAAGTAAACTAAATCCCGACGTAGAGCCCAACGCACGTCCCGACGTAGAGCCCAACGCAAGTCCCGACGTAGCGCCCAACGCACGTCCCGACATAGAGCTGAAAGTTAGCTAACTACAAACGTAGAGCCCAACGCACGTCCCGACGTAGAGCAGAAAGTTAGCTAACTACAGACGTAGAGCCCAACGCACGTCCCGACGTAGAGCCCAACGCACGTCCCGACGGAGAGCCCAACGCACGTCCCGACGTAGAGCTGAAAGTAAGCTAAATCCCGACGTAGAGCCCAACGCACGTCCCGACGTAGAGCCCAACGCACGTCCCGACATAGAGCCCAACGCACGTCCCGACGTAGAGCTGAAAGTTAGCTAACTACAGACGTAGAGCCCAACGCACGTCCCGACGTAGAGCCCAACGCACGTCCCGACGTAGAGCCCAACGCACGTCCTGACGTAGAGCTGAATGTAAGCTAAATCCCGACGTAGAGCCCAACACACGTCCCGACGTAGAGCTGAAAGTAAGATAAATCCCGACGTAGAGGCCAACGCACGTCCCGACGTAGAGCTGAAAGTAAGCTAAATCCCGACGTAGAGGCCAACGCACGTCCCGACGTAGAGCTGAAAGTAAGCTAAATCCCGACGTAGAGCCCAACGCACGTCCCGACGTAGAGCCCAACACACGTCCCGACGTAGAGCCCAACGCACGTCCCGACGTAGAGCCCAACGCACGTCCCGACGTAGAGCTGAAAGTAAGCTAAATCCCCACGTAGAGCCCAACGCACGTCCCGACGTAGAGCTGTAAGTAAGCTAAATCCCGACGTAGAGGCCAACGCACGTCCCGACGTACAGGCCAAGGCACGTCCCGACGTAGAGCTGAAAGTAAGCTAAATCCCGACGTTAAGGCCAACGCACGTCCCGACGTAGAGGCCAGCGCACGTGCCGACGTAGAGGCCAGCGCACGTCCCGACGTAGAGGCCAGCGCACGTCCCGACGTAGAGCTGAAAGTAAGCTAAATCCCGACGTAGAGGCCAACGCACGTCCCGAAGTAGAGGCCAACGCACGTCCCGACTTAGAGGCCAACGCACGTCCCGACGTAGAGGACAACGCACGTCCCGACGTAGCGCCCAACGCACGTCCCGACGTAGAGCTGAAAGTAAGCTAAATCCCGACGTAGAGCCCAACGCACGTCGCGACGTAGAGCCCAACGCACGTCCCGACGTAGCGCCCAACGCACGTCCCGACGTAGAGCTGAAAGTAAGCTAAATCCCGACGTAGAGGCCAACGCACGTCCCAACATAAAGCTGAAAGTAAGCTAAATCCCGACGTAGCGCCCAACGCACGTCCCGAAGTAGCGCCCAACGCACGTCCCGACGTAGCGCCCAACGCACGTCTGACTTAGAGCTGAAAGTAAGCTAAATCCCGACGTAGAGGACAACGCACGTCCCGACGTAGAGGACAACGCACGTCCCGACGTAGAGGCCAACGCACGTCCCGACGTAGAGCTGAAAGTAAGCTAAATCCCGACGTAGAGCCCAACGCACGTCCCGACGTAGAGCCCAACGCACGTCCCGACGTAGAGCCCAATGCACGTCCCGACGTAGCGCCCAACGCACGTCCCGACGTAGAGCTGAAAGTTAGCTAATTACAGACGTAGAGCCCAACGCACGTCCCGACGTAGAGCTGAAATTAGCTAACTACAGACGTAGAGCCCAACGCACGTCCCGACGTAGAGCTGAAAGTAAGCTAAATCCCGACGTAGAGCCCAACGCACGTCCCAACATAGAGCTGAAATTAAGCTAAATCCCGACGTAGAGCCCAACGCACGTCCCGACGTAGAGCCCAACGCACGTCCCGACGTAGAGCTGAAAGTTAGCTAAATCCCGACGTAGAGCCCAACGCACGTCCCGACGTAGAGCCCAACGCACGTCCCGACGTAGAGCTGAAAGTAAGCTAAATCCCCACATAGAGCCCAACGCACGTCCCGACGTAGAGCTGTAAGTAAGCTAAATCCCGACGTAGAGGCCAACGCACGTCCCGACGTACAGGCCAAGGCACGTCCCGACGTAGAGCTGAAAGTAAGCTAAATCCCGACGTTAAGGCCAACGCACGTCCCGACGTAGAGGCCAGCGCACGTGCCGACGTAGAGGCCAGCGCACGTCCCGACGTAGAGGCCAGCGCACGTCCCGACGTAGAGCCCAACGCACGTCCCGACGTAGAGCTTAAAGTAAGCTAAATCCCGACGTAGAGCCCAACGCACGTCCCGACGTAGAGCTGAAAGTTAGCTAACTACAGACGTAGAGCCCAACGCACGTCCCGACGTAGAGCCCAACGCACGTCCCGACGTAGAGCCCAACGCACGTCCCGACGTAGAGCCCAACGCACGTCCCGACGTAGAGCTAAAAGTAAGCTAAATCCCGACGTAGAGCCCAACACACGTCCCGACGTAGAGCTGAAAGTAGGCTAAATCCCGACGTAGAGGCCAACGCACGTCCCGACGTAGAGGCCAACGCACGTCCCGACGTAGAGCTGAAAGTAAGCTAAATACCGACGTAGAGGCCAACGCACGTCCCGACGTAGAGGCCAACGCACGTCCCGACGTAGAGCTGAAAGTAAGCTAAATCCCGACGTAGAGCCCAACACACGTCCCGACGTAGAGCTGAATGTAAGCTAAATCCCGACGTAGAGCCCAATGCACGTCCCGACGTAGAGGCCAACGCACGTCCCGACGTAGAGCTGAAAGTAAGCTAAATCCCGACGTAGAGGCCAACGCACGTCCCGACGTAGAGGCCAACGCATGTCCCGACGTAGACCTGAAAGTAAGCTAAATCCCGACGTAGAGCCCAACGCACGTCCCGACGTAGAGCTGAAAGTTAGCTAAATCCCGACGTAGAGCCCAACGCACGTCCCGACGTAGAGCCCAACGCACGTCCCGACGTAGAGCTGAAAGTAAGCTAAATCCCCACATAGAGCCCAACGCACGTCCCGACGTAGAGCTGTAAGTAAGCTAAATCCCGACGTAGAGGCCAACGCACGTCCCGACGTACAGGCCAAGGCACGTCCCGACGTAGAGCTGAAAGTAAGCTAAATCCCGACGTTAAGGCCAACGCACGTCCCGACGTAGAGGCCAGCGCACGTGCCGACGTAGAGGCCAGCGCACGTCCCGACGTAGAGGCCAGCGCACGTCCCGACGTAGAGCCCAACGCACGTCCCGACGTAGAGCTTAAAGTAAGCTAAATCCCGACGTAGAGCCCAACGCACGTCCCGACGTAGAGCTGAAAGTTAGCTAACTACAGACGTAGAGCCCAACGCACGTCCCGACGTAGAGCCCAACGCACGTCCCGACGTAGAGCCCAACGCACGTCCCGACGTAGAGCCCAACGCACGTCCCGACGTAGAGCTAAAAGTAAGCTAAATCCCGACGTAGAGCCCAACACACGTCCCGACGTAGAGCTGAAAGTAGGCTAAATCCCGACGTAGAGGCCAACGCACGTCCCGACGTAGAGGCCAACGCACGTCCCGACGTAGAGCTGAAAGTAAGCTAAATACCGACGTAGAGGCCAACGCACGTCCCGACGTAGAGGCCAACGCACGTCCCGACGTAGAGCTGAAAGTAAGCTAAATCCCGACGTAGAGCCCAACACACGTCCCGACGTAGAGCTGAAAGTAAGCTAAATCCCGACGTAGAGCCCAATGCACGTCCCGACGTAGAGGCCAACGCACGTCCCGACGTAGAGCTGAAAGTAAGCTAAATCCCGACGTAGAGGCCAACGCACGTCCCGACGTAGAGGCCAACGCATGTCCCGACGTAGACCTGAAAGTAAGCTAAATCCCGACGTAGAGCCCAACGCAGGTCCCGACGTAGAGCCCAACGCACGTCCCGACGTAGAGCCCAACGCACGTCCCGACGTAGAGCCCAACGCACGTCCCGACGTAGAGCTTGAAGTTAGCTAACTACAGACGTAGAGCCCAACGCACGTCCCGACGTAGAGCCCAACACACGTCCCGATGAAGAGCCCAACACACGTCCCGACATAGAGCTGAAAGTAAGCTAAATCCCGACGTAGAGCCCAACGCACGTCCCGACGTAGAGCCCAACGCCCGTCCCGACGTAGAGCTGAAAGTTAGCTAACTACAGACGTAGAGCCCAACGCACGTCCCGACGTAGAGCTGAAAGTTAGCTAACTACAGATGTAGAGCCCAACGCACGTCCCGACGTAGAGCCCAACGCACGTCCCAACGTAGAGCCCAACGAAAGTCCCAACGTAGAGCCCAACGCACGTCCCGACGTAGAGCTGAAAGTTAGCTAACTACAGACGTAGAGCCCAACGCACGTCCCGACGTAGAGCCCAAAGCACGTCCCGACGTAGAGCCCAGCGCACGTCCCGACGTATATCCAAAAGCATGTCCCGACGTAGAGCCCAACGCACATCCCGACGTAGACCTGAAAGTAAGCTAAATCCCGACGTAGAGCCCAACGCACGTCCCGACGTAGAGCCCAACACACGTCCCGACGTAGAGCTGAAAGCAAGCTAAATCCCGACGTGGAGCCCAACGCACGTCCCGACGTAGAGCCCAACGCACGTCCCGACGTAGAGCCCAACGCACGTCCCGACGTAGAGCCCAACGCACGTCCCGACGTAGAGCTGAAAGTAAGTTAAATCCCGACGTAGCGCCCAACGCACGTCCCGACGTAGAGCCCAACGCACGTCCCGACGTAGAGCTGAAAGTAAGCTAAATCCCGACGTAGAGGCCAACGCACGTCCCGACGTAGAGGCCAACGCACGTCCCGACGTAGAGCTGAAAGTAAGCTAAATCCCGACGTAGAGCCCAACGCACGTCCCGACGTAGAGCCCAACGCACGTCCCGACGTAGAGCCCAACGCACGTCCCGACGTAGAGCTGAAAGCAAGCTAAATCCCGACGTAGAGCCCAACGCACGTCCCGACGTAGAGCCCAACGCACGTCCCGACGTAGAGCCCAACGCACGTCCCGACGTAGAGCTGAAAGTTAGCTAACTACAGACCTAGAGACCAACGCACATCCCGACGTAGAGCCCAACGCATGTCCCGACGTAGAGCCCAACGCACGTCCCGACGTAGAGCTGAAAGTAAGTTAAATCCCGACGTAGCGCCCAACGCACGTCCCGACGTAGAGCTGAAAGTTAGCTAACTACAGACGTAGAGCCCAACGCACGTCCCGACGTAGAGCTGAAATTAGCTAACTACAGACGTAGAGCCCAACGCACGTCCCGACGTAGAGCTGAAAGTAAGCTAAATCCCGACGTAGAGGCCAACGCACGTCCCAACATAGAGCTGAAAGTAAGCTAAATCCCGACGTAGAGCCCAACGCACGTCCCGACGTAGAGCCCAACGCCCGTCCCGACGTAGAGCTGAAAGTTAGCTAACTACAGACGTAGAGCCCAACGCACGTCCCGACGTAGAGCTGAAAGTTAGCTAACTACAGATGTAGAGCCCAACGCACGTCCCGACGTAGAGCCCAACGCACGTCCCAACGTAGAGCCCAACGAAAGTCCCAACGTAGAGCCCAACGCACGTCCCGACGTAGAGCTGAAAGTTAGCTAACTACAGACGTAGAGCCCAACGCACGTCCCGACGTAGAGCCCAAAGCACGTCCCGACGTAGAGCCCAGCGCACGTCCCGACGTATATCCAAAAGCATGTCCCGACGTAGAGCCCAACGCACATCCCGACGTAGACCTGAAAGTAAGCTAAATCCCGACGTAGAGCCCAACGCACGTCCCGACGTAGAGCCCAACACACGTCCCGACGTAGAGCTGAAAGCAAGCTAAATCCCGACGTGGAGCCCAACGCACGTCCCGACGTAGAGCCCAACGCACGTCCCGACGTAGAGCCCAACGCACGTCCCGACGTAGAGCCCAACGCACGTCCCGACGTAGAGCTGAAAGTAAGTTAAATCCCGACGTAGCGCCCAACGCACGTCCCGACGTAGAGCCCAACGCACGTCCCGACGTAGAGCTGAAAGTAAGCTAAATCCCGACGTAGAGGCCAACGCACGTCCCGACGTAGAGGCCAACGCACGTCCCGACGTAGAGCTGAAAGTAAGCTAAATCCCGACGTAGAGCCCAACGCACGTCCCGACGTAGAGCCCAACGCACGTCCCGACGTAGAGCCCAACGCACGTCCCGACGTAGAGCTGAAAGCAAGCTAAATCCCGACGTAGAGCCCAACGCACGTCCCGACGTAGAGCCCAACGCACGTCCCGACGTAGAGCCCAACGCACGTCCCGACGTAGAGCTGAAAGTTAGCTAACTACAGACCTAGAGACCAACGCACATCCCGACGTAGAGCCCAACGCATGTCCCGACGTAGAGCCCAACGCACGTCCCGACGTAGAGCTGAAAGTAAGTTAAATCCCGACGTAGCGCCCAACGCACGTCCCGACGTAGAGCTGAAAGTTAGCTAACTACAGACGTAGAGCCCAACGCACGTCCCGACGTAGAGCTGAAATTAGCTAACTACAGACGTAGAGCCCAACGCACGTCCCGACGTAGAGCTGAAAGTAAGCTAAATCCCGACGTAGAGGCCAACGCACGTCCCAACATAGAGCTGAAAGTAAGCTAAATCCCGACGTAGAGCCCAACGCACGTCCCGACGTAGAGCCCAACGCACGTCCCGACGTAGAGCTGAAAGTTAGCTAAATCCCGACGTAGAGCCCAACGCACGTCCCGACGTAGAGCCCAACGCACGTCCCGACGTAGAGCTGAAAGTAAGCTAAATCCCGACTTAGAGCCCAATGCACGTCCCGACGTAGAGTTGTAAGTAAGCTAAACCCCGACGTAGAGGCCAACGCACGTCCCGACGTACAGGCCAAGGCACGTCCCGACGTAGAGCTGAAAGTAAGCTAAATCCCGACGTTAAGGCCAACGCACGTCCCGACGTAGAGGCCAGCGCACGTCCCGACGTAGAGCCCAACGCACGTCCCAACGTAGAGCCCACCGCACGTCCCGACATAGAGAGCCCAACGTACGTCCCGACGTAGAGCTGAAAGTAAGCTAAATCCCGACGTAGCGCCCAAGGCACGTCCCGAAGTAGCGCCCAACGCACGTCCCGACGTAGCGCCCAACGCACGTCCCGACGTAGAGCTGAAAGTAAGCTAAATCCCGACGTAGAGGCCAACGCACGTCCCGACGTAGAGGCCAACGCACGTCCCGACGTAGAGCCCAACGCACGTCCCGACGTAGAGCTGAAAGTAAGCTAAATCCCGACGTAGAGCCCAACGCACGTCTCGACGTAGAGCCCAACGCACGTCCCGACCTAGAGCCCAACGCACGTCCCGACGTAGAGCTGAAAGTTAGCTAACTACAGACGTAGAGCCCAACGCACGTCCCGACGTAGAGCTGAAAGTTAGCTAACTACAGATGTAGAGCCCAACGCACGTCCCGACGTAGAGCCCAACGCACGTCCCAACGTAGAGCCCAACGAAAGTCCCAACATAGAGCCCAACGCACGTATCGACATAGAGCTGAAAGTTAGCTAACTACGGACGTAAAGCCCAACGCACGTCCCGACGTAGAGCCCAACGCACATCCCGACGTAGAGCCGAGCGCACGTCCCGACGTAGAGCCGAGCGCACGTCCCGACGTATATCCCAAAACATGTCCCGACGTAGAGCCCAACGCACGTCCCGACGTAGACCTGAAAGTAAGCTAAATCCCGACGTAGAGCCCAACGCACGTCCCGACGTAGAGCCCAACGCACGTCCCGACGTAGAGCCCAACGCACGTCCCGACGTAGAGCTGAAAGTTAGCTAACTACAGACGTAGAGACCAACGCACGTCCCGACGTAGAGCCCAACGCATGTCCCGATGTAGAGCCCAACGCACGTCCCGACGTAGAGCTGAAAGTAAGCTAAATCCCGACGTAGAGCCCAACGCACGTCCCGACGTAGAGGCCAACGCACGTCCCGACGTAGAGCTGAAAGAAACTAAATCCCGACGTAGAGGCCAACGCACGTCCCGACGTAGAGGCCAACGCACGTCCCGACGTAGAGCTGAAAGTAAACTAAATCCCGACGTAGAGCCCAACGCACGTCCCGACGTAGAGCCCAACGCAAGTCCCGACGTAGCGCCCAACGCACGTCCCGACATAGAGCTGAAAGTTAGCTAACTACAAACGTAGAGCCCAACGCACGTCCCGACGTAGAGCAGAAAGTTAGCTAACTACAGACGTAGAGCCCAACGCACGTCCCGACGTAGAGCCCAACACACGTCCCGACGTAGAGCCCAACGCACGTCCCGACGTAGAGCTGAAAGTAAGCTAAATCCCGACGTAGAGCCCAACGCACGTCCCGACGTAGAGCCCAACGCACGTCCCGACGTAGAGCCCAACGCACGTCCCGACGTAGAGCTGAAAGTTAGCTAACTACAGACGTAGAGCCCAACGCACGTCCCGACGTAGAGCCCAACGCACGTCCCGACGTAGAGCCCAACGCACGTCCTGACGTAGAGCTGAAAGTAAGCTAAATCCCGACGTAGAGCCCAACACACGTCCCGACGTAGAGCTGAAAGTAAGATAAATCCCGACGTAGAGGCCAACGCACGTCCCGACGTAGAGGCCAACGCACGTCCCGACGTAGAGCTGAAAGTAAGCTAAATCCCGACGTAGAGGCCAACGCACGTCCCGACGTAGAGCTGAAAGTAAGCTAAATCCCGACGTAGAGCCCAACACACGTCCCGACGTAGAGCCCAACGCACGTCCCGACGTAGAGCCCAACGCACGTCCCGACGTAGAGCCCAACGCACGTCCCGACGTAGAGCCCAACGCACGTCCCGACGTAGAGCTGAAAGTAAGCTAAATCCCGACGTAGCGCCCAACGCACGTCCCGAAGTAGCGCCCAACGCACGTCCCGATGTAGCGCCCAACGCACGTCCCGACGTAGAGCTGAAAGTAAGCTAAATCCCGACGTAGAGGCCAACGCACGTCCCGAAGTAGAGGCCAACGCACGTCCCGACTTAGAGGCCAACGCACGTCCCGACGTAGAGGACAACGCACGTCCCGACGTAGCGCCCAACGCACGTCCCGACGTAGAGCTGAAAGTAAGCTAAATCCCGACGTAGAGCCCAACGCACGTCGCGACGTAGAGCCCAACGCACGTCCCGACGTAGCGCCCAACGCACGTCCCGACATAGAGCTGAAAGTTAGCTAACTACAGACGTAGAGCCCAACGCACGTCCCGACGTAGAGCTGAAATTAGCTAACTACAGACGTAGAGCCCAACGCACGTCCCGACGTAGAGCTGAAAGTTAGCTAACTACAGATGTAGAGCCCAACGCACGTCCCGACGTAGAGCCCAACGCACGTCCCGACGTAGAGCCCAACGCACGTCCCGACGTAGAGCTGAAAGTAAGCTAAATCCCGACGTAGAGGCCAACGCACGTCCCAACATAAAGCTGAAAGTAAGCTAAATCCCGACGTAGCGCCCAACGCACGTCCCGAAGTAGCGCCCAACGCACGTCCCGACGTAGCGCCCAACGCACGTCCCGACGTAGAGCTGAAAGTAAGCTAAATCCCGACGTAGAGGCCAACGCACGTCCCGACGTAGAGGCCAACGCACGTCCCGACGTAGAGGACAACGCACGTCCCGACGTAGAGGCCAACGCACGTCCCGACGTAGAGCTGAAAGTAAGCTAAATCCCGACGTAGAGCCCAACGCACGTCCCGACGTAGAGCCCAACGCACGTCCCGACGTAGCGCCCAACGCACGTCCCGACGTAGCGCCCAACGCACGTCCCGACGTAGAGCTGAAAGTTAGCTAATTACAGACGTAGAGCCCAACGCACGTCCCGACGTAGAGCTGAAATTAGCTAACTACAGACGTAGAGCGCAACGCACGTCCCGACGTAGAGCTGAAAGTAAGCTAAATCCCGACGTAGAGCCCAACGCACGTCCCAACATAGAGCTGAAAGTAAGCTAAATCCCGACGTAGAGCCCAACGCACGTCCCGACGTAGAGCCCAACGCACGTCCCGACGTAGAGCTGAAAGTTAGCTAACTACAGACGTAGAGCCCAACGCACGTCCCGACGTAGAGCCCAACGCACGTCCCGACGTAGAGCCCAACGCACGTCCCGACGTAGAGCTGAAAGTAAGCTAAATCCCCACGTAGAGCCCAACGCACGTCCCGACGTAGAGCTGTAAGTAAGCTAAATCCCGACGTAGAGGCCAACGCACGTCCCGACGTACAGGCCAAGGCACGTCCCGACGTAGAGCTGAAAGTAAGCTAAATCCCGACGTTAAGGCCAACGCACGTCCCGACGTAGAGGCCAGCGCACGTGCCGACGTAGAGGCCAGCGCACGTCCCGACGTAGAGGCCAGCGCACGTCCCGACGTAGAGCCCAACGCACGTCCCGACGTAGAGCTTAAAGTAAGCTAAATCCCGACGTAGAGCCCAACGCACGTCCCGACGTAGAGCTGAAAGTTAGCTAACTACAGACGTAGAGCCCAACGCACGTCCCGACGTAGAGCCCAACGCACGTCCCGACGTAGAGCCCAACGCACGTCCCGACGTAGAGCCCAACGCACGTCCCGACGTAGAGCTAAAAGTAAGCTAAATCCCGACGTAGAGCCCAACACACGTCCCGACGTAGAGCTGAAAGTAGGCTAAATCCCGACGTAGAGGCCAACGCACGTCCCGACGTAGAGGCCAACGCACGTCCCGACGTAGAGCTGAAAGTAAGCTAAATACCGACGTAGAGGCCAACGCACGTCCCGACGTAGAGGCCAACGCACGTCCCGACGTAGACCTGAAAGTAAGCTAAATCCCGACGTAGAGCCCAACGCAGGTCCCGACGTAGAGCCCAACGCACGTCCCGACGTACAGCCCAACGCACGTCCCGACGTAGAGCCCAACGCACGTCCCGACGTAGAGCCCAACGCACGTCCCGACATAGAGCTGAAAGTAAGCTAAATCCTGACGTAGCGCCCAACGCACGTCCCGACGTAGCGCCCAACGCACGTCCCGACGTAGAGGCCAACGCACGTCCCGACGTAGAGCTCAACGCACGTCCCGACGTAGAGCCCAACGCACGTCCCGACGTAGAGCTGAAAGTAAGCTAAATCCCGACGTAGAGCCCAACGCACGTCCCGACGTAGAGCCCAACGCCCGTCCCGACGTAGAGCTGAAAGTTAGCTAACTACAGACGTAGAGCCCAACGCACGTCCCGACGTAGAGCTGAAAGTTAGCTAACTACAGATGTAGAGCCCAACGCACGTCCCGACGTAGAGCCCAACGCACGTCCCAACGTAGAGCCCAACGAAAGTCCCAACGTAGAGCCCAACGCACGTCCCGACGTAGAGCTGAAAGTTAGCTAACTACAGACGTAGAGCCCAACGCACGTCCCGACGTAGAGCCCAAAGCACGTCCCGACGTAGAGCCCAGCGCACGTCCCGACGTATATCCAAAAGCATGTCCCGACGTAGAGCCCAACGCACATCCCGACGTAGACCTGAAAGTAAGCTAAATCCCGACGTAGAGCCCAACGCACGTCCCGACGTAGAGCCCAACACACGTCCCGACGTAGAGCTGAAAGCAAGCTAAATCCCGACGTAGAGCCCAACGCACGTCCCGACGTAGAGCCCAACGCACGTCCCGACGTAGAGCCCAACGCACGTCCCGACGTAGAGCTGAAAGTTAGCTAACTACAGACGTAGAGACCAACGCACGTCCCGACGTAGAGCCCAACGCATGTCCCGACGTAGAGCCCAACGCACGTCCCGACGTAGAGCTGAAAGTAAGATAAATCCCGACGTAGCGCCCAACGCACGTCCCGACGTAGAGCCCAACGCACGTCCCGACGTAGAGCTGAAAGTAAGCTAAATCCCGACGTAGAGGCCAACGCACGTCCCGACGTAGAGGCCAACGCACGTCCCGACGTAGAGCTGAAAGTAAGCTAAATCCCGACGTAGAGCCCAACGCACGTCCCGACGTAGAGCCCAACGCACGTCCCGACGTAGAGCCCAACGCACGTCCCGACGTAGAGCCCAACGCACGTCCCGACGTAGAGCCCAACGCACGTCCCGACGTAGAGCTGAAAGTAAGCTAAATCCCGACGTAGAGCCCAACGCACGTCCCAACATAGAGCTGAAAGTAAGCTAAATCCCGACGTAGAGCCCAACGCACGTCCCGACGTAGAGCCCAACGCACGTCCCGACGTAGAGCTGAAAGTTAGCTAACTACAGACGTAGAGCCCAACGCACGTCCCGACGTAGAGCCCAACGCACGTCCCGACGTAGAGCCCAACGCACGTCCCGACGTAGAGCTGAAAGTAAGCTAAATCCCCACGTAGAGCCCAACGCACGTCCCGACGTAGAGCTGTAAGTAAGCTAAATCCCGACGTAGAGGCCAACGCACGTCCCGACGTACAGGCCAAGGCACGTCCCGACGTAGAGCTGAAAGTAAGCTAAATCCCGACGTTAAGGCCAACGCACGTCCCGACGTAGAGGCCAGCGCACGTGCCGACGTAGAGGCCAGCGCACGTCCCGACGTAGAGGCCAGCGCACGTCCCGACGTAGAGCCCAACGCACGTCCCGACGTAGAGCTTAAAGTAAGCTAAATCCCGACGTAGAGCCCAACGCACGTCCCGACGTAGAGCTGAAAGTTAGCTAACTACAGACGTAGAGCCCAACGCACGTCCCGACGTAGAGCCCAACGCACGTCCCGACGTAGAGCCCAACGCACGTCCCGACGTAGAGCTAAAAGTAAGCTAAATCCCGACGTAGAGCCCAACACACGTCCCGACGTAGAGCTGAAAGTAGGCTAAATCCCGACGTAGAGGCCAACGCACGTCCCGACGTAGAGGCCAACGCACGTCCCGACGTAGAGCTGAAAGTAAGCTAAATACCGACGTAGAGGCCAACGCACGTCCCGACGTAGAGGCCAACGCACGTCCCGACGTAGACCTGAAAGTAAGCTAAATCCCGACGTAGAGCCCAACGCAGGTCCCGACGTAGAGCCCAACGCACGTCCCGACGTAGAGCCCAACGCACGTCCCGACGTAGAGCCCAACGCACGTCCCGACATAGAGCTGAAAGTAAGCTAAATCCCGACGTAGCGCCCAACGCACGTCCCGACGTAGCGCCCAACGCACGTCCCGACGTAGAGGCCAACGCACGTCCCGACGTAGAGCTCAACGCACGTCCCGACGTAGAGCCCAACGCACGTCCCGACGTAGAGCTGAAAGTAAGCTAAATCCCGACGTAGAGCCCAACGCACGTCCCGACGTAGAGCCCAACGCCCGTCCCGACGTAGAGCTGAAAGTTAGCTAACTACAGACGTAGAGCCCAACGCACGTCCCGACGTAGAGCTGAAAGTTAGCTAACTACAGATGTAGAGCCCAACGCACGTCCCGACGTAGAGCCCAACGCACGTCCCAACGTAGAGCCCAACGAAAGTCCCAACGTAGAGCCCAACGCACGTCCCGACGTAGAGCTGAAAGTTAGCTAACTACAGACGTAGAGCCCAACGCACGTCCCGACGTAGAGCCCAAAGCACGTCCCGACGTAGAGCCCAGCGCACGTCCCGACGTATATCCAAAAGCATGTCCCGACGTAGAGCCCAACGCACATCCCGACATAGACCTGAAAGTAAGCTAAATCCCGACGTAGAGCCCAACGCACGTCCCGACGTAGAGCCCAACACACGTCCCGACGTAGAGCTGAAAGCAAGCTAAATCCCGACGTAGAGCCCAACGCACGTCCCGACGTAGAGCCCAACGCACGTCCCGACGTAGAGCCCAACGCACGTCCCGACGTAGAGCCCAACGCACGTCCCGACGTAGAGGCCAACGCACGTCACGACGTAGAGCTGAAAGTAAGCTAAATACCGACGTAGAGGCCAACGCACGTCCCGACGTAGAGTCCAACGCACGTCCCGACGTAGAGCCCAACGCACGTCCCGACGTAGAGCTGAAAGTAAGCTAAATCCCGACGTAGCGCCCAACGCACGTCCCGAACTAGCGCCCAACGCACGTCCCGACGTAGCGCCCAACGCACGTCCCGACGTAGAGCTGAAAGTAAGCTAAATCCCGACGTAGAGGCCAACGCACGTCCCGACGTAGAGGCCAACGCACGTCCCGACGTAGAGGCCAAAGCACGTCCCGATGTAGAGGCCAACGCACGTCCCGACGTAGAGCTGAAAGTAAGCTAAATCCCGACGTAGAGCCCAACGCACGTCCCGACGTAGAGCCCAACGCACGTCCCGACGTAGAGCCCAACGCACGTCCCGACGTAGCGCCCAACGCACGTCCCGACGTAGAGCTGAAAGTTAGCTAACTACAGACGTAGAGCCCAACGCACGTCCCGACGTAGAGCTGAAATTAGCTAACTACAGACATAGAGCCCAACGCACGTCCCGACGTAGAGCTGAAAGTTAGCTAACTACAGATGTAGAGCCCAACGCACGTCCCGACGTAGAGCCCAACGCACGTCCCGACGTAGAGCATAACGCACGTCCCGACGTAGAGCTGAAAGTAAGCTAAATCCCGACGTAGAGGCGAACGCACGTCCCAACGTAGAGCTGAAAGTAAGCTAAATCGCGACGTAGAGGCGAACGCACGTCCCGACGTAGAGCCCAACGCACGTCCCGATGTAGAGCTGAAAGTTAGCTAAATCCCGACGAAGAGCCCAACGCACGTCCCGACATAGAGCCCAACGCACGTCCCGACGTAGAGCCCAACGCACGTCCCGACGTAGAGCTGAAAGTTAGCTAACTACAGACGTAGAGCCCAACGCACGTCCCGACGTAGAGCCCAACGCATGTCCCGACGTAGAGCCCAACGCACGTCCCGACGTAGAGCTGAAAGTAAGCTAAATCCCGACGTAGAGCCCAACGCACGTCCCGACGTACAGGCCAAGGCACGTCCCGACGTAGAGCTGAAAGTACGCTAAATCCCGACGTAGAGGCCAACGCACGTCCCGACGTAGAAGCCAGCGCACGTCCCGACGTAGAGGCCAGCGCACGTCCCGACGTAGAGCCCAACGCACGTCCCGACGTAGAGCTTAAAGTAAGCTAAATCCCTACGTAGAGCCCAACGCACGTCCCGACGTAGAGCCCAACGCACGTCCCGACGTAGAGCTGAAAGTAAGCTAAATCCCGACGTAGCGCCCAACGCACGTCCCGACGTAGCGCCCAACGCACGTCCCGATGTAGAGCTGAAAGTTAACTAACTACAGACGTAGAGCCCAACGCACATCCCGACGTAGAGCTGAAAGTTAGCTAACTACAGACGTAGAGCCCAACGCGCGTCCCGACGTAGAGCCCAACGCGTGTCCCGACGTAGAGTCCAACGCACGTCCCGACGTAGAGCCAAACGCACGTCCCGACGTAGAGCTGAAAGTAAGCTAAATCCCAACGTAGAGGCCAACGCACGTCCCGACGTAGAGGCCAACGCACGTCCCGACGTAGAGCTGAAAGTAAGCTAAATCCCGACGTAGAGGCCAACGCACGTCCCGACGTAGAGGCCAACGCACGTCCCGACGTAGAGCTGAAAGTAAGCTAAATCCCGACGTAGAGCCCAACGCATGTCCCGACGTAGAGCCCAACGCACGTCCCGACGTAGAGCCCAAAGCACGTCCCGACGTAGAGCCCAACGCACGTCCCGACGTAGAGCTGAAAGTAAGCTAAATCCCGACGTAGCGCCCAACGCACTTCCCGAAGCAGCGCCCAACACACGTTTCGACGTAGCGCCCAACGCACGTCCCGACGTAGCGCCCAACGCACGTCCCGACGTAGAGCTGAAAGTAAGCTAAATCCCGACGTAGAGGCCAACGCACGTCCCGACGTAGAGGCCAACGCACGTCCCGACGTAGAGCCCAACGCACGTCCCGACGTAGAGCCGAGCGCACGTCCCGACGTAGAGCCGAGCGCACGTCCCGACGTATATCCCAAAACATGTCCCGACGTAGAGCCCAACGCACGTCCCGACGTAGACCTGAAAGTAAGCTAAATCCCGACGTAGAGCCCAACGCACGTCCCGACGTAGAGCCCAACGCACGTCCCGACGTAGAGCCCAACGCACGTCCCGACGTAGAGCTGAAAGTTAGCTAACTACAGACGTAGAGACCAACGCACGTCCCGACGTAGAGCCGAACGCATGTCCCGACGTAGAGCCCAACGCACGTCCCGACGTAGAGCTGAAAGTAAGCTAAATCCCGACGTAGAGCCCAACGCACGTCCCGACGTAGAGGCCAACGCACGTCCCGACGCAGAGCTGAAAGAAACTAAATCCCGACGTAGAGGCCAACGCACGTCCCGACGTAGAGGCCAACGCACGTCCCGACGTAGAGCTGAAAGTAAACTAAATCCCGACGTAGAGCCCAACGCACGTCCCGACGTAGAGCCCAACGCAAGTCCCGACGTAGCGCCCAACGCACGTCCCGACATAGAGCTGAAAGTTAGCTAACTACAAACGTAGAGCCCAACGCACGTCCCGACGTAGAGCAGAAAGTTAGCTAACTACAGACGTAGAGCCCAACGCACGTCCCGACGTAGAGCCCAACACACGTCCCGACGTAGAGCCCAACGCACGTCCCGACGTAGAGCTGAAAGTAAGCTAAATCCCGACGTAGAGCCCAACGCACGTCCCGACGTAGAGCCCAACGCACGTCCCGACGTAGAGCCCAACGCACGTCCCGACGTAGAGCTGAAAGTTAGCTAACTACAGACGTAGAGCCCAACGCACGTCCCGACGTAGAGCCCAACGCACGTCCCGACGTAGAGCCCAACGCACGTCCTGACGTAGAGCTGAAAGTAAGCTAAATCCCGACGTAGAGCCCAACACACGTCCCGACGTAGAGCTGAAAGTAAGATAAATCCCGACGTAGAGGCCAACGCACGTCCCGACGTAGAGGCCAACGCACGTCCCGACGTAGAGCTGAAAGTAAGCTAAATCCCGACGTAGAGGCCAACGCACGTCCCGACGTAGAGCTGAAAGTAAGCTAAATCCCGACGTAGCGCCCAACGCACGTCCCGAAGTAGCGCCCAACGCACGTCCCGATGTAGCGCCCAACGCACGTCCCGACGTAGAGCTGAAAGTAAGCTAAATCCCGACGTAGAGGCCAACGCACGTCCCGAAGTAGAGGCCAACGCACGTCCCGACTTAGAGGCCAACGCACGTCCCGACGTAGAGGACAACGCACGTCCCGACGTAGCGCCCAACGCACGTCCCGACGTAGAGCTGAAAGTAAGCTAAATCCCGACGTAGAGCCCAACGCACGTCGCGACGTAGAGCCCAACGCACGTCCCGACGTAGCGCCCAACGCACGTCCCGACATAGAGCTGAAAGTTAGCTAACTACAGACGTAGAGCCCAACGCACGTACCGACGTAGAGCTGAAATTAGCTAACTACAGACGTAGAGCCCAACGCACGTCCCGACGTAGAGCTGAAAGTTAGCTAACTACAGATGTAGAGCCCAACGCACGTCCCGACGTAGAGCCCAACGCACGTCCCGACGTAGAGCCCAACGCACGTCCCGACGTAGATCTGAAAGTAAGCTAAATCCCGACGTAGAGGCCAACGCACGTCCCAACATAAAGCTGAAAGTAAGCTAAATCCCGACGTAGCGCCCAACGCACGTCCCGAAGTAGCGCCCAACGCACGTCCCGACGTAGCGCCCAACGCACGTCCCGACTTAGAGCTGAAAGTAAGCTAAATCCCGACGTAGAGGCCAACGCACGTCCCGACGTAGAGGCCAACGCACGTCCCGACGTAGAGGACAACGCACGTCCCGACGTAGAGGCCAACGCACGTCCCGACGTAGAGCTGAAAGTAAGCTAAATCCCGACGTAGAGCCCAACGCACGTCCCGACGTAGAGCCCAACGCACGTCCCGACGTAGCGCCCAACGCACGTCCCGACGTAGAGCTGAAAGTTAGCTAATTACAGACGTAGAGCCCAACGCACGTCCCGACGTAGAGCTGAAATTAGCTAACTACAGACGTAGAGCCCAACGCACGTCCCGACGTAGAGCTGAAAGTAAGCTAAATCCCGACGTAGAGCCCAACGCACGTCCCAACATAGAGCTGAAAGTAAGCTAAATCCCGACGTAGAGCCCAACGCACGTCCCGACGTAGAGCCCAACGCACGTCCCGACGTAGAGCTGAAAGTTAGCTAACTACAGACGTAGAGCCCAACGCACGTCCCGACGTAGAGCCCAACGCACGTCCCGACGTAGAGCTGAAAGTAAGCTAAATCCCCACGTAGAGCCCAACGCACGTCCCGACGTAGAGCTGTAAGTAAGCTAAATCCCGACGTAGAGGCCAACGCACGTCCCGACGTACAGGCCAAGGCACGTCCCGACGTAGAGCTGAAAGTAAGCTAAATCCCGACGTTAAGGCCAACGCACGTCCCGACGTAGAGGCCAGCGCACGTGCCGACGTAGAGGCCAGCGCACGTCCCGACGTAGAGGCCAGCGCACGTCCCGACGTAGAGCCCAACGCACGTCCCGACGTAGAGCTGAAAGTAAGCTAAATCCCGACGTAGCGCCCAACGCACGTCCCGACGTAGCGCCCAACGCACGTCCCGATGTAGAGCTGAAAGTTAACTAACTACAGACGTAGAGCCCAACGCACATCCCGACGTAGAGCTGAAAGTTAGCTAACTACAGACGTAGAGCCCAACGCGCGTCCCGACGTAGAGCCCAACGCGTGTCCCGACGTAGAGTCCAACGCACGTCCCGACGTAGAGCCAAACGCACGTCCCGACGTAGAGCTGAAAGTAAGCTAAATCCCAACGTAGAGGCCAACGCACGTCCCGACGTAGAGGCCAACGCACGTCCCGACGTAGAGCTGAAAGTAAGCTAAATCCCGATGTAGAGGCCAACGCACGTCCCGACGTAGAGGCCAACGCACGTCCCGACGTAGAGCTGAAAGTAAGCTAAATCCCGACGTAGAGCCCAACGCATGTCCCGACGTAGAGCCCAACGCATGTCCCGACGTAGAGCCCAACGCACGTCCCGACGTAGAGCCCAAAGCACGTCCCGACGTAGAGCCCAACGCACGTCCCGACGTAGAGCTGAAAGTAAGCTAAATCCCGACGTAGCGCCCAACGCACTTCCCGAAGCAGCGCCCAACACACGTTTCGACGTAGCGCCCAACGCACGTCCCGACGTAGCGCCCAACGCACGTCCCGACGTAGAGCTGAAAGTAAGCTAAATCCCGACGTAGAGGCCAACGCACGTCCCGACGTAGAGGCCAACGCACGTCCCGACGTAGAGCCCAACGCACGTCCCGACGTAGAGCCGAGCGCACGTCCCGACGTAGAGCCGAGCGCACGTCCCGACGTAGAGCCGAGCGCACGTCCCGACGTATATCCCAAAACATGTCCCGACGTAGAGCCCAACGCACGTCCCGACGTAGACCTGAAAGTAAGCTAAATCCCGACGTAGAGCCCAACGCACGTCCCGACGTAGAGCCCAACGCACGTCCCGACGTAGAGCCCAACGCACGTCCCGACGTAGAGCTGAAAGTTAGCTAACTACAGACGTAGAGACCAACGCACGTCCCGACGTAGAGCCCAACGCATGTCCCGACGTAGAGCCCAACGCACGTCCCGACGTAGAGCTGAAAGTAAGCTAAATCCCGACGTAGAGCCCAACGCACGTCCCGACGTAGAGCCCAACGCACGTCCCGACGTAGAGCTGAAAGAAACTAAATCCCGACGTAGAGGCCAACGCACGTCCCGACGTAGAGGCCAACGCACGTCCCGACGTAGAGTTGAAAGTAAACTAAATCCCGACGTAGAGCCCAACGCACGTCCCGACGTAGAGCCCAACGCAAGTCCCGACGTAGCGCCCAACGCACGTCCCGACATAGAGCTGAAAGTTAGCTAACTACAAACGTAGAGCCCAACGCACGTCCCGACGTAGAGCAGAAAGTTAGCTAACTACAGACGTAGAGCCCAACGCACGTCCCGACGTAGAGCCCAACACACGTCCCGACGTAGAGCCCAACGCACGTCCCGACGTAGAGCTGAAAGTAAGCTAAATCCCGACGTAGAGCCCAACGCACGTCCCGACGTAGAGCCCAACGCACGTCCCGACGTAGAGCCCAACGCACGTCCCGACGTAGAGCTGAAAGTTAGCTAACTACAGACGTAGAGCCCAACGCACGTCCCGACGTAGAGCCCAACGCACGTCCCGACGTAGAGCCCAACGCACGTCCTGACGTAGAGCTGAAAGTAAGCTAAATCCCGACGTAGAGCCCAACACACGTCCCGACGTAGAGCTGAAAGTAAGATAAATCCCGACGTAGAGGCCAACGCACGTCCCGACGTAGAGGCCAACGCACGTCCCGACGTAGAGCTGAAAGTAAGCTAAATCCCGACGTAGAGGCCAACGCACGTCCCGACGTAGAGCTGAAAGTAAGCTAAATCCCGACGTAGAGCCCAACGCACGTCCCGACGTAGAGCCCAACGCACGTCCCGACGTAGAGCCCAACGCACGTCCCGACGTAGAGCCCAACGCACGTCCCGACGTAGAGCTGAAAGTAAGCTAAATCCCGACGTAGCGCCCAACGCACGTCCCGAAGTAGCGCCCAACGCACGTCCCGATGTAGCGCCCAACGCACGTCCCGACGTAGAGCTGAAAGTAAGCTAAATCCCGACGTAGAGGCCAACGCACGTCCCGAAGTAGAGGCCAACGCACGTCCCGACTTAGAGGCCAACGCACGTCCCGACGTAGAGGACAACGCACGTCCCGACGTAGCGCCCAACGCACGTCCCGACGTAGAGCTGAAAGTAAGCTAAATCCCGACGTAGAGCCCAACGCACGTCGCGACGTAGAGCCCAACGCACGTCCCGACGTAGCGCCCAACGCACGTCCCGACATAGAGCTGAAAGTTAGCTAACTACAGACGTAGAGCCCAACGCACGTCCCGACGTAGAGCTGAAATTAGCTAACTACAGACGTAGAGCCCAACGCACGTCCCGACGTAGAGCTGAAAGTTAGCTAACTACAGATGTAGAGCCCAACGCACGTCCCGACGTAGAGCCCAACGCACGTCCCGACGTAGAGCCCAACGCACGTCCCGACGTAGAGCTGAAAGTAAGCTAAATCCCGACGTAGAGGCCAACGCACGTCCCAACATAAAGCTGAAAGTAAGCTAAATCCCGACGTAGCGCCCAACGCACGTCCCGAAGTAGCGCCCAACGCACGTCCCGACGTAGCGCCCAACGCACGTCCCGACTTAGAGCTGAAAGTAAGCTAAATCCCGACGTAGAGGCCAACGCACGTCCCGACGTAGAGGCCAACGCACGTCCCGACGTAGAGGACAACGCACGTCCCGACGTAGAGGCCAACGCACGTCCCGACGTAGAGCTGAAAGTAAGCTAAATCCCGACGTAGAGCCCAACGCACGTCCCGACGTAGAGCCCAACGCACGTCCCGACGTAGCGCCCAACGCACGTCCCGACGTAGAGCTGAAAGTTAGCTAATTACAGACGTAGAGCCCAACGCACGTCCCGACGTAGAGCTGAAATTAGCTAACTACAGACGTAGAGCCCAACGCACGTCCCGACGTAGATCTGAAAGTAAGCTAAATCCCGACGTAGAGCCCAACGCACGTCCCAACATAGAGCTGAAAGTAAGCTAAATCCCGACGTAGAGCCCAACGCACGTCCCGACGTAGAGCCCAACGCACGTCCCGACGTAGAGCTGAAAGTTAGCTAACTACAGACGTAGAGCCCAACGCACGTCCCGACGTAGAGCCCAACGCACGTCCCGACGTAGAGCCCAACGCACGTCCCGACGTAGAGCTGAAAGTAAGCTAAATCCCCACGTAGAGCCCAACGCACGTCCCGACGTAGAGCTGTAAGTAAGCTAAATCCCGACGTAGAGGCCAACGCACGTCCCGACGTACAGGCCAAGGCACGTCCCGACGTAGAGCTGAAAGTAAGCTAAATCCCGACGTTAAGGCCAACGCACGTCCCGACGTAGAGGCCAGCGCACGTGCCGACGTAGAGGCCAGCGCACGTCCCGACGTAGAGGCCAGCGCACGTCCCGACGTAGAGCCCAACGCACGTCCCGACGTAGAGCTTAAAGTAAGCTAAATCCCGACGTAGAGCCCAACGCACGTCCCGACGTAGAGCTGAAAGTTAGCTAACTACAGACGTAGAGCCCAACGCACGTCCCGACGTAGAGCCCAACGCACGTCCCGACGTAGAGCCCAACGCACGTCCCGACGTAGAGCCCAACGCACGTCCCGACGTAGAGCTAAAAGTAAGCTAAATCCCGACGTAGAGCCCAACACACGTCCCGACGTAGAGCTGAAAGTAGGCTAAATCCCGACGTAGAGGCCAACGCACGTCCCGACGTAGAGGCCAACGCACGTCCCGACGTAGAGCTGAAAGTAAGCTAAATACCGACGTAGAGGCCAACGCACGTCCCGACGTAGAGGCCAACGCACGTCCCGACGTAGACCTGAAAGTAAGCTAAATCCCGACGTAGAGCCCAACGCAGGTCCCGACGTAGAGCCCAACGCACGTCCCGACGTACAGCCCAACGCACGTCCCGACGTAGAGCCCAACGCACGTCCCGACGTAGAGCCCAACGCACGTCCCGACATAGAGCTGAAAGTAAGCTAAATCCCGACGTAGCGCCCAACGCACGTCCCGACGTAGCGCCCAACGCACGTCCCGACGTAGAGGCCAACGCACGTCCCGACGTAGAGCTCAACGCACGTCCCGACGTAGAGCCCAACGCACGTCCCGACGTAGAGCTGAAAGTAAGCTAAATCCCGACGTAGAGCCCAACGCACGTCCCGACGTAGAGCCCAACGCCCGTCCCGACGTAGAGCTGAAAGTTAGCTAACTACAGACGTAGAGCCCAACGCACGTCCCGACGTAGAGCTGAAAGTTAGCTAACTACAGATGTAGAGCCCAACGCACGTCCCGACGTAGAGCCCAACGCACGTCCCAACGTAGAGCCCAACGAAAGTCCCAACGTAGAGCCCAACGCACGTCCCGACGTAGAGCTGAAAGTTAGCTAACTACAGACGTAGAGCCCAACGCACGTCCCGACGTAGAGCCCAAAGCACGTCCCGACGTAGAGCCCAGCGCACGTCCCGACGTATATCCAAAAGCATGTCCCGACGTAGAGCCCAACGCACATCCCGACGTAGACCTGAAAGTAAGCTAAATCCCGACGTAGAGCCCAACGCACGTCCCGACGTAGAGCCCAACACACGTCCCGACGTAGAGCTGAAAGCAAGCTAAATCCCGACGTAGAGCCCAACGCACGTCCCGACGTAGAGCCCAACGCACGTCCCGACGTAGAGCCCAACGCACGTCCCGACGTAGAGCCCAACGCACGTCCCGACGTAGAGCTGAAAGTTAGCTAACTACAGACGTAGAGACCAACGCACGTCCCGACGTAGAGCCCAACGCATGTCCCGACGTAGAGCCCAACGCACGTCCCGACGTAGAGCTGAAAGTAAGTTAAATCCCGACGTAGCGCCCAACGCACGTCCCGACGTAGAGCCCAACGCACGTCCCGACGTAGAGCTGAAAGTAAACTAAATCCCGACGTAGAGGCCAACGCACGTCCCGACGTAGAGGCCAACGCACGTCCCGACGTAGAGCTGAAAGTAAGCTAAATCCCGACGTAGAGCCCAACGCACGTCCCGACGTAGAGCCCAACGCACGTCCCGACGTAGAGCCCAACGCACGTCCCGACGTAGAGCTGAAAGTAAGCTAAATCCCGACGTAGAGCCCAACGCACGTCCCGACGTAGAGCCCAACGCACGTCCCGACGTAGAGCCCAACGCACGTCCCGACATAGAGCCCAACGCACGTCCCGACGTAGAGCTGAAAGTAAGCTAAATCCCGACGTAGCGCCCAACGCACGTCCCGAAGTAGCGCCCAACACACGTCCCGACGTAGCGCCCAACGCACGTCCCGACGTAGCGCCCAACGCACGTCCCGACGTAGAGCTGAAAGTAAGCTAAATCCCGACGTAGAGGCCAACGCACGTCCCGACGTAGAGCCCAACGCACGTCCCGACGTAGAGCCCAACGCACGTCCCGACGTAGAGCTGAAAGTAAGCTAAATCCCGACGTAGAGCCCAACGCACGTCCCGACGTAGGGCCCAAAGCATGTCCCGACGTTAAGGCCAACGCACGTCCCGACGTAGAGGCCAGCGCACGTCCCGACGTAGAGGCCAGCGGACGTCCCGACGTAGAGGCCAGCGCATGTCCCGACGTAGAGGCCAGCGCACGTCCCGACGTAGAGCTTAAAGTAAGCTAAATCCCGACGTAGAGCCCAACACACTTCCCGACGTAGAGCCCAACGCACGTCCCTACGTAGAGCCCAACGCACGTCCCGACGTAGAGCTGAAAGTAAGCTAAATCCCGACGTAGAGGCGAACGCACGTCCCGACGTAGAGGCCAACGCACGTCACGAAGTAGAGCTGAAAGTAAGCTAAATCCCGACGTAGAGGCCAACGCACGTCCCGACGTAGAGTCCAACGCACGTCCCGACGTAGAGCCCAACGCACGTCCCGACGTAGAGCTGAAAGTAAGCTAAATCCCGACGTAGCGCCCAACGCACGTCCCGAACTAGCGCCCAACGCACGTCCCGACGTAGCGCCCAACGCACGTCCCGACGTAGAGCTGAAAGTAAGCTAAATCCCGACGTAGAGGCCAACGCACGTCCCGACGTAGAGGCCAACGCACGTCCCGACGTAGAGGCCAAAGCACGTCCCGATGTAGAGGCCAACGCACGTCCCGACGTAGAGCTGAAAGTAAGCTAAATCCCGACGTAGAGCCCAACGCACGTCCCGACGTAGAGCCCAACGCACGTCCCGACGTAGCGCCCAACGCACGTCCCGACGTAGAGCTGAAAGTTAGCTAACTACAGACGTAGAGCCCAACGCACGTCCCGACGTAGAGCTGAAATTAGCTAACTACAGACATAGAGCCCAACGCACGTCCCGACGTAGAGCTGAAAGTTAGCTAACTACAGATGTAGAGCCCAACGCACGTCCCGACGTAGAGCCCAACGCACGTCCCGACGTAGAGCATAACGCACGTCCCGACGTAGAGCTGAAAGTAAGCTAAATCCCGACGTAGAGGCGAACGCACGTCCCAACGTAGAGCTGAAAGTAAGCTAAATCGCGACGTAGAGGCGAACGCACGTCCCGACGTAGAGCCCAACGCACGTCCCGATGTAGAGCTGAAAGTTAGCTAAATCCCGACGAAGAGCCCAACGCACGTCCCGACATAGAGCCCAACGCACGTCCCGACGTAGAGCCCAACGCACGTCCCGACGTAGAGCTGAAAGTTAGCTAACTACAGACGTAGAGCCCAACGCACGTCCCGACGTAGAGCCCAACGCACGTCCCGACGTAGAGCCCAACGCACGTCCCGACGTAGAGCTGAAAGTAAGCTAAATCCCGACGTAGAGCCCAACGCACGTCCCGACGTACAGGCCAAGGCACGTCCCGACGTAGAGCTGAAAGTACGCTAAATCCCGACGTAGAGGCCAACGCACGTCCCGACGTAGAAGCCAGCGCACGTCCCGACGTAGAGGCCAGCGCACGTCCCGACGTAGAGCCCAACGCACGTCCCGACGTAGAGCTTAAAGTAAGCTAAATCCCTACGTAGAGCCCAACGCACGTCCCGACGTAGAGCCCAACGCACGTCCCGACGTAGAGCTGAAAGTAAGCTAAATCCCGACGTAGCGCCCAACGCACGTCCCGACGTAGCGCCCAACGCACGTCCCGATGTAGAGCTGAAAGTTAACTAACTACAGACGTAGAGCCCAACGCACATCCCGACGTAGAGCTGAAAGTTAGCTAACTACAGACGTAGAGCCCAACGCGCGTCCCGACGTAGAGCCCAACGCGTGTCCCGACGTAGAGTCCAACGCACGTCCCGACGTAGAGCCAAACGCACGTCCCGACGTAGAGCTGAAAGTAAGCTAAATCCCAACGTAGAGGCCAACGCACGTCCCGACGTAGAGGCCAACGCACGTCCCGACGTAGAGCTGAAAGTAAGCTAAATCCCGACGTAGAGGCCAACGCACGTCCCGACGTAGAGGCTAACGCACGTCCCGACGTAGAGCTGAAAGTAAGCTAAATCCCGACGTAGAGCCCAACGCATGTCCCGACGTAGAGCCCAACGCATGTCCCGACGTAGAGCCCAACGCACGTCCCGACGTAGAGCCCAAAGCACGTCCCGACGTAGAGCCCAACGCACGTCCCGACGTAGAGCTGAAAGTAAGCTAAATCCCGACGTAGCGCCCAACGCACTTCCCGAAGCAGCGCCCAACACACGTTTCGACGTAGCGCCCAACGCACGTCCCGACGTAGCGCCCAACGCACGTCCCGACGTAGAGCTGAAAGTAAGCTAAATCCCGACGTAGAGGCCAACGCACGTCCCGACGTAGAGGCCAACGCACGTCCCGACGTAGAGCCCAACGCACGTCCCGACGTAGAGCCGAGCGCACGTCCCGACGTAGAGCCGAGCGCACGTCCCGACGTAGAGCCGAGCGCACGTCCCGACGTATATCCCAAAACATGTCCCGACGTAGAGCCCAACGCACGTCCCGACGTAGACCTGAAAGTAAGCTAAATCCCGACGTAGAGCCCAACGCACGTCCCGACGTAGAGCCCAACGCACGTCCCGACGTAGAGCCCAACGCACGTCCCGACGTAGAGCTGAAAGTTAGCTAACTACAGACGTAGAGACCAACGCACGTCCCGACGTAGAGCCCAACGCATGTCCCGACGTAGAGCCCAACGCACGTCCCGACGTAGAGCTGAAAGTAAGCTAAATCCCGACGTAGAGCCCAACGCACGTCCCGACGTAGAGCCCAACGCACGTCCCGACGTAGAGCTGAAAGAAACTAAATCCCGACGTAGAGGCCAACGCACGTCCCGACGTAGAGGCCAACGCACGTCCCGACGTAGAGTTGAAAGTAAACTAAATCCCGACGTAGAGCCCAACGCACGTCCCGACGTAGAGCCCAACGCAAGTCCCGACGTAGCGCCCAACGCACGTCCCGACATAGAGCTGAAAGTTAGCTAACTACAAACGTAGAGCCCAACGCACGTCCCGACGTAGAGCAGAAAGTTAGCTAACTACAGACGTAGAGCCCAACGCACGTCCCGACGTAGAGCCCAACGCACGTCCCGACGTAGAGCCCAACGCACGTCCCGACGTAGAGCTGAAAGTAAGCTAAATCCCGACGTAGAGCCCAACGCACGTCCCGACGTAGAGCCCAACGCACGTCCCGACGTAGAGCCCAACGCACGTCCCGACGTAGAGCTGAAAGTTAGCTAACTACAGACGTAGAGCCCAACGCACGTCCCGACGTAGAGCCCAACGCACGTCCCGACGTAGAGCCCAACGCACGTCCTGACGTAGAGCTGAAAGTAAGCTAAATCCCGACGTAGAGCCCAACACACGTCCCGACGTAGAGCTGAAAGTAAGATAAATCCCGACGTAGAGGCCAACGCACGTCCCGACGTAGAGGCCAACGCACGTCCCGACGTAGAGCTGAAAGTAAGCTAAATCCCGACGTAGAGGCCAACGCACGTCCCGACGTAGAGCTGAAAGTAAGCTAAATCCCGACGTAGAGCCCAACGCACGTCCCGACGTAGAGCCCAACGCACGTCCCGACGTAGAGCCCAACGCACGTCCCGACGTAGAGCCCAACGCACGTCCCGACGTAGAGCTGAAAGTAAGCTAAATCCCGACGTAGCGCCCAACGCACGTCCCGAAGTAGCGCCCAACGCACGTCCCGATGTAGCGCCCAACGCACGTCCCGACGTAGAGCTGAAAGTAAGCTAAATCCCGACGTAGAGGCCAACGCACGTCCCGAAGTAGAGGCCAACGCACGTCCCGACTTAGAGGCCAACGCACGTCCCGACGTAGAGGACAACGCACGTCCCGACGTAGCGCCCAACGCACGTCCCGACGTAGAGCTGAAAGTAAGCTAAATCCCGACGTAGAGCCCAACGCACGTCGCGACGTAGAGCCCAACGCACGTCCCGACGTAGCGCCCAACGCACGTCCCGACATAGAGCTGAAAGTTAGCTAACTACAGACGTAGAGCCCAACGCACGTCCCGACGTAGAGCTGAAATTAGCTAACTACAGACGTAGAGCCCAACGCACGTCCCGACGTAGAGCTGAAAGTTAGCTAACTACAGATGTAGAGCCCAACGCACGTCCCGACGTAGAGCCCAACGCACGTCCCGACGTAGAGCCCAACGCACGTCCCGACGTAGAGCTGAAAGTAAGCTAAATCCCGACGTAGAGGCCAACGCACGTCCCAACATAAAGCTGAAAGTAAGCTAAATCCCGACGTAGCGCCCAACGCACGTCCCGAAGTAGCGCCCAACGCACGTCCCGACGTAGCGCCCAACGCACGTCCCGACTTAGAGCTGAAAGTAAGCTAAATCCCGACGTAGAGGCCAACGCACGTCCCGACGTAGAGGCCAACGCACGTCCCGACGTAGAGGACAACGCACGTCCCGACGTAGAGGCCAACGCACGTCCCGACGTAGAGCTGAAAGTAAGCTAAATCCCGACGTAGAGCCCAACGCACGTCCCGACGTAGAGCCCAACGCACGTCCCGACGTAGCGCCCAACGCACGTCCCGACGTAGAGCTGAAAGTTAGCTAATTACAGACGTAGAGCCCAACGCACGTCCCGACGTAGAGCTGAAATTAGCTAACTACAGACGTAGAGCCCAACGCACGTCCCGACGTAGATCTGAAAGTAAGCTAAATCCCGACGTAGAGCCCAACGCACGTCCCAACATAGAGCTGAAAGTAAGCTAAATCCCGACGTAGAGCCCAACGCACGTCCCGACGTAGAGCCCAACGCACGTCCCGACGTAGAGCTGAAAGTTAGCTAACTACAGACGTAGAGCCCAACGCACGTCCCGACGTAGAGCCCAACGCACGTCCCGACGTAGAGCCCAACGCACGTCCCGACGTAGAGCTGAAAGTAAGCTAAATCCCCACGTAGAGCCCAACGCACGTCCCGACGTAGAGCTGTAAGTAAGCTAAATCCCGACGTAGAGGCCAACGCACGTCCCGACGTACAGGCCAAGGCACGTCCCGACGTAGAGCTGAAAGTAAGCTAAATCCCGACGTTAAGGCCAACGCACGTCCCGACGTAGAGGCCAGCGCACGTGCCGACGTAGAGGCCAGCGCACGTCCCGACGTAGAGGCCAGCGCACGTCCCGACGTAGAGCCCAACGCACGTCCCGACGTAGAGCTTAAAGTAAGCTAAATCCCGACGTAGAGCCCAACGCACGTCCCGACGTAGAGCTGAAAGTTAGCTAACTACAGACGTAGAGCCCAACGCACGTCCCGACGTAGAGCCCAACGCACGTCCCGACGTAGAGCCCAACGCACGTCCCGACGTAGAGCCCAACGCACGTCCCGACGTAGAGCTAAAAGTAAGCTAAATCCCGACGTAGAGCCCAACACACGTCCCGACGTAGAGCTGAAAGTAGGCTAAATCCCGACGTAGAGGCCAACGCACGTCCCGACGTAGAGGCCAACGCACGTCCCGACGTAGAGCTGAAAGTAAGCTAAATACCGACGTAGAGGCCAACGCACGTCCCGACGTAGAGGCCAACGCACGTCCCGACGTAGACCTGAAAGTAAGCTAAATCCCGACGTAGAGCCCAACGCAGGTCCCGACGTAGAGCCCAACGCACGTCCCGACGTACAGCCCAACGCACGTCCCGACGTAGAGCCCAACGCACGTCCCGACGTAGAGCCCAACGCACGTCCCGACATAGAGCTGAAAGTAAGCTAAATCCCGACGTAGCGCCCAACGCACGTCCCGACGTAGCGCCCAACGCACGTCCCGACGTAGAGGCCAACGCACGTCCCGACGTAGAGCTCAACGCACGTCCCGACGTAGAGCCCAACGCACGTCCCGACGTAGAGCTGAAAGTAAGCTAAATCCCGACGTAGAGCCCAACGCACGTCCCGACGTAGAGCCCAACGCCCGTCCCGACGTAGAGCTGAAAGTTAGCTAACTACAGACGTAGAGCCCAACGCACGTCCCGACGTAGAGCTGAAAGTTAGCTAACTACAGATGTAGAGCCCAACGCACGTCCCGACGTAGAGCCCAACGCACGTCCCAACGTAGAGCCCAACGAAAGTCCCAACGTAGAGCCCAACGCACGTCCCGACGTAGAGCTGAAAGTTAGCTAACTACAGACGTAGAGCCCAACGCACGTCCCGACGTAGAGCCCAAAGCACGTCCCGACGTAGAGCCCAGCGCACGTCCCGACGTATATCCAAAAGCATGTCCCGACGTAGAGCCCAACGCACATCCCGACGTAGACCTGAAAGTAAGCTAAATCCCGACGTAGAGCCCAACGCACGTCCCGACGTAGAGCCCAACACACGTCCCGACGTAGAGCTGAAAGCAAGCTAAATCCCGACGTAGAGCCCAACGCACGTCCCGACGTAGAGCCCAACGCACGTCCCGACGTAGAGCCCAACGCACGTCCCGACGTAGAGCCCAACGCACGTCCCGACGTAGAGCTGAAAGTTAGCTAACTACAGACGTAGAGACCAACGCACGTCCCGACGTAGAGCCCAACGCATGTCCCGACGTAGAGCCCAACGCACGTCCCGACGTAGAGCTGAAAGTAAGTTAAATCCCGACGTAGCGCCCAACGCACGTCCCGACGTAGAGCCCAACGCACGTCCCGACGTAGAGCTGAAAGTAAACTAAATCCCGACGTAGAGGCCAACGCACGTCCCGACGTAGAGGCCAACGCACGTCCCGACGTAGAGCTGAAAGTAAGCTAAATCCCGACGTAGAGCCCAACGCACGTCCCGACGTAGAGCCCAACGCACGTCCCGACGTAGAGCCCAACGCACGTCCCGACGTAGAGCTGAAAGTAAGCTAAATCCCGACGTAGAGCCCAACGCACGTCCCGACGTAGAGCCCAACGCACGTCCCGACGTAGAGCCCAACGCACGTCCCGACATAGAGCCCAACGCACGTCCCGACGTAGAGCTGAAAGTAAGCTAAATCCCGACGTAGCGCCCAACGCACGTCCCGAAGTAGCGCCCAACACACGTCCCGACGTAGCGCCCAACGCACGTCCCGACGTAGCGCCCAACGCACGTCCCGACGTAGAGCTGAAAGTAAGCTAAATCCCGACGTAGAGGCCAACGCACGTCCCGACGTAGAGCCCAACGCACGTCCCGACGTAGAGCCCAACGCACGTCCCGACGTAGAGCTGAAAGTAAGCTAAATCCCGACGTAGAGCCCAACGCACGTCCCGACGTAGGGCCCAAAGCATGTCCCGACGTTAAGGCCAACGCACGTCCCGACGTAGAGGCCAGCGCACGTCCCGACGTAGAGGCCAGCGGACGTCCCGACGTAGAGGCCAGCGCATGTCCCGACGTAGAGGCCAGCGCACGTCCCGACGTAGAGCTTAAAGTAAGCTAAATCCCGACGTAGAGCCCAACACACTTCCCGACGTAGAGCCCAACGCACGTCCCTACGTAGAGCCCAACGCACGTCCCGACGTAGAGCTGAAAGTAAGCTAAATCCCGACGTAGAGGCGAACGCACGTCCCGACGTAGAGGCCAACGCACGTCACGAAGTAGAGCTGAAAGTAAGCTAAATCCCGACGTAGAGGCCAACGCACGTCCCGACGTAGAGTCCAACGCACGTCCCGACGTAGAGCCCAACGCACGTCCCGACGTAGAGCTGAAAGTAAGCTAAATCCCGACGTAGCGCCCAACGCACGTCCCGAACTAGCGCCCAACGCACGTCCCGACGTAGCGCCCAACGCACGTCCCGACGTAGAGCTGAAAGTAAGCTAAATCCCGACGTAGAGGCCAACGCACGTCCCGACGTAGAGGCCAACGCACGTCCCGACGTAGAGGCCAAAGCACGTCCCGATGTAGAGGCCAACGCACGTCCCGACGTAGAGCTGAAAGTAAGCTAAATCCCGACGTAGAGCCCAACGCACGTCCCGACGTAGAGCCCAACGCACGTCCCGACGTAGCGCCCAACGCACGTCCCGACGTAGAGCTGAAAGTTAGCTAACTACAGACGTAGAGCCCAACGCACGTCCCGACGTAGAGCTGAAATTAGCTAACTACAGACATAGAGCCCAACGCACGTCCCGACGTAGAGCTGAAAGTTAGCTAACTACAGATGTAGAGCCCAACGCACGTCCCGACGTAGAGCCCAACGCACGTCCCGACGTAGAGCATAACGCACGTCCCGACGTAGAGCTGAAAGTAAGCTAAATCCCGACGTAGAGGCGAACGCACGTCCCAACGTAGAGCTGAAAGTAAGCTAAATCGCGACGTAGAGGCGAACGCACGTCCCGACGTAGAGCCCAACGCACGTCCCGATGTAGAGCTGAAAGTTAGCTAAATCCCGACGAAGAGCCCAACGCACGTCCCGACATAGAGCCCAACGCACGTCCCGACGTAGAGCCCAACGCACGTCCCGACGTAGAGCTGAAAGTTAGCTAACTACAGACGTAGAGCCCAACGCACGTCCCGACGTAGAGCCCAACGCACGTCCCGACGTAGAGCCCAACGCACGTCCCGACGTAGAGCTGAAAGTAAGCTAAATCCCGACGTAGAGCCCAACGCACGTCCCGACGTACAGGCCAAGGCACGTCCCGACGTAGAGCTGAAAGTACGCTAAATCCCGACGTAGAGGCCAACGCACGTCCCGACGTAGAAGCCAGCGCACGTCCCGACGTAGAGGCCAGCGCACGTCCCGACGTAGAGCCCAACGCACGTCCCGACGTAGAGCTTAAAGTAAGCTAAATCCCTACGTAGAGCCCAACGCACGTCCCGACGTAGAGCCCAACGCACGTCCCGACGTAGAGCTGAAAGTAAGCTAAATCCCGACGTAGCGCCCAACGCACGTCCCGACGTAGCGCCCAACGCACGTCCCGATGTAGAGCTGAAAGTTAACTAACTACAGACGTAGAGCCCAACGCACATCCCGACGTAGAGCTGAAAGTTAGCTAACTACAGACGTAGAGCCCAACGCGCGTCCCGACGTAGAGCCCAACGCGTGTCCCGACGTAGAGTCCAACGCACGTCCCGACGTAGAGCCAAACGCACGTCCCGACGTAGAGCTGAAAGTAAGCTAAATCCCAACGTAGAGGCCAACGCACGTCCCGACGTAGAGGCCAACGCACGTCCCGACGTAGAGCTGAAAGTAAGCTAAATCCCGACGTAGAGGCCAACGCACGTCCCGACGTAGAGGCTAACGCACGTCCCGACGTAGAGCTGAAAGTAAGCTAAATCCCGACGTAGAGCCCAACGCATGTCCCGACGTAGAGCCCAACGCATGTCCCGACGTAGAGCCCAACGCACGTCCCGACGTAGAGCCCAAAGCACGTCCCGACGTAGAGCCCAACGCACGTCCCGACGTAGAGCTGAAAGTAAGCTAAATCCCGACGTAGCGCCCAACGCACTTCCCGAAGCAGCGCCCAACACACGTTTCGACGTAGCGCCCAACGCACGTCCCGACGTAGCGCCCAACGCACGTCCCGACGTAGAGCTGAAAGTAAGCTAAATCCCGACGTAGAGGCCAACGCACGTCCCGACGTAGAGGCCAACGCACGTCCCGACGTAGAGCCCAACGCACGTCCCGACGTAGAGCCGAGCGCACGTCCCGACGTAGAGCCGAGCGCACGTCCCGACGTAGAGCCGAGCGCACGTCCCGACGTATATCCCAAAACATGTCCCGACGTAGAGCCCAACGCACGTCCCGACGTAGACCTGAAAGTAAGCTAAATCCCGACGTAGAGCCCAACGCACGTCCCGACGTAGAGCCCAACGCACGTCCCGACGTAGAGCCCAACGCACGTCCCGACGTAGAGCTGAAAGTTAGCTAACTACAGACGTAGAGACCAACGCACGTCCCGACGTAGAGCCCAACGCATGTCCCGACGTAGAGCCCAACGCACGTCCCGACGTAGAGCTGAAAGTAAGCTAAATCCCGACGTAGAGCCCAACGCACGTCCCGACGTAGAGCCCAACGCACGTCCCGACGTAGAGCTGAAAGAAACTAAATCCCGACGTAGAGGCCAACGCACGTCCCGACGTAGAGGCCAACGCACGTCCCGACGTAGAGTTGAAAGTAAACTAAATCCCGACGTAGAGCCCAACGCACGTCCCGACGTAGAGCCCAACGCAAGTCCCGACGTAGCGCCCAACGCACGTCCCGACATAGAGCTGAAAGTTAGCTAACTACAAACGTAGAGCCCAACGCACGTCCCGACGTAGAGCAGAAAGTTAGCTAACTACAGACGTAGAGCCCAACGCACGTCCCGACGTAGAGCCCAACGCACGTCCCGACGTAGAGCCCAACGCACGTCCCGACGTAGAGCTGAAAGTAAGCTAAATCCCGACGTAGAGCCCAACGCACGTCCCGACGTAGAGCCCAACGCACGTCCCGACGTAGAGCCCAACGCACGTCCCGACGTAGAGCTGAAAGTTAGCTAACTACAGACGTAGAGCCCAACGCACGTCCCGACGTAGAGCCCAACGCACGTCCCGACGTAGAGCCCAACGCACGTCCTGACGTAGAGCTGAAAGTAAGCTAAATCCCGACGTAGAGCCCAACACACGTCCCGACGTAGAGCTGAAAGTAAGATAAATCCCGACGTAGAGGCCAACGCACGTCCCGACGTAGAGGCCAACGCACGTCCCGACGTAGAGCTGAAAGTAAGCTAAATCCCGACGTAGAGGCCAACGCACGTCCCGACGTAGAGCTGAAAGTAAGCTAAATCCCGACGTAGAGCCCAACGCACGTCCCGACGTAGAGCCCAACGCACGTCCCGACGTAGAGCCCAACGCACGTCCCGACGTAGAGCCCAACGCACGTCCCGACGTAGAGCTGAAAGTAAGCTAAATCCCGACGTAGCGCCCAACGCACGTCCCGAAGTAGCGCCCAACGCACGTCCCGATGTAGCGCCCAACGCACGTCCCGACGTAGAGCTGAAAGTAAGCTAAATCCCGACGTAGAGGCCAACGCACGTCCCGAAGTAGAGGCCAACGCACGTCCCGACTTAGAGGCCAACGCACGTCCCGACGTAGAGGACAACGCACGTCCCGACGTAGCGCCCAACGCACGTCCCGACGTAGAGCTGAAAGTAAGCTAAATCCCGACGTAGAGCCCAACGCACGTCGCGACGTAGAGCCCAACGCACGTCCCGACGTAGCGCCCAACGCACGTCCCGACATAGAGCTGAAAGTTAGCTAACTACAGACGTAGAGCCCAACGCACGTCCCGACGTAGAGCTGAAATTAGCTAACTACAGACGTAGAGCCCAACGCACGTCCCGACGTAGAGCTGAAAGTTAGCTAACTACAGATGTAGAGCCCAACGCACGTCCCGACGTAGAGCCCAACGCACGTCCCGACGTAGAGCCCAACGCACGTCCCGACGTAGAGCTGAAAGTAAGCTAAATCCCGACGTAGAGGCCAACGCACGTCCCAACATAAAGCTGAAAGTAAGCTAAATCCCGACGTAGCGCCCAACGCACGTCCCGAAGTAGCGCCCAACGCACGTCCCGACGTAGCGCCCAACGCACGTCCCGACTTAGAGCTGAAAGTAAGCTAAATCCCGACGTAGAGGCCAACGCACGTCCCGACGTAGAGGCCAACGCACGTCCCGACGTAGAGGACAACGCACGTCCCGACGTAGAGGCCAACGCACGTCCCGACGTAGAGCTGAAAGTAAGCTAAATCCCGACGTAGAGCCCAACGCACGTCCCGACGTAGAGCCCAACGCACGTCCCGACGTAGCGCCCAACGCACGTCCCGACGTAGAGCTGAAAGTTAGCTAATTACAGACGTAGAGCCCAACGCACGTCCCGACGTAGAGCTGAAATTAGCTAACTACAGACGTAGAGCCCAACGCACGTCCCGACGTAGATCTGAAAGTAAGCTAAATCCCGACGTAGAGCCCAACGCACGTCCCAACATAGAGCTGAAAGTAAGCTAAATCCCGACGTAGAGCCCAACGCACGTCCCGACGTAGAGCCCAACGCACGTCCCGACGTAGAGCTGAAAGTTAGCTAACTACAGACGTAGAGCCCAACGCACGTCCCGACGTAGAGCCCAACGCACGTCCCGACGTAGAGCCCAACGCACGTCCCGACGTAGAGCTGAAAGTAAGCTAAATCCCCACGTAGAGCCCAACGCACGTCCCGACGTAGAGCTGTAAGTAAGCTAAATCCCGACGTAGAGGCCAACGCACGTCCCGACGTACAGGCCAAGGCACGTCCCGACGTAGAGCTGAAAGTAAGCTAAATCCCGACGTTAAGGCCAACGCACGTCCCGACGTAGAGGCCAGCGCACGTGCCGACGTAGAGGCCAGCGCACGTCCCGACGTAGAGGCCAGCGCACGTCCCGACGTAGAGCCCAACGCACGTCCCGACGTAGAGCTTAAAGTAAGCTAAATCCCGACGTAGAGCCCAACGCACGTCCCGACGTAGAGCTGAAAGTTAGCTAACTACAGACGTAGAGCCCAACGCACGTCCCGACGTAGAGCCCAACGCACGTCCCGACGTAGAGCCCAACGCACGTCCCGACGTAGAGCCCAACGCACGTCCCGACGTAGAGCTAAAAGTAAGCTAAATCCCGACGTAGAGCCCAACACACGTCCCGACGTAGAGCTGAAAGTAGGCTAAATCCCGACGTAGAGGCCAACGCACGTCCCGACGTAGAGGCCAACGCACGTCCCGACGTAGAGCTGAAAGTAAGCTAAATACCGACGTAGAGGCCAACGCACGTCCCGACGTAGAGGCCAACGCACGTCCCGACGTAGACCTGAAAGTAAGCTAAATCCCGACGTAGAGCCCAACGCAGGTCCCGACGTAGAGCCCAACGCACGTCCCGACGTACAGCCCAACGCACGTCCCGACGTAGAGCCCAACGCACGTCCCGACGTAGAGCCCAACGCACGTCCCGACATAGAGCTGAAAGTAAGCTAAATCCCGACGTAGCGCCCAACGCACGTCCCGACGTAGCGCCCAACGCACGTCCCGACGTAGAGGCCAACGCACGTCCCGACGTAGAGCTCAACGCACGTCCCGACGTAGAGCCCAACGCACGTCCCGACGTAGAGCTGAAAGTAAGCTAAATCCCGACGTAGAGCCCAACGCACGTCCCGACGTAGAGCCCAACGCCCGTCCCGACGTAGAGCTGAAAGTTAGCTAACTACAGACGTAGAGCCCAACGCACGTCCCGACGTAGAGCTGAAAGTTAGCTAACTACAGATGTAGAGCCCAACGCACGTCCCGACGTAGAGCCCAACGCACGTCCCAACGTAGAGCCCAACGAAAGTCCCAACGTAGAGCCCAACGCACGTCCCGACGTAGAGCTGAAAGTTAGCTAACTACAGACGTAGAGCCCAACGCACGTCCCGACGTAGAGCCCAAAGCACGTCCCGACGTAGAGCCCAGCGCACGTCCCGACGTATATCCAAAAGCATGTCCCGACGTAGAGCCCAACGCACATCCCGACGTACACCTGAAAGTAAGCTAAATCCCGACGTAGAGCCCAACGCACGTCCCGACGTAGAGCCCAACACACGTCCCGACGTAGAGCTGAAAGCAAGCTAAATCCCGACGTAGAGCCCAACGCACGTCCCGACGTAGAGCCCAACGCACGTCCCGACGTAGAGCCCAACGCACGTCCCGACGTAGAGCCCAACGCACGTCCCGACGTAGAGCTGAAAGTTAGCTAACTACAGACGTAGAGACCAACGCACGTCCCGACGTAGAGCCCAACGCATGTCCCGACGTAGAGCCCAACGCACGTCCCGACGTAGAGCTGAAAGTAAGTTAAATCCCGACGTAGCGCCCAACGCACGTCCCGACGTAGAGCCCAACGCACGTCCCGACGTAGAGCTGAAAGTAAACTAAATCCCGACGTAGAGGCCAACGCACGTCCCGACGTAGAGGCCAACGCACGTCCCGACGTAGAGCTGAAAGTAAGCTAAATCCCGACGTAGAGCCCAACGCACGTCCCGACGTAGAGCCCAACGCACGTCCCGACGTAGAGCCCAACGCACGTCCCGACGTAGAGCCCAACGCACGTCCCGACGTAGAGCCCAACGCACGTCCCGACGTAGAGCCCAACGCACGTCCCGACGTAGAGCTGAAAGTAAGCTAAATCCCGACGTAGAGCCCAACGCACGTCCCGACGTAGAGCCCAACGCACGTCCCGACGTAGAGCCCAACGCACGTCCCGACATAGAGCCCAACGCACGTCCCGACGTAGAGCTGAAAGTAAGCTAAATCCCGACGTAGCGCCCAACGCACGTCCCGAAGTAGCGCCCAACACACGTCCCGACGTAGCGCCCAACGCACGTCCCGACGTAGCGCCCAACGCACGTCCCGACGTAGAGCTGAAAGTAAGCTAAATCCCGACGTAGAGGCCAACGCACGTCCCGACGTAGAGCCCAACGCACGTCCCGACGTAGAGCCCAACGCACGTCCCGACGTAGAGCTGAAAGTAAGCTAAATCCCGACGTAGAGCCCAACGCACGTCCCGACGTAGGGCCCAAAGCATGTCCCGACGTTAAGGCCAACGCACGTCCCGACGTAGAGGCCAGCGCACGTCCCGACGTAGAGGCCAGCGGACGTCCCGACGTAGAGGCCAGCGCACGTCCCGACGTAGAGGCCAGCGCACGTCCCGACGTAGAGCTTAAAGTAAGCTAAATCCCGACGTAGAGCCCAACACACTTCCCGACGTAGAGCCCAACGCACGTCCCTACGTAGAGCCCAACGCACGTCCCGACGTAGAGCTGAAAGTAAGCTAAATCCCGACGTAGAGGCGAACGCACGTCCCGACGTAGAGGCCAACGCACGTCACGACGTAGAGCTGAAAGTAAGCTAAATCCCGACGTAGAGGCCAACGCACGTCCCGACGTAGAGTCCAACGCACGTCCCGACGTAGAGCCCAACGCACGTCCCGACGTAGAGCTGAAAGTAAGCTAAATCCCGACGTAGCGCCCAACGCACGTCCCGAACTAGCGCCCAACGCACGTCCCGACGTAGCGCCCAACGCACGTCCCGACGTAGAGCTGAAAGTAAGCTAAATCCCGACGTAGAGGCCAACGCACGTCCCGACGTAGAGGCCAACGCACGTCCCGACGTAGAGGCCAAAGCACGTCCCGATGTAGAGGCCAACGCACGTCCCGACGTAGAGCTGAAAGTAAGCTAAATCCCGACGTAGAGCCCAACGCACGTCCCGACGTAGAGCCCAACGCACGTCCCGACGTAGAGCCCAACGCACGTCCCGACGTACAGGCCAAGGCACGTCCCGACGTAGAGCTGAAAGTACGCTAAATCCCGACGTAGAGGCCAACGCACGTCCCGACGTAGAAGCCAGCGCACGTCCCGACGTAGAGGCCAGCGCACGTCCCGACGTAGAGCCCAACGCACGTCCCGACGTAGAGCTTAAAGTAAGCTAAATCCCTACGTAGAGCCCAACGCACGTCCCGACGTAGAGCCCAACGCACGTCCCGACGTAGAGCTGAAAGTAAGCTAAATCCCGACGTAGCGCCCAACGCACGTCCCGACGTAGCGCCCAACGCACGTCCCGATGTAGAGCTGAAAGTTAACTAACTACAGACGTAGAGCCCAACGCACATCCCGACGTAGAGCTGAAAGTTAGCTAACTACAGACGTAGAGCCCAACGCGCGTCCCGACGTAGAGCCCAACGCGTGTCCCGACGTAGAGTCCAACGCACGTCCCGACGTAGAGCCAAACGCACGTCCCGACGTAGAGCTGAAAGTAAGCTAAATCCCAACGTAGAGGCCAACGCACGTCCCGACGTAGAGGCCAACGCACGTCCCGACGTAGAGCTGAAAGTAAGCTAAATCCCGACGTAGAGGCCAACGCACGTCCCGACGTAGAGGCTAACGCACGTCCCGACGTAGAGCTGAAAGTAAGCTAAATCCCGACGTAGAGCCCAACGCATGTTCCGACGTAGAGCCCAACGCATGTCCCGACGTAGAGCCCAACGCACGTCCCGACGTAGAGCCCAAAGCACGTCCCGACGTAGAGCCCAACGCACGTCCCGACGTAGAGCTGAAAGTAAGCTAAATCCCGACGTAGCGCCCAACGCACTTCCCGAAGCAGCGCCCAACACACGTTTCGACGTAGCGCCCAACGCACGTCCCGACGTAGCGCCCAACACACGTCCCGACGTAGAGCTGAAAGTAAGCTAAATCCCGACGTAGAGGCCAACGCACGTCCCGACGAAGAGGCCAACGCACGTCCCGACGTAGAGCCCAACGCACGTCCCGACGTAGAGCCCAACGCACGTCCCGACGTAGCGCCAAACGCACGTCCGACGTAGAGCTGAAACTTAGCTAACTACAGACGTAGAGCCCAACGCACGTCCCGACGTAGAGCTGAAAGTTAGCTAACTACAGATGTAGAGCCCAACGCACGTCCCGACGTAGAGCCCAACGCAAGTCCCGACGTAGAGCCCAACGAAAGTCCCAACGTAGAGCCCAACGCACGTCCCGACGTAGAGCTGAAAGTTAGCTAACTACAGACGTAGAGCCCAACGCACGTCCCGACGTAGAGCCCAACGCACGTCCCGACTTAGAGCCCAGCGCACGTCCCGACGTATATCCCAAAGCATGTCCCGACGTAGAGCCCAACGCACGTCCCGACGTAGACCTGAAAGTAAGCTAAATCCCGACGTAGAGCCCAACGCACGTCCCGACGTAGAGCCCAACGTACGTCCCGACGTAGAGCCCAACGCACGTCCCGACGTAGAGCTGAAAGTAAGCTAAATCCCGACGTAGAGCCCAACGCACTTCCCGACGTAGAGCCCAACGCACGTCCCGACGTAGAGCTGAAAGTAAGCTAAATCCCGACGTAGAGCCCAACGCACGTCCCGACGTACAGGCCAAGGCACGTCCCGACGTAGAGCTGAAAGTAAGCTAAATCCCGACGTAGAGGCCATCGCACGTCCCGACGTAGAAGCCAGCGCACGTCCCGACGTAGAGGCCAGCGCACGTCCCGACGTAGAGGCCAGCGCACGTCCCGACGTAGAGCCCAACGCACGTCCCGACGTAGAGCTTAAAGTAAGCTAAATCCCTACGTAGAGCCCAACGCACGTCCCGACGTAGAGCCCAACGCACGTCCCGACGTAGAGCTGAAAGTAAGCTAAATCCCGACGTATCGCCCAACGCACGTCCCGACGTAGCGCCCAACGCACGTCCCGATGTAGAGCTGAAAGTTAACTAACTACAGACGTAGAGCCCAACGCACATCCCGACGTAGAGCTGAAAGTTAGCTAACTACAGACGTAGAGCCCAACGCGCGTCCCGATGTAGAGCCCAACGCGTGTCCCGACGTAGAGTCCAACGCACGTCCCGACGTAGAGCCCAACGCACGTCCCGACGTAGAGCTGAAAGTAAGCTAAATCCCAACGTAGAGGCCAACGCACGTCCCGACGTAGAGGCCAACGCACGTCCCGACGTAGAGCTGAAAGTAAGCTAAATCCCGACGTAGAGGCCAACGCACGTCCCGACGTAGAGGCCAACGCACGTCCCGACGTAGAGCTGAAAGTAAGCTAAATCCCGACGTAGAGCCCAACGCATGTCCCGACGTAGAGCCCAACGCATGTCCCGACGTAGAGCCCAACGCACGTCCCGACGTAGAGCCCAACGCACGTCCCGATGTAGAGCTGAAAGTAAGCTAAATCCCGACGTAGCGCCCAACGCACTTCCCGAAGCAGCGCCCAACACACGTCCCGACGTAGCGCCCAACGCACGTCCCGACGTAGCGCCCAACGCACGTCCCGACGTAGGGCTGAAAGTAAGCTAAATCCCGACGTAGAGGCCAACGCACGTCCCGACGTAGAGGCCAACGCACGTCCCGACGTAGAGCCCAACGCACGTCCCGACGTAGAGCCCAACGCACGTCCCGACGTAGCGCCAAACGCACATCCTGACGTAGAGCTGAAACTTAGCTAACTACAGACGTAGACCCCAACGCACGTCCCGACGTAGAGCTGAAAGTTAGCTAACTACAGATGTAGAGCCCAACGCACGTCCCGACGTAGAGCCCAACGCAAGTCCCGACGTAGAGCCCAACGAAAGTCCCAACGTAGAGCCCAACGCACGTCCCGACGTAGAGCTGAAAGTTAGCTAACTACAGACGTAGAGCCCAACGCACGTCCCGACGTAGAGCCCAACGCACGTCCCGACGTATATCCCAAAGCATGTCCCGACGTAGAGCCCAACGCTGTTCCCGACGTAGACCTGAAAGTAAGCTAAATCCCGACGTAGAGCCCAACGCACGTCCCGACGTAGAGCCCAACGTACGTCCCGACGTAGAGCCCAACGCACGTCCCGACGTAGAGCTGAAAGTAAGCTAAATCCCGACGTAGAGCCCAACGCACGTCCCAACGTAGAGCCCAACGCACGTCTTGACGTAGAGCCCAACGCACGTCCCGACGTAGACCTGAAAGTAAGCTAAATCCCGACGTAGAGCCCAACGCACGTCCCGACGTAGAGCCCAACGCACGTCCCGACGTAGAGCCCAACGCACGTCCCGACGTAGAGCTGAAAGTTAGCTAACTACAGACGTAGAGACCAACGCACGTCCCGACGTAGAGCCCAACGCATGTCCCAACGTAGAGCCCAACGCACGTCCCGACGTAGAGCTGAAAGTAAGTTAAATCCCGACGTAGCGCCCAACGCACGTCCCGACGTAGAGCCCAACGCACGTCCCGACGTAGAGCTGAAAGTAAGCTAAATCCCGACGTAGAGGCCAACGCACGTCCCGACGTAGAGGCCAACGCACGTCCCGACGTAGAGCTGAAAGTAAGCTAAATCCCGACGTAGAGCCCAACGCACGTCCCGACGTAGAGCCCAACGCACGTCCCGACGTAGAGCCCAACGCACGTCCCGACGTAGAGCTGAAAGCAAGCTAAATCCCGCCGTGGAGCCCAACGCACGTCCCGACGTAGAGCCCAACGCACGTCCCGACGTAGAGCCCAACGCACGTCCCGACGTAGAGCTGAAAGTTAGCTAACTACAGACCTAGAGACCAACGCACATCCCGACGTAGATCCCAACGCATGTCCCGACGTAGAGCCCAACGCACGTCCCGACGTAGAGCTGAAAGTAAGTTAAATCCCGACGTAGCGCCCAACGCACGTCCCGACGTAGAGCCAAACGCACGTCCCGACGTAGAGCTGAAAGTAAGCTAAATCCTGACGTAGAGGCCAACGCACGTCCCGACGTAGAGGCCAACGCACGTCCCGACGTAGAGCTGAAAGTAAGCTAAATCCCGACGTAGAGCCCAACGCACGTCCCGACGTAGAGCCCAACGCACGTCCCGACGTAGAGCCCAACGCACGTCCCGACATAGAGCCCAACGCACGTCCCGACGTAGAGCTGAAAGTTAGCTAAATCCCGACGTAGCGCCCAACGCACGTCCCGAAGTAGCGCCCAACACACGTCCCGACGTAGCGCCCAACGCACGTCCCGACGTAGCGCCCAACGCACGTCCCGACGTAGAGCTGAAAGTAAGCTAAATCCCGACGTAGAGGCCAACGCACGTCCCGACGTAGAGGCCAACGCACGTCCCGACGTAGAGCCCAACGCACGTCCCGACGTAGAGCCCAACGCACGTCCCGACGTAGAGCTGAAAGTAAGCTAAATCCCGACGTAGAGCCCAACGCACGTCCAGACATAGAGCCCAAAGCATGTCCCGACGTTAAGGCCAACGCACGTCCCGACGTAGAGGCCAGCGCACGTCCCGACGTAGAGGCCAGCGGACGTCCCGACGTAGAGGCCAGCGCACGTCCCGACGTAGAGGCCAGCGCACGTCCCGACGTAGAGCTTAAAGTAAGCTAAATCCCGACGTAGAGCCCAACACACTTCCCGACGTAGAGCCCAACGCACGTCCCTACGTAGAGCCCAACGCACGTCCCGACGTAGAGCTGAAAGTAAGCTAAATCCCGACGTAGAGGCCAACGCACGTCCCGACGTAGAGGCCAACGCACGTCCCGACGTAGAGCTGAAAGTAAGCTAAATCCCGACGTAGAGGCCAACGCACGTCCCGACGTAGAGGCCAACGCACGTACCGACGTAGAGCTGAAAGTAAGCTAAATCCCGACGTAGAGGCCAACGCACGTCCCGACGTAGAGGCCAACGCACGTCCCGACGTAGAGCTGAAAGTAAGCTAAATCCCGACGTAGAGGCCAACGCACGTCCCGACGTAGAGTCCAACGCACGTCCCGACGTAGAGCCCAACGCACGTCCCGATGTAGAGCTGAAAGTAAGCTAAATCCCGACGTAGCGCCCAACGCACGTCCCGAAGTAGCGCCCAACACACGTCCCGACGTAGCGCCCAACGCACGTCCCGACGTAGCGCCCAACGCACGTCCCGACGTAGAGCTGAAAGTAAGCTAAATCCCGACGTAGAGGCCAACGCACGTCCCGACGTAGAGCCCAACGCACGTCCCGACGTAGAGCCCAACGCACGTCCCGACGTAGAGCTGAAAGTAAGCTAAATCCCGACGTAGAGCCCAACGCACGTCCAGACATAGAGCCCAAAGCATGTCCCGACGTTAAGGCCAACGCACGTCCCGACGTAGAGGCCAGCGCACGTCCCGACGTAGAGGCCAGCGGACGTCCCGACGTAGAGGCCAGCGCACGTCCCGACGTAGAGGCCAGCGCACGTCCCGACGTAGAGCTTAAAGTAAGCTAAATCCCGACGTAGAGCCCAACACACTTCCCGACGTAGAGCCCAACGCACGTCCCTACGTAGAGCCCAACGCACGTCCCGACGTAGAGCTGAAAGTAAGCTAAATCCCGACGTAGAGGCCAACGCACGTCCCGACGTAGAGGCCAACGCACGTCCCGACGTAGAGCTGAAAGTAAGCTAAATCCCGACGTAGAGGCCAACGCACGTCCCGACGTAGAGGCCAACGCACGTCCCGACGTAGAGCTGAAAGTAAGCTAAATCCCGACGTAGAGGCCAACGCACGTCCCGACGTAGAGTCCAACGCACGTCCCGACGTAGAGCCCAACGCACGTCCCGACGTAGAGCCCAACGCACGTCCCCACGTAGAGCTGAAAGTAAGCTAAATCCCGACGTAGCGCCCAACGCACGTCCCGAACTAGCGCCCAACGCACGTCCCGACGTAGCGCCCAACGCACGTCCCGACGTAGAGCTGAAAGTAAGCTAAATCCCGACGTAGAGGCCAACGCACGTCCCGACGTAGAGGCCAACGCACGTCCCGACGTAGAGGCCAAAGCACGTCCCGATGTAGAGGCCAACGCACGTCCCGACGTAGAGCTGAAAGTAAGCTAAATCCCGACGTAGAGCCCAACGCACGTCCCGACGTAGAGCCCAACGCACGTCCCGACGTAGAGCCCAACGCACGTCCCGACGTAGCGCCCAACGCACGTCCCGACGTAGAGCTGAAAGTTAGCTAACTACAGACGTAGAGCCCAACGCACGTCCCGACGTAGAGCTGAAATTAGCTAACTACAGACATAGAGCCCAACGCACGTCCCGACGTAGAGCTGAAAGTTAGCTAACTACAGATGTAGAGCCCAACGCACGTCCCGACGTAGAGCCCAACGCACGTCCCGACGTAGAGCATAACGCACGTCCCGACGTAGAGCTGAAAGTAAGCTAAATCCCGACGTAGAGGCGAACGCACGTCCCAACATAGAGCTGAAAGTAAGCTAAATCGCAACGTAGAGGCGAACGCACGTCCCGACGTAGAGCCCAACGCACGTCCCGACGTAGAGCCCAACGCACGTCCCGACGTAGAGCTGAAAGTTAGCTAACTACAGACGTAGAGCCCAACGCACGTCCCGACGTAGAGCCCAACGCACGTCCCGACGTAGAGCCCAACGCACGTCCCGACGTAGAGCTGAAAGTAAGCTAAATCCCGACGTAGAGCCCAACGCACGTCCCGACGTACAGGCCAAGGCACGGCGCGACGTAGAGCTGAAAGTAAGCTAAATCCCGACGTAGAGGCCAACGCACGTCCCGACGTAGAAGCCAGCGCACGTCCCGACGTAGAGGCCAGCGCACGTCCCGACGTAGAGGCCAGCGCACGTCCCGACGTAGAGCTTAAAGTAAGCTAAATCCCTACGTAGAGCCCAACGCACGTCCCGACGTAGAGCCCAACGCACGTCCCGACGTAGAGCTGAAAGTAAGCTAAATCCCGACGTAGCGCCCAACGCACGTCCCGACGTAGCGCCCAACGCACGTCCCGATGTAGAGCTGAAAGTTAACTAACTACAGACGTAGAGCCCAACGCACATCCCGACGTAGAGCTGAAAGTTAGCTAACTACAGACGTAGAGCCCAACGCGCGTCCTGACGTAGAGCCCAACGCGTGTCCCGACGTAGAGTCCAACGCACGTCCCGACGTAGAGCCAAACGCACGTCCCGACGTAGAGCTGAAAGTAAGCTAAATCCCAACGTAGAGGCCAACGCACGTCCCGACGTAGAGGCCAACGCACGTCCCGACGTAGAGCTGAAAGTAAGCTAAATCCCGACGTAGAGGCCAACGCACGTCCCGACGTAGAGGCCAACGCACGTCCCGACGTAGAGCTGAAAGTAAGCTAAATCCCGACGTAGAGCCCAACGCATGTCCCGACGTAGAGCCCAACGCATGTCCCGACGTAGAGCCCAACGCACGTCCCGACGTAGAGCCCAACGCACGTCCCGACGTAGAGCCCAACGCACGTCCCGATGTAGAGCTGAAAGTAAGCTAAATCCCGACGTAGCGCCCAACGCACTTCCCGAAGCAGCGCCCAACACACGTCCCGACGTAGCGCCCAACGCACGTCCCGACGTAGCGCCCAACGCACGTCCCGACGTAGCGCCCAACGCACGTCCCGACGTAGAGCTGAAAGTAAGCTAAATCCCGACGTAGAGGCCAACGCACGTCCCGACGTAGAGGCCAACGCACGTCCCGACGTAGAGCCCAACGCACGTCCCGACGTAGAGCCCAATGCACGTCCCGACGTAGCGCCAAACGCACGTCCCGACGTAGAGCTGAAACTTAGCTAACTACAGACGTAGAGCCCAACGCACGTGCCGACGTAGAGCTGAAAGTTAGCTAACTACAGATGTAGAGCCCAACGCACGTCCCGACGTAGAGCCCAACGCAAGTCCCGACGTAGAGCCCAACGAAAGTCCCAACGTAGAGCCCAACGCACGTCCCGACGTAGAGCTGAAAGTTAGCTAACTACAGACGTAGAGCCCAACGCACGTCCCGACGTAGAGCCCAACGCACGTCCCGACTTAGAGCCCAGCGCACGTCCCGACGTATATCCCAAAGCATGTCCCGACGTAGAGCCCAACGCACGTCCCGACGTAGACCTGAAAGTAAGCTAAATCCCGACGTAGAGCCCAACGCACGTCCCGACGTAGAGCCCAACGTACGTCCCGACGTAGAGCCCAACGCACGTCCCGACGTAGAGCTGAAAGTAAGCTAAATCCCGACGTAGAGCCCAACGCACTTCCCGACGTAGAGCCCAACGCACGTCCCGACGTAGAGCTGAAAGTAAGCTAAATCCCGACGTAGAGCCCAACGCACGTCCCGACGTACAGGCCAAGGCACGTCCCGACGTAGAGCTGAAAGTAAGCTAAATCCCGACGTAGAGGCCATCGCACGTCCCGACGTAGAAGCCAGCGCACGTCCCGACGTAGAGCCCAACGCACGTCCCGACGTAGAGCTTAAAGTAAGCTAAATCCCTACGTAGAGCCCAACGCACGTCCCGACGTAGAGCCCAACGCACGTCCCGACGTAGAGCTGAAAGTAAGCTAAATCCCGACGTAGCGCCCAACGCACGTCCCGACGTAGCGCCCAACGCACGTCCCGATGTAGAGCTGAAAGTTAACAAACTACAGACGTAGAGCCCAACGCACATCCCGACGTAGAGCTGAAAGTTAGCTAACTACAGACGTAGAGCCCAACGCGCGTCCCGACGTAGAGCCCAACGCGTGTCCCGACGTAGAGTCCAACGCACGTCCCGACGTAGAGCCCAACGCACGTCCCGACGTAGAGCTGAAAGTAAGCTAAATCCCAACGTAGAGGCCAACGCACGTCCCGACGTAGAGGCCAACGCACGTCCCGACGTAGAGCTGAAAGTAAGCTAAATCCCGACGTAGAGGCCAACGCACGTCCCGACGTAGAGGCCAACGCACGTCCCGACGTAGAGCTGAAAGTAAGCTAAATCCCGACGTAGAGCCCAACGCATGTCCCGACGTAGAGCCCAACGCACGTCCCGACGTAGAGCCCAACGCACGTCCCGACGTAGAGCCCAACGCACGTCCCGATGTAGAGCTGAAAGTAAGCTAAATCCCGACGTAGCGCCCAACGCACTTCCCGAAGCAGCGCCCAACACACGTCCCGACGTAGCGCCCAACGCACGTCCCGACGTAGCGCCCAACGCACGTCCCGACGTAGGGCTGAAAGTAAGCTAAATCCCGACGTAGAGGCCAACGCACGTCCCGAAGTAGAGCCCAACGCACGTCCCGACGTAGAGCCCAACGCACGTCCCGACGTAGAGCCCAACGCACGTCCCGACGTAGCGCCAAACGCACGTCCCGACGTAGAGCTGAAACTTAGCTAACTACAGACATAGAGCCCAACGCACGTCCCGACGTAGAGCTGAAAGTTAGCTAACTACAGATGTAGAGCCCAACGCACGTCCCGACGTAGAGCCCAACGCAAGTCCCGACGTAGAGCCCAACGAAAGTCCCAACGTAGAGCCCAACGCACGTCCCGACGTAGAGCTGAAAGTTAGCTAACTACAGACGTAGAGCCCAACGCACGTCCCGACGTAGAGCCCAACGCACGTCCCGACGTATATCCCAAAGCATGTCCCGACGTAGAGCCCAACGCACGTCCCGACGTAGACCTGAAAGTAAGCTAAATCCCGACGTAGAGCCCAACGCACGTCCCGACGTAGAGCCCAACGTACGTCCCGACGTAGAGCCCAACGCACGTCCCGACGTAGAGCTGAAAGTAAGCTAAATCCCGACGTAGAGCCCAACGCACGTCCCGACGTAGAGCCCAACGCACGTCCCGACGTAGAGCCCAACGCACGTCCCGACGTAGAGCTGAAAGTTAGCTAAATCCCGACGTAGAGCCCAACGCACGTCCCGACGTAGAGCACAACGCACGTCCCGACGTAGAGCCCAACGCACGTCCCGACGTAGAGCTGAAAGTAAGCTAAATCCCGACGTAGAGGCCAACGGACGTCCCGACGTAGAGCTGAAAGTAAGCTAAATCCCAACGTAGAGGCCAACGCACGTCCCGACGTAGAGGCCAACGCACGTCCCGACGTAGAGCTGAAAGTAAGCTAAATCCCGACGTAGAGCCCAACGCACGTCCCAACGTAGAGGCCAACGCAGGTCCCGACGTAGAGCTGAAAGTAAGCTAAATCCCGACGTAGAGCCCAATGCACGTCCCGACGTAGAGCCCAACGCACGTCCCGACGTAGAGCGCAACGCACGGCCCGACATAGAGCCCAACGCACGGCCCGACATAGAGCTGAAAGTAAGCTAAATCCCGACGTAGCGCCCAACGCACGTCCCGAAGTAGCGCCCAACACACGTCCCGACGTAGCGCCCAACGCACGTCCCGACGTAGAGCTGAAAGTAAGCTAAATCCCGACGTAGAGGCCAACGCACGTCCCAACGTAGAGCTGAAAGTAAGCTAAATCCCGACGTAGAGCCCAACGCACGTCCCGACGTAGAGCCCAACGCATGTCCCGACGTAGAGCTGAAAGTTCGCTAAATCCTGACGTAGAGCCCAACGCACGTCCCGACGTAGAGCCCAACGCACGTCCCGACGTAGAGCCCAACGCACGTCCCGACGTAGAGCTTGAAGTTAGCTAACTACAGACGTAGAGCCCAACGCACGTCCCGATGTAGAGCCCAACGCACGTCCCGACGTAGAGCTGAAAGTAAGCTAAATCCCGACGTAGAGCCCAACGCACGTCCCGACGTAGAGCTGAAAGTTAGCTAACTACAGACGTAGAGGCCAACGCACGTCCCGACGTACAGGCCAACGCACGTCCCGACGTATAGCTGAAAGTAAGCTAAATCCCGACGTAGAGGCCAACGCACGTCCCGACGTAGAGGCCAGCGCACGTCCCGACGTAGAGGCCAGCGCACGTCCCGACGTAGAGCCCAACGCACGTCCCGACGTAGAGCTGAAAGTAAGCTAAATCCCGACGTAGAGCCCAACGCACGTCCCGACGTAGAGCCCAACGCACGTCCCGACGTAGAGCCCAACGCACGTCCCGACGTAGAGCTGAAAGTAAGCTAAATCCCGACGTAGCGCCCAACGCACGTCCCGACGTAGAGCTGAAAGTTAGCTAACTACAGACGTAGAGCCCAACGCACGTCCCGACGTAGAGGTGAAAGTTAGCTAACTACAGACGAAGAGCTCAACGCGCGTCCCGACGTAGAGCTGAAAGTTAGCAAACTACAGACGTAGAGTCCAACGCGCGTCCCGACGTAGAGCCCAACGCGTGTCCCGACGTAGAGCCCAACGTACGTCCCGACGTAGAGCTGAAAGTAAGCTAAATCCCAACGTAGAGGCCAACGCACGTCCCGACGTAGAGGCCAACGCACGTCCCGACGTAGAGCTGAAAGTAAGCTAAATCCCGACGTAGAGGTCAACGCACGTCCCGACGTAGAGGCCAACGCACGTCCCGACGTAGAGCTGAAAGTAAGCTAAATCCCGACGTAGAGCCCAACGCATGTCCCGACGTAGAGCCCAACGCATGTCCCGACGTAGAGCCCAACGCACGTCCCGACGTAGAGCCCAACGCACGTCCCGACGTAGAGCCCAACGCACGTCCCGATGTAGAGCTGAAAGTAAGCTAAATCCCGACGTAGCGCCCAACGCACTTCCCGAAGCAGCGCCCAACACACGTCCCGACGTAGCGCCCAACGCACGTCCCGACGTAGCGCCCAACGCACGTCCCGACGTAGGGCTGAAAGTAAGCTAAATCCCGACGTAGAGGCCAACGCACGTCCCGACGTAGAGGCCAACGCACGTCCCGACGTAGAGCCCAACGCACGTCCCGACGTAGAGCCCAACGCACGTCCCGACGTAGCGCCAAACGCACGTCCCGACGTAGAGCTGAAACTTAGCTAACTACAGACATAGAGCCCAACGCACGTCCCGACGTAGAGCTGAAAGTTAGCTAACTACAGATGTAGAGCCCAACGCACGTCCCGACGTAGAGCCCAACGCAAGTCCCGACGTAGAGCCCAACGAAAGTCCCAACGTAGAGCCCAACGCACGTCCCGACGTAGAGCTGAAAGTTAGCTAACTACAGACGTAGAGCCCAACGCACGTCCCGACGTAGAGCCCAACGCACGTCCCGACGTATATCCCAAAGCATGTCCCGACGTAGAGCCCAACGCACGTCCCGACGTAGACCTGAAAGTAAGCTAAATCCCGACGTAGAGCCCAACGCACGTCCCGACGTAGAGCCCAACGTACGTCCCGACGTAGAGCCCAACGTACGTCCCGACGTAGAGCCCAACGCACGTCCCGACGTAGAGCTGAAAGTAAGCTAAATCCCGACGTAGAGCCCAACGCACGTCCCAACGTAGAGCCCAACGCACGTCCCGACGTAGAGCCCAACGCACGTCCCGACGTAGAGCTGAAAGTTAGCTAAATCCCGACGTAGAGCCCAACGCACGTCCCGACGTAGAGCACAACGCATGTCCCGACGTAGAGCCCAACGCACGTCCCGACGTAGAGCTGAAAGTAAGCTAAATCCCGACGTAGAGGCCAACGGACGTCCCGACGTAGAGCTGAAAGTAAGCTAAATCCCAACGTAGAGGCCAACGCACGTCCCGACGTAGAGGCCAACGCACGTCCCGACGTAGAGCTGAAAGTAAGCTAAATCCCGACGTAGAGCCCAACGCACGTCCCAACGTAGAGGCCAACGCAGGTCCCGACGTAGAGCTGAAAGTAAGCTAAATCCCGACGTAGAGCCCAATGCACGTCCCGACGTAGAGCCCAACGCACGTCCCGACGTAGAGCGCAACGCACGGCCCGACATAGAGCCCAACGCACGGCCCGACATAGAGCTGAAAGTAAGCTAAATCCCGACGTAGCGCCCAACGCACGTCCCGAAGTAGCGCCCAACACACGTCCCGACGTAGCGCCCAACGCACGTCCCGACGTAGAGCTGAAAGTAAGCTAAATCCCGACGTAGAGGCCAACGCACGTCCCAACGTAGAGCTGAAAGTAAGCTAAATCCCGACGTAGAGCCCAACGCACGTCCCGACGTAGAGCCCAACGCATGTCCCGACGTAGAGCTGAAAGTTCGCTAAATCCTGACGTAGAGCCCAACGCACGTCCCGACGTAGAGCCCAACGCACGTCCCGACGTAGAGCCCAACGCACGTCCCGACGTAGAGCTTGAAGTTAGCTAACTACAGACGTAGAGCCCAACGCACGTCCCGACGTAGAGCCCAACGCACGTCCCGACGTAGAGCTGAAAGTAAGCTAAATCCCGACGTAGAGCCCAACGCACGTCCCGACGTAGAGCTGAAAGTTAGCTAACTACAGACGTAGAGGCCAACGCACGTCCCGACGTACAGGCCAACGCACGTCCCGACGTATAGCTGAAAGTAAGCTAAATCCCGACGTAGAGGCCAACGCACGTCCCGACGTAGAGGCCAGCGCACGTCCCGACGTAGAGGCCAGCGCACGTCCCGACGTAGAGCCCAACGCACGTCCCGACGTAGAGCTGAAAGTAAGCTAAATCCCGACGTAGAGCCCAACGCACGTCCCGACGTAGAGCCCAACGCACGTCCCGACGTAGAGCCCAACGCACGTCCCGACGTAGAGCTGAAAGTAAGCTAAATCCCGACGTAGCGCCCAACGCACGTCCCGACGTAGCGCCCAACGCACGTCCCGACGTAGAGCTGAAAGTTAGCTAACTACAGACGTAGAGCCCAACGCACGTCCCGACGTAGAGGTGAAAGTTAGCTAACTACAGACGAAGAGCTCAACGCGCGTCCCGACGTAGAGCTGAAAGTTAGCAAACTACAGACGTAGAGTCCAACGCGCGTCCCGACGTAGAGCCCAACGCGTGTCCCGACGTAGAGCCCAACGTACGTCCCGACGTAGAGCTGAAAGTAAGCTAAATCCCGACGTAGAGCCCAACGCACGTCCCGACGTAGAGCCCAACGCACGTCCCGACGTAGAGCCCAACGCACGTCCCGACGTAGAGCCCAACGCACATCTAGACGTACCGCCCAACGCACGTCCCGACGTAGAGCTGAAAGTTAGCTAACTACAGACGTAGAGCCCAACGCACGTCCCGACGTAGAGCAGAAACTTAGCTAACTACAGACGTAGAGCCCAACGCACGTCCCGACGTAGAGCCCAACGCACGACCCGACGTAGAGGCCAACGCACGTCCCGACGTAGAGCCCAACGCACGTCCCGACGTAGAGCTGAAAGTAAGTTAAATCCCGACGTAGAGGCCAACGCACGTCCCGACGTAGAGGCCAACGCACGTCCTGACTTAGAGGCCAACGTACGTCCCGACGTAGAGCTGAAAGTAAGTTAAATCCCGACGTAGAGCCCAACGCACGACCCGACGTAGAGGCCAACGCACGTCTCGACGTAGCGCCCAACGCACGTCCCGACGTAGAGCTGAAAGTAAGTTAAATCCCGACGTAGAGGCCAACGCACGTCCCGACGTAGAGGCCAACGCACGTCCTGACTTAGAGCCCAACGCACGTCCCGACGTAGAGCTGAAAGTAAGTTAAATCCCGACGTAGAGCCCAACGCACGACCCGACGTAGAGGCCAACGCACGTCTCGACGTAGCGCCCAACGCACGTCCCGACGTAGAACTGACAGTTAGCTAACTACAGACGTAGAGCCCAACGCACGTCCCGACGTAGAGCTGAAAGTTAGCGAACAACAGACGTAGAGCCCAACGCACGTCCCAACGTAGAGCTGAAAGTTACCTAACTACAGACGTAGAGCCCAACGCACGTCCCAACGTAGAGCCCAACGCACGTCCCGACGTAGAGCCCAACGCACGTCCCGACGTAGAGCCCAACGCACGTCCCGACGTAGAGCTGAAAGTAAGCTAAATCCCGACGTAGAGGCCAACGCACGTCCCGACGTAGAGCCCAACGCATGTCCCGACGTAGAGCTGAAAGTTAGCTAAATCCTGACGTAGAGCCCAACGCACGTCCCGAAGTAGAGCCCAACGCACGTCCCGACGTAGAGCCCAACGCACGTCCCGACGTAGAGCTGAAAGTTAGCTAACTACAGACGTAGAGCCCAACGCACGTCCCGACGTAGAGCCCAACGCACGTCCTGACGTAGAGCCCAACGCACGTCCCGACGTAGAGCTGAAAGTAAGCTAAATCCCGACGTAGAGCCCAACGCACGTCCCGACGTAGAGCTGAAAGTAAGCTAAATACCGACGTAGAGGCCAACGCACGTCCCGACGTACAGGCCAAAGCACGTCCCGACGTAGAGCTGAAAGTAAGATAAATCCCGACGTAGAGGCCAACGCACGTCCCGACGTAGAGGCCAGCGCACGTCCCGACGTAGAGGCCAGCACACGTCCCGACGTAGAGGCCAGCGCACGTCCCGACATAGAGCCCAACGCACGTCCCGACGTAGAGCTTAATGTAAGCTAAATCCCGACGTAGAGCCCAACGCACGTCCCGACGTAGAGCCCAACGCACGTCCCGACGTAGAGCCCAACGCACGTCCCGACGTAGAGCTGAAAGTAAGCTAAATCCCGACGTAGAGCCCAACGCACGTCCCGACGTAGCGCCCAACGCACGTCCCGACGTAGTGCCCAACGCACGTCCCGACGTAGAGCTGAAAGTTAGCTAACTACAGACGTAGAGCCCAACGCACGTCCCGACGTAGAGCTGAAAGTTAGCTAACTACAGACGTAGAGCCCAACGCACGTCCCGACGTAGAGCCCAACGCACGTCCCGACGTAGAGCCCAACGCACGTCCCGACGTAGAGCCCAACGCACGTCCCAACGTAGACCTGAAAGTAAGCTAAATCCCGACGTAGAGCCCAACGCACGTCCCGACGTAGAGCCCAACGCACGTCCCGACGTAGAGCTGAAAGTAAGCTAAATCCCGACGTAGAGCCCAACGCACGTCCCGACGTAGAGCCCAACGCACGTCCCGACGTAGAGCCCAACGCACGTCCCGACGTAGAGCTGAAAGTCAGCTAACTACAGACGAAGAGCCCAACGCGCGTCCCGACGTAGAGCTGAAAGTTAGCTAACTACAGACGTAGAGCCCAACGCGCGCCCCGACGTAGAGCCCCATGCGTGTCCCGACATAGAGCCCAACGCACGTCCCGACGTAGAGCCCAACGCACGTCCCGACGTAGAGCCCAACGCACGTCCCGACGTAGAGCTGAAAGTAAGCTAAATCCCGACGTAGAGGCCAACGCACGTCCCAACGTAGAGGCCAACGCACGTGGCGACGTCGAGCCCAAAGCACGTCCCGACGTAGAGGCCAACGCACGTCCCGACGTAGAGGCCAACGCACGTCCCGACGTAGAGGCAAACGCACGTCCCGACGTAGAGCTGAAAGTAAGCTAAATCCCGACGTAGAGCCCAACGCACGTCCCGACGTAGAGCCCATCGCACGTCCCGACGTAGCGACCAACGCACGTCCCGACGTAGAGCTGAAAGTTAGCTAACTACAGACATAGAGCCCAACGCACGTCCCGACGTAGAGCCCAACGCACGTCCCGACCTAGAGCCCAACGCACGTCCCGACGTAGAGCTGAAAGTAAGCTAAAACCCGACGTAGAGCCCAACGCACGTCCCGACAAAGAGCTGAAAGTAAGCTAAATCCCGACGTAGAGGCCAACGCACGTCCAGACGTAGAGGCCAACGCACGTCCCGACGTAGAGCTGAAAGTAAGCTAAATCCCGAAGTAGAGGCCAACGCACGTCCCGACGTAGAGGCCAACGCACGTCCCGACGTAGAGCTGAAATTAAGCTAAATCCCGACGTAGAGCCCAACGCACGTCCCGACGTAGAGCCCAACGCACGTCCCGACGTAGAGCTGAAAGTAAGCTAAATCCCGATGTAGAGGCCAACGCACGTCCCGACGTAGAGGCCAACGCACGTCCCGACTTAGAGGCCAACGCACGTCCCGACGTAGAGGACAACGCACGTCCCGACGTAGAGGCCAACGCACGTCCCGACGTAGAGCTGAAAGTAAGTTAAATCCCGACGTAGAGCCCAACGCACGTCCCGACGTAGAGCCCAACGCACGTCCCGACGTAGAGCCCAACGCACGTCCCGACGTAGCGCCCAACGCACGTCCCGACGTAGAGCTGAAAGTTAGCTAACTACAGACGTAGAGCCCTACGCACGTCCCGACGTAGAGCTGAAAGTTAGCTAACAACAGACGTAGAGCCCAACGCACGTCCCGACGTAGAGCTGAAAGGTACCTAACTACAGACGTAGAGCCCAACGCACGTCCCGACGTAGAGCCCAACGCACGTCCCGACGTAGAGCCCAACGCACGTCCCGACGTAGAGCTGAAAGTAAGCTAAATCCCGACGTAGAGCCCAACGCACGTCCCGACGTAGAGCTGAAAGTAAGCTAAATCCCGACGTAGAGCCCAACGCACGTCCCGACGTACAGGCCAAAGCACGTCCCGACGTAGAGCTGAAAGTAAGATAAATCCCGACGTAGAGGCCAACGCACGTCCCGACGTAGAGGCCAGCGCACGTCCCGACGTAGAGGCCAGCACACGTCCCGACGTAGAGGCCAGCGCACGTCCCGACGTAGAGGCCAGCGCACGTCCCGACGTAGAGGCCAGCGCACGTCCCGACGTAGAGCCCAACGCACGTCCCGACGTAGAGCTTAATGTAAGCTAAATCCCGACGTAGAGCCCAACGCACGTCCCGACGTAGAGCCCAACGCACGTCCCGACGTAGAGCCCAACGCACGTCCCGACGTAGAGCCCAACGCACGTCCCGACGTAGAGCCCAACGCACGTCCCGACGTAGAGCTGAAAGTAAGCTAAATCCCGACGTAGAGCCCAACGCACGTCCCGACGTAGCGCCCAACGCACGTCCCGACGTAGAGCTGAAAGTTAGCTAACTACAGACGTAGAGCCCAACGCACGTCCCGACGTAGAGCTGAAAGTTAGCTAACTACAGACGAAGAGCCCAACGCGCGTCCCGACGTAGAGCTGAAAGTTAGCTAACTACAGACGTAGAGCCCAACGCGCAACCCCGACGTAGAGCTCAACGCACGTCCCGACGTAGAGCCCAACGCACGTCCCGACGTAGAACTGAAAGTAAGCAAAATCCCGACGTAGAGGCCAACGCACGTCCCGACGTAGAGGCCAACGCACGTCCCGAAGTAGAGGCCAACGCACGTCCCGACGTAGAGCTGAAAGTAAGCTAAATCCCGACGTAGAGCCCAACGCACGTCCCGACGTAGAGCCCAACGCATGTCCCGACGTAGCGCCCAACGCACGTCCCGACGTAGAGCTGAAAGTTAGCTAACTACAGACGTAGAGCCCAACGCACGTCCCGACGTAGAGCAGAAAGTTAGCTAACTACAGACGTAGAGCCCAACGCACGTCCCGACGTAGAGCCCAACGCACGTCCCGACGTAGAGCCCAACGCACGTCCCGACGTAGCGCCCAACGCACGTCCCGACGTAGAGCTGAAAGTAAGTTAAATCCCGACGTAGAGGCCAACGCACGTCCCGACGTAGAGGCCAACGCACGTCCCGACGTAGAGGCCAACGCACGTCCCGACGTAGAGCTGAAAGTAAGCTAAATCCCGACGTAGCGCCCAACGCACGTCCCGACGTAGCGCCCAACGCACGTCCCGACGTAGAGCTGAAAGTTAGCTAACTACAGACGTAGAGCCCAACGCACGTCCCGACATAGAGCCCAACGCACGTCCCGACGTAGAGCTGAAAGTAAGCTAAATCCCGAAGTAGAGCCCAACACACGTCCCGACGTAGAGCTGAAAGTAAGCTAAATCCCGACGTAGAGGCCAACGCACGTCCCGACGTAGAGGCCAACGCACGTCCCGACCTAGAGGCCAACGCACGTCCCGACCTAGAGGCCAACGCACGTCCCGACCTAGAGGCCAACGCACGTCCCGACCTAGAGGACAACGCACATCCCGACGTAGAGGCCAACGCACGTCCCGACGTAGAGCTGAAAGTAAGCTAAATCCCGACGTAGCGCCCAACGCACGTCCCGACGTAGAGCCCAACGCACGTCCCGACGTAGAGCTGAAAGTTAGCTAACTACAGACGTAGAGACCAACGCACGTCCCGACGTAGAGCCCAACGCATGTCCCGACGTAGAGCCCAAAGCACGTCCCGACGTAGAGCTGAAAGTAAGTTAAATCCCGACGTAGCGCCCAACGGACGTCCCGACGTAGAGCCCAACGCACGTCCCGACGTAGAGCTGAAAGTAAGCTAAATCCCGACGTAGAGGCCAACGCACGTCCCGACGTAGAGGCCAACGCACGTCCCGACGTAGAGCTGAAAGTAAGCTAAATCCCGACGTAGAGCCCAACGCACGTCCCGACGTAGAGCCCAACGCACGTCCCGACGTAGAGCCCAACGCACGTCCCGACGTAGAGCCCAACGCACGTCCCGACGTAGAGCTGAAAGTAAGCTAAATCCCGACGTAGCGCCCAACGCACGTCCCGACGTAGCGCCCAACGCACGTCCCGACGTAGCGCCCAACGCACGTCCCGACGTAGAGCCCAACGCACGTCCCGACGTAGAGCTTAATGTAAGCTAAATCCCGACGTAGAGCCCAACGCACGTCCCGACGTAGAGCCCAACGCACGTCCCGACGTAGAGCCCAACGCACGTCCCGACGTAGAGCCCAACGCACGTCCCGACGTAGAGCCCAACGCACGTCCCGACGTAGAGCTGAAAGTAAGCTAAATCCCGACGTAGAGCCCAACGCACGTCCCGACGTAGCGCCCAACGCACGTCCCGACGTAGAGCTGAAAGTTAGCTAACTACAGACGTAGAGCCCAATGCACGTCCCGACGTAGAGCTGAAAGTTAGCTAACTACAGACGAAGAGCCCAACGCGCGTCCCGACGTAGAGCTGAAAGTTAGCTAACTACAGACGTAGAGCCCAACGCGCGTCCCGACGTAGAGCTCAACGCACGTCCCGACGTAGAGCTGAAAGTAAGCTAAATCCCGACGTAGAGGCCAACGCACGTCCCGACGTAGAGGCCAACGCACGTCCCGAAGTAGAGGCCAACGCACGTCCCGACGTAGAGCTGAAAGTAAGCTAAATCCCGACGTAGAGCCCAACGCACGTCCCGACGTAGAGCCCAACGCATGTCCCGACGTAGCGCCCAACGCACGTCCCGACGTAGAGCTGAAAGTTAGCTAACTACAGACGTAGAGCCCAACGCACGTCCCGACGTAGAGCCCAACGCACGTCCCGACGTAGCGCCCAACGCACGTCCCGACGTAGAGCTGAAAGTAAGTTAAATCCCGACGTAGAGGCCAACGCACGTCCCGACGTAGAGGCCAACGCACGTCCCGACGTAGAGGCCAACGCACGTCCCGACGTAGAGGCCAACGCACGTCCCGACGTAGAGGACAACGCACATCCCGACGTAGAGGCCAACGCACGTCCCGACGTAGAGCTGAAAGTAAGCTAAATCCCGACGTAGCGCCCAACGCACGTCCCGACGTAGCGCCCAACGCACGTCCCGACATAGAGCTGAAAGTTAGCTAACTACAGACGTAGAGCCCAACGCACGTTCCGACATAGAGCCCAACGCACGTCCCGACGTAGAGCTGAAAGTAAGCTAAATCCCGAAGTAGAGCCCAACACACGTCCCGACGTAGAGCTGAAAGTAAGCTAAATCCCGACGTAGAGGCCAACGCACGTCCCGACGTAGAGGCCAACGCACGTCCCGACCTAGAGGCCAACGCACGTCCCGACCTAGAGGCCAACGCACGTCCCGACGTAGAGGCCAACGCACGTCCCGACGTAGAGCTGAAAGTAAGCTAAATCCCGACGTAGAGCCCAACGCACGTCCCGACGTAGAGCCCAACGCACGTCCCGACGTAGAGCCCAACGCACGTCCCGACGTAGAGCCCAACGCACGTCCCGACGTAGCGCCAAACGCACATCCCGACGTAGAGCTGAAAGTTAGCTAACTACAGACGTAGAGCCCAACGCACGTCCCGACGTAGAGCCCAACGCACGTCCCGACGTAGAGCCCAACGCACGTCCCGACGTAGCGCCCAACGCACGTCCCGACGTAGAGCCCAACGAAAGTCCCAACGTAGAGCCCAACGCACGTCCCGACGTAGAGCTGAAAGTTAGCTAACTACAGACGTAGAGCCCAACGCACGTCCCGACGTAGAGCCCAAAGCACGTCCCGACGTAGAGCCCAACGCACGTCCCGACGTAGAGCTGAAAGTTAGCTAACTACAGACGTAGAGACCAACGCACGTCCCGACGTAGAGCCCAACGCATGTCCCGACGTAGAGCCCAAAGCACGTCCCGACGTAGAGCTGAAAGTAAGTTAAATCCCGACGTAGCGCCCAACGCACGTCCCGACGTAGAGCCCAACGCACGTCCCGACGTAGAGCTGAAAGTAAGCTAAATCCCGACGTAGAGGCCAACGCACGTCCCGACGTAGAGGCCAACGCACGTCCCGACGTAGAGCTGAAAGTAAGCTAAATCCCGACGTAGAGCCCAACGCACGTCCCGACGTAGAGCCCAACGCACGTCCCGACGTAGAGCCCAACGCACGTCCCGACGTAGAGCCCAACGCACGTCCCGACATAGAGCCCAACGCACGTCCCGACGTAGAGCTGAAAGTAAGCTAAATCCTGACGTAGCGCCCAACGCACGTCCCGACGTAGCGCCCAACGCACGTCCCGACGTAGCGCCCAACGCACGTCCCGACGTAGAGCTCAACGCACGTCCCGACGTAGAGCCCAACGCACGTCCCGACGTAGAGCTTAATGTAAGCTAAATCCCGACGTAGAGCCCAACGCACGTCCCGACGTAGAGCCCAACGCACGTCCCGACGTAGAGCCCAACGCACGTCCCGACGTAGAGCTGAAAGTAAGCTAAATCCCGACGTAGAGCCCAACGCACGTCCCTACGTAGCGCCCAACGCACGTCCCGACGTAGAGCTGAAAGTTAGCTAACTACAGACGTAGAGCCCAACGCACGTCCCGACGTAGAGCTGAAAGTTAGCTAACTACAGACGAAGAGCCCAACGCGCGTCCCGACGTAGAGCTGAAAGTTAGCTAACTACAGACGTAGAGCCCAACGCGCGTCCCGACGTAGAGCTCAACGCACGTCCCGACGTAGAGCCCAACGCACGTCCCGACGTAGAGCTGAAAGTAAGCAAAATCCCGACGTAGAGGCCAACGCACGTCCCGACGTAGAGGCCAACGCACGTCCCGAAGTAGAGGCCAACGCACGTCCCGACGTAGAGCTGAAAGTAAGCTAAATCCCGACGTAGAGCCCAACGCACGTCCCGACGTAGAGCCCAACGCATGTCCCGACGTAGCGCCCAACGCACGTCCCGACGTAGAGCTGAAAGTTAGCTAACTACAGACGTAGAGCCCAACGCACGTCCCGACGTAGAGCAGAAAGTTAGCTAACTACAGACGTAGAGCCCAACGCACGTCCCGACGTAGAGCCCAACGCACGTCCCGACGTAGAGCCCAACGCACGTCCCGACGTAGCGCCCAACGCACGTCCCGAAGTAGAGCTGAAAGTAAGTTAAATCCCGACGTAGAGGCCAACGCACGTCCCGACGTAGAGGCCAACGCACGTCCCGACGTAGAGGCCAACGCACGTCCCGACGTAGAGGACAACGCACGTCCCGACATAGAGCCCAACGCACGTCCCGACGTAGAGCTGAAAGTAAGCTAAATCCCGACGTAGCGCCCAACGCACGTCCCGACGTAGCGCCCAACGCACGTCCCGACGTAGCGCCCAACGCACGTCCCGACGTAGCGCCCAACGCACGTCCCGACGTAGCGCCCAACGCACGTCCCGACGTAGAGCTCAACGCACGTCCCGACGTACAGCCCAACGCACGTCCCGACGTAGAGCTGAAAGTAAGCTAAATCCCGACGTAGAGGCCAACGCACGTCCCGACGTAGAGGCCAACGCACGTCCCGAAGTAGAGGCCAACGCACGTCCCGACGTAGAGCTGAAAGTAAGCTAAATCCCGACGTAGAGCCCAACGCATGTCCCGACGTAGAGCCCAACGCACGTCCCGACGTAGAGCTGAAAGTAAGTTAAATCCCGACGTAGCCCCCAACGCACGTCCCGACGTAGAGCCCAACGCACGTCCCGACGTAGAGCTGAAAGTAAGCTAAATCCCGACGTAGAGGCCAACGCACGTCCCGACGTAGAGGCCAACGCACGTCCCGACGTAGAGGCCAACGCACGTCCCGACGTAGAGCTGAAAGTAAGCTAAATCCCGACGTAGAGCCCAACGCACGTCCCGACGTAGAGCCCAACGCACGTCCCGACGTAGAGCCCAACGCACGTCCCGACGTAGAGCCCAACGCACGTCCCGACGTAGAGCTGAAAGCAAGCTAAATCCCGACGTAGAGCCCAACGCACGTCCTGACGTAGAGCCCAACGCACGTCCCGACGTAGAGCCCAACGCACGTCCCGACGTAGAGCTGAAAGTTAGCTAACTACAGACGTAGAGACCAACGCACATCCCGACGTAGAGCCCAACGCATGTCCCGACGTAGAGCCCAACGCACGTCCCGACGTAGAGCCCAACGCACGTCCCGACTTAGAGCCCAACGCACGTCCCGACGTAGAGCTGAAAGTAAGCTAAATCCCGACGTAGCGCCCAACGCACGTCCCGAAGTAGCGCCCAACACACGTCCCGACGTAGCGCCCAACGCACGTCCCGACGTAGCGCCCAACGCACGTCCCGACGTAGCGCCCAACGCACGTCCCGACGTAGAGCTGAAAGTAAGCTAAATCCCGACGTGGAGGCCAACGCACGTCCCGACGTAGAGCCCAACGCACGTCCCGACGTAGAGCCCAACGCACGTCCCGACATAGAGCTGAAAGTAAGCTAAATCCCGACGTAGAGCCCAACGCACGTCCCGACGTAGAGCCCAAAGCATGTCCCGACGTTAAGGCCAGCGCACGTCCCGATGTAGAGGCCAGCGCACGTCCCGACGTAGAGGCCAGCGCACGTCCTGACGTAGAGGCCAGCTCACGTCCCGACGTAGAGGCCAGCGCACGTCCCGACGTAGAGCTTAAAGTAAGCTAAATCCCGACGTAGAGCCCAACACACTTACAGACGTAGAGCCCAACGCACGTCCCGACGTAGAGCTGAAAGTAAGCTAAATCCCGACGTAGAGGCCAACGCACGTCCCGACGTACAGGCCAACGCACGTCCCGACGTAGAGCTGAAAGTAAGCTAAATCCCGACGTAGAGGCCAACGCACGTCCTGACGTAGAGGCCAACGCACGTCCCGACGTAGAGCTGAAAGTAAGCTAAATCCCGACGTAGAGGCCAACGCACGTCCCGACGTAGAGCCCAACGCACGTCCCGACGTAGAGCTGAAAGTAAGCTAAATCCCGACTTAGAGGCCAACGCACGTCCCGACGTAGAGTCCAACGCACGTCCCGACGTAGAGCCCAACGCACGTCCCGACGTAGAGCTGAAAGTAAGCTAAATCCCGACGTAGCGCCCAACGCACGTCCCGAACTAGCGCCCAACGCACGTCCCGACGTAGCGCCCAACGCACATCCCGACGTAGAGCTGAAAGTAAGCTAAATCCCGACGTAGAGGCCAACGCACGTCCCGACGTAGAGGCCAACGCACGTCCCGACGTAGAGGCCAACGCACGTCCCGACGTAGAGCTGAAAGTAAGCTAAATCCCGACGTAGAGCCCAACGCACGTCCCGACATAGAGCCCAACGCACGTCCCGACGTAGAGCCCAACGCACGTCCCGACGTAGAGCTGAAAGCAAACTAAATCCCGACGTAGAGCCCAACGCACGTCCCGACGTAGAGCCCAACGCACGTCCCGACGTAGAGCCAAACGCACGTCCCGACGTAGAGCCCAACGCACGTCCCGACGTAGAGCTGAAAGTTAGCTAACTATAGACGTAGAGACCAACGCACATCGCGACGTAGAGCCCAACGCACGTCCCGACGTAGAGCCCAACGCACGTCCCGACGTAGAGCTGAAAGTAAGTTAAATCCCGACGTAGCGCCCAACGCACGTCCCGACGTAGAGCCCAACGCACGTCCCGACGTAGAGCTGAAAGTAAGCTAAATCCCGACGTAGAGGCCAACGCACGTCCCGACGTAGAGGCCAACGCACGTCCCGACGTAGAGCTGAAAGTAAGCTAAATCCCGACGTAGAGCCCAACGCACGTCCCGACGTAGAGCCCAACGCACGTCCCGACGTAGAGCCCAACGCACGTCCCGACGTAGAGCCCAACGCACGTCCCGACATAGAGCCCAACGCACGTCCCGACATAGAGCCCAACGCACGTCCCGACGTAGAGCTGAAAGTAAGCTAAATTCCGACGTAGCGCCCAACGCACGTCCCGAAGTAGCGCCCAACGCACGTCCCGACGTAGAGCCCAACACACGTCCCGACGTAGCGCCCAACGCACGTCCCGACGTAGCGCCCAACGCACGTCCCGACGTAGCGCCCAACGCACGTCCCGACGTAGAGCTGAAAGTAAGCTAAATCCCGACGTAGAGCCCAACGCACGTCCCGACGTAGAGCCCAACGCACGTCCCGACGTAGAGCCAAACGCACGTCCCGACGTAGAGCCCAACGCACGTCCCGACGTAGAGCTGAAAGTAAGCTAAATCCCGACGTAGAGCCCAACGCACGTCCCGACGTAGAGCCCAACGCATGTCCCGACGTTAAGGCCAGCGCACGTCCCGACGTAGAGGCCAGCGCACGTCCCGACGTAGAGGCCAGCGCACGTCCCGACGTAGAGCCCAACGCACGTCCCGACGTAGAGCTTAAAGTAAGCTAAATCCCGACGTAGAGCCCAACGCACTTCCAGACGTAGAGCCCAACGCACGTCCCGACGTAGAGCTGAAAGTAAGCTAAATCCCGACGTAGAGGCCAACGCACGTCCCGACGTACAGGCCAACGCACGTCCCGACGTAGAGCTGAAAGTAAGCTAAATCCCGACGTAGAGGCCAACGCACGTCCCGACGTAGAGGCCAACGCACGTCCCGACGTAGAGCTGAAAATAAGCTAAATCCCAACGTAGAGGCCAACGCACGTCCCGACGTAGAGCCCAACGCACGTCCCGACGTAGAGCTGAAAGTAAGCTAAATCCCGACGTAGAGGCCAACGCACGTCCCGACGTAGAGTCCAACGCACGTCCCGACGTAGAGCCCAACGCACGTCCCGACGTAGAGCTGAAAGTAAGCTAAATCCCGACGTAGCGCCCAACGCACGTCCCGAACTAGCGCCCAACGCACATCCCGACGTAGCGCCCAACGCACATCCCGACGTAGAGCTGAAAGTAAGCTAAATCCCGACGTAGAGCCCAACGCACGTCCCGACGTAGAGCCCAACGCACGTCCCGACGTAGAGCCCAACGCACGTCCCGACGTAGCGCCCAACGCACGTCCCGACGTAGAGCTGAAAGTTAGCTAACTACAGACATAGAGCCCAACGCACGTCCCGACGTAGAGCCCAACGCACGTCCCGACGTAGAGCCCAACGCACGTCCCGACGTAGCGCCCAACGCACGTCCCGACGTAGAGCTGAAAGTTACCTAACTACAGACGTAGAGCCCTACGCACGTCCCGACGTAGAGCCCAACGCACGTCCCGACGTAGAGCCCAACGCACGTCCCGACGTAGAGCCCAACGCACGTCCCGACGTAGAGCTGAAAGTAAGCTAAATCCCGACGTAGAGGCCAACGCAAGTCCCAACGTAGAGCTGAAAGTAAGCTAAATCCCGACGTAGAGCCCAACGCACGTCCCGACGTAGAGCCCAACGCATGTCCCGACGTAGAGCTGAAAGTTAGCTAAGTCCTGACGTAGAGCCCAACGCACGTCCCGACGTAGAGCCCAACGCACGTCCCGACGTAGAGCCCAACGCACGTCCCGACGTAGAGCCCAACGCACGTCCCGACGTAGAGCTGAAAGTTAGCTAACTACAGACGTAGAGCCCAACGCACGTCCCGACGTAGAGCCCAACGCACGTCCCGACGTAGAGCCCAACGCACGTCCCGACGTAAAGCTGAAAGTAAGCTAAATCCCGACGTAGAGCCCAACGCACGTCCCGACGTAGAGCTGAAAGTAAGCTAAATCCCGACGTAGAGCCCAACGCACGTCCCGACGTACAGGCCAAAGCACGTCCCGACGTAGAGCTGAAAGTAAGATAAATCCCGACGTAGAGGCCAACGCACGTCCCGACGTAGAGGCCAGCGCACGTCCCGACGTAGAGGCCAGCGCACGTCCCGACGTAGAGGCCAGCGCACGTCCCGACGCAGAGGCCAGCGCACGTCCCGACGTAGAGGCCAGCGCACGTCCCGACGTAGAGGCCAGCACACGTCCCGACGTAGAGCTTAATGTAAGCTAAATCCCGACGTAGAGCCCAACGCACGTCCCGACGTAGAGCCCAACGCACGTCCCGACGTAGAGCCCAACGCACGTCCCGACGTAGAGCTGAAAGTAAGCTAAATCCCGACGTAGAGCCCAACGCACGTCCCGACGTAGCGCCCAACGCACGTCCCGACGTAGAGCTGAAAGTTAGCTAACTACAGACGTAGAGCCCAACGCACGTCCCGACGTAGAGCTGAAATTTAGCTAACTACAGACGAAGAGCCCAACGCGCGTCCCGACGTATAGCTGAAAGTTAGCTAACTACAGACGTAGAGCCCAACGCGTGTCCCGACGTAGAGCTCAACGCACGTCCCGACGTAGAGCCCAACGCACATCCCGACGTAGAGCTGAAAGTAAGCTAAATCCCGACGTAGAGGCCAACGCACGTCCCGACGTAGAGGCCAACGCACGTCCCGAAGTAGAGGCCAACGCACGTCCCGACGTAGAGCTGAAAGTAAGCTAAATCCCGACGTAGAGCCCAACGCACGTCCCGACGTAGAGCCCAACGCATGTCCCGACGTAGCGCCCAACGCACGTCCCGACGTAGAGCTGAAAGTTAGCTAACTACAGACGTAGAGCCCAACGCACGTCCCGACGTAGAGCAGAAAGTTAGCTAACTACAGACGTAGAGCCCAACGCACGTCCCGACGTAGAGCCCAACGCACGTCCCGACGTAGAGCCCAACGCACGTCCCGACGTAGCGCCCAACGCACGTCCCGACGTAGAGCTGAAAGTAAGTTAAATCCCGACGTAGAGGCCAACGCACGTCCCGACGTAGAGGCCAACGCACGTCCCGACGTAGAGGCCAACGCACGTCCCGACGTAGAGGACAACGCACGTCCCGACGTAGAGGCCAACGCACGTCCCGACGTAGAGCTGAAAGTAAGCTAAATCCCGACGTAGAGCCCAACGCACGTCCCGACGTAGCGCCCAACGCACGTCCCGACGTAGAGCTGAAAGTTAGCTAACTACAGACGTTGAGCCCAACGCACGTCCCGACATAGAGCCCAACGCACGTCCCGACGTAGAGCTGAAAGTAAGCTAAATCCCGAAGTAGAGCCCAACACACGTCCCGACGTAGAGCTGAAAGTAAGCTAAATCCCGACGTAGAGGCCAACGCACGTCCCGACCTAGAGGCCAACGCACGTCCCGACCTAGAGGCCAACGCACGTCCCGACGTAGAGGCCAACGCACGTCCCGACGTAGAGGCCAACGCACGTCCCGACGTAGCGCCCAAAGCACGTCCCGACGTAGCGCCCAACGCACGTCCCGTCGTAGCGCCCAACGCACGTCCCGACGTAGAGGCCAACGCACGTCCCGACGTAGAGCTGAAAGTAAGCTAAATCCCGACGTAGAGCCCAACGCACGTCCCGACGTAGAGCTGAAAGTAAGTTAAATCCCGACGTAGCGCCCAACGCACGTCCCGACGTAGAGCCCAACGCACGTCCCGACGTAGAGCTGAAAGTAAGCTAAATCCCGACGCAGAGGCCAACGCACGTCCCGACGTAGAGGCCAACGCACGTCCCGACGTAGAGCTGAAAGTAAGCTAAATCCCGACGTAGAGCCCAACGCACGTCCCGACGTAGAGCCCAACGCACGTCCCGACGTAGAGCCCAACGCACGTCCCGACATAGAGCCAGACGCACGTCCCGACGTAGAGCTGAAAGCAAGCTAAATCCCGACGTAGAGCCCAACGCACGTCCCGACGTAGAGCCCAACGCACGTCCCGACGTAGAGCCAAACGCACGTCCCGACGTAGAGCCCAACGCACGTCCCGACGTAGAGCTGAAAGTTAGCGAACTACAGACGTAGAGACCAACGCACATCCCGACGTAGAGCCCAACGCATGTCCCGACGTAGAGCCCAACGCACGACCCGACGTAGAGCTGAAAGTAAGTTAAATCCCGACGTAGCGCCCAACGCACGTCCCGACGTAGAGCCCAACGCACGTCCCGACGTAGAGCTGAAAGTAAGCTAAATCCCGACGTAGAGGCCAACGCACGTCCCGACGTAGAGGGCAACGCACGTCCCGACGTAGAGCTGAAAGTAAGCTAAATCCCGACGTAGAGCCCAACGCACGTCCCGACGTAGAGCCCAACGCACGTCCCGACGTAGAGCCCAACGCACGTCCCGACATAGAGCCCAACGCACGTCCCGACGTAGAGCTGAAAGTAAGCTAAATCCCGACGTAGCGCCCAACGCACGTCCCGAAGTAGCGCCCAACAGACCTCCCGACGTAGCGCCCAACGCACAACCCGACGTAGCGCCCAACGCACGTCCCGACGTAGAGCTGAAAGTAAGCTAAATCCCGACGTAGAGGCCAACGCACGTCCCGACGTAGAGCCCAACGCACGTCCCGACGTAGAGCTGAAAGTAAGCTAAATCCCGACGTAGAGCCCAACGCACGTCCCGACGTAGAGCCCAAAGCATGTCCCGACGTTAAGGCCAGCGCACGTCCCGACGTAGAGGCCAGCGCACGTCCCGACGTAGAGCCCAGCGCACGTCCCGACGTAGAGCTTAAAGTAAGCTAAATCCCGACGTAGAGCCCAACACACTTCCAGACGTAGAGCCCAACGCACGTCCCGACGTAGAGCTGAAAGTAAGCTAAATCCCGACGTAGAGGCCAACGCACGTCCCGACGTACAGGCCAACGCACGTCCCGAATAGAGCTGAAAGTAAGCTAAATCCCGACGTAGAGGCCAACGCACGTCCCGACGTAGAGGCCAACGCACGTCCCGACGTAGAGGCCAACGCACGTCCCGACGTAGAGCTGAAAGTAAGCTAAATCCCGACGTAGAGGCCAACGCACGTCCCGACGTAGAGCCCAACGCACGTCCCGACGTAGAACTGAAAGTAAGCTAAATCCCGACGTAGAGGCCAACGCACGTCCCGACGTAGAGCCCAACGCACGTCCCGACGTAGAGCCCAACGCACGTCCCGACGTAGAGCTGAAAGTAAGCTAAATCCCGACGTAGCGCCCAACGCACGTCCCGAACTAGCGCCCAACGCACGTCCCGACGTAGCGCCCAACGCACGTCCCGACGTAGCGCCCAACGCACGTCCCGACGTAGAGCTGAAAGTAAGCTAAATCCCGACGTAGAGGCCAACGCACGTCCCGACGTAGAGGCCAACGCACGTCCCGACGTAGAGGCCAACGCACGTCCCGACGTAGAGGCCAACGCACGTCCCGACGTAGAGGCCAACGCACGTCCCGACGTAGAGCTGAAAGTAAGCTAAATCCCGACGTAGAGCCCAACGCACGTCCCGACGTAGAGCCCAACGCACGTCCCGACGTAGAGCCCAACGCACGTCCCGACGTAGAGCCCAACGCACGTCCCGACGTAGCGCCCAACGCACGTCCCGACGTAGAGCTGAAAGTTAGCTAACTACAGACATAGAGCCCAACGCACGTCCCGACGTAGAGCTGAAATTAACTAACTACAGACATAGAGCCCAACGCACGTCCCGACGTAGAGCTGAAAGTTAGCTAACTACAGACATAGAGCCCAACGCACGTCCCGACGTAGAGCCCAACGCACGTCCCGACGTAGAGCTGAAAGTAAGTTAAATCCCGACGTAGAGGCGAACGCACGTCCCAACATAGAGCTGAAAGTAAGCTAAATGGCGACGTAGAGGCGAACGCACGTCCCGACGTGGAGCTCAACGCACTTCCCGATGTAGAGCTGAAAGTTAGCTAAATCCCGACGTAGAGCCCAACGCACGTCCCGACGTAGAGCCCAACGCACGTCCCGACGTAGAGCCCAACGCACGTCCCGACGTAGAGCTGAAAGATAGCTAAATCCCGACGTAGAGCCCAACGCACGTCCCGACGTACAGGCCAAGGCACGTCCCGACGTAGAGCTAAAAGTAAGCTAAATCCCGACGTAGAGGTCAACGCACGTCCCGACGTAGAAGCCAGCGCACGTCCCGACGTAGAGGCCAGCGCACGTCCCGACGTAGAGGCCAGCGCACGTCCCGACGTAGAGGCCAGCGCACGTCCCGACGTAGAGCCCAACGCACGTCCCGACGTAGAGCTTAAAGTAAGTTAAATCCCTACGTAGAGCCCAACGCACGTCCCGACGTAGACCCCAACGCACGTCCCGACGTAGAGCTGAAAGTAAGCTAAATCCCGACGTAGCGCCCAACGCACGTCCCGACGTAGCGCCCAACGCACGTCCCGACGTAGAGCTGAAAGTTAACTAACTACAGACGTAGAGACCAACGCACATCCCGACGTAGAGCTGAAAGTTAGCTAACTACAGACGTAGAGCCCAACGCGTGTCCCGACGTAGAGTCCAACGCACGTCCCGACGTAGAGCCCAACGCACGTCCCGACGTAGAGCCCAACGCACGTCCCGACGTAGAGCTGAAAGTAAGCTAAATCCCGACGTAGAGCCCAACGCACGTCCCGACGTAGAGCCCAACGCACGTCCCGACGTAGAGCTGAAAGTTAGCTAACTACAGACGTAGAGACCAACGCACGTCCCGACGTAGAGCCCAACGCATGTCCCGACGTAGAGCCCAACGCACGTCCCGATGTAGAGCTGAAAGTAAGCTAAATCCCGACGTAGAGGAAAAACGGACGTCCCGACGTAGAGCTGAAAGTAAGCTAAATCCCAACGTAGAGGCCAACGCACGTCCCGACGTAGAGGCCAACGCACGTCCCGACGTAGAGCTGAAAGTAAGCTAAATCCCGACGTAGAGGCCAACGCACGTCCCGACGTAGAGGCCAACGCACGTCCCGACGTAGAGCTGAAAGTAAGCTAAATCCCGACGTAGAGCCCAACGCACGTCCCGACGTAGAGCCCAACGCATGTCCCGACGTAGAGCCCAACGCACGTCCCGACGTAGAGCCCAACGCACGTCCCGACGTAGAGCCCAACGCACGTCCCGACGTAGAGCTGAAAGTAAGCTAAATCCCGACGTAGCGCCCAACGCACGTCCCGAAGCAGCGCCCAACACACGTCCCGACGTAGCGCCCAACGCACGTCCCGACGTAGCGCCCAACGCACGTCCCGACGTAGAGCTGAAAGTAAGCTAAATCCCGACGTAGAGGCCAACGCACGTCCCGACGTAGAGGCCAACGCACGTCCCGACGTAGAGGCCAACGCACGTCCCGACGTAGAGCCCAACGCACGTCCCGACGGAGAGCCCAACGCACGTCCCGACGTAGATCTGAAACTTAGCTAACTACAGACGTAGAGCCCAACGCACGTCCCGACGTAGAGCCCAACGCACGTCCCGACGTAGAGCTGAAAGTTAGCTAACTACATATGTAGAGCCCAACGCACGTCCCGACGTAGAGCCCAACGCAAGTCCCGACGTAGAGCCCAACGAAAGTCCCAACGTAGAGCCCAACGAAAGTCCCAACGTAGAGCCCAACGCACGTCCCGACGTAGAGCTGAAAGTTAGCTAACTACAGACGTAGAGCCCAACGCACGTCCCGACGTAGAGCCCACCGCACGTCCCGACGTAGAGCTGAAAGTAAGCTAAATCCCGACGTAGAGGCCAACGCACGTCCCGACGTAGAGGCCAACGCACGTCCCGACGTAGAGCCCAAAGCACGTCCCGACGTAGAGCCCAACGCACGTCCCAACATAGAGCTGAAAGTAAGCTAAATCCCGACGTAGAGCCCAATGCACGTCCCGACGTAGAGCCCAACGCACGTCCCGACGTAGCGCCCAACGCACGTCCCGACGTAGAGCTGAAAGTTAGCTAACTACAGACATAGAGCCCAACGCACGTCCCGACGTAGAGCAGAAAGTTAGCTAACTACAGACATAGAGCCCAACGCACGTCCCGACGTAGAGCCCAACGCACGTCCCGACGTAGAGCTGAAAGTAAGCTAAAACCCGACGTAGAGCCCAACGCACGTCCCGACGTAGAGCTGAAAGTAAGCTAAATCCCGACGTAGAGGCCAACGCACGTCCCGACGTAGAGGCCAACGCACGTCCCGACGTAGAGCTGAAAGTAAGCTAAATCCCGAAGTAGAGGCCAACGCACGTCCGGACGTAGAGGCCAACGCACGTCCCGACGTAGAGCTGAAAGTAAGCTAAATCCCGACGTAGAGCCAAACGCACGTCCCGACGTAGAGCCCAACGCACGTCCCGACGTAGAGCTGAAAGTAAGCTAAATCCCGATGTAGAGGCCAACGCACGTCCCGATGCAGAGGCCAACGCACGTCCCGATGCAGAGGCCAACGCACGTCCCGACATAGAGGACAACGCACGTCCCGACTTAGAGGCCAACGCACGTCCCGACGTAGAGGTGAAAGTAAGTTAAATCCCGACGTAGAGCCCAACGCACGTCCCGACGTAGAGCCCAACGCACGTCCCGACGTAGAGCTGAAAGTTAGCTAACTACAGACGTAGAGACCAACGCACGTCCCGACGTAGAGCTGAAAGTTAGCTAACAACAGACGTAGAGCCCAACGCACGTCCCGACGTAGAGACCAACGCACGTCCCGACGTAGAGCCCAACGCACGTCCCGACGTAGAGCTGAAAGTAAGCTAAATCCCGACGTAGAGGCCAACGCACGTCCCAACGTAGAGCTGAAAGTAAGCTAAATCCCGACGTAGAGCCCAACGCACGTCCCGACGTAGAGCCCAACGCATGTCCCGACGTAGAGCTAAAAGTTAGCTAAATCCTGACGTAGAGCCCAACGCACGTCCCGACGTAGAGCCCAACGCACGTCCCGACGTAGAGCCCAACGCACGTCCCGACGTAGAGCCCAACGCACGTCCCGACGTAGAGCCCAACGCACGTCCCGACGTAGAGCTTGAAGTTAGCTAACTACAGACGTAGAGCCCAACACACGTCCCGACGTAGAGCCCAACGCACGTCCCGACGTAGAGCTGAAAGTAAGCTAAATCCCGACGTAGAGCCCAACGCACGTCCCGACGTAGAGCTGAAAGTTAGCTAACTACAGACGTAGAGGCCAACGCACGTCCCGACGTAGAGCCCAACGCACGTCCCGACGTAGAGCTGAAAGTAAGCTAAATCCCGACGTAGCGCCCAACGCACGTCCCGACGTAGAGCCCAACGCACGTCCCGACGTAGAGCTGAAAGTAAGCTAAATCCCGACGTAGCGCCCAACGCACGTCCCGACGTAGAGCCCATCGCACGTCCCGACGTAGAGCTGAAAGTAAGCTAAATCCCGACGTAGCGCCCAACGCACGTCCCGACGTAGAGGCGAACGCACGTCCCGACGTAGAGCCCAACGCACGTCCCGACGTAGAGCTGAAATTAAGCTAAATCCCGACGTAGAGCCCAACGCACGTCCCGACGTAGAGCCCAACGCACGTCCCGACGTAGAGCCCAACGCACGTCCCGATGTAGAGCCCAACGCACGTCCCGACGTAGAGCCCAACGCACGTCCCGACGTAGAGCTGAAAGTAAGCTAAATCCCGACGTAGCGCCCAACGCACGTCCCGACGTAGCGCCCAACGCACGTCCCGACGTAGAGCTGAAAGTTAGCTAACTACAGACGTAGAGCCCAACGCACGTCCCGACGTAGAGCTGAAAGTTAGCTAACTACAGACGAAGAGCCCAACGCGCGTCCCGACGTAGAGCTGAAAGTTAGCTAACTACAGACGTAGAGCCCAACGCGCGTCCCGACGTAGAGCCCAACGCGTGTCCCGACGTAGAGCTCAACGCACGTCCCGACGTAGAGCCCAACGCACGTCCCGACGTAGAGCTGAAAGTAAGCTAAATCCCGACGTAGAGGCCAACGCACGTCCCGACGTAGAGGCCAACGCACGTCCCGAAGTAAAGGCCAACGCACGTCCCGACGTAGAGCTTAAAGTAAGCTAGATCCCGACATAGAGCCCAACGCACGTCCCGACGTAGAGCCCAACGCACGTCCCGACGTAGAGCCCAACGCACGTCCCGACGTAGCGCCCAACGCACGTCCAGACGTAGAGCTGAAAGTTAGCTAACTACAGACATAGAGCCCAACGCACGTCCCGACGTAGAGCCCAACGCACGACCCGACGTAGAGGCCAACGCACGTCCCGACGTAGAGCCCAACGCACGACCCGACGTAGAGGCCAACGCACGTCCCGACGTAGAGGCCAACGCACGTCCCGACGTAGCGCCCAACGCACGTCCCGACGTAGAGCTGAAAGTAAGTTAAATCCCGACGTAGAGGCCAACGCACGTCCCGACGTAGAGGCCAACGCACGTCCTGACTTAGAGGCCAACGCACGTCCCGACGTAGAGGACAACGCACGTCCCGACGTACAGGCCAACGCACGTCCCGACGTAGAGCTGAAAGTAAGCTAAATCCCGAAGTAGAGCCCAACACACATCCCGACGTAGAGCTGAAAGTAAGCTAAATCCCGACGTAGAGGCCAACGCACGTCCCGACGTAGAGGCCAACGCACGACCCGACGTAGAGCTGAAAGTAAGCTAAATCCCGACGTAGAGGCCAACGCACGTCCCGACGTAGAGGCCAACGCACGTCCCGACGTAGAGCTGAAAGTAAGCTAAATCCCGACGTAGAACCCAACGCACGTCCCGACGTAGAGCCCACCGCACGTCCCGACGTAGAGCCCACCGCACGTCCCGACGTAGAGCCCACCGCACGTCCCGACGTAGAGCCCACCGCACGTCCCGACGTGGAGGCCAACGCACGTCCCGACGTAGAGCTGAAAGTAAGCTAAATCCCGACGCAGAGGCCAACGCACGTCCCGACGTAGAGGCCAACGCACGTCCCGACATAGAGGCCAACGCACGTCCCGACGTAGAGCTGAAAGTAAGCTAAATCCCGACGTAGAGCCCAACGCACGTCCCGACGTAGAGCCCAACGCACGTCCCGACATAGAGCCCAACGCACGTCCCGACGTAGAGCTGAAAGTAAGCTAAATCCCGACGTAGCGCCCAACGCACGTCCCGAAGTAGCGCCCAACACACGTCCGAACGTAGCGCCCAACGCACGTCCCGACGTAGAGCTGAAAGTAAGCTAAATCCCGACGTAGAGGCCAACGCACGTCCCGACGTAGAGGCCAACGCACGTCCCGACGTAGAGCCCAACGCACGTCCCGACGTAGAGCTGAAAGTAAGCTAAATCCCGAAGTAGAGGCCAACGCACGTCCGGACGTAGAGGCCAACGCACGTCCCGACGTAGAGCTGAAAGTAAGCTAAATCCCGACGTAGAGCCAAACGCACGTCCCGACGTAGAGCCCAACGCACGTCCCGACGTAGAGCTGAAAGTAAGCTAAATCCCGATGTAGAGGCCAACGCACGTCCCGATGCAGAGGCCAACGCACGTCCCGATGCAGAGGCCAACGCACGTCCCGACATAGAGGACAACGCACGTCCCGACTTAGAGGCCAACGCACGTCGCGACGTAGAGCTGAAAGTAAGTTAAATCCCGACGTAGAGCCCAACGCACGTCCCGACGTAGAGCCCAACGCACGTCCCGACGTAGAGCTGAAAGTTAGCTAACTACAGACGTAGAGACCAACGCACGTCCCGACGTAGAGCTGAAAGTTAGCTAACAACAGACGTAGAGCCCAACGCACGTCCCGACGTAGAGACCAACGCACGTCCCGACGTAGAGCCCAACGCACGTCCCGACGTAGAGCTGAAAGTAAGCTAAATCCCGACGTAGAGGCCAACGCACGTCCCAACGTAGAGCTGAAAGTAAGCTAAATCCCGACGTAGAGCCCAACGCACGTCCCGACGTAGAGCCCAACGCATGTCCCGACGTAGAGCTAAAAGTTAGCTAAATCCTGACGTAGAGCCCAACGCACGTCCCGACGTAGAGCCCAACGCACGTCCCGACGTAGAGCCCAACGCACGTCCCGACGTAGAGCCCAACGCACGTCCCGACGTAGAGCTTGAAGTTAGCTAACTACAGACGTAGAGCCCAACACACGTCCCGACGTAGAGCCCAACGCACGTCCCGACGTAGAGCTGAAAGTAAGCTAAATCCCGACGTAGAGCCCAACGCACGTCCCGACGTAGAGCTGAAAGTTAGCTAACTACAGACGTAGAGGCCAACGCACGTCCCGACGTAGAGCCCAACGCACGTCCCGACGTAGAGCTGAAAGTAAGCTAAATCCCGACGTAGCGCCCAACGCACGTCCCGACGTAGAGCCCAACGCACGTCCCGACGTAGAGCTGAAAGTAAGCTAAATCCCGACGTAGCGCCCAACGCACGTCCCGACGTAGAGCCCATCGCACGTCCCGACGTAGAGCTGAAAGTAAGCTAAATCCCGACGTAGCGCCCAACGCACGTCCCGACGTAGAGGCGAACGCACGTCCCGACGTAGAGCCCAACGCACGTCCCGACGTAGAGCTGAAATTAAGCTAAATCCCGACGTAGAGCCCAACGCACGTCCCGACGTAGAGCCCAACGCACGTCCCGACGTAGAGCCCAACGCACGTCCCGATGTAGAGCCCAACGCACGTCCCGACGTAGAGCCCAACGCACGTCCCGACGTAGAGCTGAAAGTAAGCTAAATCCCGACGTAGCGCCCAACGCACGTCCCGACGTAGCGCCCAACGCACGTCCCGACGTAGAGCTGAAAGTTAGCTAACTACAGACGTAGAGCCCAACGCACGTCCCGACGTAGAGCTGAAAGTTAGCTAACTACAGACGAAGAGCCCAACGCGCGTCCCGACGTAGAGCTGAAAGTTAGCTAACTACAGACGTAGAGCCCAACGCGCGTCCCGACGTAGAGCCCAACGCGTGTCCCGACGTAGAGCTCAACGCACGTCCCGACGTAGAGCCCAACGCACGGTCCGACGTAGAGCTGAAAGTAAGCTAAATCCCGACGTAGAGGCCAACGCACGTCCCGACGTAGAGGCCAACGCACGTCCCGAAGTAAAGGCCAACGCACGTCCCGACGTAGAGCTTAAAGTAAGCTAGATCCCGACATAGAGCCCAACGCACGTCCCGACGTAGAGCCCAACGCACGTCCCGACGTAGAGCCCAACGCACGTCCCGACGTAGCGCCCAACGCACGTCCAGACGTAGAGCTGAAAGTTAGCTAACTACAGACGTAGAGCCCAACGCACGTCCCGACGTAGAGCCCAACGCACGACCCGACGTAGAGGCCAACGCACGTCCCGACGTAGAGCCCAACGCACGACCCGACGTAGAGGCCAACGCACGTCCCGACGTAGAGGCCAACGCACGTCCCGACGTAGCGCCCAACGCACGTCCCGACGTAGAGCTGAAAGTAAGTTAAATCCCGACGTAGAGGCCAACGCACGTCCCGACGTAGAGGCCAACGCACGTCCTGACTTAGAGGCCAACGCACGTCCCGACGTAGAGGACAACGCACGTCCCGACGTACAGGCCAACGCACGTCCCGACGTAGAGCTGAAAGTAAGCTAAATCCCGAAGTAGAGCCCAACACACATCCCGACGTAGAGCTGAAAGTAAGCTAAATCCCGACGTAGAGGCCAACGCACGTCCCGACGTAGAGGCCAACGCACGACCCGACGTAGAGCTGAAAGTAAGCTAAATCCCGACGTAGAGGCCAACGCACGTCCCGACGTAGAGGCCAACGCACGTCCCGACGTAGAGCTGAAAGTAAGCTAAATCCCGACGTAGAACCCAACGCACGTCCCGACGTAGAGCCCACCGCACGTCCCGACGTAGAGCCCACCGCACGTCCCGACGTAGAGCCCACCGCACGTCCCGACGTAGAGCCCACCGCACGTCCCGACGTGGAGGCCAACGCACGTCCCGACGTAGAGCTGAAAGTAAGCTAAATCCCGACGCAGAGGCCAACGCACGTCCCGACGTAGAGGCCAACGCACGTCCCGACATAGAGGCCAACGCACGTCCCGACGTAGAGCTGAAAGTAAGCTAAATCCCGACGTAGAGCCCAACGCACGTCCCGACGTAGAGCCCAACGCACGTCCCGACATAGAGCCCAACGCACGTCCCGACGTAGAGCTGAAAGTAAGCTAAATCCCGACGTAGCGCCCAACGCACGTCCCGAAGTAGCGCCCAACACACGTCCGAACGTAGCGCCCAACGCACGTCCCGACGTAGAGCTGAAAGTAAGCTAAATCCCGACGTAGAGGCCAACGCACGTCCCGACGTAGAGGCCAACGCACGTCCCGACGTAGAGCCCAACGCACGTCCCGACGTAGAGCTGAAAGTAAGCTAAATCCCGACGTAGAGCCCAACGCACGTCCCGACGTAGAGCCCAACGCACGTCCCGACGTAGAGCCCAACGCACGTCCCGACGTAGAGCCCAACGCACGTCCCGACGTAGAGCTGAAAGTAAGCTAAATCCCGACATAGAGCCCAACACACGTCCCGACGTAGAGCTGAAAGTAAGCTAAATCCCGACGTAGAGGCCAACGCACGTCCCGACGTAGAGGCCAACGCACGTCCCGACGTAGAGCTGAAAGTAAGCTAAATCCCGACGTAGAGCCCAACGCACGTCCCGACGTAGAGCCCACCGCACGTCCCGACGTAGAGCCCAAAGTAAGCTAAATCCCGACGTAGCGCCCAACGCACGTCCCGACGTAGCGCCCAACGCACGTCCCGACGTAGAGCTGAAAGTAAGCTAAATCCCGACGCAGAGGCCAACGCACGTCCCGACGTAGAGGCCAACGCACGTCCCGACATAGAGGCCAACGCACGTCCCGACATAGAGGCCAACGCACGTCCCGACGTAGAGCTGAAAGTAAGCTAAATCCCGACGTAGAGCCCAACGCACGTCCCGACGTAGAGCCCAACGCACGTCCCGACGTAGAGCCCAACGCACGTCCCGACGTAGAGCTGAAAGTAAGCTAAATCTCGACGTAGCGCCCAACGCACGTCCCGAAGTAGCGCCCAACACACGTCCCGACGTAGCGCCCAACGCACGTCCCGACGTAGCGCCCAACGCACGTCCCGACGTAGAGCTGAAAGTAAGCTAAATCCCGACGTAGAGGCCAACGCACGTCCCGACGTAGAGGCCAACGCACGTCCCGACGTAGAGGCCAACGCACGTCCCGACGTAGAGGCCAACGCACGTCCCGACGTAGAGGCCAACGCACGTCCCGACGTAGAGGCCAAGGCACGTCCCGACGTAGAGCTGAAAGTAAGCTAAATCCCGACGTAGAGCCCAACGCACGTCCCGACGTAGAGCCCAACGCACGTCCCGACGTAGCGCCCAACGCACGTCCCGACGTAGAGCTGAAAGTTAGCTAACTACAGACATAGAGCCCAACGCACGTCCCGACGAAGAGCAGAAAGTTAGCTAACTACAGACGTAGAGCCCAACGCACGTCCCGACGTAGAGCTGAAAGTTAGCTAACTACAGACGTAGAGCCCAACGCGCGCCCCGACGTAGAGCCCCACGCGTGTCCCGACGTAGAGCCCAACGCACGTCCCGACGTAGAGCCCAACGCACGTCCCGACGTAGAGCCCAACGCACGTCCCGACGTAGAGCTGAAAGTAAGCTAAATCCCGACGTAGACGCCAACGCACGTCCCGACGTAGAGGCCAACGCACGTGGCGACGTAGAGCCCAAAGCACGTCCCGACGTAGAGGCCAACGCACGTCCCGACGTAGAGGCCAAGGCACGTCCCGACGTAGAGGCCAAGGCACGTCCCGACGTAGAGCTGAAAGTAAGCTAAATCCCGAAGTAGAGCCCAACGCACGTCCCGACGTAGAGCCCAACGCACGTCCCGACGTAGCGCCCAACGCACGTCCCGACGTAGAGCTGAAAGTTAGCTAACTACAGACATAGAGCCCAACGCACGTCCCGACGAAGAGCAGAAAGTTAGCTAACTACAGACATAGAGCCCAACGCACGTCCCGACGTAGAGCCCAACGCACGTCCCGACCTAGAGCCGAACGCAAGTCCCGACCTAGAGCCGAACGCAAGTCCCGACCTAGAGCTGAAAGTAAGCTAAAACCCGACGTAGAGCCCAACGCACGTCCCGACGTAGAGCTGAAAGTAAGTTAAATCCCGACGTAGAGGCCAACGCACGTCCCGACGTAGAGGCCAACGCACGTCCCGACTTAGAGGCCAACGCACGTCCCGACGTAGAGCTGAAAGTAAGCTAAATCCCGACGTAGAGCCCAACGCACGTCCCGACGTAGAGCACAACGCACGTCCCGACGTAGAGCCCAACGCACGTCCCGACGTAGAGCTGAAAGTAAGCTAACTACAGACGTAGAGCCCAACGCACGTCCCGACGTAGAGCCCAACGCACGTCCCGACGTAGAGCCCAACGCACGTCCCGACGTAGAGCTAAAAGTAAGCTAAATCCCGACGTAGAGCCCAACACACGTCCCGACGTAGAGCTGAAAGTAAGCTAAATCCCGACGTAGAGGCCAACGCACGTCCCGACGTAGAGGCCAACGCACGTCCCGACGTAGAGCTGAAAGTAAGCTAAATCCCGACGTAGAGGCCAACGCACGTCCCGACGTAGAGGCCAACACACGTCCCGACGTAGAGCTGAAAGTAAGCTAAATCCCGACGTAGAGCCCACCGCACGTCCCGACGTAGAGCCCACCGCACGTCCCGACGTAGAGCCCACCGCACGTCCCGACGTAGAGCCCAATGCACGTCCCGACGTAGAGCTCAAAGTAAGCTAAATCCCGACGTAGCGCCCAACGCACGTCCCGACGTAGCGCCCAACGCACGTCCCGACGTAGCGCCCAACGCACGTCCCGACGTAGCGCCCAACGCACGTCCCGACGTAGAGCTGAAAGTAAGCTAAATCCCGACGCAGAGGCCAACGCACGTCCCGACGTAGAGGCCAACGCACGTCCCGACTTAGAGGCCAACGCACGTCCCGACTTAGAGGCCAACGCACGTCCCGACTTAGAGGCCAACGCACGTCCCGACGTACAGCTGAAAGTAAGCTAAATCCCGACGTAGAGCCCAACGCACGTCCCGACGTAGAGCCCAACGCACGTCCCGACGTAGAGCTGAAAGTAAGCTAACTACAGACGTAGAGCCCAACGCACGTCCCGACGTAGAGCTAAAAGTAAGCTAAATCCCGACGTAGAGCCCAACACACGTCCCGACGTAGAGCTGAAAGTAAGCTAAATCCCGACGTAGAGGCCAACGCACGTCCCGACGTAGAGGCCAACGCACGTCCCGACGTAGAGGCCAACGCACGTCCCGACGTAGAGATGAAAGTAAGCTAAATCCCGACGTAGAGCCCACCGCACGTCCCGACGTAGAGCCCACGGCACGTCCCGACGTAGAGCCCACGGCACGTCCCGACGTAGAGCTCAAAGTAAGCTAAATCCCGACGTAGCGCCCAACGCACGTCCCGACGTAGCGCCCAACGCACGTCCCGACGTAGAGCTGAAAGTAAGCTAAATCCCGACGCAGAGGCCAACGCACGTCCCGACGTAGAGGCCAACGCACGTCCCGACATAGAGGCCAACGCACGTCCCGACATAGAGGCCAACGCACGTCCCGACGTAGAGCTGAAAGTAAGCTAAATCCCGACGTAGAGCCCAACGCACGTCCCGACGTAGAGCCCAACGCACGTCCCGACATAGAGCCCAACGCACGTCCCGACGTAGAGCTGAAAGTAAGCTAAATCCCGACGTAGCGCCCAACGCACGTCCCGAAGTAGCGCCCAACGCACGTCCCGACGTAGCGCCCAACGCACGTCCCGACGTAGAGCTGAAAGTAAGCTAAATCCCGACGTAGAGGCCAACGCACGTCCCGACGTAGAGCCCAACGCACGTCCCGACGTAGAGCCCAACGCACGTCCCGACGTAGAGCCCAACGCACGTCCCGACGTAGAGCTGAAAGTAAGCTAAATCCCGACGTAGAGCCCAAAGCACGTCCCGACGTAGAGCCCAACGCACGTCCCGACGTAGAGCCCAACGCACGTCCCGACGTAGAGCCCAACGCACGTCCCGACGTAGAGCCCAACGCACGTCCCGACGTAGACCTGAAAGTTAGCTAACTACAGATGTAGAGCCCAACGCACGTCCCGACGTAGAGCTGAAAGTTAGCTAACAACAGACGTAGAGCCCAAAGCACGTCCCGACGTAGAGCTGAAAGTTAGCTAACTACAGACGTAGAGCCCAACGCACGTCCCGACGTAGAGCTGAAAGTTAGCTAACTACAGACGTAGAGCCCAACGCACGTCCCGACGTAGAGCCCAACGCACGTCCCGACGTAGAGCCCAACGCACGTCCCGACGTAGAGCCCAACGCACGTCCCAACGTAGACCTGAAAGTAAGCTAAATCCCGACGTAGAGCCCAACGCACGTCCCGACGTAGAGCCCAACGCACGTCCCGACGTAGAGCTGAAAGTAAGCTAAATCCCGACGTAGAGCCCAACGCACGTCCCGACGTAGAGCTGAAAGTTAGCTAACTACAGACGAAGAGCCCAACGCGCGTCCCGACGTAGAGCTGAAAGTTAGCTAACTACAGACATAGAGCCCAACGCGCGCCCCGACGTAGAGCCCCACGCGTGTCCCGACGTAGAGCCCAACGCACGTCCCGACGTAGCGCCCAACGCACGTCCCGACGTAGAGCTGAAAGTTAGCTAACTACAGACATAGAGCCCAACGCACGTCCCGACGTAGAGCAGAAAGTTAGCTAACTACAGACATAGAGCCCAACGCACGTCCCGACGTACAGCCCAACGCACGTCCCGACCTAGAGCCCAACGCAAGTCCCGACGTAGAGCTGAAAGTAAGCTAAAACCCGACGTAGAGCCCAACGCACGTCCCGACATAGAGCTGAAAGTAAGCTAAATCCCGACGTAGAGGCCAACGCACGTCCAGACGTACAGGCCAACGCACGTCCCGACGTAGAGCTGAAAGTAAGCTAAATCCCGAAGTAGAGGCCAACGCACGTCCCGACGTAGAGGCCAAAGCACGTCCCGACGTAGAGCTGAAAGTAAGCTAAATCCCGATGTAGAGGCCAACGCACGTCCCGACGTAGAGCCAAACGCACGTCCCGAAGTAGAGGCCAACGCACGTCCCGACGTAGAGCTGAAAGTAAGCTAAATCCCGAAGTAGAGCCCAACACACGTCCCGACGTAGAGATGAAAGTAAGCTAAATCCCGACGTAGAGGCCAACGCACGTCCCGACGTAGAGGCCAACGCACGTCCCGACCTAGAGGCCAACGCACGTCCCGACGTAGAGCTGAAAGTAAGCTAAATCCCGACGTAGAGCCCAACGCACGTCCCGACGTAGAGCCAAACGCACGTCCCGACGTAGCTCCAAACGCACGTCCCGACGTAGAGCTGAAAGTTAGCTAACTACAGACGTAGAGCCCAGCCCACGTCCCGACGTAGAGCCCAATGCACGTCCCGACGTAGAGCCCAACGCACGTCCCGACGTAGAGCCCAGCGCACGTCCCGACGTAGAGCCCAGCGCACGTCCCGACGTAGAGCCCAGCGCACGTCCCGACGTAGAGCCCAGCGCACGTCCCGACGTAGAGCTGAAAGTAAGTTAAATCCCGACGTAGAGGCCAACGCACGTCCCGACTTAGAGGCCAACGCACGTCCCGACTTAGAGGCCAACGCACGTCCCGACGTAGAGCTGAAAGTTAGCTAAGTACAGACGTAGAGCCCAACGCACGTCCCGACGTAGAGCCCAACGCACGTCCCGACGTAGAGCCCAACGCACGTCCCGACGTACAGCTAAAAGTAAGCTAAATCCCGACGTAGAGGCCAACGCACGTCCCGACGTAGAGCTGAAAGTAAGCTAAATCCCGACGTAGAGGCCAACGCACGTCCCGACGTAGAGGCCAACGCACGTCCCGACGTAGAGGCCAACGCACGTCCCGACGTAGAGCTGAAAGTAAGCTAAATCCCGACGTAGAGGCCAACGCACGTCCCGACGTAGAGGCCAACGCACGTCCCGACGTAGAGCTGAAAGTAAGTTAAATCCCGACGTAGAGCCCAACGCACGTCCTGACGTAGAGCCCAACGCACGTCCCGACGTAGAGCCCACCGCACGTCCCGACGTAGAGCCCACCGCACGTCCCGACGTAGAGCCCACCGCACGTCCCGACGTAGAGCCCAATGCACGTCCCGACGTAGAGCCCAATGCACGTCCCGACGTAGAGCTGAAAGTAAGCTAAATCCCGACGTAGCGCCCAACGCACGTCCCGACGTAGCGCCGAACGCACGTCCCGACGTAGAGCTGAAAGTAAGCTAAATCCCGACGCAGACGCCAACGCACGTCCCGACGTAGAGGCCAACGTACGTCCCGACCTAGAGGCCAACGCACGTCCCGACCTAGAGGCCAACGCACGTCCCGACCTAGAGGCCACCGCACGTCCCGACGTAGAGCTGAAAGTAAGCTAAATCCCGACGTAGAGCCCAACGCACGTCCCGACGTAGCGCCCAACGCACGTCCCGACGTAGCGCCCAACGCACGTCCCGACGTAGCGCCCAACGCACGTCCCGACGTAGAGCAGAAAGTTAGCTAACTACAGACATAGAGCCCAACGCACGTCCCGACGTAGAGCCCAACGCACGTCCCGACGTAGAGCTGAAAGTAAGCTAAAACCCGACGTAGAGCCCAACGCACGTCCCGACGTAGAGCTGAAAGTAAGCTAAAACCCGACGTAGAGCCCAACGCACGTCCCGACGTAGAGGCCAACGCACGTCCCGACGTAGAGGCCAACGCACGTCCCGACGTAGAGGCCAACGCACGTCCCGACGTAGAGCTGAAAGTAAGCTAAATCCCGAAGTAGAGGCCAACGCACGTCCCGACGTAGAGCTGAAAGTAAGCTAAATCCCGAAGTAGAGGCCAACGCACGTCCCGACGTAGAGCTGAAAGTAAGCTAAATCCCGACGTAGAGCCCAACGCGCGTCCCGACGTAGAGCCCAACGCGCGTCCCGACGTAGAGCCCAACGCGCGTCCCGACGTAGAGCCCAACGCGCGTCCCGACGTAGAGCCCAACGCGCGTCCCGACGTAGAGCTGAAAGTAAGCTAAATCCCGACGTAGAGGCCAACGCACGTCCCGACGTAGAGGCCAACGCAAGTCCCGACGTAGAGGCCAACGCACGTCCCGACGTAGAGCCCAACGCACGTCCCGACGTAGAGCCCAACGCACGTCCCGACGTAGAGCCCAACGCACGTCCCGACGTAGAGCTGAAAGTAAGCTAAATCCCGATATAGAGGCCAACGCACGTCCCGACGTAGAGGCCAACGCACGTCCCGACGTAGAGCTGAAAGTAAGTTAAATCCCGACGTAGAGCCCAACGCACGTCCCGACATAGAGCCCAACGCACGTCCCGACGTAGCGCCCAACGCACGTCCCGACTTAGAGCTGAAAGTAAGTTAAATCCCGACGTAGAGGCCAACGCACGTCCCGACGTAGAGGCCAACGCACGTCCCGACGTAGAGGCCAACGCACGTCCCGACGTAGAGCTGAAAGTAAGCTAAATCCCGACGTAGAGCCCAACGCGCGTCCCGACGTAGAGCCCAACGCACGTCCCGACGTAGAGCTGAAAGTTAGCTAACTACAGACGTAGAGCCCAACGCACGTCCCGACGTAGAGCCCAACGCACGTCCCGACGTAGAGCTAAAAGTAAGCTAAATCCCGACGTAGAGCCCAACGCACGTCCCGACGTAGAGCTGAAAGTAAGCTAAATCCCGACGTAGAGGCCAACGCACGTCCCGACGTAGAGGCCAACGCACGTCCCGACGTAGAGCTGAAAGTAAGCTAAATCCCGACCTAGAGCCCAACGCACGTCCCGACGTAGAGCCCAACGCACGTCCCGAAGTAGAGCCCACCGCACGTCCCGACGTAGAGCCCAATGCACGTCCCGACTTAGAGCTGAAAGTAAGCTAAATCGCGACGTAGCGCCCAACGCACGTCCCGACGTGGCGCCCAACGCACGTCCCGAAGTAGAGCCCACCGCACGTCCCGACGTAGAGCCCAATGCACGTCCCGAAGTAGAGCTGAAAGTAAGCTAAATCCCGACGCAGAGGCCAACGCACGTCCCGACGTAGAGGCCAACGCACGTCCCGACGTAGAGGCCAACGCACGTCCCGACGTAGAGGCCAACGCACGTCCCGACGTAGAGCTGAAAGTAAGCTAAATCCCGACGTAGAGCCCAACCACGTCCCGACGTAGAGCCCAACGCACGTCCCGACGTAGAGCCCAGCGCACGTCCCGACTTAGCGCCCAACGCACGTCCCGACGTAGAGCTGGAAGTTAGCTAACTACAGACATAGAGCCCAACGCACGTCCCGACGTAGAGCAGAAAGTTAGCTAACTACAGACATAGAGCCCAACGCACGTCCCGACGTAGAGCCCAACGCACGTCCCGACGTAGAGCTGAAGGTAAGCTAAAACCCGACGTAGAGCCCAACGCACGTCCCGACGTAGAGCTGAAAGTAAGCTAAATCCCGACGTAGAGGCCAACGCACGTCCCGACGTAGAGGCCAACGCACGTCCCGACGTAGAGCTGAAAGTAAGCTAAATCCCGAAGTAGAGGCCAACGCACGTCCCGACGTAGAGCCCAACGCACGTCCCGACGTAGAGCTGAAAGTAAGCTAAATCCCGACGTAGAGCCCAACGCACGTCCCGACGTAGAGCCCAACACACGTCCCGACGTAGAGCCCAACGCACGTCCCGACGTAGAGCCCAACGCACGTCCCGACGTAGAGCCCAACGCACGTCCCGACGTAGCGCCCAACGCACGTCCCGACGTAGAGCTGAAAGTTAGCTAACTACAGACGTAGAGCCCAACGCACGTCCCGACGTAGAGCTGAAAGTTAGCTAACAACAGACGTAGAGCCCAACGCACTTCCCGACGTAGAGCTGAAAGTTACCTAACTACAGACGTAGAGCCCAACGCACGTCCCGACGTAGAGCCCAACGCACGTCCAGACGTAGAGCTGAAAGTTAGCTAAATCCCGACGTAGAGGCCAACGCATGTCCCGACGTAGAGCTGAAAGTTAGCTAAATCCTGACGTAGAGCCCAACGCACGTCCCGACGTAGAGCCCAACGCGCGTCCCGACGTAGAGCCCAACGCGCGTCCCGACGTAGAGCCCAACGCGCGTCCCGACGTAGAGCCCAACGCGCGTCCCGACGTAGAGCCCAACGCGCGTCCCGACGTAGAGCCCAACGCGCGTCCCGACGTAGAGCCCAACGCGCGTCCCGACGTAGAGCCCAACGCGCGTCCCGACGTAGAGCCCAACGCGCGTCCCGACGTAGAGCCCAACGCGCGTCCCGACGTAGAGCCCAACGCACGTCCCGACGTAGCGCCCAACGCACGTCCCGACGTAGAGCTGAAAGTTAGCTAACTACAGACGTAGAGCCCAACGCACGTCCCGACGTAGAGCTGAAAGTTAGCTAACAACAGACGTAGAGCCCAACGCACTTCCCGACGTAGAGCTGAAAGTTACCTAACTACAGACGTAGAGCCCAACGCACGTCCCGACGTAGAGCCCAACGCACGTCCCGACGTAGAGCCCAACGCACGTCCCGACGTAGAGCTGAAAGTTAGCTAAATCCCGACGTAGAGGCCAACGCACGTCCCAACGTAGAGCTGAAAGTAAGCTAAATCCTGACGTAGAGCCCAACGCACGTCCCGACGTAGACCCCAACGCACGTCCCGACGTAGAGCCCAACGCACGTCCCGACGTAGAGCCCAACGCACGTCCCGACGTAGAGCCCAACGCACGTCCCGACGTAGAGCCCAACGCACGTCCCGACGTAGAGCCCAACACGCGTCCCGACGTAGAGCCCAACGCACGTCCCGACGTAGAGCCCAACGCGCGTCCCGACGTAGAGCCCAACGCGCGTCCCGACGTAGAGCTGAAAGTTAGCTAACTACAGACGTAGAGCCCAACGCACGTCCCGACGTAGAGCCCAAAGCACGTCCCGACGTAGAGCCCAACGCACGTCCCGACGTAGAGCCCAACGCACGTCCCGACGTAGAGCTGAAAGTAAGCTAAATCCCGACGTAGAGCCCAACGCACGTCCCGACGTAGAGCTGAAAGTAAGCTAAATCCCGACGTAGAGGCCAACGCACGTCCCGACGTACAGGCCAACGCACGTCCCGAAGTAGAGGCCAACGCACGTCCCGACGTAAAGCTGAAAGTAAGCTAAATCCCGACGTAGAGCCCAACGCACGTCCCGACGTAGAGCCCAACGCACGTCCCGACGTAGACCCCAACGCACGTCCCGACGTAGAGCCCAACGCACGTCCCGACGTAGCGCCCAACGCACGTCCCGACGTAGAGCTGAAAGTTAGCTAACTACAGACGTAGAGCCCAACGCACGTCCCGACGTAGAGCAGAAAGTTAGCTAACTACAGACGTAGAGCCCAACGCACGTCCCGACGTAGAGCCCAACGCACGTCCCGACGTAGAGCCCAACGCACGTCCCGACGTAGAGCCAAACGCACGTCCCGACGTAGAGCCCAACGCACGTCCCGACGTAGAGCCCAACGCACGTCCCGACGTAGCGCCCAACGCACGTCCCGACGTAGAGCTGAAAGTAAGTTAAATCCCGACGTAGAGGCCAACGCACGTCCCGACGTAGAGGCCAACGCACGTCCCGACTTAGAGGACAACGCACGTCCCGACTTAGAGGCCAACGCACGTCCCGACGTAGAGCTGAAATTAAGCTAAATCCCGACGTAGCGCCCAACGCACGTCCCGACGTAGCGCCCAACGCACGTCCCGACGTAGCGCCCAACGCACGTCCCGACGTAGCGCCCAACGCACGTCCCGACGTGGAGCTGAAAGTTAGCTAACTACAGACGTAGAGCCCAACGCACGTCCCGACATAGAGCCCAACGCACGTCCCGACGTAGAGCTGAAAGTAAGCTAAATCCCGAAGTAGAGCCCAACACACGTCCCGACGTAGAGCTGAAAGTAAGCTAAATCCCGACGTAGAGGCCAACGCACGTCCCGACGTAGAGGCCAACGCACGTCCCGACCTAGAGTCCAACGCACGTCCCGACGTAGAGCTGAAAGTAAGCTAAATCCCGACGTAGAGCCCAACGCACGTCCCGACGTAGAGCCAAACGCACGTCCCGACGTAGCGCCAAACGCACGTCCCGACGTAGAGCTGAAAGTTAGCTAACTACAGACGTAGAGCCCAGCGCACGTCCCGACGTAGAGCCCAATGCACGTCCCGACGTAGAGCCCAACGCACGTCCCGACGTAGAGCCCAGCGCACGTCCCGACGTAGAGCCCAGCGCACGTCCCGACGTAGAGCCCAGCGCACGTCCCGACGTAGAGCTGAAAGTAAGTTAAATCCCGACGTAGAGGCCAACGCACGTCCCGACTTAGAGGCCAACGCACGTCCCGACTTAGAGGCCAACGCACGTCCCGACTTAGAGGCCAACGCACGTCCCGACTTAGAGGCCAACGCACGTCCCGACGTAGAGCTGAAAGTTAGCTAACTACAGACGTAGAGCCCAACGCACGTCCCGACGTAGAGCCCAACGCACGTCCCGACGTAGAGCCCAACGCACGTCCCGACGTACAGCTAAAAGTAAGCTAAATCCCGACGTAGAGGCCAACGCACGTCCCGACGTAGAGCTGAAAGTAAGCTAAATCCCGACGTAGAGGCCAACGCACGTCCCGACGTAGAGGCCAACGCACGTCCCGACGTAGAGGCCAACGCACGTCCCGACGTAGAGGCCAACGCACGTCCCGACGTAGAGCTGAAAGTAAGCTAAATCCCGACGTAGAGGCCAACGCACGTCCCGACGTAGAGGCCAACGCACGTCCCGACGTAGAGGCCAACGCACGTCCCGACGTAGAGGCCAACGCACGTCCCGACGTAGAGCTGAAAGTAAGTTAAATCCCGACGTAGAGCCCAACGCACGTCCCGACGTAGAGCTGAAAGTAAGTTAAATCCCGACGTAGAGCCCAACGCACGTCCCGACGTAGAGCCCACCGCACGTCCCGACGTAGAGCCCACCGCACGTCCCGACGTAGAGCCCACCGCACGTCCCGACGTAGAGCCCAATGCACGTCCCGACGTAGAGCTGAAAGTAAGCTAAATCCCGACGTAGCGCCCAACGCACGTCCCGACGTAGCGCCGAACGCATGTCCCGACGTAGAGCTGAAAGTAAGCTAAATCCCGACGCAGACGCCAACGCACGTCCCGACGTAGAGGCCAACGCACGTCCCGACCCAGAGGCCAACGCACGTCCCGACCCAGAGGCCAACGCACGTCCCGACGTAGAGCCCACCGCACGTCCCGACGTAGAGCTGAAAGTAAGCTAAATCCCGACGTAGCGCCCAACGCACGTCCCGACGTAGCGCCCAACGCACGTCCCGACGTAGCGCCCAACGCACGTCCCGACGTAGCGCCCAACGCACGTCCCGACGTAGCGCCCAACGCACGTCCCGACGTAGAGCAGAAAGTTAGCTAACTACAGACATAGAGCCCAACGCACGTCCCGACGTAGAGCCCAACGCACGTCCCGACGTAGAGCTGAAAGTAAGCTAACTACAGACATAGAGCGCAACGCACGTCCCGACGTAGAGCCCAACGCACGTCCCGACGTAGAGCTGAAAGTAAGCTAAAACCCGACGTAGAGCCCAACGCACGTCCCGACGTAGAGCTGAAAGTAAGCTAAAACCCGACGTAGAGCCCAACGCACGTCCCGACGTAGAACTGAAAGTAAGCTAAATCCCGACGTAGAGGCCAACGCACGTCCCGACGTAGAGGCCAACGCACGTCCCGACGTAGAGCCCAACGCGCGTCCCGACGTAGAGCTGAAAGTAAGCTAAATCCCGACGTAGAGGCCAACGCACGTCCCGACGTAGAGGCCAACGCAAGTCCCGACGTAGAGGCCAACGCACGTCCCGACGTAGAGGCCAACGCACGTCCCGACGTAGAGCCCAACGCACGTCCCGACGTAGAGCCCAACGCACGTCCCGACGTAGAGCTGAAAGTAAGCTAAATCCCGATATAGAGGCCAACGCACGTCCCGACGTAGAGGCAACCGCACGTCCCGACGTAGAGCTGAAAGTAAGTTAAATCCCGACGTAGAGCCCAACGCACGTCCCGACGTAGAGCCCAACGCGCGTCCCGACGTAGAGCTGAAAGTAAGCTAAATCCCGACGTAGAGGCCAACGCACGTCCCGACGTAGAGGCCAACGCAAGTCCCGACGTAGAGGCCAACGCACGTCCCGACGTAGAGGCCAACGCACGTCCCGACGTAGAGCCCAACGCACGTCCCGACGTAGAGCCCAACGCACGTCCCGACGTAGAGCTGAAAGTAAGCTAAATCCCGATATAGAGGCCAACGCACGTCCCGACGTAGAGGCCAACGCACGTCCCGACGTAGAGCTGAAAGTAAGTTAAATCCCGACGTAGAGCCCAACGCACGTCCCGACGTAGAGCCCAACGCACGTCCCGACGTAGCGCCCAACGCACGTCCCGACTTAGAGCTGAAAGTAAGTTAAATCCCGACGTAGAGGCCAACGCACGTCCCGACGTAGAGGCCAACGCACGTCCCGACGTAGAGGCCAACGCACGTCCCGACGTAGAGGCCAACGCACGTCCCGACGTAGAGGCCAACGCACGTCCCGACGTAGAGCTGAAAGTAAGCTAAATCCCGACGTAGAGCCCAACGCGCGTCCCGACGTAGAGCCCAACGCACGTCCCGACGTAGAGCCCAACGCACGTCCCGACGTAGAGCTGAAAGTTAGCTAACTACAGACGTAGAGCCCAACGCACGTCCCGACGTAGAGCCCAACGCACGTCCCGACGTAGAGCCCAACGCACGTCCCGACGTAGAGCTAAAAGTAAGCTAAATCCCGACGTAGAGCCCAACGCACGTCCCGACGTAGAGCTGAAAGTAAGCTAAATCCCGACGTAGAGGCCAACGCACGTCCCGACGTAGAGGCCAACGCACGTCCCGACGTAGAGGCCAACGCACGTCCCGACGTAGAGGCCAACGCACGTCCCGACGTAGAGCTGAAAGTAAGCTAAATCCCGACGTAGAGGCCAACGCACGTCCCGACGTAGAGGCCAACGCACGTCCCGACGTAGAGCTGAAAGTAAGCTAAATCCCGACGTAGAGCCCAACGCACGTCCCGACGTAGAGCCCAACGCACGTCCCGAAGTAGAGCCCACCGCACGTCCCGACGTAGAGCCCAATGCACGTCCCGACGTAGAGCTGAATGTAAGCTAAATCCCGACGTAGCGCCCAACGCACGTCCCGACGTGGCGCCCAACGCACGTCCCGAAGTAGAGCCCACCGCACGTCCCGACGTAGAGCCCAATGCACGTCCCGAAGTAGAGCTGAAAGTAAGCTAAATCCCGACGCAGAGGCCAACGCACGTCCCGACGTAGAGGCCAACGCACGTCCCGACGTAGAGGCCAACGCACGTCCCGACGTAGAGGCCAACGCACGTCCCGACGTAGAGCTGAAAGTAAGCTAAATCCCGACGTAGAGCCCAACGCACGTCCCGACGTAGAGCCCAACGCACGTCCCGACGTAGAGCCCAGCGCACGTCCCGACGTAGCGCCCAACGCACGTCCCGACGTAGAGCTGGAAGTTAGCTAACTACAGACATAGAGCCCAACGCACGTCCCGACGTAGAGCCCAACGCACGTCCCGACGTAGAGCTGAAAGTAAGCTAAATCCCGACGTAGAGGCCAACGCACGTCCCGACGTAGAGGCCAACGCACGTCCCGACGTAGAGCTGAAAGTAAGCTAAATCCCGAAGTAGAGGCCAACGCACGTCCCGACGTAGAGGCCAACGCACGTCCCGACGTAGAGCTGAAAGTAAGCTAAATCCCGACGTAGAGCCCAACGCACGTCCCGACGTAGAGCTGAAAGTAAGCTAAATCCCGACGTAGAGCCCAACGCACGTCCCGACGTAGAGTCCAACGCACGTCCCGACGTAGACCTGAAAGTAAGCTAAATCCCGACGTAGAGGCCAACGCACGTCCCGACGTAGAGGCCAACGCACGTCCCGACGTAGAGGCCAACGCACGTCCCGACGTAGAGGCCAACGCACGTCCCGACGTAGAGGCCAACGCACGTCCCGACGTAGAGGCCAACGCACGTCCCGAAGTAGAGCTGAAAGTAAGTTAAATCCCGACGTAGAGCCCAACGCACGTCCCGACGTAGAGCCCAACGCACGTCCCGACGTAGAGCCCAACGCACGTCCCGACGTAGAGCCCAACGCACGACCCGACGTAGCGCCCAACGCACGTCCCGACGTAGAGCTGAAAGTTAGCTAACTACAGACGTAGAGCCCAACGCACGTCCCGACGTAGAGCTAAAAGTTACCTAACTACAGATGTAGAGCCCAACGCACGTCCCGACGTAGAGCCCAACGCACGTCCCGACGTAGAGCCCAACGCACGTCCCGACGTAGAGCCCAACGCACGTCCCGACGTAGAGCCCAACGCACGTCCCGACGTAGAGCCCAACGCACGTCCCGACGTAGAGCCCAACGCACGTCCCGACGTAGAGCCCAACGCACGTCCCGACGTAGAGCTGAAAGTAAGCTAAATCCCGACGTAGAGGCCAACGCACGTCCCGACGTAGAGCTGAAAGTAAGCTAAATCCCGACGTAGAGCCCAACGCACGTCCCGACGTAGAGCCCAACGCACGTCCCGACGTAGAGCTGAAAGTAAGCTAAAACCAGACGTAGAGCCCAACGCACGTCCCGACGTGGAGCTGAAAGTAAGCTAAATCCCGACGTAGAGGCCAACGCACGTCCCGACGTAGAGGCCAACGCACGTCCCGACGTAGAGCTGAAAGTAAGCTAAATCCCGAAGTAGAGGCCAACGCACGTCCCGACGTAGAGGCCAACGCACGTCCCGACGTAGAGCTGAAAGTAAGCTAAATCCCGAAGTAGAGGCCAACGCACGTCCCGACGTAGAGGCCAACGCACGTCCCGACGTAGAGGCCAACGCACGTCCCGACGTAGAGGCCAACGCACGTCCCGACGTAGAGCTGAAAGTAAGCTAAATCCCGATGTAGAGGCCAACGCACGTCCCGACGTAGAGGCCAACGCACGTCCCGACGTAGAGGCCAACGCACGTCCCGACGTAGAGGCCAACGCACGTCCCGACGTAGAGGCCAACGCACGTCCCGACGTAGAGGCCAACGCACGTCCCGACGTAGAGGCCAACGCACGTCCCGACGTAGAGGCCAACGCACGTCCCGACGTAGAGGCCAACGCACGTCCCGACGTAGAGCCCAACGCACGTCCCGACGTAGAGCCCAACGCACGTCCCGACGTAGAGCCCAACGCACGTCCCGACGTAGAGCCCAACGCACGTCCCGACGTAGAGCCCAACGCACGTCCCGACGTAGAGCCCAACGCACGTCCCGACGTAGAGCTGAAAGTAAGCTAAATCCCAATGTAGAGGCCAACGCACGTCCCGACGTAGAGGCCAACGCACGTCCCGACGTAGAGGCCAACGCACGTCCCGACGTAGAGCTGAAAGTAAGCTAAATCCCAATGTAGAGGCCAACGCACGTCCCGACGTAGAGGCCAACGCACGTCCCGACGTAGAGGCCAACGCACGTCCCGACGTAGAGCTGAAAGTAAGCTAAATCCCGAAGTAGAGGCCAACGCACGTCCCGACGTAGAGGCCAACGCACGTCCCGACGTAGAGCTGAAAGTAAGCTAAATCCCGACGTAGAGCCCAACGCACGTCCCGACGTAGAGCCCAACGCACGTCCCGACGTAGAGCCCAACGCACGTCCCGACGTAGAGCCCAACGCACGTCCCGACGTAGAGCTGAAAGTAAGCTAAATCCCGATGTAGAGGCCAACGCACGTCCCGACGTAGAGGCCAACGCACGTCCCGACGTAGAGGCCAACGCACGTCCCGACGTAGAGGCCAACGCACGTCCCGACGTAGAGGCCAACGCACGTCCCGACGTAGAGCTGAAAGTAAGCTAAATCCCGATATAGAGGCCAACGCACGTCCCGACGTAGAGGCCAACGCACGTCCCGACGTAGAGCTGAAAGTAAGTTAAATCCCGACGTAGAGCCCAACGCACGTCCCGACGTAGAGCCCAAAGCACGTCCCGACGTAGCGCCCAACGCACGTCCCGACTTAGAGCTGAAAGTAAGTTAAATCCCGACGTAGAGGCCAACGCACGTCCCGACGTAGAGGCCAACGCACGTCCCGACGTAGAGGCCAACGCACGTCCCGAAGTAGAGGCCAACGCACGTCCCGAAGTAGAGGCCAACGCACGTCCCGACGTAGAGGCCAACGCACGTCCCGACGTAGAGGCCAACGCACGTCCCGACGTAGAGCTGAAAGTAAGCTAAATCCCGACGTAGAGCCCAACGCACGTCCCGACGTAGAGCCCAACGCACGTCCCGACGTAGAGCCCAACGCACGTCCCGACGTAGAGCTGAAAGTTAGCTAACTACAGACGTAGAGCCCAACGCACGTCCCGACGTAGAGCCCAACGCACGTCCCGACGTAGAGGCCAACGCACGTCCCGACGTAGAGCTGAAAGTAAGCTAAATCCCGACGTAGAGGCCAACGCACGTCCCGACGTAGAGGCCAACGCACGTCCCGACGTAGAGCTGAAAGTAAGCTAAATCCCGACGTAGAGGCCAACGCACGTCCCGACGTAGAGGCCAACGCACGTCCCGACGTAGAGGCCAACGCACGTCCCGACGTAGAGCTGAAAGTAAGCTAAATCCCGACGTAGAGCCCAACGCACGTCCCGACGTAGAGCCCAACGCACGTCCCGAAGTAGAGCCCACCGCACGTCCCGACGTAGAGCCCAATGCACGTCCCGACGTAGAGCTGAAAGTAAGCTAAATCCCGACGTAGCGCCCAACGCACGTCCCGACGTGGCGCCCAACGCACGTCCCGAAGTAGAGCCCACCGCACGTCCCGACGTAGAGCCCAATGCACGTCCCGAAGTAGAGCTGAAAGTAAGCTAAATCCCGACGCAGAGGCCAACGCACGTCCCGACGTAGAGGCCAACGCACGTCCCGACCTAGAGGCCAACGCACGTCCCGACCTAGAGGCCAACGCACGTCCCGACGTAGAGCTGAAAGTAAGCTAAATCCCGACGTAGAGCCCAACGCACGTCCCGACGTAGAGCCCAACGCACGTCCCGACGTAGCGCCCAACGCACGTCCCGACGTAGAGCTGGAAGTTAGCTAACTACAGACATAGAGCCCAACGCACGTCCCGACGTAGAGCAGAAAGTTAGCTAACTACAGACATAGAGCCCAACGCACGTCCCGACGTAGAGCCCAACGCACGTCCCGACGTAGAGCTGAAAGTAAGCTAAAACCCGACGTAGAGCCCAACGCACGTCCCGACGTAGAGCTGAAAGTAAGCTAAATCCCGACGTAGAGGCCAACGCACGTCCCGACGTAGAGGCCAACGCACGTCCCGACGTAGAGCTGAAAGTAAGCTAAATCCCGAAGTAGAGGCCAACGCACGTCCCGACGTAGAGCTGAAAGTAAGCTAAATCCCGAAGTAGAGGCCAACGCACGTCCCGACGTAGAGCTGAAAGTAAGCTAAATCCCGAAGTAGAGGCCAACGCACGTCCCGACGTAGAGGCCAACGCACGTCCCGACGTAGAGCTGAAAGTAAGCTAAATCCCGACGTAGAGCCCAACGCACGTCCCGACGTAGAGTCCAACGCACGTCCCGACGTAGACCTGAAAGTAAGCTAAATCCCGACGTAGAGGCCAACGCACGTCCCGACGTAGACCTGAAAGTAAGCTAAATCCCGACGTAGAGGCCAACGCACGTCCCGACGTAGAGGCCAACGCACGTCCCGACTTATAGGCCAACGCACGTCCCGACGTAGAGGCCAACGCACGTCCCGACGTAGAGGCCAACGCACGTCCCGACGTAGAGGCCAACGCACGTCCCGACGTAGAGCTGAAAGTAAGTTAAATCCCGACGTAGAGCCCAACGCACGTCCCGACGTAGAGCCCAACGCACGTCCCGACGTAGAGCCCAACGCACGTCCCGACGTAGCGCCCAACGCACGTCCCGACGTAGAGCTGAAAGTTAGCTAACTACAGACGTAGAGCCCAACGCACGTCCCGACGTAGAGCTAAAAGTTACCTAACTACAGACGTAGAGCCCAACGCACGTCCCGACGTAGAGCCCAACGCACGTCCCGACGTAGAGCCCAACGCACGTCCCGACGTAGAGCCCAACGCACGTCCCGACGTAGAGCCCAACGCACGTCCCGACGTAGAGCCCAACGCACGTCCCGACGTAGAGCCCAACGCACGTCCCGACGTAGAGCTGAAAGTAAGCTAAATCCCGACGTAGAGGCCAACGCACGTCCCGACGTAGAGCTGAAAGTAAGCTAAATCCCGACGTAGAGCCCAACGCACGTCCCGACGTAGAGCCCAACGCACGTCCCGACGTAGAGCTGAAAGTAAGCTAAAACCCGACATAGAGCCCAACGCACGTCCCGACGTGGAGCTGAAAGTAAGCTAAATCCCGACGTAGAGGCCAACGCACGTCCCGACGTAGAGGCCAACGCACGTCCCGACGTAGAGCTGAAAGTAAGCTAAATCCCGACGTAGAGGCCAACGCACGTCCCGACGTAGAGTCCAACGCACGTCCCGACGTAGAGCTGAAAGTAAGCTAAATCCCGACGTAGAGGCCAACGCACGTCCCGACGTAGAGGCCAACGCACGTCCCGACGTAGAGCTGAAAGTAAGTTAAATCCCGACGTAGAGCCCAACGCACGTCCCGACGTAGAGCCCAACGCACGTCCCGACGTAGAGCCCAACGCACGTCCCGACGTAGAGCCCAACGCACGTCCCGACGTAGAGCCCAACGCACGTCCCGACGTAGAGCCCAACGCACGTCCCGACGTAGCGCCCAACGCACGTCCCGACGTAGAGCTGAAAGTTAGCTAACTACAGACGTAGAGCCCAACGCACGTCCCGACGTAGAGCTGAAAGTTAGCTAACAACAGACATAGAGCCCAACGCACGTCCCGACGTAGAGCTGAAAGTTAGCTAAATAGAGACGTAGAGCCCAACGCACGTCCCGACGTAGAGCCCAACGCACGTCCCGACGTAGAGCCCAACGCACGTCCCGACGTAGAGCCCAACGCACGTCCCGACGTAGAGCCCAACGCACGTCCCGACGTAGAGCTGAAAGTAAGCTAAATCCCGACGTAGAGTCCAACGCACGTCCCAACGTAGAGCTGAAAGTAACCTAAATCCCGACGTAGAGCCCAACGCACGTCCCGACGTAGAGCCCAACGCACGTCCCGACGTAGAGCTGAAAGTAAGCTAAAACCCGACATAGAGCCCAACGCACGTCCCGACGTGGAGCTGAAAGTAAGCTAAATCCCGACGTAGAGCCCAACGCATGTCCCGACGTAGAGCTGGAAGTTAGCTAACTACAGACATAGAGCCCAACGCACGTCCCGTCGTAGAGCCCAACGCACGTCCCGACGTAGAGCCCAACGCACGTCCCGACGTAGAGCTAAAAGTTAGCTAACTACAGACGTAGAGCCCAACGCACGTCCCGACGTAGAGCCCAACGCACGTCCCGACGTAGAGCTAAAAGTAAGCTAAATCCCGACGTAGAGCCCAACACACGTCCCGACGTAGAGCTGAAAGTAAGCTAAATCCCGACGTAGAGGCCAACGCACGTCCCGACGTAGAGGCCAACGCACGTCCCGACGTAGAGCTGAAAGTAAGCTAAATCCCGACGTAGAGCCCAACGCACGTCCCGACGTAGAGCCCAACGCACGTCCCGACGTAGAGCCCACCGCACGTCCCGACGTAGAGCCCAATGCACGTCCCGACGTAGAGCTGAAAGTAAGCTAAAACCCGACGTAGCGCCCAACGCACGTCCCGACGTAGAGCTGAAAGTAAGCTAAATCCCGACGTAGAGGCCAACGCACGTCCCGACGTAGAGGCCAACGCACGTCCCGACGTAGAGCTGAAAGTAAGCTAAATCCCGAAGTAGAGCCCAACGCACGTCCCGACGTAGAGCCCAACGCACGTCCCGACGTAGCGCCCAACGCACGTCCGGACGTAGAGCAGAAAGTTAGCTAACTACAGACATAGAGCCCAACGCACGTCCCGACGTAGAGCAGAAAGTTAGCTAACTACAGACATAGAGCCCAACGCACGTCCCGAAGTAGAGCCCAACGCACGTCCCGACGTAGAGCCCAACGCACGTCCCGACGTAGAGCCCAACGCACGTCCCGACGTAGAGCTGAAAGTAAGCTAAATCCCGAAGTAGAGGCCAACGCACGTCCCGACGTAGAGCCCAACGCACGTCCCGACGTAGAGCTGAAAGTAAGCTAAATCCCGACGTAGAGCCCAACGCACGTCCCGACGTAGAGCCCAACGCACGTCCCGACGTAGAGCTGAAAGTAAGCTAAATCCCGACGTAGAGGCCAACGCACGTCCCGACGTAGAGGCCAACGCACGTCCCGACGTAGAGGCCAACGCACGTCCCGACGTAGAGGCCAACGCACGTCCCGACTTAGAGGCCAACGCACGTCCCGACTTAGAGGCCAACGCACGTCCCGACTTAGAGGCCAACGCACGTCCCGACGTAGAGCTGAAAGTAAGCTAAATCCCGAAGTAGAGGCCAACGCACGTCCCGACGTAGAGCTGAAAGTAAGCTAAATCCCGAAGTAGAGGCCAACGCACGTCCCGACGTAGAGCTGAAAGTAAGCTAAATCCCGACGTAGAGCCCAACGCGCGTCCCGACGTAGAGCCCAACGCGCGTCCCGACGTAGAGCCCAACGCGCGTCCCGACGTAGAGCCCAACGCGCGTCCCGACGTAGAGCCCAACGCGCGTCCCGACGTAGAGCCCAACGCGCGTCCCGACGTAGAGCCCAACGCGCGTCCCGACGTAGAGCTGAAAGTAAGCTAAATCCCGACGTAGAGGCCAACGCACGTCCCGACGTAGAGGCCAACGCACGTCCCGACGTAGAGGCCAACGCACGTCCCGACGTAGAGCCCAACGCACGTCCCGACGTAGAGCCCAACGCACGTCCCGACGTAGAGCCCAACGCACGTCCCGACGTAGAGCCCAACGCACGTCCCGACGTAGAGCCCAACGCACGTCCCGACGTAGAGCTGAAAGTAAGCTAAATCCCGACATAGAGGCCAACGCACGTCCCGACGTAGAGGCCAACGCACGTCCCGACGTAGAGCTGAAAGTAAGTTAAATCCCGACGTAGAGCCCAACGCACGTCCCGACGTAGAGCCCAACGCACGTCCCGACGTAGCGCCCAACGCACGTCCCGACTTAGAGCTGAAAGTAAGTTAAATCCCGACGTAGAGGCCAACGCACGTCCCGACGTAGAGGCCAACGCACGTCCCGACGTAGAGGCCAACGCACGTCCCGACGTAGAGGCCAACGCACGTCCCGACGTAGAGGCCAACGCACGTCCCGACGTAGAGCTGAAAGTAAGCTAAATCCCGACGTAGAGCCCAACGCGCGTCCCGACGTAGAGCCCAACGCACGTCCCGACGTAGAGCCCAACGCACGTCCCGACGTAGAGCTGAAAGTTAGCTAACTACAGACGTAGAGCCCAACGCACGTCCCGACGTAGAGCCCAACGCACGTCCCGACGTAGAGCTAAAAGTAAGCTAAATCCCGACGTAGAGCCCAACGCACGTCCCGACGTAGAGCTGAAAGTAAGCTAAATCCCGACGTAGAGGCCAACGCACGTCCCGACGTAGAGGCCAACGCACGTCCCGACGTAGAGCTGAAAGTAAGCTAAATCCCGACGTAGAGGCCAACGCACGTCCCGACGTAGAGGCCAACGCACGTCCCGACGTAGAGCTGAAAGTAAGCTAAATCCCGACGTAGAGCCCAACGCACGTCCCGACGTAGAGCCCAACGCACGTCCCGAAGTAGAGCCCACTGCACGTCCCGACGTAGAGCCCAATGCACGTCCCGACGTAGAGCTGAATGTAAGCTAAATCCCGACGTAGCGCCCAACGCACGTCCCGACGTGGCGCCCAACGCACGTCCCGAAGTAGAGCCCACCGCACGTCCCGACGTAGAGCCCAATGCACGTCCCGAAGTAGAGCTGAAAGTAAGCTAAATCCCGACGCAGAGGCCAACGCACGTCCCGACGTAGAGGCCAACGCACGTCCCGACGTAGAGGCCAACGCACGTCCCGACGTAGAGGCCAACGCACGTCCCGACGTAGAGCTGAAAGTAAGCTAAATCCCGACGTAGAGCCCAACGCACGTCCCGACGTAGAGCCCAACGCACGTCCCGACGTAGAGCCCAAAGCACGTCCCGACGTAGCGCCCAACGCACGTCCCGACGTAGAGCTGAAAGTAAGCTAAATCCCGACGTAGAGGCCAACGCACGTCCCGACGTAGAGGCCAATGCACGTCCCGACGTAGAGCTGAAAGTAAGCTAAATCCCGAAGTAGAGGCCAACGCACGTCCCGACGTAGAGGCCAACGCACGTCCCGACGTAGAGCTGAAAGTAAGCTAAATCCCGACGTAGAGCCCAACGCACGTCCCGACGTAGAGCTGAAAGTAAGCTAAATCCCGACGTAGAGCCCAACGCACGTCCCGACGTAGAGTCCAACGCACGTCCCGACGTAGACCTGAAAGTAAGCTAAATCCCGACGTAGAGGCCAACGCACGTCCCGACGTAGAGGCCAACGCACGTCCCGACGTAGAGGCCAACGCACGTCCCGACGTAGAGGCCAACGCACGTCCCGACGTAGAGGCCAACGCACGTCCCGACGTAGAGGCCAACGCACGTCCCGACGTAGAGCTGAAAGTAAGTTAAATCCCGACGTAGAGCCCAACGCACGTCCCGACGTAGAGCCCAACGCACGTCCCGACGTAGAGCCCAACGCACGTCCCGACGTAGCGCCCAACGCACGTCCCGACGTAGAGCTGAAAGTTAGCTAACTACAGACGTAGAGCCCAACGCACGTCCCGACGTAGAGCTAAAAGTTACCTAACTACAGATGTAGAGCCCAACGCACGTCCCGACGTAGAGCCCAACGCACGTCCCGACGTAGAGCCCAACGCACGTCCCGACGTAGAGCCCAACGCACGTCCCGACGTAGAGCCCAACGCACGTCCCGACGTAGAGCCCAACGCACGTCCCGACGTAGAGCCCAACGCACGTCCCGACGTAGAGCCCAACGCACGTCCCGACGTAGAGCCCAACGCACGTCCCGACGTAGAGCTGAAAGTAAGCTAAATCCCGACGTAGAGGCCAACGCACGTCCCGACGTAGAGCTGAAAGTAAGCTAAATCCCGACGTAGAGCCCAACGCACGTCCCGACGTAGAGCCCAACGCACGTCCCGACGTAGAGCTGAAAGTAAGCTAAAACCCGACGTAGAGCCCAACGCACGTCCCGACGTGGAGCTGAAAGTAAGCTAAATCCCGACGTAGAGGCCAACGCACGTCCCGACGTAGAGGCCAACGCACGTCCCGACGTAGAGCTGAAAGTAAGCTAAATCCCGAAGTAGAGGCCAACGCACGTCCCGACGTAGAGCTGAAAGTAAGCTAAATCCCGAAGTAGAGGCCAACGCACGTCCCGACGTAGAGGCCAACGCACGTCCCGACGTAGAGGCCAACGCACGTCCCGACGTAGAGGCCAACGCACGTCCCGACGTAGAGGCCAACGCACGTCCCGACGTAGAGCTGAAAGTAAGCTAAATCCCGACGTAGAGCCCAACGCACGTCCCGACGTAGAGCCCAACGCACGTCCCGACGTAGAGCTGAAAGTAAGCTAAATCCCGACGTAGAGGCCAACGCACGTCCCGACGTAGAGGCCAACGCACGTCCCGACGTAGAGGCCAACGCACGTCCCGACGTAGAGGCCAACGCACGTCCCGACGTAGAGGCCAACGCACGTCCCGACGTAGAGGCCAACGCACGTCCCGACGTAGAGGCCAACGCACGTCCCGACGTAGAGCCCAACGCACGTCCCGACGTAGAGCCCAACGCACGTCCCGACGTAGAGCCCAACGCACGTCCCGACGTAGAGCCCAACGCACGTCCCGACGTAGAGCCCAACGCACGTCCCGACGTAGAGCTGAAAGTAAGCTAAATCCCGACGTAGAGGCCAACGCACGTCCCGACGTAGAGGCCAACGCACGTCCCGACGTAGAGGCCAACGCACGTCCCGACGTAGAGCTGAAAGTAAGCTAAATCCCGAAGTAGAGGCCAAAGCACGTCCCGACGTAGAGGCCAACGCACGTCCCGACGTAGAGCTGAAAGTAAGCTAAATCCCGACGTAGAGCCCAACGCACGTCCCGACGTAGAGCCCAACGCACGTCCCGACGTAGAGCCCAACGCACGTCCCGACGTAGAGCCCAACGCACGTCCCGACGTAGAGCTGAAAGTAAGCTAAATCCCGACGTAGAGGCCAACGCACGTCCCGACGTAGAGGCCAACGCACGTCCCGACGTAGAGGCCAACGCACGTCCCGACGTAGAGGCCAACGCACGTCCCGACGTAGAGGCCAACGCACGTCCCGACGTAGAGGCCAACGCACGTCCCGACGTAGAGGCCAACGCACGTCCCGACGTAGAGGCCAACGCACGTCCCGACGTAGAGGCCAACGCACGTCCCGACGTAGAGGCCAACGCACGTCCCGACGTAGAGGCCAACGCACGTCCCGACTTAGAGGCCAACGCACGTCCCGACTTAGAGGCCAACGCACGTCCCGACTTAGAGGCCAACGCACGTCCCGACGTAGAGCTGAAAGTAAGCTAAATCCCGATATAGAGGCCAACGCACGTCCCGACGTAGAGGCCAACGCACGTCCCGACGTAGAGCTGAAAGTAAGTTAAATCCCGACGTAGAGCCCAACGCACGTCCCGACGTAGAGCCCAAAGCACGTCCCGACGTAGCGCCCAACGCACGTCCCGACTTAGAGCTGAAAGTAAGTTAAATCCCGACGTAGAGGCCAACGCACGTCCCGACGTAGAGGCGAACGCACGTCCCGACGTAGAGGCCAACGCACGTCCCGAAGTAGAGGCCAACGCACGTCCCGAAGTAGAGGCCAACGCACGTCCCGAAGTAGAGGCCAACGCACGTCCCGAAGTAGAGGCCAACGCACGTCCCGACGTAGAGGCCAACGCACGTCCCGACGTAGAGGCCAACGCACGTCCCGACGTAGAGCTGAAAGTAAGCTAAATCCCGACGTAGAGCCCAACGCACGTCCCGACGTAGAGCCCAACGCACGTCCCGACGTAGAGCCCAACGCACGTCCCGACGTAGAGCCCAACGCACGTCCCGACGTAGAGCCCAACGCACGTCCCGACGTAGAGCTGAAAGTTAGCTAACTACAGACGTAGAGCCCAACGCACGTCCCGACGTAGAGCCCAACGCACGTCCCGACGTAGAGCCCAACGCACGTCCCGACGTAGAGCCCAACGCACGTCCCGACGTAGAGCTGAAAGTAAGCTAAATCCCGACGTAGAGGCCAACGCACGTCCCGACGTAGAGGCCAACGCACGTCCCGACGTAGAGGCCAACGCACGTCCCGACGTAGAGCTGAAAGTAAGCTAAATCCCGACGTAGAGGCCAACGCACGTCCCGACGTAGAGGCCAACGCACGTCCCGACGTAGAGGCCAACGCACGTCCCGACGTAGAGCTGAAAGTAAGCTAAATCCCGACGTAGAGCCCAACGCACGTCCCGACGTAGAGCCCAACGCACGTCCCGAAGTAGAGCCCACCGCACGTCCCGACGTAGAGCCCAATGCACGTCCCGACGTAGAGCTGAAAGTAAGCTAAATCCCGACGTAGCGCCCAACGCACGTCCCGACGTGGCGCCCAACGCACGTCCCGAAGTAGAGCCCACCGCACGTCCCGACGTAGAGCCCAATGCACGTCCCGAAGTAGAGCTGAAAGTAAGCTAAATCCCGACGCAGAGGCCAACGCACGTCCTGACGTAGAGGCCAACGCACGTCCCGACCTAGAGGCCAACGCACGTCCCGATGTAGAGGCCAACGCACGTCCCGACGTAGAGCTGAAAGTAAGCTAAATCTCGACGTAGAGCCCAACGCACGTCCCGACGTAGAGCCCAACGCACGTCCCGACGTAGCGCCCAACGCACGTCCCGACGTAGAGCTGGAAGTTAGCTAACTACAGACATAGAGCCCAACGCACGTCCCGACGTAGAGCAGAAAGTTAGCTAACTACAGACATAGAGCCCAACGCACGTCCCGACGTAGAGCAGAAAGTTAGCTAACTACAGACATAGAGCCCAACGCACGTCCCGACGTAGAGCCCAACGCACGTCCCGACGTAGAGCTGAAAGTAAGCTAAAACCCGACGTAGAGCCCAACGCACGTCCCGACGTAGAGCTGAAAGTAAGCTAAATCCCGACGTAGAGGCCAACGCACGTCCCGACGTAGAGGCCAACGCACGTCCCGACGTAGAGCTGAAAGTAAGCTAAATCCCGAAGTAGAGGCCAACGCACGTCCCGACGTAGAGCTGAAAGTAAGCTAAATCCCGAAGTAGAGGCCAACGCACGTCCCGACGTAGAGCTGAAAGTAAGCTAAATCCCGAAGTAGAGGCCAACGCACGTCCCGACGTAGAGGCCAACGCACGTCCCGACGTAGAGCTGAAAGTAAGCTAAATCCCGACGTAGAGCCCAACGCACGTCCCGACGTAGAGTCCAACGCACGTCCCGACGTAGACCTGAAAGTAAGCTAAATCCCGACGTAGAGGCCAACGCACGTCCCGACGTAGACCTGAAAGTAAGCTAAATCCCGACGTAGAGGCCAACGCACGTCCCGACGTAGAGGCCAACGCACGTCCCGACGTAGAGGCCAACGCACGTCCCGACGTAGAGGCCAACGCACGTCCCGACGTAGAGGCCAACGCACGTCCCGACGTAGAGGCCAACGCACGTCCCGACTTAGAGGCCAACGCACGTCCCGACGTAGAGGCCAACGCACGTCCCGACGTAGAGGCCAACGCACGTCCCGACGTAGAGCTGAAAGTAAGTTAAATCCCGACGTAGAGCCCAACGCACGTCCCGACGTAGAGCCCAACGCACGTCCCGACGTAGAGCCCAACGCACGTCCCGACGTAGAGCCCAACGCACGTCCCGACGTAGCGCCCAACGCACGTCCCGACGTAGAGCTGAAAGTTAGCTAACTACAGACGTAGAGCCCAACGCACGTCCCGACGTAGAGCTAAAAGTTACCTAACTACAGACGTAGAGCCCAACGCACGTCCCGACGTAGAGCCCAACGCACGTCCCGACGTAGAGCCCAACGCACGTCCCGACGTAGAGCCCAACGCACGTCCCGACGTAGAGCCCAACGCACGTCCCGACGTAGAGCCCAACGCACGTCCCGACGTAGAGCCCAACGCACGTCCCGACGTAGAGCCCAACGCACGTCCCGACGTAGAGCTGAAAGTAAGCTAAATCCCGACGTAGAGGCCAACGCACGTCCCGACGTAGAGCTGAAAGTAAGCTAAATCCCGACGTAGAGCCCAACGCACGTCCCGACGTAGAGCCCAACGCACGTCCCGACGTAGAGCTGAAAGTAAGCTAAAACCCGACATAGAGCCCAACGCACGTCCCGACGTGGAGCTGAAAGTAAGCTAAATCCCGACGTAGAGGCCAACGCACGTCCCGACGTAGAGGCCAACGCACGTCCCGACGTAGAGCTGAAAGTAAGCTAAATCCCGAAGTAGAGGCCAACGCACGTCCCGACGTAGAGGCCAACGCACGTCCCGACGTAGAGCTGAAAGTAAGCTAAATCCCGACGTAGAGGCCAACGCACGTCCCGACGTAGAGTCCAACGCACGTCCCGACGTAGAGCTGAAAGTAAGCTAAATCCCGACGTAGAGGCCAACGCACGTCCCGACGTAGAGGCCAACGCACGTCCCGACGTAGAGCTGAAAGTAAGTTAAATCCCGACGTAGAGCCCAACGCACGTCCCGACGTAGAGCCCAACGCACGTCCCGACGTAGAGCCCAACGCACGTCCCGACGTAGAGCCCAACGCACGTCCCGACGTAGAGCCCAACGCACGTCCCAACGTAGAGCCCAACGCACGTCCCGACGTAGCGCCCAACGCACGTCCCGACGTAGAGCTGAAAGTTAGCTAACTACAGACGTAGAGCCCAACGCACGTCCCGACGTAGAGCTGAAAGTTAGCTAACAACAGACATAGAGCCCAACGCACGTCCCGACGTAGAGCTGAAAGTTAGCTAAATACAGACGTAGAGCCCAACGCACGTCCCGACGTAGAGCCCAACGCACGTCCCGACGTAGAGCCCAACGCACGTCCCGACGTAGAGCCCAACGCACGTCCCGACGTAGAGCCCAACGCACGTCCCGACGTAGAGCCCAACGCACGTCCCGACGTAGAGCCCAACGCACGTCCCGACGTAGAGCCCAACGCACGTCCCGACGTAGAGCTGAAAGTAAGCTAAATCCCGACGTAGAGTCCAACGCACGTCCCAACGTAGAGCTGAAAGTAACCTAAATCCCGACGTAGAGCCCAACGCACGTCCCGACGTAGAGCCCAACGCACGTCCCGACGTAGAGCTGAAAGTAAGCTAAAACCCGACATAGAGCCCAACGCACGTCCCGACGTGGAGCTGAAAGTAAGCTAAATCCCGACGTAGAGCCCAACGCATGTCCCGACGTAGAGCTGGAAGTTAGCTAACTACAGACATAGAGCCCAACGCACGTCCCGTCGTAGAGCCCAACGCACGTCCCGACGTAGAGCCCAACGCACGTCCCGACGTAGAGCCCAACGCACGTCCCGACGTAGAGCTGAAAGTTAGCTAACTACAGACGTAGAGCCCAACGCACGTCCCGACGTAGAGCCCAACGCACGTCCCGACGTAGAGCTAAAAGTAAGCTAAATCCCGACGTAGAGCCCAACACACGTCCCGACGTAGAGCTGAAAGTAAGCTAAATCCCGACGTAGAGGCCAACGCACGTCCCGACGTAGAGGCCAACGCACGTCCCGACGTAGAGCTGAAAGTAAGCTAAATCCCGACGTAGAGCCCAACGCACGTCCCGACGTAGAGCCCAACGCACGTCCCGACGTAGAGCCCACCGAACGTCCCGACGTAGAGCCCAACGCACGTCCCGACGTAGAGCTGAAAGTAAGCTAAAACCCGACGTAGCGCCCAACGCACGTCCCGACGTAGAGCTGAAAGTAAGCTAAATCCCGACGTAGAGGCCAACGCACGTCCCGACGTAGAGGCCAACGCACGTCCCGACGTAGAGCTGAAAGTAAGCTAAATCCCGAAGTAGAGCCCAACGCACGTCCCGACGTAGAGCCCAACGCACGTCCCGACGTAGCGCCCAACGCACGTCCGGACGTAGAGCAGAAAGTTAGCTAACTACAGACATAGAGCCCAACGCACGTCCCGACGTAGAGCAGAAAGTTAGCTAACTACAGACATAGAGCCCAACGCACGTCCCGACGTAGAGCCCAACGCACGTCCCGACGTAGAGCCCAACGCACGTCCCGACGTAGAGCCCAACGCACGTCCCGACGTAGAGCTGAAAGTAAGCTAAATCCCGACGTAGAGGCCAACGCACGTCCCGACGTAGAGCCCAACGCACGTCCCGACGTAGAGCTGAAAGTAAGCTAAATCCCGACGTAGAGCCCAACGCACGTCCCGACGTAGAGCCCAACGCACGTCCCGACGTAGAGCTGAAAGTAAGCTAAATCCCGACGTAGAGGCCAACGCACGTCCCGACGTAGAGGCCAACGCACGTCCCGACGTAGAGGCCAACGCACGTCCCGACGTAGAGGCCAACGCACGTCCCGACGTAGAGGCCAACGCACGTCCCGACGTAGAGGCCAACGCACGTCCCGACTTAGAGGCCAACGCACGTCCCGACTTAGAGGCCAACGCACGTCCCGACGTAGAGCTGAAAGTAAGCTAAATCCCAATGTAGAGGCCAACGCACGTCCCGACGTAGAGGCCAACGCACGTCCCGACGTAGAGGCCAACGCACGTCCCGACGTAGAGGCCAACGCACGTCCCGACGTAGAGGCCAACGCACGTCCCGACGTAGAGGCCAACGCACGTCCCGACGTAGAGGCCAACGCACGTCCCGACGTAGAGGCCAACGCACGTCCCGACGTAGAGGCCAACGCACGTCCCGACGTAGAGGCCAACGCACGTCCCGACGTAGAGGCCAACGCACGTCCCGACGTAGAGGCCAACGCACGTCCCGACGTAGTGCTGAAAGTAAGCTAAATCCCGAAGTAGAGGCCAACGCACGTCCCGACGTAGAGGCCAACGCACGTCCCGACGTAGAGGCCAACGGACGTCCCGACGTAGAGCTGAAAGTAAGCTAAATCCCGACGTAGAGCCCAACGCACGTCCCGACGTAGAGCCCAACGCACGTCCCGACGTAGAGCCCAACGCACGTCCCGACGTAGAGCCCAACGCACGTCCCGACGTAGAGCCCAACGCACGTCCCGACGTAGAGCTGAAAGTAAGCTAAATCCCGACGTAGAGGCCAACGCACGTCCCGACTTAGAGGCCAACGCACGTCCCGACTTAGAGGCCAACGCACGTCCCGACGTAGAGCCCAACGCACGTCCCGACGTAGAGCCCAACGCACGTCCCGACGTAGAGCCCAACGCACGTCCCGACGTAGAGCCCAACGCACGTCCCGACGTAGAGCTGAAAGTAAGCTAAATCCCGATGTAGAGGCCAACGCACGTCCCGACGTAGAGGCCAACGCACGTCCCGACGTAGATCTGAAAGTAAGTTAAATCCCGACGTAGAGCCCAACGCACGTCCCGACGTAGAGCCCAACGCACGTCCCGACGTAGCGCCCAACGCACGTCCCGACGTAGAGCTGAAAGTAAGTTAAATCCCGACGTAGAGGCCAACGCACGTCCCGACGTAGAGGCCAACGCACGTCCCGACGTAGAGGCCAACGCACGTCCCGACGTAGAGGCCAACGCACGTCCCGACGTAGAGCCCAACGCACGTCCCGACGTAGAGGCCAACGCACGTCCCGACTTAGAGGCCAACGCACGTCCCGACTTAGAGGCCAACGCACGTCCCGACTTATAGGGCAACGCACGTCCCGACGTAGAGCTGAAAGTAAGCTAAATCCCGACGTAGAGCCCAACGCACGTCCCGACCTAGAGGCCAACGCACGTCCCGACCTAGAGGCCAACGCACGTCACGACGTAGAGGCCAACGCACGTCCCGACGTAGAGCTGAAAGTAAGCTAAATCCCGACGTAGAGCCCAACGCACGTCCCGACGTAGCGCCCAACGCACGTCCCGACGTAGAGCAGAAAGTTAGCTAACTACAGACATAGAGCCCAACGCACGTCCCGACGTAGAGCCCAACGCACGTCCTGACGTAGAGCCCAACGCACGTCCCGACGTAGAGCTGAAAGTAAGCTAAAACCCGACGTAGAGCCCAACGCACGTCCCGACGTAGAACTGAAATTAAGCTAAATCCCGACGTAGAGGCCAACGCACGTCCCGACGTAGAGGCCAACGCACGTCCCGACGTAGAGCCCAACGCACGTCCCGACGTAGAGCCCAACGCACGTCCCGACGTAGAGCTAAAAGTAAGCTAAATCCAGACGTAGAGCCCAACACACGTCCCGACGTAGAGCTGAAAGTAAGCTAAATCCCGACGTAGAGGCCAACGCACGTCCCGACGTAGAGGCCAACGCACGTCCCGACGTAGAGCCCAACGCACGTCCCGACGTAGAGCCCAACGCACGTCCCGACGTAGAGCTAAAAGTAAGCTAAATCCAGACGTAGAGCCCAACACACGTCCCGACGTAGAGCTGAAAGTAAGCTAAATCCCGACGTAGAGGCCAACGCACGTCCCGACGTAGAGGCCAACGCACGTCCCGACGTAGAGCTGAAAGTAAGCTAAATCCCGACGTAGAGGCCAACGCACGTCCCGACGTAGAGCCCAACGCACGTCCCGACGTACAGCTGAAAGTAAGCTAAATCCCGACGTAGAGCCCAACGCACGTCCCGACGTAGAGCCCAACGCACGTCCCGACGTAGAGCCCACCGCACGTCCCGACGTAGAGCCCAATGCACGTCCCGACGTAGAGCTGAAAGTAAGCTAAATCCCGACGTAGCGCCCAACGCACGTCCCGACGTAGCGCCCAACGCACGTCCCGAAGTAGAGCTGAAAGTAAGCTAAATCCCGACGCAGAGGCCAACGCACGTCCCGACGTAGAGCTGAAAGTAAGCTAAATCCCGACGTAGAGCCCAACGCACGTCCCGACGTAGCGCCCAACGCACGTCCCGACGTAGCGCCCAACGCACGTCCCGACGTAGAGCTGAAAGTTAGCTAACTACAGACATAGAGCCCAACGCACGTCCCGACGTAGAGCAGAAAGTTAGCTAACTACAGACATAGAGCCCAACGCACGTCCCGACGTAGAGCCCAACGCACGTCCCGACATAGAGCTGAAAGTAAGCTAAAACCCGACGTAGAGCCCAACGCACGTCCCGACGTAGAGCTGAAAGTAAGCTAAATCCCGACGTAGAGGCCAACGCACGTCCCGACGTAGAGGCCAACGCATGTCCCGACGTAGAGCTGAAAGTAAGCTAAATCCCGAAGTAGAGGCCAACGCACGTCCCGACGTAGAGGCCAACGCACGTCGCGACGTAGAGCTGAAAGTAAGCTAAATCCCGACGTAGAGTCCAACGCACGTCCCGACGTAGACCTGAAAGTAAGCTAAATCCCGACGTAGCGGCCAACGCACGTCCCGACGTAGCGCCCAACGCACGTCCCGACGTAGCGCCCAACGCACGTCCCGACGTAGCGCCCAACGCACGTCCCGACGTAGCGCCCAACGCACGTCCCGACGTAGCGCCCAACGCACGTCCCGACGTAGCGCCCAACGCACGTCCCGACGTAGAGCTGAAAGTTAGCTAACTACAGACGTAGAGCCCAACGCACGTCCCGACGTAGAGCTAAAAGATACCTAACTACAGACGTAGAGCCCAACGCACGTCCCGACGTAGAGCCCAACGCACGTCCCGACGTAGAGCCCAACGCACGTCCCGACGTAGAGCCCAACGCACGTCCCGACGTAGAGCCCAACGCACGTCCCGACGTAGAGCCCAACGCACGTCCCGACGTAGAGCCCAACGCACGTCCCGATGTAGAGCTGAAAGTAAGCTAAATCCCGACGTAGAGGCCAACGCACGTCCCAACGTAGAGCTGAACGTAAGCTAAATCCCGACGTAGAGCCCAACGCACGTCCCGACGTAGAGCCCAACGCACGTCCCGACGTAGAGCTGAAAGTAAGCTAAAACCCGACATAGAGCCCAACGCACGTCCCGACGTAGAGCTGAAAGTAAGCTAAATCCCGACGTAGAGGCCAACGCACGTCCCGACGTAGAGGCCAACGCACGTCCCGACGTAGAGCTGAAAGTAAGCTAAATCCCGAAGTAGAGGCCAACGCACGTCCCGACGTAGAGGCCAACGCACGTCCCGACGTAGAGGCCAACGCACGTCCCGACGTAGAGGCCAACGCACGTCCCGACGTAGAGGCCAACGCACGTCCCGACGTAGAGGCCAACGCACGTCCCGACGTAGAGCTGAAAGTAAGCTAAATCCGGACGTAGAGCCCAACGCACGTCCCGACGTAGAGTCCAACGCACGTCCCGACGTAGAGCTGAAAGTAAGCTAAATCCCGACGTAGAGGCCAACGCACGTCCCGACGTAGAGGCCAACGCACGTCCCGACGTAGAGCCCAACGCACGTCCCGACGTAGAGCTGAAAGTAAGTTAAATCCCGACGTAGAGCCCAACGCACGTCCCGACGTAGCGCCCAACGCACGTCCCGACGTAGAGCTGAAAGTTAGCTAACTACAGACGTAGAGCCCAACGCACGTCCCGACGTAGAGCTGAAAGTTACCTAACTACAGACGTAGAGCCCAACGCACGTCCCGACGTAGAGCCCAACGCACGTCCCGACGTAGAGCCCAACGCACGTCCCGACGTAGAGCCCAACGCACGTCCCGACGTAGAGCCCAACGCACGTCCCGACGTAGAGCCCAACGCACGTCCCGACGTAGAGCTGAAAGTAAGCTAAATCCCGACGTAGAGTCCAACGCACGTCCCAACGTAGAGCTGAAAGTAAGCTAAATCCCGACGTAGAGCCCAACACACGTCCCGACGTAGAGCCCAACGCATGTCCCGACGTAGAGCTGAAAGTTAGCTAAATCCTGACGTAGAGCCCAACGCACGTCCCGTCGTAGAGCCCAACGCACGTCCCGACGTAGAGCCCAACGCACGTCCCGACGTAGAGCTGAAAGTTAGCTAACTACAGACGTAGAGCCCAACGCACGTCCCGACGTAGAGCCCAACGCACGTCCCGACGTAGAGCTAAAAGTAAGCTAAATCCCGACGTAGAGCCCAACACACGTCCCGGCGTAGAGGCCAACGCACGTCCCGACGTAGAGCTGAAAGTAAGCTAAATCCCGACGTAGAGGCCAACGCACGTCCCGACGTAGAGCTGAAAGTAAGCTAAATCCCGACGTAGAGCCCAACACACGTCCCGACGTAGAGCCCACCGCACGTCCCGACGTAGAGCCCACCGCACGTCCCGACGTAGAGCCCACCGCACGTCCCGACGTAGAACCCACCGCACGTCCCGACGTAGAGCCCACCGCACGTCCCGACGTAGAGCCCACCGCACGTCCCGACGTAGAGCCCACCGCACGTCCCGACGTAGAGCCCACCGCACGTCCCGACGTCGAGCCCACCGCACGTCCCGACGTAGAGCCCACCGCACGTCCCGACGTAGAGCCCACCGCACGTCCCGACGTAGAGCCCACCGCACGTCCCGACGTAGAGCTGAAAGTAAGCTAAATCCCGACGCAGAGGCCAACGCACGTCCCGACGCAGAGCCCAACGCACGTCCCGACCTAGAGGCCAACGCACGTCCCGTCCTAGAGGCCAACGCACGTCCCGACGTAGAGGCCAACGCACGTCCCGACGTAGAGCTGAAAGTAAGCTAAATCCCGACGTAGAGCCCAACGCAGGTCCCGACGTAGAGCCCAACGCACGTCCCGACGTAGAGCAGAAAGTTAGCTAACTACAGACATAGAGCCCAACGCACGTCCCGACGTAGAGCAGAAAGTTAGCTAACTACAGACATAGAGCCCAACGCACGTCCCGACGTAGAAAGTTAGCTAACTACAGACATAGAGCCCAACGCACGTCCCGACGTAGAGCCCAACGCACGTCCCGACGTAGAGCCCAACGCACGTCCCGACGTAGAGCTGAAGGTAAGCTAAATCCCGACGTAGAGGCCAACGCACGTCCCGACGTAGAGCCCAACGCACGTCCCGACGTAGAGCTGAAAGTAAGCTAAATCCCGACGTAGAGCCCAACGCACGTCCCGACGTAGAGCCCAACGCACGTCCCGACGTAGAGCTGAAAGTAAGCTAAATCCCGACGTAGAGCCCAACGCACGTCCCGACGTAGAGCCCAACGCACGTCCCGACGTAGAGCCCAACGCACGTCCCGACGTAGAGCTGAAAGTAAGCTAAATCCCGATGTAGAGGCCAACGCACGTCCCGACGTAGAGCCCAACGCACGTCCCGACGTAGAGCTGAAAGTAAGCTAAATCCCAATGTAGAGGCCAACGCACGTCCCGACGTAGAGCCCAACGCACGTCCCGACGTAGAGGCCAACGCACGTCCCGACGTAGAGGCCAACGCACGTCCCGACGTAGAGGCCAACGCACGTCCCGACGTAGAGGCCAACGCACGTCCCGACGTAGAGCCCAACGCACGTCCCGACGTAGAGCCCAACGCACGTCCCGACGTAGAGCCCAACGCACGTCCCGACGTAGAGCCCAACGCACGTCCCGACGTAGAGCCCAACGCACGTCCCGACGTAGAGCCCAACGCACGTCCCGACGTAGAGCCCAACGCACGTCCCGACGTAGAGCTGAAAGTAAGCTAAATCCCGACGTAGAGCCCAACGCACGTCCCGACGTAGACCTGAAAGTAAGCTAAATCCCGACGTAGAGCCCAACGCACGTCCCGATGTAGAGGCCAACGCACGTCCCGACGTAGAGGCCAACGCACGTCCCGACGTAGAGCTGAAAGTAAGCTAAATCCCGACGTAGAGGCCAACGCACGTCCCGACGTAGAGGCCAACGCACGTCCCGACGTAGAGGCCAACGCACGTCCCGACGTAGAGGCCAACGCACGTCCCGACGTAGAGGCCAACGCACGTCCCGACGTAGAGGCCAACGCACGTCCCGACGTAGAGGCCAACGCACGTCCCGACGTAGAGGCCAACGCACGTCCCGACGTAGAGGCCAACGCACGTCCCGACTTAGAGGCCAACGCACGTCCCGACTTAGAGCTGAAAGTAAGCTAAATCCCGACGTAGAGGCCAACGCACGTCCCGACGTAGAGGCCAACGCACGTCCCGACGTAGAGCTGAAAGTAAGTTAAATCCCGACGTAGAGCCCAACGCACGTCCCGACGTAGAGCCCAACGCAGGTCCCGACGTAGAGCCCAACGCAGGTCCCGACGTAGAGCTGAAAGTAAGTTAAATCCCGACGTAGAGGCCAACGCACGTCCCGACGTAGAGGCCAACGCACGTCCCGACGTAGAGGCCAACGCACGTCCCTACGTAGAGGCCAACGCACGTCCCGACGTAGAGGCCAACGCACGTCCCGACGTAGAGGCCAACGCACGTCCCGACGTAGAGGCCAACGCACGTCCCGACTTAGAGGCCAACGCACGTCCCGACTTAGAGGCCAACGCACGTCCCGACTTAGAGGCCAACGCACGTCCCGACTTAGAGGCCAACGCACGTCCCGACTTAGAGGCCAACGCACGTCCCGACTTAGAGGCCAACGCACGTCCCGACTTAGAGGCCAACGCACGTCCCGACTTAGAGGCCAACGCACGTCCCGACGTAGAGCTGAAAGTTAGCTAACTACAGACGTAGAGCCCAACGCACGTCCCGACGTAGAGCCCAACGCACGTCCCGACGTAGAGCCCAACGCACGTCCCGACGTAGAGCCCAACGCACGTCCCGACGTAGAGCCCAACGCACGTCCCGACGTAGAGCTAAAAGTAAGCTAAATCCCGACGTAGAGCCCAACGCACGTCCCGACGTAGAGCTGAAAGTAAGCTAAATCCCGACGTAGAGGCCAACGCACGTCCCGACGTAGAGGCCAACGCACGTCCCGACGTAGAGGCCAACGCACGTCCCGACGTAGAGGCCAACGCACGTCCCGACGTAGAGGCCAACGCACGTCCCGACGTAGAGGCCAACGCACGTCCCGACGTAGAGGCCAACGCACGTCCCGACGTAGAGGCCAACGCACGTCCCGACGTAGAGGCCAACGCACGTCCCGACGTAGAGCTGAAAGTAAGCTAAATCCCGACGTAGAGGCCAACGCACGTCCCGACGTAGAGCCCACCGCAAGTCCCGACGTAGAGCCCAATGCACGTCCCGACGTAGAGCTGAAAGTAAGCTAAATCCCGACGTAGCGCCCAACGCACGTCCCGACGTAGCGCCCAACGCACGTCCCGAAGTAGAGCTGAAAGTAAGCTAAATCCCGACGCAGAGGCCAACGCACGTCCCGACGTAGAGGCCAACGCACGTCCCGACCTAGAGGCCAACGCACGTCCCGACCTAGAGGCCAACGCACGTCCCGACCTAGAGGCCAACGCACGTCCCGACGTAGAGCTGAAAGTAAGCTAAATCCCGACGTAGAGCCCAACGCACGTCCCGACGTAGCGCCCAACGCACGTCCCGACGTAGCGCCCAACGCACGTCCCGACGTAGCGCCCAACGCACGTCCCGACGTAGCGCCCAACGCACGTCCCGACGTAGCGCCCAACGCACGTCCCGACGTAGCGCCCAACGCACGTCCCGACGTAGAGCTGAACGTTAGCTAACTACAGACATAGAGCCCAACGCACGTCCCGACGTAGAGCAGAAAGTTAGCTAACTACAGACATAGAACCCAACGCACGTCCCGACGTAGAGCCCAACGCACGTCCCGACGTAGAGCTGAAAGTAAGCTAAAACCCGACGTAGAGCCCAACGCACGTCCCGACGTAGAGCTGAAAGTAAGCTAAATCCCGACGTAGAGGCCAACGCACGTCCCGACGTAGAGGCCAACGCACGTCCCGACGTAGAGGCCAACGCACGTCCCGAAGTAGAGCTGAAAGTAAGCTAAATCCCGAAGTAGAGGCCAACGCACGTCCCGACGTAGAGGCCAACGCACGTCCCGACGTAGAGCTGAAAGTAAGCTAAATCCCGACGTAGAGCCCAACGCACGTCCCGACGTAGAGCTGAAAGTAAGCTAAATCCCGACGTAGAGTCCAACGCACGTCCCGACGTAGCGCCCAACGCACGTCCCGACGTAGCGCCCAACGCACGTCCCGACGTAGCGCCCAACGCACGTCCCGACGTAGAGCTGAAAGTTACCTAACTACAGACGTAGAGCCCAACGCACGTCCCGACGTAGAGCTGAAAGTTACCTAACTACAGACGTAGAGCCCAACGCACGTCCCGACGTAGAGCCCAACGCACGTCCCGACGTAGAGCCCAACGCACGTCCCGACGTAGAGCCCAACGCACGTCCCGACGTAGAGCCCAACGCACGTCCCGACGTAGGGCCCAACGCACGTCCCGACGTAGGGCCCAACGCACGTCCCGACGTAGGGCCCAACGCACGTCCCGACGTAGGGCCCAACGCACGTCCCGACGTAGGGCCCAACGCACGTCCCGACGTAGAGCCCAACGCACGTCCCGACGTAGAGCTGAAAGTAAGCTAAAACCCGACGTAGAGGCCAACGCACGTCCCGACGTAGAGGCCAACGCACGTCCCGACGTAGAGCCCAACGCACGTCCCGACGTAGAGCTGAAAGTAAGCTAAAACCCGACGTAGAGGCCAACGCACGTCCCGACGTAGAGCTGAAAGTAAGCTAAATCCCGACGTAGAGCCCAACGCACGTCCCGACGTAGAGCCCAACGCACGTCCCGACGTAGAGCTGAAAGTAAGCTAAAACCCGACGTAGAGCCCAACGCACGTCCCGACGTAGAGCTGAAAGTAAGCTAAATCCCGACGTAGAGGCCAACGCACGTCCCGACGTAGAGGCCAACGCACGTCCCGACGTAGAGCTGAAAGTAAGCTAAATCCCGACGTAGAGGCCAACGCACGTCCCGACGTAGAGGCCAACGCACGTCCCGACGTAGAGCTGAAAGTAAGCTAAATCCCGACGTAGAGGCCAACGCACGTCCCGACGTAGAGGCCAACGCACGTCCCGACGTAGAGGCCAACGCACGTCCCGACGTAGAGGCCAACGCACGTCCCGACGTAGAGCTGAAAGTAAGCTAAATCCCGACGTAGAGCCCAACGCACGTCCCGACGTAGAGTCCAACGCACGTCCCGACGTAGAGCTGAAAGTAAGCTAAATCCCGACGTAGAGGCCAACGCACGTCCCGACTTAGAGGCCAACGCACGTCCCGACTTAGAGGCCAACGCACGTCCCGACTTAGAGGCCAACGCACGTCCCGACTTAGAGGCCAACGCACGTCCCGACTTAGAGGCCAACGCACGTCCCGACTTAGAGGCCAACGCACGTCCCGACTTAGAGGCCAACGCACGTCCCGACTTAGAGGCCAACGCACGTCCCGACTTAGAGGCCAACGCACGTCCCGACTTAGAGGCCAACGCACGTCCCGACTTAGAGGCCAACGCACGTCCCGACTTAGAGGCCAACGCACGTCCCGACTTAGAGGCCAACGCACGTCCCGACGTAGAGCTGAAAGTAAGTTAAATCCCGACGTAGAGGCCAACGCACGTCCCGACTTAGAGGCCAACGCACGTCCCGACTTAGAGGCCAACGCACGTCCCGACTTAGAGGCCAACGCACGTCCCGACTTAGAGGCCAACGCACGTCCCGACTTAGAGGCCAACGCACGTCCCGACTTAGAGGCCAACGCACGTCGCGACTTAGAGGCCAACGCACGTCCCGACTTAGAGGCCAACGCACGTCCGGACGTAGAGCTGAAAGTAAGTTAAATCCCGACGTAGAGCCCAACGCACGTCCCGACGTAGAGCCCAACGCACGTCCCGACGTAGAGCCCAACGCACGTCCCGACGTAGAGCCCAACGCACGTCCCGACGTAGAGCCCAACGCACGTCCCGACGTAGCGCCCAACGCACGTGCCGACGTAGAGCTGAAAGTTAGCTAACTACAGACGTAGAGCCCAACGCACGTCCCGACGTAGAGCTGAAAGTTACCTAACTACAGACGTAGAGCCCAACGCACGTCCCGACGTAGAGCCCAACGCACGTCCCGACGTAGAGCCCAACGCACGTCCCGACGTAGAGCCCAACGCACGTCCCGACGTAGAGCCCAACGCACGTCCCGACGTAGAGCTGAAAGTAAGCTAAATCCCGACGTAGAGTCCAACGCACGTCCCAACGTAGAGCCCAACGCATGTCCCGACGTAGAGCTGAAAGTTAGCTAAATCCTGACGTAGAGCCCAACGCACGTCCCGACGTAGAGCCCAACGCACGTCCCGACGTAGAGCCCAACGCATGTCCCGACGTAGAGCCCAACGCATGTCCCGACGTAGAGCTGAAAGTTAGCTAAATCCTGACGTAGAGCCCAACGCACGTCCCGTCGTAGAGCCCAACGCACGTCCCGACGTAGAGCCCAACGCACGTCCCGACGTAGAGCTGAAAGTTAGCTAACTACAGACGTAGAGCCCAACGCACGTCCCGACGTAGAGCTAAAAGTAAGCTAAATCCCGACGTAGAGCCCAACGCACGTCCCGACGTAGAGCTGAAAGTAAGATAAATCCCGACGTAGAGGCCAACGCACGTCCCGACGTAGAGCTGAAAGTAAGCTAACTCCCGACGTAGAGCCCACCGCACGTCCCGACGTAGAGCCCACCGCACGTCCCGACGTAGAGCCCACCGCACGTCCCGACGTAGAGCCCACCGCACGTCCCGACGTAGAGCCCACCGCACGTCCCGACGTAGAGCCCACCGCACGTCCCGACGTAGAGCCCACCGCACGTCCCGACGTAGAGCCCACCGCACGTCCCGACGTAGAGCCCACCGCACGTCCCGACGTAGAGCTGAAAGTAAGCTAAATCCCGACGTAGCGCCCAACGCACGTCCCGACGTAGCGCCCAACGCACGTCCCGACGTAGAACTGAAAGTAAGCTAAATCCCGACGTAGAGGCCAACGCACGTCCCGACCTAGAGGCCAACGCACGTCCCGACCTAGAGGCCAACGCACGTCCCGACCTAGAGGCCAACGCACGTCCCGACGTAGAGCTGAAAGTAAGCTAAATCCCGACGTAGAGCCCAACGCACGTCCCGACGTAGAGCCCAACGCACGTCGCGACGTAGCGCCCAACGCACGTCCCGACGTAGAGCAGAAAGTTAGCTAACTACAGACATAGAGCCCACCGCACGTCCCGACGTAGAGCCCACCGCACGTCCCGACGTAGAGCCCACCGCACGTCCCGACGTAGAGCCCACCGCACGTCCCGACGTAGAGCCCACCGCACGTCCCGACGTAGAGCCCACCGCACGTCCCGACGTAGAGCTGAAAGTAAGCTAAATCCCGACGTAGCGCCCAACGCACGTCCCGACGTAGCGCCCAACGCACGTCCCGACGTAGCGCCCAACGCACGTCCCGACGTAGAACTGAAAGTAAGCTAAATCCCGACGTAGAGGCCAACGCACGTCCCGACCTAGAGGCCAACGCACGTCCCGACCTAGAGGCCAACGCACGTCCCGACCTAGAGGCCAACGCACGTCCCGACGTAGAGCTGAAAGTAAGCTAAATCCCGACGTAGAGCCCAACGCACGTCCCGACGTAGAGCCCAACGCACGTCGCGACGTAGCGCCCAACGCACGTCCCGACGTAGAGCAGAAAGTTAGCTAACTACAGACATAGAGCCCAACGCACGTCCCGAAGTAGAGCCCAACGCACGTCCCGACGTAGAGCTGAAAGTAAGCTAAAACCCGACGTAGAGCCCAACGCACGTCCCGACGTAGAGCTGAAAGTAAGCTAAATCCCGACGTAGAGGCCAACGCACGTCCCGACGTAGAGGCCAACGCACGTCCCGACGTAGAGCTGAAAGTAAGCTAAATCCCGACGTAGAGCCCAACGCACGTCCCGACGTAGAGCTGAAAGTAAGCTAAATCCCGACGTAGAGGCCAACGCACGTCCCGACGTAGAGGCCAACGCACGTCCCGACGTAGAGGCCAACGCACGTCCCGACGTAGAGGCCAACGCACGTCCCGACGTAGAGGCCAACGCACGTCCCGACGTAGAGGCCAACGCACGTCCCGACGTAGAGGCCAACGCACGTCCCGACGTAGAGGCCAACGCACGTCCCGACGTAGAGCCCAACGCACGTCCCGACGTAGAGCCCAACGCACGTCCCGACGTAGAGCCCAACGCACGTCCCGACGTAGAGCCCAACGCACGTCCCGATGTAGAGCCCAACGCACGTCCCGACGTAGAGCCCAACGCAAGTCCCGACGTAGCGCCCAACGCACGTCTCGACGTAGCGCCCAACGCACGTCCCGACGTAGAGCTGAAAGTAAGTTAAATCCCGACGTAGAGGCCAACGCGCGTCCCGACGTAGAGCCCAACGCACGTCCCGACGTAGAGCTGAAAGTAAGCTAAATCCCGACGTAGAGGCCAACGCACGTCCCGACGTAGAGCCCAACGCACGTCCCGACGTAGAGCTAAAAGTAAGCTAAATCCCGACGTAGAGCCCAACGCACGTCCCGACGTAGAGCTGAAAGTAAGCTAAATCCCGACGTAGAGGCCAACGCACGTCCCGACGTAGAGGCCAACGCACGTCCCGACGTAGAGGCCAACGCACGTCCCGACGTAGAGGCCAACGCACGTCCCGACGTAGAGGCCAACGCACGTCCCGACGTAGAGGCCAACGCACGTCCCGACGTAGAGCTGAAAGTAAGCTAAATCCCGACGCAGAGGCCAACGCACGTCCCGACGCAGAGGCCAACGCACGTCCCGACGCAGAGGCCAACGCACGTCCCGACGCAGAGGCCAACGCACGTCCCGACGCAGAGGCCAACGCACGTCCCGACGCAGAGGCCAACGCACGTCCCGACGCAGAGGACAACGCACGTCCCGACGTAGAGCTGAAAGTAAGTTAAATCCCGACGTAGAGCCCAACGCACGTCCCGACGTAGCGCCCAACGCACGTCCCGACGTAGCGCCCAACGCACGTCCCGACGTAGAGCTGAAAGTAAGTTAAATCCCGACGTAGAGGCCAACGCACGTCCCGACTTAGAGGCCAACGCACGTCCCGACTTAGAGGCCAACGCACGTCCCGACATAGAGGCCAACGCACGTCCCGACTTAGAGGCCAACGCACGTCCCGACTTAGAGGCCAACGCACGTCCCGACTTAGAGGCCAACGCACGTCCCGACTTAGAGGCCAACGCACGTCCCGACGAAGAGCTGAAAGTAAGCTAAATCCCGACGTAGAGCCCAACGCACGTCCCGACGTAGAGGCCAACGCACGTCCCGACGTACAGCTGAAAGTTAGCTAACTACAGACGTAGAGCCCAACGCACGTCCCGACGTAGAGCCCAACGCACGTCCCGACGTAGAGCCCAACGCACGTCCCGACGTAGAGCCCAACGCACGTCCCGACGTAGAGCCCAACGCACGTCCCGACGTAGAGCCCAACGCACGTCCCGACGTAGAGCTGAAAGTAAGTTAAATCCCGACGTAGAGCCCAACGCACGTCCCGACGTAGCGCCCAACGCACGTCCCGACGTAGCGCCCAACGCACGTCCCGACGTAGAGCTGAAAGTAAGTTAAATCCCGACGTAGAGGCCAACGCACGTCCCGACTTAGAGGCCAACGCACGTCCCGACTTAGAGGCCAACGCACGTCCCGACTTAGAGGCCAACGCACGTCCCGACTTAGAGGCCAACGCACGTCCCGACTTAGAGGCCAACGCACGTCCCGACTTAGAGGCCAACGCACGTCCCGACTTAGAGGCCAACGCACGTCCCGACTTAGAGGCCAACGCACGTCCCGACTTAGAGGCCAACGCACGTCCCGACTTAGAGGCCAACGCACGTCCCGACGAAGAGCTGAAAGTAAGCTAAATCCCGACGTAGAGCCCAACGCACGTCCCGACGTAGAGGCCAACGCACGTCCCGACGTAGAGCTGAAAGTTAGCTAACTACAGACGTAGAGCCCAACGCACGTCCCGACGTAGAGCCCAACGCACGTCCCGACGTAGAGCCCAACGCACGTCCCGACGTAGAGCTGAAAGTAAGCTAAATCCCGACGTAGAGGCCAACGCACGTCCCGACGTAGAGGCCAACGCACGTCCCGACGTAGAGGCCAACGCACGTCCCGACGTAGAGGCCAACGCACGTCCCGACGTAGAGCTGAAAGTAAGCTAAATCCCGACGTAGAGGCCAACGCACGTCCCGACGTAGAGGCCAACGCACGTCCCGACGTAGAGCTGAAAGTAAGCTAAATCCCGACGTAGAGGCCAACGCACGTCCCGACGTAGAGGCCAGCGCACGTCCCGACGTAGAGCCCAGCGCACGTCCCGACGTAGAGCCCAGCGCACGTCCCGACGTAGAGCCCAGCGCACGTCCCGACGTAGAGCCCAGCGCACGTCCCGACGTAGAGCTGAAAGTAAGCTAAATCCCGACGTAGAGCCCAACGCACGTCCCGACGTAGCGCCCAACGCACGTCCCGACGTAGCGCCCAACGCACGTCCCGACGTAGCGCCCAACGCACGTCCCGACGTAGAGCTGAAAGTTAGCTAACTACAGACGTAGAGACCAACGCACGTCCCGACGTAGAGCAGAAAGTTAGCTAACTACAGACGTAGAGACCAACGCACGTCCCGACGTAGAGCAGAAAGTTAGCTAACTACAGACGTAGAGCCCAACGCACGTCCCGACGTAGAGCCCAACGCACGTCCCGACGTAGAGCCCAACGCACGTCCCGACGTAGAGCCCAACGCACGTCCCGACGTAGAGCCCAACGCACGTCCCGACGTAGAGCCCAACGCACGTCCCGACGTAGAGCCCAACGCACGTCCCGACGTAGAGCCCAACGCACGTCCCGACGTAGAGCCCAACGCACGTCCCGACGTAGAGCTGAAAGTAAGTTAAATCCCGACGTAGAGGCCAACGCACGTCCCGACGTAGAGGCCAACGCACGTCCCGACGTAGAGGCCAACGCACGTCCCGACGTAGAGGCCAACGCACGTCCCGACGTAGAGGCCAACGCACGTCCCGACGTAGAGCTGAAAGTAAGCTAAATCCCGACGTAGAGCTGAAAGTAAGCTAAATCCCGACGTAGAGCTGAAAGTAAGCTAAATCCCGACGTAGAGCTGAAAGTAAGCTAAATCCCGACGTAGAGCTGAAAGTAAGCTAAATCCCGACTTAGAGGCCAACGCACGTCCCGACTTAGAGGCCAACGCACGTCCCGACTTAGAGGCCAACGCACGTCCCGACTTAGAGGCCAACGCACGTCCCGACTTAGAGGCCAACGCACGTCCCGACTTAGAGGCCAACGCACGTCCCGACTTAGAGGCCAACGCACGTCCCGACTTAGAGGCCAACGCACGTCCCGACTTAGAGGCCAACGCACGTCCCGACTTAGAGGCCAACGCACGTCCCGACTTAGAGGCCAACGCACGTCCCGACTTAGAGGCCAACGCACGTCCCGACGTAGAGCTGAAAGTTAGCTAACTACAGACGTAGAGCCCAACGCACGTCCCGACGCAGAGCCCAACGCACGTCCCGACGCAGAGCCCAACGCACGTCCCGACGTAGAGCTGAAAGTTAGCTAACTACAGACGTAGAGCCCAACGCACGTCCCGACGTAGAGCTGAAAGTTAGCTAACTACAGACGTAGAGCCCAACGCACGTCCCGACGCAGAGCCCAACGCACGTCCCGACGCAGAGCCCAACGCACGTCCCGACGCAGAGCCCAACGCACGTCCCGACGCAGAGCCCAACGCACGTCCCGACGCAGAGCCCAACGCACGTCCCGACGCAGAGCCCAACGCACGTCCCGACGCAGAGCCCAACGCACGTCCCGACGCAGAGCCCAACGCACGTCCCGACGCAGAGCCCAACGCACGTCCCGACGCAGAGCCCAACGCACGTCCCGACGCAGAGCCCAACGCACGTCCCGACGCAGAGCCCAACGCACGTCCCGACGCAGAGCCCAACGCACGTCCCGACGCAGAGCCCAACGCACGTCCCGACGCAGAGCCCAACGCACGTCCCGACGCAGAGCCCAACGCACGTCCCGACGCAGAGCCCAACGCACGTCCCGACGCAGAGCCCAACGCACGTCCCGACGCAGAGCCCAACGCACGTCCCGACGCAGAGCCCAACGCACGTCCCGACGCAGAGCCCAACGCACGTCCCGACGCAGAGCCCAACGCACGTCCCGACGCAGAGCTGAAAGTAAGCTAAATCCCGACGCGGAGCCCAACGCACGTCCCGACGCAGAGCTGAAAGTAAGCTAAATCCCGACGCGGAGCCCAACGCACGTCCCGACGCAGAGCTGAAAGTAAGCTAAATCCCGACGCGGAGCCCAACGCACGTCCCGACGCAGAGCTGAAAGTAAGCTAAATCCCGACGCGGAGCCCAACGCACGTCCCGACGCGGAGCCCAACGCACGTCCCGACGCGGAGCCCAACGCACGTCCCGACGCGGAGCCCAACGCACGTCCCGACGCGGAGCCCAACGCACGTCCCGACGCGGAGCCCAACGCACGTCCCGACGCAGAGCTGAAAGTAAGCTAAATCCCGACGCGGAGCCCAACGCACGTCCCGACGCAGAGCTGAAAGTAAGCTAAATCCCGACGCGGAGCCCAACGCACGTCCCGACGCAGAGCTGAAAGTAAGCTAAATCCCGACGCGGAGCCCAACGCACGTCCCGACGCGGAGCCCAACGCACGTCCCGACGCGGAGCCCAACGCACGTCCCGACGCGGAGCCCAACGCACGTCCCGACGCGGAGCCCAACGCACGTCCCGACGCGGAGCCCAACGCACGTCCCGACGCGGAGCCCAACGCACGTCCCGACGCGGAGCCCAACGCACGTCCCGACGCGGAGCCCAACGCACGTCCCGACGTAGAGCTGAAAGTTAGCTAACTACAGACGCAGAGCCCAACGCACGTCCCGACGTAGAGCTGAAAGTTAGCTAACTACAGACGCAGAGCCCAACGCACGTCCCGACGCAGAGCCCAACGCACGTCCCGACGCAGAGCCCAACGCACGTCCCGACGCAGAGCCCAACGCACGTCCCGACGCAGAGCCCAACGCACGTCCCGACGCAGAGCCCAACGCACGTCCCGACGCAGAGCCCAACGCACGTCCCGACGCAGAGCCCAACGCACGTCCCGACGCAGAGCCCAACGCACGTCCCGACGCAGAGCCCAACGCACGTCCCGACGCAGAGCCCAACGCACGTCCCGATGTAGAGCTGAAAGTTAGCTAACTACAGACGTAGAGCCCAACGCACGTCCCGACGTAGAGCTGAAAGTTAGCTAACTACAGACGCAGAGCCCAACGCACGTCCCGACGCAGAGCCCAACGCACGTCCCGACGCAGAGCCCAACGCACGTCCCGACGCAGAGCCCAACGCACGTCCCGACGCAGAGCCCAACGCACGTCCCGACGCAGAGCCCAACGCACGTCCCGACGCAGAGCCCAACGCACGTCCCGACGCAGAGCTGAAAGTAAGCTAACTACAGACGCAGAGCCCAACGCACGTCCCGACGCAGAGCTGAAAGTAAGCTAAACCAGATGTAGAGCCCAACAGACGTCCCGACTTAGAGGCGAAAGCAAGCTCAAGCCAGACTTCCCGACCTACAACCCAACAAACGTCCCGACGTTGATCCCAACAGATGTCCCGACGTAGAGCCCAAGAGATGTCCCGACATAGAGCCTAACAGACGTCCCGACGCAGAGCCCAACACATGTCCAGTTGTAGAACTCAACATACGTCCCGACATAGAGCCGAAAGCGAGCTCAAGCCAGACATATCGAAGTAGAGACCAACAGACGTTCCGACGTAGAGCCAAAAGTGAGCTACAGCCGGACGTAGAGCCTAAAAGACGTCCTGACGTAGAGCCCGAGAGATGTCCCGACATAGAGCCCAACACACGTCCCGACGTATATCCCAAAAGACATTCCGAAGTAGAGCTGAAATTAACGTCAAGCCAGACGTAGAAACCAACATACGTTCCGACGTAGAGACCAACAGACGTCCCGACGTATAGCTCAGAAGATGACCCGACGTATAGCCGCAAGACGGAGGGATGGGGGGGCATAGACAGGTGCAGACGTGGTGCGCATCCTCACGGCTGCTCGATAGTCTCACCTTCAAGTCCCAGGAAGGGAAATGCGGTCACAAACACTCCTCACAAAAACCAAGTTGCCATCCTGCAGGAAGTTCAGAATTCCGGGAAAAACCAGTGCACCTAGAACAAAACAGCACCAAAACTATCAGTTAAAAAAAAGGCTATGTGTTTTAAAACCCTCCTGTCACCCCTGAACACCCCCTAGGAAACTGCCGACGTAAAAAAAAAAAAAAAAAAAAAACAAAAAAAAAAAACACACCCAAAAACCCAAGCTGCATCCCAGGGCGCTCTCTCCTGTGGATGCCGCTGGACCCTGCCCAGTCCCACAGCTCTCGCCTTGCCCAGAAGGAGCTCCCTGGGCAGAGCCCGGGGCTCATCTACTCCAGGGCCCCCCGCACCGAACCGGCACTTGGGCATCCTGGAGGACTGCGGGCCCATAGAGCGCAAGTTCGGAGGACTGAGGGGCACTTCCGGCATCATGGAGGACCGCGGGGAAGCGGCGGGAGCCTGCCGGAGCCCTGGAGGAGCCGGTGAGTCCCCCGCGAAACGAGTGCCGACGGCGGCCGCGGTGGCGGCACCGCCGTCTCGGGGCCGCATCCGCGTCATTTCTCTCCGGAGCTGCGGACGGTGCTTGGAGGGGGCGGGGGGGGGGGGGGGGGGGTATGGCGCCGCCATCTTCTGAATGAGGCATGGACAGGTGGATAGGGAGTGGCATATACAGGTGCATACATGTTGCACATTCTAATACCTAATAATCTCACCTTCAGTCCTATTAAGGGAAAAGCTGTCAGCCAAACTAGGGAAAAAAACAAGGTTACATCCTGCATGAAGTCCAGAGTTCCAGGAAAATCCAGTGCAGCTAGAACAAAAAAAATTCAGTTAAAAAAAATTCTGTGTTTTTAAAGTATCTTGCCACCCCTGAACACTCAGTATAAAATTGCTGACATCAAAACCAACAAACCGGCATCCAATGGCACTCTCTATGTGCTGCTGGACCTTGCCCAGTCCCACAACTCTTACCTCAGATGCTTCTGCTTCTCTCCGTGTCCAAACCGCAATACCCACACAGCCCAGCCAGCTCCCAAACTGCCACCGCTGATAGCACCAACAGAGCACCCACACCACAGCAACCTCAGAGCAGAATGAGCTCCCTGAGCAGAGACCCAGACCCCGACCACCACCCTTCCCACAATCACAGGGAACTGAATAAACGGAGACACCGAGAGAGGGAGACCTAGAAATGCCATTGTCACAAGCAACGAGGAAGAATGAAATCAGAGCTGGTGGGGTGCCAGAAAGGAAGAGACATAGAAAGGAAAGGTAGAAGGTGATACTTTACAGGGCAATGCTAGCAGAAGAGCAAAAAGCTTTGGGGAACTAGACAGCCTGAAAGGCAGACAGAAGCAGGGACAGGCAAGGAGGCAGGCAGAGACCTGCAGAACCAGGGCAGGGATGGGCCCGGACACACACGAGGGGACACGTGGCTCCTGGTGCCAACGGCAGACCTTCACCGCCCCGAGGCTTTTCTCTCTGCTTCTGCCCCTTCCTCCTCCACAGTGCCAGCTGCCTGACCTTAGGAGTAAGCGGTGCGTGACTCAATGCACTTCTCTCACGAGGTTTCCTGGACATGCAGCAGCTCACACGTGTGGCCAACAGAGCCGCCAGGGTCCTGGTGTCGTGTGCTGGTGGCGTGCTCTGTTGGGGACGGCTGGGAGGGATCCTTCCTTGCCACAGGGACCGGCTAGAGACAGCTGCCTGTGGAAGCCCCTTGGTTTGACTCCTCAGCCACCTCCTGCAGGCAGGCATGCCCAGGCAGCCCCCTTCCTAGCCCAAAGCAGGGCCAGCCCCATCATTAGCCTCACTGGCCACACCTGCCCCAGCTGGAGCCCGTCAGGAACAGGGGCCTGGCCAAATCCCCACAGCACATGGCCCCCTCCCTGGCACCTGCTCACAGCCACGAGCTCTGCACCCAGGGGCTTGAATACCATCCAGGGGCACAGAGGAGGCAGGAAAAGTTTACTCACCTCTGCCCAGAACAAATCCTGGCACTGAGCTGGCTACAAGGCTCAGTGCTCAAACGCAGCAGGACAGCAGGAGAGAAGGGAAAAAACAGGAGGAAGATAGAGAAGAGGTGGGGGACAGGCAGCCAGTAAACGGGATGCTGCAAACAGGGGAGGGACAGGGAGCAGGACAGTAGCATAGAGAGAGGAGTACTGGGACACTGAGCAAAAAACCCAGGGAGAGGTGGAGGAATACATAAGAGAGAGGAGGAGCAGGAGAAAGAGTCCAAAGGCACCAGCAGGACCACAAGGCAAGGACAAGACGAGGGACAGGCAAATATTGTAAAGCAATAGGGGAAAAGAAACAGAGGCAAGAACTAACACATAGGGTCAGGAAGACAAAAAGAGGGAGCCTTACAAAGACAATGTAAAAAGTGACACCATTTCCACCCACTCTTGATTTCCACATTTTCCCTGACTTCGCACCCCATCTCAGCCTCCACTTTCTTCCAGCCCTGCCACCTCCCCCTGGCTTGAGGGGAAGCCCCAGTGCCATCGGAATGGCAGCAGGGTGCCTGGCAGGCTTCCACAGCAAAGTGGCCAGGACAGAAAGCCATCGTTGGCCCTCCCCATCCCTGGGCAGCCCTTTCCCAGGCAGCGGAAGGAGCGACAGGCAGGGCAGCAGAGATGGACCAGGATGTGCATGGGAGAACATGTGACTCACCCCAGCTCCCAGCACCGGCTCAGACCTTCAGTGCCCCAACACTTTTCTCTCAACTCCCCTCCACTGCCAGGCTGGCCAGCGGCTCACACACAGCCGATGCAGGCACCAAGCTCTTGGCAACACATGCTGGTGGTCTGCTCCATCACGGACAGCTCAGAGGAACCCTTCTTCACCACAGGGACCAGCCATTCCATGCTGGAGGCACCTCCAGCTCCTCCTCAGCCAGTTCCCCTTTACCAGCTCCCTCAGGCAGCCCCTTTATAGTCCACAGCAGGGCCAGTCATGCCATTAGCCCCACTGGCCACACCTGGAGCCCATCAGGAACAGGGGCCACAGGCAAGAACAAACACCCAGGGACAAGGAGCTCAGAAGAGGGAGATGTAGGAAGAAAACGTAAAAAGTAATGCTGCTTTTCCACTCTCCCACCCACCTCTGCCCTTGGGAAAGCCTGATGGAAACCATGAGACTTCAGGGTGTCCCTGCTGGGTGCCCCTCATTCCCCCTGACATCTACTGGTGATGGCATTTTGCGGTAGTCTTAGGGATTTGGGGCCCAAGGAAGTGCCAGAGCAAAGTTCGGAATGCTAACAGTTTATTCGTGCTGTAAACCTGGAGCAGCAATACTTGGAGAGGTGGGGGCAAGGCAGCTGCATGGAGCAGAGACAAGGGGGGGACAATGCATGCCCATGGGAGGCAGGTGCAAGGCAGAAGCACAGGGCGAGGACAACAGTGTGAGCTATGCACACCCATAAAGAGGGAACACAAAGCAGGCAAAGCACACCCATTGGAGGCAGGGACACGAGAAGTAGGGCCAGGCACACCCACCCTTGGCAAGGCCACCGAGTTGGGGGTGGCATGGGAAAAATCCCACCTGCAGCCACGGACGGAGGGATGGGGGGGCATAGACAGGTGCGGACGTGGTGCGCATCCTCACGGCTGCTCGATATTCTCACCTTCAAGTCCGAGGAAGGGAAATGCGGTCACAAACACTCCTCGCAAAAAACAAGTTGCCATCCTGCAGGAAGTTCAGAATTCTGGGAGAATCCAGTGCACCTAGAACAAAACAGCACCAAAACTATCAGTTAAAAAAAGGCTGTGTGTTTTAAAACCCTCCTGTCACCCCTGAACACCCCGTAGGAAACTGCCGACGTAAAAAAAAAAAAAAAAAACAAACCAAAAAAACCCCACCAAAACCCAAGCTGCAGCCCAGGGCACTCTCTCCTGTGGGTGCCGCTGGACCCTGCCCAGTCCCACAGCTCTCGCCCAGAAGGAGCTCCCTGGGCAGAGCCCGGGGCTCATCTACTCCAGGGCCCCCCGCACCGAACCGGCACTTGGGCATCCTGGAGGACTGCGGGCCCATAGAGCGCAAGTTCGGAGGACTGAGGGGCACTTCCGGCATCATGGAGGACCGCGGGGAAGCGGCGGGAGCCTGCCGGAGCCCCGGAGGAGCCGGTGAGTCCCCCGCGAAACGAGTGCCGACGGCGGCCGCGGTGGCGGCGCCGCTGTCTCGGGGCCGCATCCGCGTCGTTTCTCTCCGGAGCTGCGGCCGGTGCTTGGAGGGGGGCGGGGGGGGGGGGGGGTATGGCGCCGCCATCTTCTGAAGGCTAAGGCTGCCCGCGGCGGGGATGGGGCCGCGCGGCCAGGAGGGGACAGGCCGCCGCCCCGCCGTGCAGAGCTGCGTTCCTTGCGTGTTTCGGCAGGAATCGCTGTTGAATCCGTCTCGCTCTCGAATCCGTCTCGCTCTCCACGGCTTCCGGGCAGTTTCTCCGCCCGCCCTGCCGGTCCGCGGTTAGGCCGGCGCGGAGCACCGGTGACGGGACCTGCGGGCGTGCGGGCGTGCGGGCGTGCGTGCGTGAGGGGCTCTTGCGAGAAGAGCCTCACAATAAGCAGGCTCAGCTCCGGGGCGGCACTAGTAAATGGCGTGGTCCTCGGGCGCCGTTAATTCGTGCCACGCGTTTGAGCTGGAATTTGAGAGAATAGTCTGTTATTTAAACGGCCCGATTGAAGAGTTGACTGGTACAAAAAGCCGCTGAACGAACGGCTCACAGCCGGCGAGCGCTCCGTGTACCGCTGCTGAAGGGAGCAGGAGCAAAGCGCAGGCACCCGACTGACACAAGAGGAAAAGGTTCATTACCGTTGGAAATCACGGTTTCGGATTGTGAATTAGGACTCGAATTAGGGGTACGTTCACGACGACCGTTACCCTAAACTGCTCCCAATTGGTATTCTATTTCTGCTTCCCAAGGAGAAAATTTTCACCTGATGGTGCTGCGGGGGTATCTTTAATGCATCAGTTTAAGATGGCTAGTATTGTTAAACGGGCATTCATGATGCCCAGTTAGCGTTCGATCTGTTTCTAAAATGAAATCTAAGTTTTTGTTCGTCGGATTTAATGGGCGTCGGTTTTTTCTTTTAGCTCTACTTGGAAGGAATTGGTACCCGTCCCCTCCTCCCCCCCCAACGGCTATGTTTAAATTTTGGCAGTCGTGACTCCCTGTTGGTTTTCTAATCTTCCTTTTATTTTAAATCTAAATCTTTTAGCGTTATGTTAGTTCACCACCGCCCGGGAATTCTTTTAGTACCTACGTTTAAACGTAGCCGTTATTGAACGATTCCTTTTTTTATTTCTCTTTATCTAAAGATCTAAAGCTTCGATTACTCTTTTGGTTCTAAGCAGGAGTCACTGTTGCCTCCCAGCTTGCTTACAGCGGTGTGATCGTTTAAGCGTTAGAGCCTCCCAATTAGTTTCCAGTTCAATTGGTTTAGCAGTGGTTATGTTTAAATGGAGCTGTTAACGACTCCCAATTAGTTTTCTGTCTTTATCACTTCAAGAGGGTCTCTAAACTATTCATTTTTTGAATTGCAATACGGACCGGGAATCATTACTGCCCGGTTCATTAAGTAACATCTGCCACTAAATTTAGTCATTACTCAACCCTAGGTAATATTTCTTCTCTTTAGGCGCGCTCTAATATTTTGTGACTTTACCACGAAGTGGATTAACTAGGACGCGTGATTTTTTTCTTTTCCTGTTAGAGTTGTTTCGCTACAGCTATTACTTCCAGTTAGTGCTCTGTTGTTGATATTCTGCTGCTTGCCCTTTGATTACATCAATGGGGAGTAAGTACTGTCTGCAAAGCGGGAAGCAATAGCTAGAGCGGACGACGGGCAGTATTTGCTCCCAAAGACTATTCTGGTTACTGTGACGGACATTTTTATTTTAAACGTTTTGACGTAAACGAGCGGTAAAAATTAAACTAATAGAAACTGACCACTTTGGAATTCCCCAGGAAAAACCACCGGAGCGCCTCGACGCGACCGGAGCCAGGACGCCTGCCGCGGTCCACTTGGGACGCTCGACGGTTTTGCACTCCGTCTCCAAAGCTTGAAGCTCCGCGGAGCGCAACCTCCCCGAGCGGCGACTCGGCCTGTAGCCACCGCCCGCTCTTCTCTCCGGCTCCGCCACCCGTTTTTCCAGAGCAGCCCAAAATCCCGGGGAAGCGAACCCGCGCACAGCAGATATGCCGCGACACCAAACCTCCGGCTGTCCAGCTGCGCCGCCCCCGACCGTCGCTGCTGCGCCAACGGGAGCCTCCGGCCGACGCAGTGCCGAGCGCCCGCGACCCCGTCGGCCGCCGGCTCTGCCAGCGGCGCGGTCCGGCGAAATCCGCGACGCTGCCGAGTCTGCGGCGAGTCCGGGGCGTGTTTTTTTAGCGAAGGAAAAGGCCATTGCAAGTCTCAAGTCCGACCTGCAAGGAAAAAGAAAGCCCGCGTAACAAGGCTAGACCCGTTCCTGTCTGTTGCAGAACTTGTACCAGCGCTACATTCTGGACGGGACCGAATGACAAAGCCGAATGACAGCCTGCAAGAATCCTCCTCTCAGAGCTCTCTGGTTGCAAAGGGAATATTGTAGATCACCAGCAGTTGTAAGACACTGAGACTCCTACTTTTCTCCATCTGCCTCCCTCAACAGAAATAAGTCCCAAAGGACAGAAAACCCCAGGATCGGGTTGAAATCAAACGGAACCCAAACCAAAAACCAAAACCAAGGAAAAACCGTCGGGGAAAAGAACCCCACAGCATCAGGAACTGTACCAAGCACCTTAAGTAACACTGAAGCGACTCGAACCAAAACAAGTGACAAAGCACCTCAGGAGAGGTGCCAGGAAAGACAAATGAGTCCACACAGAGCAACGCCCGTGTCCTTCTGAGAGGACTAGGCAGGTGAGAGAAGGCCCTTTGAAGGCCTGTGGTTCTGAGAAGGCCACTTGTCACGCAGATTGATTCTGGTGCCTGGATGGGAAATGGAGGGGACTGAGGGGCGCACGAAGGGGAGGGAGGAACTCGGACAGCTTACGGAGATGCCTGCGGTGCAAAGCCGGGCTGCAGGATGGCTCGGCGTCGGTGCCATCGACCCCCCCCAAAAGATGCTGTGACCCCACTTGGGGACGACAACCTCTGGCCCCGGCGCCCCCGGGGCCGGGCAGAGGCAGCAGCGCTGGGCGTAGCTGGTGGCAGGGGGCCCGACGGGGTGGAACGCGTCCCGGCAGGGCCTGGCCAGGCCCAGGAGCACATCTGGTCCTCGCTGAGGGGCTGGAGCCGATAGGGGCCTGAGGAGTACAGGGGTGGCCTGGTGTCCCCGGCCGCAGCTCTTCCCTGCCGCAGCCGCCTGCGCTCCTGTCCGCGCCCGAAGCCCCATGCCCGCAGAGGCAGCTGGGTCTGGAGCTGCCAGCGCCAGCAGCCCCAGAGCAGAATGAGCTCCCTGAGCAGAGGCCGAGGCTCATATACCCCAGGCCCCGCCCCCGGGCAAGTGGTGGGGATGGGACACAAGGGGGGGGCGGGGCCGGGGGGGGGGGGGGGGGGGCAGCAAGGCACGCCAACAGGAGGGTGGGGCATGGGGCAAAAAAGTCACGCCCGGGGGGGGCGGTGCTGGGGTGGGGTGCAGAATAACAAAGGCAAACCCGGGAAGGGGAGGAGGTGGGGGCCGGACAGGGCACAGCCACTGTCGGCGAGGCCATGGGGGGGGGGCGGTGCTGGGGCGAGGTGCAAAGCAGCAAGGCACTCCCACGGGGGGAGCGGTGCCGGGGCGGGGCGCGGGGAAGCAGGGCACGCCCACGGGGGGGGGGCGGTGCCGGGGCAGAAAAGGCACACGGGGGGGGGGGTCGGGGGGGGGGTCGGGGGGGGGGGGCAAGCAGGGCACGCCTACAGTGGCCAGTGCCGAAGAACAGCAGCAAGGCACGCTCACGGCGGGGGGGAGGCGCCGGGTGGATTTGGGGCCAGGCACACCCACCCTTAGCAAGGCCACCGAGTTGGGGGTGGCATGGGAAAAACCCCACCTGAAGGCGGAGACAGGGGTACGGGGGGGCATAGACAGGTGCAGACGTGGTGCGCATCCTCACGGCTGCTCGATAGTCTCACCTTCAAGTCCTAGGAAGGGAAATGCGGTCACAAACACTCCTCACAAAAAACAAGTTGCCATCCTGCAGGAAGTTCAGAATTCCGGGAAAATCCAGTGCACCTAGAACAAAACAGCACCAAAACTATCAGTTAAAAAAAAGGCTGTGTGTTTTAAAACCCTCCTGTCACCCCTGAACACCCCCTAGGAAACTGCTGACATAAAAACAAGAAAAAAAAAAACCCCAAGCTTCATCCCAGGGCACTTTCTACTGTGGGTGCTGCTGGACCCTGCCTAGTCCCAGAGTTCTTGCTTCACACGTAAGAAGGAGCTTCCTGGGAGAGCTCAGGGCTCATCTACCCCAGGCCCCAACCACCACCCTTCCCACAATCATAGGCAACTGGGTAAACTGAGACACGGAGAGAGGGGACCTAGAAATGCCAGTTTCACAAGCAATGAGGAAGAATGAAATCAGAGCTGGTGGGGTGCCAGAAAGGAAACGACATAGAAAGGAAAGGTAGAAGGTGACACTTTACAGGGCAATGCTAGCAAAAGAGCAAAAAGCTTTGGGGAACTAGACAGCCTGAAAGGCAGACAGAGGCAGGGACAGGCAAGGAGGCAGGTAGAGATCCAGAGAACCAGGGCAGGGATGGCCCTGGACACACACGAGGGGACACGTGGCTCCTGGTGACAACGGCAGACCTTCACCGCCCCGAGGCTTTTCTCTCTGTCTCTGCCCCTTCCTCCTCCACAGTGCCAGCTGCCTGACCTTAGGAGCAGGCGGTGGGTGACTCAATGCACTTCTCTCACGAGGTTTCCTGGACATGCAGCAGCTCACACGTGTGCAGCCAACAGAGGCGCCAAGGTCCTGGTGCTGTGTTATGGTAGCATTCTCTGTTGTGGATGGGTGGGAGGGATCATTCCTTGCCACAGGGACCAGCTGGAGACAGTTGCCTGTGGAAGCCCCTTGGTTTGACTCCTCAGCCAGCTCCTGCAGGCAGGCATGCCCAGGCAGCCCCCTTCATAGCCCAAAGTAGGGCCAGCCCCATCATTAGCCTCACTGGCCACACCTGCCCCAGCTGGAGCCCATCAGGAACAGGGGCCTGGGCAAAGCCCCACAGCACATGGCCCCCTCCCCGGCACCTGCCCACAGCCACGAGCTCTGCACCCAGGGGCTTGAATACCATCCAGGGGCACAGAGGAGGCAGGAAAAGTTTACTCACCTCTGCCCAGAACAAATCCTGGCACTTAGCTGGCTACAAGGCTCGATGTGCAAACACAACAAACGCAGCAGGAGAGAAGGGAAAAAGCAGGAGGAAGGTAGAGAAGAGGTGGGGGACAGGCAGCCAGTAAACGGGATGCTGCAAACAGGAGAGGGACAGGGAGCAGGACAGTAGCATAGAGAGAGGAGTACTGGGACACTGAGCAAAAAACCCAGGGAGAGATGGAGGAATACATAAGAGCGAGGAGGAGCAGGAGAGAGAGGCCAAAGGGACCAGCAGGACCACAAAGCAGGGACAAGACAAGGGACAGCGGAATATTGTAAAGCAATAGGGGAAAAGAAACAGAGGCAAGAACTAACACATAGGGTCAGGAAGACAAAAAGAGGGAGCCTTACAAAGACAATGTAAAAAGTGACACCATTTCCACCCCCATCTTGACTTCCACATTTTCCCTGACTTCGCACCCCATCTCAGCCTCCACTTTCTTCCAGCCCTGCCTCTCCCCCTGGCTTGAGGGGAAGCCCCAGTGCAGTCAGGAAGGTGTTAGGCTGTCCATCAGGCTCCCACAGCAAAGGGGCCAGGACAGAAAGCCATTGCTGGCCCTCCCCATCCCTGGGCAGCCCTTTCCCAGGCAGCAGAAGGAGCGGCAGGCAGGGCAGCAGAGGTGGACTGGGACACACACAGGAGAACGTGTGACTCACCCCAGCTCCTGGCACCAGCTCAGATCTTCAGCACCCCAACACTTTTCTCTCAACTCCCCTCCACCGCCAGGCTGGCCAGCGGCTCACACACACAGCCGATGCAGGCACCAAGCTGCCAGCAACATGTGCTGGTGGTCTGCTCCATCATGGACAGCTCAGGGGGATCCTTCCTTACCACAGGGACCAGCCATTCCATTCTGGAGGTACCTCCAGCTACCTCCTCAACCAGTTCCCCTTTATCAGCTCCCTCAGGCAGCCCCTTTATAGCCCACAGGAGGGCCGGCCCTGTTATTAGCCCCACTGGCCACACCTGGAGCCCATCAGGAACAGGGGCCACAGGCAAGAACAAGCACCCAGGGACAAGGAGCTCTGAAGAGGGAGATGTAGGAAGAAAATGTAAAAAGCGATACTGCTTTTCCACTCTCCCACCCACCCCTGCCCTTGGGAAAGCCTGATGGAAACCATGAGACTTCAGGGTGTCCCTGCTGGGTGCCCCTCATTCCCCCTGATATCTACTGGTGATGGCATTTTGGGCCCAAGGAAGTGCCAGAGCGAAGTTTGGAATGCAAACAGTTTGTTTAAAACAGTTTGCATCTGGAGCAGCACTTCTTGTAGCGGTGGGGGCAAGGCAGGTGCATGGAGCAGGGACAAGGGGGGGGGGACACAAAACATGGTAATGGGAGGCAGGTGCAAGGCACACCCATGGTGGGGGGGCGGGGGGGGGGGAGGAAGGCAGGTGCACAGGGGGAGGATAGGGTGTGAGCTATGCACACCCATAAAGTGGGTACAAAAATCTGTCAGGGATAACCTGATTGAGGAAGATGAAGTTGACCTTGACAGCATTCCAGTATACCCTTGAAAAGACAGAAGAAGTGGATGAAGAATGTTGTAAACAAGTTTGAGGAAGTTATAAGAGATTGAGCAAGAAGAGACTGAGCAAGTAATACCACAGAGCAGAAACTTGGCAAGAGAACAGTAGGTACAGTGAGAAATACAGTAGGAGCTCCAGCCAATCATTATGTGAATGGAGGTGAATGGACAAAGCTATTGAGCGAATCATTTTAGCAGCCTTAGTGCATGAACAGGTGGACAGATAAGAAAGGTTATAAAAGGGTACGCTTTTTCTGCTGCACCATCTCAGCCATCTTGGTTTTTGCAACTTAATAAAGACTGCCTTCTTACATATACTCTTGTCGTTGTCCATCCCTACCATGAAAAAAAGCAGGCAAGGCAGGCCCATGGGAGGCAGGGACATGACAAGTAGGGCCAGGCACACACACGGGAGTCAAGGCCACAAAGATCGGGGTGGCATGGGAAAAACCCCACCTGAAGGCAGAGACAGGGGTATGGGGGGGCATAGACAGGTGCAGATGTGGTGCACATCCTCATGCTACTCGATAATCTCACCTTCAGTCCTAGGAAAGGAAATGGGATCACAAACCCTTGTCACAAAAAAAACAAGTTGCCATCCTGCAGGAAGTTCAGAATTCCAGGAAAATCCAGTGCACCTATGTCTTGGTTTGAAAGACAGGTGTCTGTGGAGGAAGGCAGGAGCCTCCCTTGAAATGGAAAGTGCAACCCCCTTCCCTCCAAATTATTATAATTTTGAAATTAACGGGCGTTCAGGCAAAGATATGGGGAATAGGAATAACAGTTCTTTACTAATATATATATATATATAAATATATATATATATATATATATATATATAACACAAGGCAGGGAAAAAACAAACAACCCACTGGTTTACACTGACAGAGTCAGGAATACAACCTGACACCCTGTTAGGGTGGCAGTAGCAGTCCGATAAGATGCTGGCTGCAGTCCTCCTGAAGCGATGGATGTAGTTCTGTGGAAGCAGCAATCAGGTAAAAGAGTCTGGTCTTCCTCCGAAGGTCCAGTGGTAGGTAGGTAGCTCTTGTCCTCTGGAACTCCAGTGGGGGGAAAAGCTCCTCTGGGAATCCACTGGAAGAAGGCTGCTAGGGTGTTCAAAATCTCTGTTTTTATTTGGCATGGACTGCTTGGCTCCTTCCCCCCCGCCCCCCGCCCCCCCCCCCCCCCCCCCCCCCCCCCCCCCCCGGGCGGAGCATCTCACAATGGGATGGGGAGTCGTGAGGCAGTTCCTTGATGGGCCATTAACAGGAGATAGTCCAGGAGCGAGTTATCGATGAGTCAGGCGATAAGGCATTGTTGTGCCCAGTAACAGGAGATAGTCCGGGGGGGGGGGGGGGAGGCAGAGAGCACCGCCCCACCTGGTCTCAACAGCTCCTGAAGATGGTAATAGAATATTTTTTTCTTTTGGCACATTTTGCACTGTAACCCAGGACAACCTAGAACAAAACCACAGCAAAACTGTCAGTTAAAAAAGCTGTGTGTTTTAGAACCCTCTCATCACCCCTTAACACTCCGTATGAAACTGCTGACAAATAATAAAAAAAAAAAGCCCAAGCTGCATCCCAGGGCTCTCTCTACTGTGGGTGCTGCTGGAGCTTGCCCAATCCCACAGCTCTCACCTCGCACAGAAGGAGCTCCCTGGGCAGAGCCCGGGACTCATCTACCCCAGGCCCCGCCCACTGCCTTTCCAAACATCCCCAGGGGAAGGGGCCGCCGCGGGGCACAAAGGTGAGAGCGTCCGGTGCGTAGCCCACTCACTGTAGGCGGTAGCAGGAGAGAGCGCGGCAGCGCGCACCCGGAGCTGCAGTACCGTCTTTTGGTCACAGGGTGGCAGCAGGGTGCGCGGCAGCGCCGCCGGGGCTGCATAACCGCTTTTTGGTCATAGGGTGGCAGCAGGGAGCGCGGAAAGCTCCGCTGGGCCTGCAGTACCGACTTTCGGTCACAGGGTGGCAGCAGGGAGCGCGGCAGCGCCTTCGGGGCTGCAGTACTGCTTTTCGGTCACAGGGTGGCAGCAGAGAGCGCCACAAATCGGTGTCACCGCACACGCGCGTGTACCACGCCCCAGTACCCAACCCTAGTCAAATCGTGGTAGCAGAGCGCGCCGCGGGCGGCCGCCAGCGCGCATGCGCGTACCCCGGCCTGCAGTACCGCACACCCCCCACGCGCAGGCAGCACAAAGCGCCGTTTCACGCAGCACCCCCGTGCGGTCACAGCGGCGCAGCAGCACCTGCGTCTTTCTCTGACACTGGGGGTACAGGGGGACCCGGAGAGGGGTGGGGGATGACCGACACCAACGGCTCTCCCCGGCATAACCCACAGACGAGCACTCACCTGCCACAGCCCACGAGACAGAATCCATGCTCGATGCCTGCCCCCCGCCAGATCATCGACGCCGGCTGCCGCACAGCAGAGGGGTGGCAGGGCGTCCGCCAAAGGACGGTGCCATGGCTCTTGCTCGCACTCGGCTCTGCCACGTTCCCCGTCTCGGACCACGCCCGGACGGGCTCCCCAGAGCAACAACTGCCCCTTTCCCCACCGGACAGCCGTGGCAGAAAGCTTGGACAGAGACAGAGCTGGCCCCGCGGGGCGAGAGTGCTGAGCCACCGGCAGGCAAACCTGGGGGGGGGGGCGAGCTGCTGCGCAGCACCAGACACTCACAGCAAGACATCGGGAAACAAAAGGCCCCAGCCATAGTTCAGCACATTAGAAGAACAACACAGAAGCAAGGAGAGGAATTCAATAGAACGAGGGACAGGAGAGCAGTCGAACTGAAGGAGACCAGCCCGAAATACAGACACATCCTCTACAAACCAGAGTGATTTGAATACTTAACACTCCATAGAAAGACAAACAGATACGATTTCCAACCCCTTCTTAGCAGAAAAGCAACTGCTCTTGCTCATGTTTGATGCCCTTCCTTAGAGCGCTGCTGCAGAACAAGGCTGTACACCCCCATCTAGATCTATGCTTACACCTGTCTCCAAAATACACAGTTGTTAATTGACTCTGCTCCTGCCCCACCTTGTTCTATCATGTCACATGATTAGAAACCAAGTACTTCAGAGCGCTCTGTCAAAACACAGGGAAGAAACTCAGTAACATGCAGCTGCCTCTGGCTTGGAAAGAGTTAGAGAAACCCCTGACCGCTTAAGTACACCTCATACATTACATGCTGTACTGATTCGGCAGCGAGTTTAAACCGCGTTAGTCATTCTGCCAATTATACAATTTTAACTTTCTCTAGAGTTTCATATATGACAGGAAAAGATCAGTGAAATAATAGATCCCCCACATGGTTTTACTCATTAAAAAGAAAAAAAAAAAAAAAGAAATTCAAATCCCCAGGGCTGCAACAGGTAAGGCCACCGAACAGGACTGGCAGATGCACTAAGGCTTCTGGCTGTACCAAAGCACGCAGAGGAACATTTTTTAATCGTATCTCGACCGTTGCAACCAAGAATGTAAAGACCAGCGACGCCATCCACTTTTGGAACACTTGCTGTGCTTCAGTCTTTGGAAACAAATTGACTTTGCTGTTGTTTTGTTTTTCAAAAGAGGGCAAAAAGTCTCACTGCTCATGACTTCTACAGCCAAGCACACAGAGTCCGACAGGCAGTTCGTACAACGCAATTTCTTTGAAGGAGAAAGATTTCCATTCCAGGAAAATCCCTTTTCCAACTGAAATCAAAGTTACGCACTGCAGGACAACGGTCCCTGGTCCCTCAGCTTCGCTTCCAGAGGGCTGGGGATCCGCGTCCATCCTCAGCAGAAACCACATCAACTAACCTGATTACTCCTGCAGTTGCCACGTTCCTCCTCATCGCCTACAGAAAAGAAAAAAAAAAAAACACACACACCGCTGACAGTGGTAGCTGTCACACGGGTCACCACAGACCTCCTCGAAACACCCTCCTCCTCAAAAGGAACGTGGTCTTCCGCTCAACTGCTCCGCACCGATTCCCGTGTTGGACGCTGCAGCTGTCATCGCTTGCGGCCCCCCTAAGGTAGCAACAGACAGAGAAATACCGTCACGCTTGGGAGAAATCACCAGCCCCACGCTCCTCCTTGCTGCTCCTTAGCTCACCACCTCAAAAGCTCACCCAACTCCAAAGGCAGCTGCGTAACACCTGCACAAACGCACAGAAACGCTTGACCGAGCTGCCGCAGGATGCTCCGCTCTTGGACGCCGGCCCGGCTGACAACCGCCTCGCCTCCTCAGGCCGCTGGTCGGCGCGCAGCTTCGCCCCTCCGAGGCTACGTGCGTGACCTGCGAAAGCCAAAACAAAAGGCACGTGCTGAGATACCGCCCGAAACCACAGCCTGCCCGTGCCCATTCCCCTCTCCTCCTCCTCTACCTCGGCCGCCCACCCACCCTACCTCTGCCAGCTGCCGCGTTGAGGCTCCGGTACCACCTGTAAAACACAACCCATAAGGGATGCTTATAAACTTCACAAACGACACAACGCCTGAAAAGTAACTTCTCTGCTGCAGCCCACCAGTCCCAGCTCACCTCGCCCCAGCCACCCGCAGTGCCGATACCCTGCTTCGCTCGCTACTTCGTGCCTTTGGAATACAACAAACCTACCAAGACCTGTCAGCTGCTCACACAGCCATCGGCCGCATCTGCCCGCTGACACTGCGTGCCAACCCACCTTCTTATGGCCGCTCCCCCGCCCCTCCTCTAACCCTTTGGTGCACGGCTCGTCTCACTGCATCTGAAAACGGCATCGAACGAGTCACCCGGCTGCGGAGCAACAGCTTAACGGTTCCGGAGATCTCCTTTCCATGTAGGAATACCCTCTAGACTCCAACAACAGCCAGCCAGCCATCACAGAAAACCAAAGCCAAAGCAACACCTGGCCCTACGCGTACGACCCTTAGCACCTTCCACCCCGGAAGTCAAATGCCACGGCCCCTGACGAAAAGATACGGCCGCGGCCGCAACCGCAACGGTGGACGCGCGAGAAGCCGGGCCCCAAGACCCAACATCCACAGGACGCGGAGAAGTCGTCGTCCCAGAAGAGGGCTCCGTGAGAACAGACCGCTCGACAGCGGATACCCCAGCGCATCCTGGACCACTCGTCACCTTCTCGGACACGAGACGTGCTGGACAGATCTGTGTGTGGAGCTTCTCGCGCGAGACGGGGAGCGCTCGGTCGGCGGTACCCCGGTGAGTCGAGGAGCACGAGACCCTCGGTGCGGCTACCGATGCGCCCGCCTACCGCAAAAGAATAAACCTCCGGAGCATCGAGACCTCATTAATGTGCAGTATAGCGCACACGGAACAAGCACCACCGACCGCCTCCTTACCACTGAACCCCTCAAGGAATCACAGCGGCGGTCAGCTGACGGAAAAACCACGGCGGCTGAAAGATCTAACACAGGCACCTTACAACCACAGAAACCGGTGCTAAACACACAACAGGTGAAAAACTACACGGAAACGTAACTGCTGTGACCGGCACTACGACACGTCTCATCAGGCGCGTCATGAAAAAGTCAGAAACGGAGTAATGGAAGGCTCGCGTGCCCGGGCCTACGACAGAAGACAGACCCTGGCTGGAGACTGTTACCAGCGCAAAGAACGCAGACCCTCTTCTCTGAGAAGTTCTGGGGAAGATGCCTTCTCGAGAAACTCTCAAGCTCCGTATACAGGCGAGTACAAGATGCTCACCCTAACCCTCGCTGGACAATTTCACCATCAGTCCTATTAAGAGAGAAAAAAGAGCATAGATCAAGACATCAGCAACTTACACAGCACACAGTAAAAACGGTGGGGAAAAAAAACAAGGTTCCATCTCCCATAGTCAGGAATTCCAAAAAAATGCAATGCATCTAAAATTTAAAAAAAAAAAAATGGCAGGCTATTAAACCATTTTGCCACCCCCAAACCCTCAGCGGAAAACCGCCAGACTGAAACAACAAAAACAACTGCATAAAAGGGTACTTCCTACTATGCCTACAGCCGAACCTCGGCCGGTCTCGAAACTCTTCCCTCACACCGACGCCTCCGCTTCTTGCCGTGAGCAAACCCCCGACGCCCGCGCAGCCCAGCCGGCTCCAAGAGCTGCCGCCAGCGACCAGACCAGCGGAGCGCCCGCACCGCAGCAGCCCCGGAGCAGAACGGGCTCCCTGTGCAGAGGCCAGGGCTCGTACACCCGGGGCCCTGCTCACCACCCTTCCTGCAATCCCCTGGGAAAGGGGCTGGGGCGACCCCCAGCAGACACAAGGGCGGCCGGAGGAGCAGCGGGGAGTTTCCTCACCTGCCTCCGTGTCACGGGGTACAAAGCACTGAGCAAAGACAGCGACCCGTACCGCAAAGGCCGACACCTGCTCTTCTACTGCAGGTATCTGCGGCACCAGCAACGTGACCGGGCAGGGAATTAAACTAACGGAACCGCTTTAACTGGGAGAATAAGGACACAAACCTGAGCCAGGTGCAGTCAGCAACATCCCCGGGGAGGAACCGGCAACCAAGTCCTCAGCGCTGCCCCTGGGAGACACAAAGAACGGCCAACTGTTGTCCACAGCGACGGCCACCCCTTTCCCCAGGCAGGAACCCCTCCTTCTGCAGGAGCTCCTGGAGACGCCCCCTCCTGCCCCAGACCGTTGCCAACGGCACCCGTGCTTATGGGGCAATAAAGCACGTTCACGGGTCAGCTTGCTGCTGCGAGGGCAGGGTCTGGGGTGGTCAGGGGCTACGGGACAGGTGCTGGAGCTGTGGGCAGCTGCATGGGGCGCGCAGGCTGGAGCACTTTTCCAGGGGGTGGGAAGGCCTCCAGGTGCCCGGAGGCAGCCATCTGCCCCTCTTCCTCCTTCCTCTCCACCAGCTCACAAAACCCCTGGGAGCTGCCCTGACGGGGCCCGACGTCTGCTGTCGGCACTCTCGGGCAGGCGTGCCCTAGCAGCACCATCCCCTGGGGCTGCGGCCCCATGACACAGAGCGGCCATCGCCATCAGCCTCGCTGGCTCCCTCCGGGGCTCCTCCGGCACCAGCCCGCAGCTGCAGCCATGGCCCCTTACCCCCGCTGTGTACCTGCTCCCCTGGACTCTCTGACCGCTGCTCAGCAAGTACAAAGGAGACAGAGCGAGGGTTTATTTGCAAACCCATCTAAGTGCGAGGAACACGCCTGCTCTGGGGCTCAGAGCCCGTCCACTCACCCTTCCCTGGGACCGCTCGGCAGTCCACGCTGGGGCAGCAGGTACGGAGAACGAAAACACAGCCATGGGGAGCTGGGCAGAGGAACAGAAAGAGAAAAATAAGGTGAGGGAGAGGAACTGAGGAGCAGAGAAAGAGAGGTACCGGGAAAAGAACAGAGAGGGGGAGACACAGATAAAGAAAGGACACAGAGTCCTGGTCTGTGGAAGGAAAACGGGGTCAGGGAGCCAGGCGGGTGAAAAGAGCACGCCCACCAGCCCTGTGCCCAGGGGGCAGCAGCGGCCTTTCCTCACGGGGAAGTGGCAGCGGGCACGGCGGCCCCATCCCACAGGCCCTGCAGCATCGCGCGGCCGTTACCGGCGGCGCCCGCCGGCAGGACAGCCTGCTGCTCGCCGGATGCAGCGCTGAGCATGGTGCCCGAGCCGGACGCCCGCAGGCAGCCATGCGGCCCTGGCAACGAGCCCACAGCTCGTGCGGCGGCTGTGGCGAGGGCTGGGCCGTGCCGCAGGAGCGGGGGGCCATCACTCGACCCCCGCAGCGCAGCACCTCCTCCCCTGGGCTCCCTCACAGCCCCTCGCCTGCTGTGAAGGGACTGCAAACGCAGCTGGGAGGGCAAAGGAGACTGCGAACGTTTCTTCAGTCACGCAGGTAGCGGATGCAGCGAGAGCGCCTGAGGCAGGGAACAGGATGGCGAGAGAAAGACAGGGACAGGGAGCCCGACAGGTGGAGAAAGAAGCAGCAGGGAGAGAAGAAGAGAGGCAGCAGATAGAGGGAGAAGGGAGCAGGGCAGAGACTGACAAAGGAGGACGGAGACGCAGGACAAAACTGGGACAGGCAGCACGACAGAGAGGAAGGAAAGAAGAACAGGGGCAGGAAGCTGGACCGAGACACATGGAGAAAGACAACAAAGAACAGGGCAGAGAGGGAGGATGAAACAACAGGGACAGGGAGCCAAGACAGCCAACGATGGAGGGGAGGGGCGGGGGTGGGGGGAACAACAACACGGTACAAACCACAGAGCTACACACTACAGGTGGAAGAATTAAAAAATAGAGCCGGGGAGCCAGGAAAAAAAAAAAGCTGGAGAGCAAAAAGTATAGCGATTCATACAAAAAGGGAGGGAATATTAAAATAGCGTCATCAGGGAGCCAGAGAAAGCGAGACGGAGAAAGGACAAAAGCAACAGGCTACAGGGCAGAGAGGGAGGAACTCATGAGCAGCAACAGAGCTCCGGCCAGAGAGAGACAGAAAAAAGTACAAGACTGCAGGGGCTGCAGGGCAGAGAAGGAAGAATTGACCAACAGGGACAGGGGACCAGACAGAGCGTGATCGAGAACAGAAAAAAACAGCAGCGGGCTACAGGGAAGAGGAATTCAAGAGCAGGGACTGGGAGCTGGACAAAGAGACAGAAAAAAAAAAAACAAACCACGAAACAGTGATGGGCTATGAGACAAATAAGGAGGAAAGAAAAAACAGCAGCAGGGAGCCAGACAGAAGAGACTGAGAAACACAGACAAATAGCCTGGGGCTATGGGACAGAGAATGTGGAATGAAAAGGCAGAGAGAGGGAGCCAGACAGAGAGCAGGGGGAAAACCCAGACAGGCTACGGAGGGGCAGAAGAAGGAATTAAAATCTGGGGACAGAGAGCTGAACAGAGAGGGATGGCGACAGCAGGGAATAGCAGCGGGTGCAGGAGTAAGAGGGAGAAAATAATCGATAGGGACAGGGAGCTGGATACAGAGGGTCAGAGAAAGGTGAAAATAGGGGTAGGGTAGAGGGCAGAGAGTAAGAATTAAAAAATGGGGGCACTGAGACACAGAGATGGAGAAAAGAAAAAAGCAACAGGCTACACAGCAAAGGAGGAGGAATTAAAAAACACGGACAGGAAGTGCGAAAGTGAGAAGGGGCTGGGGGGGGGGGGTGGGCCGGGGACTCCAGGACACACGACTCCTGACAGGCAACAGGACAGAGAGGGAGGAATTAAAAGGGAGGGACTGGGAGCTGGGAGAGGGGGAGAAAGAAAAAGAATCACGGCACACTACAGGGCTGAGAAGGAAGAAACTGAACAACAGGGACAGGGAAACGGCCAAAGAGAGCCCAACGAAAGAAAATGTGCCGATGGGCTACAGGACAGAGAGGGAGGAGTGAAACAACAGGGAGCCAGAGCCAGGCACAGAGAGATCGAGACAGAAAAAACAGCCAGGAGCAACGAGGCAGGGCAGGGGTGGGGGGAAGCTGCGAGGATCTGGAGCCAGACAGAGCAACAGCAAAAGAAAATGACAGCGACAAGCTCCAGGGAGGAGCGGGAGGAATGAAAAGACAGAGATGAGGGGCCGGACCCAGTGTGACACACGCAGGAAGCACAGCAACAGCTGGAGGGCAGAAAGGGAAGAATTAAAACACAGGTACAGGGCGCCAGAGGTGGAGTGGGGAGACAGATAAAGGGGGAGAGGGCAGACAGAAAGACAGGCTACAGGGAGAAGCAGGAGGAATTAAAGAAATGGGATCCACAGCCGGACAGAGAGAAGGAGAAAGCAGTACAATCACCACAGGCTACAGGGCCCAGAAGGAAGAAACTGAAAAACAGGGAAGCGGGAGCCGTCCAGAGAGAGATATGAAGAAAGGGAAGATAGCGGGGAGCCGCCACACGGCAGCAAGGGAAGGATTAAAAAGATGGGGCAGGGAGACGGACAGGGAGCGATGGAGAAAGAAACAAAGCCCCTTGATGGGCTACAGGACAGAGAGGGAGCAACTGAAGACTCGGGGAAAAGGAGCAGGACAGAGAACGGAAAACCAGTGACGGGCCACAGGGCAGAGGGAGGAACCACATATGTGGGGAGAGGCAACTGGCCAGAGAGAGATGAGGACAGACAGATAACAGCAGTGGGCTACAGGGCTGAGAGAGAGAAACTGAAAAACGGGGACCGAGAGCCGGGAACAGGAGACACGCAGAAACACCAAATCGCAACAGGCCACAGGACAGAGAGGGAAGAAATAAACATCTGGGACCAGGAGCAACCTACAGAGAGACGTCGGGAAACGGAAGTTTCAAGAACAATGCATACGAGGCAGAGAGGAAGGCATTTTTAGAAGTGGGTCAAGACAGGGACAGGGAGCCCAACAGAGACAGAGAGAACAAGAAAGCAACAACGGGCTGCGAGACAGACAGGGAGGAATTGAAAAATCCCAGCAGGGAGAGACGGCAAAAGGAATGAAATCGCAACACGAACTTCGAAAGCGACAGGCTGCAGGGCAGAGAGGGAGGAATTTTAAAAAATCCGGATCTTGTGCTGGACCAAGAGAGACCGAGCAAATAAAAATGGTGAGGCCTAAAAGGGCACACAGGAAGGAATTAAACAACAGGGACAGAGAGCCAGACAGAGAAAAGTCCTGACAGGCTTCCAGAGAGAGAGGGGAATTTAAAATTAGAGACCAGGAGCTGGACAGAGAGAGACTGAGACAGGGGAGGGATAAAAAAAAAAAAAAAAAAAAGACGGGGGCGGGCAAGGGGGAAATCACAGCACCATGTGAAAGACAGGGGGCCAGGGGAGGGGGATAGGGAGGGCCTGGGACACACAAGTGGGGCGATGGGGCCCCGAGGGCCCAGGACTCACCGCATCCCTTGTTCTCAGTGCTGCCAGGAGAATTTGCCCGTTCAGACGCTTCCTTCTCTTCCTCTCCTCCCTTCCTCTTCTGCAGCTCCGGTCACATGGTGGTTCTCCACCTAAAAGATTACATGGCTGTCTCAACTCTTGCGAGACAAGGCTTCCTAGACATGTAGCCTCGCTCGTTCATGCGTCACACGGCCGTACCACGCCGTGGGTTACGCACATGGACTCTCCGCTTGCCTGCGGTGGGAGGCAGCTGCCGGCCGGCCGGCCTCTGATTCCTTCTTCTTTACCTTTCTCTGGCCTCTCCAGCTTCAGCCGCAGCAGCTCCTGTCCACTGCCCACAGCCAGCAAGCGCTCCGCCCGCCCCTTTTTGCCCCCACGCCGCGACGAGAGCGAGGTCAGGCAGAGACAACCCAGGCAAGACCGAGGCGGGTGCAGACAACAGCATCCTCAGGGGAGGAAGAGACACCTGTGCCCTCAGTGCAGCCTCTGGGAGACAAGGAGAATCAGTGACCATTATGATCGTAGATCATCCCCGGCCAAATCGCCTCCTTCCACAGCAGCTTCTGGAGATGCCACTTTTTCCCTGCACTGCAGCTAATGGCATCCACGTTAAGGCAGAATCAAGTGCATCCGAGGGCCAGCTTGCTGCCATCACAACAGGATGACCTGGGGAGACAGGCTGCAGGGGAGGTGCTGGAGCTGGAGGCAGCTGCGCGGGGCCAGCGGGGCCGGGGAAGGCTCAAGGGGAGCTCTGGCGAGTTGGGAAGGCACCCGGCGCCTGGAGGGGCGTCCGCCTCCTTCCCCTCTTCCCTCCCACCAGCTCCCGGGAGCTCCCCGGGGCTGCCCGCCGCAGCACGGGCCTTGAGGCTTCCCGTCCCGCCACCCCCGGCGGCCAGCGGCCAGCAGAGACTCCCGCACCAGCCGAAGGAGCGAGCTCGCCTCACCGCCGGCCTCGCCCCTCACCCGCCGCCATGCTGCTCTCGCGCACCGCGCATGCGCGAGCCGCCGCCGGCGCGCCGGAAGGTCCACGCCCGGCGCGCGACCGCCGCGCTGCGGGACCGCGCTTTGGCCGCGCGGCAGCAGCGCCCGCCGGGCGGCGCGTGCCCGGGGCGGCCCCGACGCTGCAGCCCCGCGCGTTGCGCGCCGAGCGCCCGCCGGCCCCGCGCCCCTGGGGCGGGAGGACACGCCCCCGGCGGGGCGGGAGCGGGGAAGGGGCGGGTCTGAGCTTGGGCTGGGGGCGAGGGGCAAGTCGGCGGGTGCAGGCGGCACCCGAGGGGCGGTGGGAGGGCGGTGCCGAGCATGGTGGGGCGGAGGGGGCACAAGGTCGGAGGGCAGGGGGTTCGGGGGCACGTCCCGCAAAAACCTCGCATGGGGCAACATCTCCATGGGAATCACTTGGGGGGGGGGGGGGGGGGGGGACGGGACGGGACGACACGACGGACGACAGGGATGGGGGGGGGCGGGGGCGGGCAGAACAGCGGGGAGGAGACCCTCTGGGCCCCGGACTCTCCCCACCGGACAGCCCCGGCTGCAGCACCCGCAGGTCCCCGCTGGAGACAGAGCCAGGAGCCTCCGGCCGCAGGGCTGGCGCCGCCGGGCGAGCACGCTGAACGGCCGGCAGGCAAACCTGGGCAGGGGGAGCTGCCGAGCAGCACCAGACACAACACGGCAGCTCAAGAACAAAAATCCCAAGTTATGTCTCAGCATATGAGAAAAGTAACACAGGAGAAAGCAGAAGAATTCAGTGAGAATGAGGGATAGGATAGCAGTTGAGCTAAAGGAGGTCAGCTCAAACTACAACACATCTGTTCAAAGCCAGAGCCATCGGTACGCTTAAAAAAAAATTTAAAAAAAAAAATCAATACTAAGACTCATCAATACAATTTTGAAAGCATTCTCAGCATAAAAGCAAACACCCTTGATAGTGCTGGAAAACGTCTCGTCCCTTTCTCACAGCACCCCTGGGGGGAGATACACCCCCCCCCCCCCCCCCCCCCGCCCGTGAGACCGCATGAAGACCTCGTACCATCCTCAGACTCACCATAACAGCTACAGCCCTTGCGCCACCGCCGCTGCTGCTGCATGTCTCGCTTGCTCAGTCAATAAATCTGCAGAGTGAAGTGTAAAACTCTAAATAAACATAACAAAGTCATGTTTAAAACGTTCTTTAAAGAAAGAACAAATCTCAGTCGTTCACTTTATACCGAAAAAGCACGTGGATGTTCATGTACATCCAACAAAAACGCTTACACTACCAAAGTATTTGATTTGATGTTTGCGTTAACTGCACTCACCCAGCTGCAAGCAGATACCATTAAATCACCTGTCTCCAAAATACACCGTTCCCATCCGACTGGGGGGTTTCTTGTGCACTACACCATTAGGAGGGACATCTGGGCAGCTGCACCGCCCAGGAGAGATGCCACCAAATGGCCAGGGAAATGCACCACCAAAAGCCAGACAGAAATAAAGTACTTTGGAGTGCTCCCTCCAAATATGGGGAAAACCACCCATAACATTCAGCAGCCTCTCTTTTTAAACACATAGAAGAAATACCGAATTGCTTAAACACCCTCTTCAATCGTACCCTGAAGCTCGCGGGCGGTTACAGTTTAAACAAGGCAAGTTCATTTGTATATTACACAACATGAACTGTTTGGGGTTTTTTCCTATCAGAAATGAAACTTATAAAAAATTAGTAAGATAAGAGATCCCCATACTATTTTACTTTGGGGGACACACACACACACGACACACACACGGACGGGACGATGACGGACAGGGATGACGACACAATGCAGAAATCAACTACCCAGTTCTGCAATGCTTAAGGCTACCAAACAGGACTGGAAGATTTGCCAGAGAGAGGTGGGGGGAAAAAACCCACCAAACAAGCAAAAAAACCCCAAACAACAAAACAAAACAACACAACACAAAAAAAACCCCAACCCACGACCTTGATTGCTCTTAGTACAGATGTCAGTATCTCAGTCAGGTTTTCACGTACCCCTATGAGATATTTTAAACACTTAAGGACTGAAAAAGGAGAAAGCTTTTATCTGGAACACAGTCCATTTCTTCAGAACATCCAAACTCTGACACACAGTTTCTTTCCCCTTTCAGCACCACACGATTCTCACAGAATCGTTTCTCAGCAAGCACACAAAACAGAAAGCTACGCACGCTCTCAGGAAGAGCAAATAAACGGAGGGGAGTACACTTCACACAGGCACAACGTGCTCCAGAACAGATCTTATTTTGAGTGTTTCTGCTGAAGCACTTCCTATCAAAACTAGAGAAGGAGAGCTGGCACGTTCTTCACGTTCACTTTAAAGTCCGTACTACAAGTACCTGGGGAAAAATGCAGACGCACGGGGCAGATGTACCTTGTCCTTGCAGGCCACTCGGGATCCTCTGGGCCAGTCTTGTACCTCCAGGGCAGAAGAAAGGGTCACCATGGTGAAATGATGCCAGTTGATAGTCTGCTGAGAGAGGAAAAAAAAAAAAAACAAGCCACCTTTTAGCACAAAGCGGGCTAGGAATCAAAAGCTTCCTATTTCGGCGAAGGTTTGCAATGACTACAACCGAGTGGAGGAAAAAGCATTTTGCATCATCTTTGGTACAGCTGTTGAGACAGGCCACTAGAGATTTTGGTTTTCATAGAAAACTGGGTGCTTTCTGCCTTTTTTTTTTTTTCTTTTTTTTCCTCCTTCTGACTCATTGGCAGCTTCAGTCTCACCAGAACTCCCTTCCTTAGATCGACACAGATAACTACGCACCTTTTCTCAAGCCTACACAGAGCCAGGGTTTCCTCACCCTAGACATCCCAAATCGAATACTATCCTTAAAATGTACAGCGACCCACCTGTCCTTGTCAACCGCCTCCTTGCAGAAACTGCCCCTTCACAGCTCGTCCCCGTCTCGGCGGATTGTCCTGCTGGAGGATGAAGTGCAGAAGATGCGTATCCCCACAGCATTTGTCTGTGAGGGTACATGTTCAGAAATACTCCGAATCTGTAAGACAGACAGGTGTCATTTCTGTGATTTCAATCATCAGAACTCAATTGTGAGGAAACAAACTAACGTTTAAATGAAGGGTCTGTACGCTACAGTCCTAGGAGAGGGGCAGGGGGGAGAAAGGCGTTACAAATTGGAAAAAAAAAAAAGGGCATGATTCGGAGCTCCCAATCATGACGGAGCGGTGGGGACAGTAACAAAAGCAAAGACAAACAGCAGCAACGTTAAGTGAAATCCAGCTTTAATTCTGATCACGTCTTTAAGAGACTCCCCAAGTCTATACCTCAGTCCTACGAAGGACTAGTTCTTTTTTTTGAAGGACAAGCTTTTTTTTTTTTAACACATAAAAGTCCCAGACTGAGGGCTCCACGGAATAGCATGTGGACTGAACCACAGGACAAGCAGTCATCAACACTCTAATGAAAAAACCAAATCGACTATAAACCAAGTTTAAACATCACTGTCCATCCTGTGTCTTTGGTTACATTTCTACCGGCATCTAGGTGCTCAAGAGTTCACTGTCCTCACACCACAGGTTACTGACAATGTACTCGGGCATCTAAAAATAAAAAGCCATCTCCACCCCACCCATAAAATCAGGGTGAACCACGAGAAGAGAAACTCTCAAGGCGGCAACAGGCAGCTCTGCACTTACCACGGAGGAAAGTCTGTTCCTCGGCCCGGAAAAAAAAACCACTCTCGACTCCCAAGAGACCTCCCGGGGAACGAACCGTGCTCCATTAACGGCGTTTTGTCTCCAGCTTCTCTGCCCCGGGCTTGGGTGGGGAGGGGCGGCGGGGCCCTTCCACTCGCCCTGGCCCCTCCGCGCTCCCCCAGCCCCACGTGGGCCATCGCCCAAGCACCGACCGCATCCGCCCGCGCGGGATCTCCCTCGTGGGACGCGGAACGCGACGCCGGGAAGAGGCGGCGGAACAGGAACCTCTTGGTCAGGTCGCCCGGCCAGCGGCGAGAAGACCGAGCAAGGTTCTGCCCGAGGGGCCGGGCAGGGCCCCCTGGAGCCCCAGCCGGCCCCTTTCCGTCCCCTTTGCCCGGCACCGAGCAGGCCCCGCCGCCCCGCCCCAGACACCGGCGAGCACCGCCCGGCCCGCTCCGGCGCACCGGCAGGGCAGCCCGGCAGCGCCGCGCCCCGGGACCGCCGCTCCCGCCGTGTCGCGAGAGGCGCCTGCCCGGCTTCCGGCCCTGCGGGGACATCGCCCTCCCCACCCTCCCCCCCACGGCGCGGCTCCCCCCCGCTCCTTCCCACACGGCGCGGCTCCGCCCGCAGCCCCCCCCCGCTCCGCGCCTCCGACACGGGCCCCGCCGGCCTGGCCGCCCGCCTCACGGCTTTCCCCGGGACCCACCGGTCGATCGCCCGCTCCCCACTCACCCGCTCCCCCGGCGGAGCCCGAGCCAGAAGAGCCCCAGCCGCAGCCCCAGCCCCGCAACGTTCGGTGACCGCGCCGCTCCTGCCGCGACTCGCACTGCCGGGCGGTGCACCGGAGAGTGCAGGAAGCCACGCGCCCCGGAGGGGCGGGGAGAGAGGCGGAAGTGACGCTTCCGGCGGCGCGACAGGATGCAGGAACACGCGCCCACCAGGACGGGGGGATGCGGCAAAGCGCGCCCCCTGCCGGGCGGGGGGAGCATGGAAGACACACCCCTGGGCGGGCGGGAGCACCGCTGGGCAGCGCCAAAGCACGCGCACCAGGGGCGGGAGAAGGGAGCGGGACGGCACCTCCGGGCCGCCGCCGACCAGGAGACCCCGCGCACCCGCCGAAAGGGATGACTCGCTCGCCTCACCGGTGGCCTCGGCCCTCCCCCGGCGCGCCGCCGTGCTGCTGCCGGGCACGCGTTTGCCCGGCACGCGCTTGCCCCGCCCACCACCGACGCGCCGGAGGGGCCGGAGCCGGCGCGCGAACGGGCAGAGGGCGAGGGGCAGAACGGCAGCGCCGGCCCCGCGCCCGCGGAGCGGCAGCGGGGCTGCCTTACCGGGAGGCAGCAGACGGCGCCAGGCAGCCCCCGCGGTCTCGCATGGCCGCTGCGGGCGAACGGCAGCGTGGAAACAGCGAGCGACACCGCGCATGCGCGGGTCGGGGCTGCAGTACCTGCCCTTGGCCGCATGGTGGCAGCAGAGCGCCGCAAAGCGAACTGAAACGCGCAGAAAGCCCATTTAAGAAGCGCGGGCTCTGAGGAAATCCGGGGGCGATGGACAGAAAAGGCAGCGAACGTGCCCCTCCAGCCCGTGTCCGGGGCTACACGGCAACAGCTGCCCTGTCCCCCGATGACCCCTCACTAGCCAGGGAGGGGCGTCGAGAAAAGGGGAGGAGACCTGCGGGTCGAAGTGAAATCGGGTTTAACGAGACAGCACCACTACCAACAGAGGCATGCAAAGTTACACTGGGCCAAATGAACGTGCAGCAGCCACGATCGACAGGAGAGGGGTCCTCGGGAGCAAGGAGAAGCAGGGAAAGGAGAGAGCCCTGCAGGAGCCCCGCGGGAGATCCCCTTCCTCAGCAAACCTTCCCGCTTTATACTGAGCATGACACAATGGTCCGGGCTACACCTGTAGCTGACTCAAACTGCTAACAGCCTGCTGAGCATTGCTGGGCTGTGATTCTGGACCAGCCAAACCGTGACAGTGAAACACAGACAAGCAAGTCTGTAGACAGAAACTTTTAAAAGTGATGGGGATTAAGGAAATAAGGGAAAAAAATAAAAATAGTAATGGAGAAGTAGAAAGAAAAATCTATAAAGCAAAGGCACTGAAGAAAAAGAAAAAGTTAAAACTTAAGATATCAAAAAGCAAAGAGTAGATGTAGAAAATACAGTGTAAGCAATAGGGATTAGGGAAATAAAGGGGAAAGATATAAAAATACAGAAAGTGACAGCCAACAAAAATGGAGACAGAGAAAGAAAAATTTAAAAGGATGGTGGTAAGGAAAGATAAGGCATAATTAAAAAATAAAGACAGGATGTGGGATAAAAGTAGATAGAAATCTTTAAGAGCAACAGGGTACAAGAAACAGAAATAATTTAAAAATAGGGTTGGGGAGGTGGATAGAAGAAAATTGAGGAAGAATTTTTTTTTTTTTTTAAGTGAGAGCATACAGGACAGAGAGAGGAATTAAAAAAGGAGGGACAGGGTGCCAGAGGGAGGGAAAATGAGAAAGAGAAATTGCAATGCAGTGAGGCACAAGAAACACGGGAAAGCATTAAGAAATTGGGAGAGGGAGCCAGAAAATGGGACACCATGAACAAGAGAGGGATGGAGAGGGGGACAAGGGTGTAGAGAGGAGAGCTGAGAGATTGCACCAGAAAATAGGGACTGAGAGACAAATGGGAGAGATGGGGAGTGAGGCAGAAGGGACTGACGAGACAGAGGCAAAACAAGGGCCAGGGACAAATTCTAAAGCAACAGGGGAAAAGAAACATAGGCAAGAAATTAAAAATAGAAACAGGGAGCCAAATAGAAACACATGTAGAACAAATATTTCAAAAAGCGATGGAGTACGGGAAACACAGGCAAGAAATAACACATGGGGGCAGGGTGACAGATGGAAGAAGCAAAACTGAAGAAGTGGTTGGGTAGAGGACACAGAGGGAAGAATTAAGAACTAGAGACAGGGAGATGGACAGAGGGAAAAGCAGAAAGAATATTTTAAATGTGAAAGGGTACAAGAATTAAAAGAATAGGTATATGGACCTGCGTAAAGGGATGCAGGCAAAAATGTGAAAAACAACAGGAGACGAGAAACATAGGCAAGAAATTAAAATTAGGTCAGGGAGGGGGAGAGCAAGAGAGAGGTTGCAAGAAAATTTAAAAAGCGACTGGGTTCAAGAGACTTAAGTGAGAAGTTAAAAGACAGGAACGGAGAGGTAGAAACTTTCAAAAGCGATGGGGTACAAGAAACATGCAAGAAGGAAAAAACAGGAACAGAGAGCCCAGTAGAAGCAAACTGCCATGGGTTGACCTTGGCTGGCTGTTGAGTGCCCACCAAGGTGCTCCATCACTTCCTTTCCTCAACCAGAGGAAGAAAATACAACAAAAGCGCCAGTGGAAACCCACCACACTTCCCACAATCAACAGGGACCTGGATAAATGGAGGCAGGGAGAGAGGGAGACCTAGAAATGCCCTTTTCACAAGCAAAAGAAACTTTACAGCAAACTGAAGTCACATCCACTTCCTGTCACCCCAGTTTTGGCAGGAGAGCATAAAGGGCCTTTAATCCTCAGTAGTCCCAGAGTTTCAGGAGCTTGCCCAATGATTGCTGGAAAGTCAGTGTCATAGGGAAGACCAGAGCCCCATTGCTAGTCCCTGCTCTGACTGGTCTGCTAACATGAATGAAAAGAGACTCAAGCAACTAAAACAGTTCATAAAATAAAACCAACTTAGAAAGATGTCCAAAGAGGAACAAATCTGAAGTAAGGAAAATCCGACAGTGAAGCACTTATCATATGCAGCTGTAGTGCACAGTTGATTTTAAGGACTCCAGAATTAGGACTGCAGTGTGCTGTGTTGATCAGCATGCGACACACTGGCAAATCACATTGAGTGCACTAGAAATCTTTTTGCATGTGCACTTGCCTTTTGGTAATAATCATATTTCACACAATAAGTGCAAAGCCTTTGGTCTTTTGCACGTGCATTGATGTGGCTTGTGCTTGCTTTGGTACTGCACGCCTGTTTCTTGTGTCATGCTGAAGTACAGCAAAACACTCGAGTATCTTTTTTAAGAACAAAGCCAATCAGATGCAAATTTGGACACAGGCATATGCATCTTTTTGAGTCAGAGTTAAGCAGACGTGTATGCTTTTCAGTGATGCAGTTATTCCCTCTGCTTTGCCTGATGCCATGAAGCTGCCTGCTTAATCCAGCGCTTTTATAAACTGTATTTTTCAGCTCCACTTTGACACCACCAGTCATTATAATCTGTTTTAAACATGTATGCTGATTAATCCAAGGTGTCTTGTTTGCAGCAACCTAGAACTTTGAATCTTATTCTCTAACTTAATCTCCTCATTAATTTTGAGGCTTAATTTTGGAATACAAATGACAGTGAGCAGGAGTGAGCCATGGAAGATGCCAGGCACTGCTTGCTGGCATAGGAAATGGTCTCCCAGTGGAAGCCTTGAGCCATCTTGCAGGTTGCTGCTTAGACTCTGGTAGCCTGGTACCTGTCAGAGGAAGGGGAAAGAAGCACATCCTAACAGCTGGACATGTATCCTGGTGGTCTGTCGTAGTCATCAAGATTCCAAGCCTAAACCTGGGAATGTGCCGAGAGCTGATGGGTTAAGCTGGTGGTTAGGATGGCATGCTGCCTTATGAATGGTGCCAGTGTTACAAGTACTTCTTTTATTATAGGAGTACTGAGAGTTCCCAGTTATGCTGGATGCTGCCCAGTAATTCATGGGGTAAAAAATAGTCCACGACCAAAACAGCTGACCACGATATTCAGCAAGACAGTCAATGGAAGGTGCTTTACTTGAGGGGATGTTATTAGCTGTATTCTGCATATAGGTGAACTGAGGTAGAGGAGGGATGAAAATTACTAGTGCAGGGAGGATGTCTCTGACAGAATGGTTGAAGCGATTCAGGCTACAGCATGAAGCAGTTATGCCTGTAGTTTTTGAAGTGTCTGGCCTGGCATAAAAAAATAGGAAAACTGCTGTCTTGAAAATGAATCCGAAAGAAACATTTCCCATCCTTAATCCATTACACCTCTACATCCAGTCTGTACACTGCATTTTGGACTCCTTTGGAACCAAATCTTGCGGGTGGTTGTTGTTAGTATGAAAGGATACTTTCTGTAATAAATTCCAAGACTGCTTCTTGCTGGAAAAGCCTGATGTGGCATCCTGTACACCACTGGCAAATCTCCTACTGACTTGGCCAGCAGGATCTCACCTGAGCCATTTTTACAAAGCACAGCATCTGGCATTGAGCAGAAGCTGGTTGATTGTTTTATTTTTTTAGCTAGTTTCCCAGTCCACTCTGGAAAAAGACCAGCCTATCAGAATCGGCAGAGGACAAGGGTATGTTAGGATGGGGCTTGGCAGAGAAAAAATGGGCAAAACATGCTGCCATGTGACCTGCTGCTTGCCAGGAAAATTGATTCTCTCCCTTCCCAGAGCTCTCCCAGCTGGGATGCCAGGGAGAGGAATAGCAATGGTTTTGGCATATAAATTGCAGTGAGCACTAGGATAAGCTGAGGAAGGACTGGCATCATTTGAAGCGTGCACGTTTGTCAGAGGAATAGAAACCATAATGTTCCTCCATCGCAGATCCAATGCATCCTTGCTACAAAATTGGCTGGCTCATGAACAAACTGCCCCCGACAGCCGTAACCTCTTACTTGTCAGTACGAAATGCACACGCATGCCGCCATTCAGTTTAAACCTTAGAGAAATCTTTTGCTAAGGGCCAATTGCCAGAAGGGACAGAATTTGTGACATACTTGCTCTGGACTGAAACTCTTAAACAGTAAACACTCGTGCAGTAAACCTTTCTATGGGAGTCTTCTCTAAAAGAAGGCATTTTGCAGGTAATTGGGAAATGGAGAGTCAGCAAGAGGATGAGCAAATACCTGCTGCAAAAAAAAGCCTGCCACATTTTTCCTCTAAAAATTCCAAGTGTTCCCACGTGCTTGCCACCTGGCTGTCTGTGAAGGTCATCTGTTTGCAGGAAGACAACAGACTCTGTGGGAATCAGGTATGTGTTGGCTCCTCTCTGAGCTTCCCTATTTGCCAGTCCTTGTCAGACTACCATTTGCTGAGGTGAAATGTCAGTATCTGCAAAATTCAGTCATTAATGTTGCAGAAGTAGGAGCCCTGAACTGAGTCCTCTTTGAGGTCAGACACTGTGCTTCTGCTCTGCCCCAGCAATGGCAGGAAACCAATGACTCAATACTCTCAGGAGTTTCCTCACCAGAGGGAAGCAACACAGACTGACCTGTCAGTCTGTGCACAAAAAACAGAGACAGCTTTACTTTCAGCTTTTAGCTAGAGATAGTGCTTTCTTGCCAAGCGGAAAAGGTACAGTATGAGAAGTGGTTACACATCTGCAGGCAACACTAAATTTATTCTCACAGCCCAGTTTAAGAGTAAGTGGAGTGTAGATGGGATAGACCCAGGCATACTGAAACTCCAGGTGCTCATACAACACCACAAATCACACATATCCATTCTTCCTACTGCGTGCTCTTCAGTCCTTCATTTCAGCTTCTATTCTCACTTCTTTGCTCCTTAGTTGCTTTCAGTACAGAGACCCTGAGGATCCTGCTTTATTCTCACTCCTCTTTTGGCAGTGGCAGAAGAGAGCGGTAGTGGAGAGATATAGTCTTAGTCTCGTCACGAGCAGAATTTTGGCTGGCAGGAGTACGGAGGTTGCCAGTACCAGAACTGTCCAGCATCTTTCACAGCAAGCCCTTTAGACTCTTTTGATGGCAGAGAACAAGGCCTTCGATTACTTTACAGAATTTAAGGTATGTTTTTCAAGCTGTTGAGGAGAGAAGGGGGAAGGGAGAGGCAGACTTGACCTGGGAAGCAATGTACCATAGGAGATAAATGGCCCTGCTCCAGCCAGATAAAGCGCACAAGTAACTATGTGAGAAGAAAAGATAGAAAGAGACATGGAAATCATATGTGGCTGGGGCTGGTGACAGCATTGTTCTCTGACACCTTGCTGAAAGCAGCATTCCCACAGGGAAAACATTTTCCACCCCAGTGGGTACCTATGAGAGAACACAGCAGTTGTGTCTCACTGCCTTTCTGGAAGGAAAGCATCTCTTCTTAGATTTTTTTTTTTCCCTGTCAAAGCAGAGACAGCTTCCCTGCTGGCATTGATCCCTGCTGCCCTATTGGTTTATGAAGCTTTGCCAGCGTGAGAAGAGCTATGTCTGCCATTGGAAGTTACTGCGCAATAAGGTATGATACAAATTTGCTGTGCACTAATTAATCAGCATGCTTTGTGAAGAGTGAGACTGAGGAACTGATTCCATTCAAGGGTAGTCTTACTGCATGCCAAGAACCAGACTAGCCACACACTGCTGCCCAGTGAGAGTGGTCTTCTTCCTTTCCAGTCGCCACTCTCAGTGTCACTCTCAGTGCTACCAGTTCTTTCCTGCTCTGTCCGTTGCTGACTGAGCTTACTAGCCCAGAAGAGGGCAAATCCATTTCTTTTTTGCTTGGACTGGTTTTCTGTTGGGTTGAATGATTGAATTGCCTCATGAAGTGTTCTGATGAACCCAGAAATGGCATGACACAAACAGTGGGAGTGAGGATGGTAACAGGAGACTTGGCTTTCCGTCTTGGCCACAGTGTACCATTAGATTAGATCAACCATATCATCTCTCTTAACCCCATGAGTGTCTGTATAAGGAACAGGTGTAGCATATGCCGTATGCTGCACATTCATGACCTCCCTCACTCTGAATGAACTTCCTTTTAGATGGGAGTTCCTTCCTTCGAGAAGGGTGTGCTTTTCTGGTCAAATTGCAGAAGAGGATCTTTTTTTGATTACTCCTAGGTGCATTCACATTAAATTTCCGTCTTTTTCATTGTCTCCTCTGTGTTGTCGTGTACTTCAAAGGGGATGGAGGAGAAAGGCTGCTATATTGTGTCTGTTCTTCAAAGGGATAAGATCCATTATCCTTTTCTCACTTGTGTTGGCAACCAGCCAGAGTCTTAGTCTCCTGAAAACACGGGCACTGTATGCGAGTTTTATGCTGGTCCCTAAAGGCCAAGGGAGTGTGTCCTTTAGAAGACTGCTCTTAACAAATCCGTAAGCAGAGGAGTCTGACTTTGTGGACAGTAATAGGGGCATCAGCAGAGGTAAAGCTCTATCAGTAAATGATACTATAACCCAGGAGAACTTTCCAGTTGCTCCAGAGTTTCTCAAGGCCTTGAACCTTAACATGCACTTTGCCAGTTTGAGCCCTAAAAGAGAAGGAAAAAAAAACTGGCCAGTTTTACGCCGGAACAGGAGAAGCGAGTTGCCTTGTGTGTGATGGCAGTAACCAATGAGGAAATGATCAGTATGTATCTTTTCACTGAAGAAAGAGGTTTTGCAGTCTTAGAGTATGGCTTTCCAAGTTGTCCCTGTCTTGCAGACCCATCTTTCCACCTCACATGGTCTCTCTTTCTCTTGCCTGAGAGCATTGCTCTAAGTTCCTCCTTAATTCAAAGGCATTTTGATGACCAAAAAGGACACGGAAGATGTATATGGGCAAGGAGCACTTGGAATCCTTGAATCAATGTATTGTGTCTCATTGTTTTCATTACTGTCTCAATTTTGCTTTTCCAATTGGGAAGGAAGAGACAGAATGGAAAGGTAAAAATAAAATGTGTGTTGGGAAAGGGAGCTGTTGATCCCATGGGTTACTCAGAGTGCACAGCTTTGCCCTAAACCTCATTGTTATCTGGGCCGCAGGCCAAATGTTTGGCTGAAAAAAATATGCATAGTTCCAAAACACTGTGTTAATTTATGTCCTCTATTACAATACCACTGAGTAAGAGCATAATTCTTTTTAGTAAACATCTGATAGCATGATAAATACAGTCATCTTTTCAGAGAAGCTACCCTAGCTCCGGCCGTGGTATTTATCAGAGCAAGCAAGAACAGCCAAACAATTTTGCATGTCTGGTTTTCTTCTTGAGCCTGTCTCCTCTTTAGGTCAAATCACATCTTACCCAGGAAGGTTTGGATGGATACCAAAAAATAACTCCTAATTTACCTTATGTAATATCATTATCAAAATTCAGCATTTCTTAAAAACTGAAAGATGGAATCCAGGTTATGCTGTCTTTAGGTGTCTTTCCGCTCTTATACTTGCAATGCATTTAATCTCTCGAGCCTTACAGGCCTTTAGATGCAGCTGTCCAGGTGAAAAACAAGGGCAGTGACCCACGAGTTTTATAAAAACATGAAGGTAGAAGTTCTTAGTATGACAGTCCTCCGCTTCTTTCCTTCCCTTCAAAATATTTCAGAAGGGCAGAAACTATATTTGGCTTAAATTTTACTGAGGAGCTGCCTCCAAGTCCTATTTTCAAGCAATGAACGGATGTCCCTTCTTCACACAGGGTTGAAGTATAACGGTAGAATATCTCTCCTAGGTAGCAGAAAGACTGCTTTTTCTGCAGTCGAGTTTGCCAGATTGTTGCAGGTGACTGAAGAAAAGCTGGAGGTGATATCCCCTACCACTGAAACAGAAGAATCCTGAAGGGGACATCTGTCCACCACGTTTGATACCTACATGCTGATTCTCTTCTCATTCAGCTTTATACAGCCACAATTCCACTGAGCACATCGAATTAGTCTAGATTTACACCACAGATAAACAGAACCTGGATCAGATCTTTGGAACTAGACCGTTAACAGGCATAAGAACCCATGACTTTAAATCCTCTATATTACTGTGCTAAGCCTGTTTACCCTCTAGTTCAGTAGTCACAGTGAACGCAGTTGTAGTTTATGTCCTTAACAATTATGTTAGGAGGAGGAGGCAGCAAGATCTATGCTTCATCTCAGGACCAGCTTGCAGTAACCTGAGTAAATGGGAGTCATTAGAGTTACTCCAGTTTTAATTACAGTGGTGCACCTGCACAGAGAACGTGGCCCATGCTGGAAGGAACAAACTAGCTTTGCTCAAATCCTTTTGCAACTAAAGGGAAGAACCACGAGAAAATCACAGGCAATTGCTGTATGCAGCATTGCCACAGACTTCTTAGGGGGAGCTCCATGGAGGTATGCTAGCATCTGTGTGCGTAGAGCCCCTTTGAGAAAAGGCAGGCAGCTCAAGCATTTCTGGGTCCTATCCTATGAGAAGCCATGCGTCAGACTGTGTAACAGGGCCATGCATGTGTATGCCAATGCCTTGCAGCAGGGAACAGTCAATGGCTGCATCCAGAGACAGGATGCCTTTCAGTTGGGCTCCTTCAAATTAAAGACCTACTTAAACGGCACGCCTTCTCTGGCTACTCCTCAGCACAGATGCAGTTAGGCCGGTGTCCCTTCAACTACACTGGCCTTTGGGCAACAATGCTGAGCACATAACTCACTACAGGCCATCACTCCTCTCTCCTCGGTTGGCCTGGGCTGTAACTGTAGAAAGTAAACATCTTCCAGATGTTTACACCAAGTGAACATTTAGATCAGATCCAAAGTGTTAAAAAATTCCCTCAGTGATTTTGGAGTGAGACCCTCATTCAATGTAGCCGGTCCTTTGCGGCTTTACCACTTCATGTATATTTAAGAAGTGACCCATTAAATCTCCAAAGAAAGCACCCCCAATATATTCTTGTTCTGTCACCATTTGCCATTGAAATATATCTTTCAGCATACTCTTTAAATGCATTCTGGCAAAATGATACTATAGTTACGCGCGTATTTTTAACACCACAGTGCTATTAAAATACCATGAAAAGCAGTTTACTATGCAGTGGACGTAATCCGTGAACACTCAAGACTAAAAGAAAACTTTTTCTTTCCCAAATCTGAAGCTCAAATGCGCATGTTAAAGGGAACCTCTGGATCATTCAGAACTTGCCAACTAATAGTAGCTTATATTTATTTTTGGTGCATTTTATGCCAGTGATTGAGTAATCACCTGTTTTATCACGTTCCATATATGCTAGCAAATAATTCGAAACAATGTAAAGCCAAATGCTTGGATATAAATTTGCTTACTGTGTTTACAGGAGTGGGTTCAATTGTTTGGATGAAGTTTAATTTGGATGATCTTGTGGCCTGTTTGATGTGCCAAATTTTCACTCTCAAACCACAGGGAAAACAATTTAGACCTTAGCACTAGAAATTGAACTATTGTACTCTAGTATTTTTGTACTAGAGCACTGGGTTGGTGTCAGAGATTTGAACCACTGGGAAAAAAAAATTATGGCAATGGATCAGTGCAGATCTGCCAGAACAGCTACACAGGTTTTTACAAAAACACACACACACATATATAAAACCATTGGCATTGAGCTTTAGTGTGAAGTAAAGCTTGGAACATTTAATGGGTTATGTAATACGGTGTTATTTCCTGTCCCCATCAAATAAGACAGACTTCTTTCTTTGCTTTTCCTTTTACCATCTTATCAGGAATCTTAATAGACTTGCGGAAGCGTTTCTATTCTCTGCTTAGAAACACATGTCCCGACGTAGAGCCCAACGCACGTCCCGACGTAGAGCCGAAAGTTAGCTAACTACAGACGTAGAGCCCAACGCACGTCCCGACGTAGAGCCCAACGCACGTCCCGACGTAGAGCCCAACGCACGTCCCGACGTAGAGCCCAACGCACGTCCCGACGTAGAGCTGAAAGTAAGCTAAATCCCGACGTAGAGCCCAACGCACGTCCCGACGTAGAGCCCAACGCACGTCCCGACGTAGAGCCCAACACACGTCCCGACATAGAGCTCAAAGTAAGCTAAATCCTGATGTAGAGCCCAACACACGTCTAGACGTAGAGCCCAACACACGTCCCGAAGTAGAGCCCAACACACGTCCCGACGTGGAGCCCAACACACGTCCCGACGTAGAGCTGAAAGGAAGCTAAATCTTGATGTAGAGCCCAACACACTTCCCGACGTAGAGCCCAACACACTTCCCGACGTAGAGCCCAACACACGTCCCGACGTAGAGCCCAACACACGTCCCTACGTAGAACCCAACCCACGTCCCAACGTAGAGCAGAAAGTAAGCTAAATCCTGATGTAGAGCCCAACACAAGTCCCGAAGTAGAGCCCAACACACGTCCCGACGTAGAGCCCAACACACGTCCCTACGTGGAACCGAACCCACGTCCCGACGTAGAGTAGAAAGTAAGCTAAATCGTGATGTAGAGCCCAACACAAGTCCCGAAGTAGAGCCCAACACACGTCCCGACGTAGAGCCCAACACACGTCCCGACGTAGAGCTGAAAGGAAGCTAAATCCTGAAGTAGAGCCCAACAGACTTCCCGACGTAGAGCCCAACACACTTCCCGACGTAGAGCCCAACACACTTCCCGACGTAGAGCCCAACACACGTCCCGACGTAGAGCCCAACACACGTCCCTACGTAGAACCCAACCCACGTCCCGACGTAGAGCAGAAAGTAAGCTAAATCCTGATGTAGAGCCCAACACAAGTCCCGAAGTAGAGCCCAACACACGTCCCGACGTAGAGCCCAACACACGTCCCTACGTGGAACCGAACCCACGTCCCGACGTAGAGCAGAAAGTAAGCTAAATCGTGATGTAGAGCCCCACACACGTCCCGACGTATAGCCCAACACATGTCCCGACGTAGAGCCCAACACACGTCCCGACGTAGAGCCCAACACACGTCCCGACGTAGAGATGAAAGTTAGCTAACTACAGACATAGAGCCCAACACACGTTCCGACGTAGAGCCCAACACACGTCCCGACATGGAGCCCAACACACGTCCCGACGTAGAGCTGAATGTATGCTAAACCACCACGTAGAGCCCAACAAACGTCCCGACGTAGAGCCCGACAGACGTCCCAACGTAGAGCTCAACACACGTCCCGACGCAGAGCCCAACACACGTCCCGACGTAGAGCTGAATGTAAGCTAAACCCCGACGTAGACCCCAGCACACGTCCCGACGTAGAGCCCAGCACACGTCCCGACGTAGAGCCCAGCACACGTCCCGACGTAGAGCTGAAAGTATGCTAAATCCTGATGTAGAGCCCAACACATGTCCCGACGTATAGCCCAACACACGTCCCGACGTAGAGCCCAACACATGTCCCGACGTAGAGCCCAACACACGTCCCGACGTAGAGCTGAAAGTAAGCTAAATCCTGATGTAGAGCCCAACACACGTCCCGACGTAGAGCCCAACACACGTCCCGACGTAGAGCCCAACACACGTCTCGACGTAGAGCCCAACACACGTCCCGAGGTAGAGCCCAACGCACGTCCCGACGTGGAGCCCAACACACGTCCCGACGTAGAGCCCAACACACTTCCCGACGTAGAGCCCAACACACGTCCCGACGTAGAGCTGAAAGTAAGCTAAATCCTGATGTAGAGCCCAACACACGTCCCGACGTAGAGCCCAACACACGTCCCGACGTAGAGCTGAAAGTAAGCTAAATCCTGATGTGGAGCCCAACACATGTCCCGACGTAGAGCCCAACACACGTCCCGACGTAGAGCCCAACACACGTCCCGACGTAGAGCTGAATAGAAGCTAAATCTTGATGTAGAGCCCAACACACTTCCCGACGTAGAGCCCAACACACGTCCCGACTTAGAGCCCAACACACTTCCCGATGTAGAGCCCAACACACTTCCCGACGTAGAGCCCAACACACTTCCCGACGTAGAGCCCAACACACGTCCCGACGTAGAGCCGAAAGTAAGCTAAATCCTGATATAGAGCCCAACACACGTCCCGACGGAGAGCCCAACGCACGTCCCGACGTAGAGACCAACGCACGTCCCGACGTAGAGCCCAACGCACGTCCCGACGTAGAGTTGAAATTTAGCTAACTACAGACGCAGAGCCCGATACACGTCCCGACGTAGAGCCCAACACACGTCCCGACGTAGAGCCCAACACACGTCCCGAGGTAGAGCCCAACGCACGTCCCGACGTGGAGCCCAACACACGTCCCGACGTAGAGCCCAACACACGTCCCGACGTAGAGCTGAAAGGAAGCTAAATCCTGATGTAGAGCCCAACACATGTCGCGACGTAGAGCCAAACACACGTCCCGACGTAGAGCTGAAAGTAAGCTAAATCCTGATGTAGAGCCCAACACACGTCCCGACGTAGAGCCCAACACACGTCCCGACGTAGAGCCCCACACAGGTCCCGACGTAGAGCCCAACACACGTCCCGACGTAGAGCCCAACACAAGTCCCGACGTAGAGATGAAAGTTAGCTAACTACAGACATAGAGCCCAACACACGTCCCGACATGGAGCCCAACACACGTCCCGACATGGAGCCCAACACACGTCCCGACGTGGAGCCCAACACACGTCCCGACGTAGAGCTGAATGTATGCTAAACCCCCACGTAGAGCCCAACAAACGTCCCGACGTAGAGCCCAACACACGTCCCGACGTAGAGCCCAACACACGTCCCGACGTAGAGATGAAAGTTAGCTAACTACAGACATAGAGCCCAACACACGTTCCGACGTAGAGCCCAACACACGTCCCGACATGGAGCCCAACACACGTCCCGACGTGGAGCCCAACACACGTCCCGACGTAGAGCTGAATGTATGCTAAACCCCCACATAGAGCCCAACAAACGTCCCGACGTAGAGCCCAACAGACGTCCCAACGTAGAGCTCAACACACGTCCCGACGCAGAGCCCAACACACGTCCCGACGTAGAGCTGAATGTAAGCTAAACCCCGACGTAGAGCCCAGCACACGTCCCGACGTAGAGCCCAACACACGTCGCGACGTAGAACCCAACACACGTCCCGACGTAGAGCCCAACACACGTCCCGACGTAGAGCTGAAAGTAAGCTAAATCCTGATGTAGAGCCCAACATACGTCTCGACGTAGAGCCCAACACACGTCGCGACGTAGAACCCAGCACACGTCCCGACGTAGAGCCCAACACACGTCCCGACGTAGAGCTGAAAGTAAGCTAAATCCTGATGTAGAGCCCAACATACGTCTCGACGTAGAGCCCAACACACGTCGCGACGTAGAACCCAACACACGTCCCGACGTAGAGCCCAACACACGTCCCGACGTAGAGCCCACCACATACGTCCCGACGTAGAACCCAACACACGTCCCGACATGGAGCCCAACACACGTCCCGACGTAGAGCCCAACACACGTCCCGACGTAGAGCGCAACACACGTCCCGACATGGAGCCCAACACACGTCCCGACGTAGAGCCCAACACACGTCCCGACATAGAGGTGAAAGTAAGCTAAATCCTGATGTAGAACCCAACACACGTCCCGACGTAGAGACCAACAGACATCCCGACGTATAGCCCAACACACATCCCGACGTTGAGCTGAAAGTAAGCTAAATCCTGATGTAGAGCCCAACACACATCCCAACGTAGAGCCCAACACACGTCCCGACGTAGAGCTGAAAGTAAGCTAAGTCCTGATGTAGAGCCCAACACACGTCCCAACGTAGAGCCCAACACATGTCCCGACGTAGAGCTGTAAGTAAGCTAAATCCTGATGTAGAGCCCAACACACGTCCCGATGTAGAGCCCAACACACGTCCCGAAGTAGAGCTGAAAACAAGCTAAATCCTGATGTAGAGCCCAACACACGTCCCGACGTAGAGATGAAAGTTAGCTAACTACAGACATAGAGCCCAACACACGTTCCGACGTAGAGCCCAACACACGTCCCGACATGGAGCCCAACACACGTCCCGACGTAGAGCTGAATGTATGCTAAACCACCACGTAGAGCCCAACAAACGTCCCGACGTAGAGCCCGACAGACGTCCCAACGTAGAGCTCAACACACGTCCCGACGCAGAGCCCAACACACGTCCCGACGTAGAGCTGAATGTAAGCTAAACCCCGACGTAGACCCCAGCACACGTCCCGACGTAGAGCCCAGCACACGTCCCGACGTAGAGCCCAGCACACGTCCCGACGTAGAGCTGAAAGTATGCTAAATCCTGATGTAGAGCCCAACACATGTCCCGACGTATAGCCCAACACACGTCCCGACGTAGAGCCCAACACATGTCCCGACGTAGAGCCCAACACACGTCCCGACGTAGAGCTGAAAGTAAGCTAAATCCTGATGTAGAGCCCAACACACGTCCCGACGTAGAGTCCAACACACGTCCCGACGTAGAGCCCAACACACGTCTCGACGTAGAGCCCAACACACGTCCCGAGGTAGAGCCCAACGCACGTCCCGACGTGGAGCCCAACACACGTCCCGACGTAGAGCCCAACACACTTCCCGACGTAGAGCCCAACACACGTCCCGACGTAGAGCTGAAAGTAAGCTAAATCCTGATGTAGAGCCCAACACACGTCCCGACGTAGAGCCCAACACACGTCCCGACGTAGAGCTGAAAGTAAGCTAAATCCTGATGTGGAGCCCAACACATGTCCCGACGTAGAGCCCAACACACGTCCCGACGTAGAGCCCAACACACGTCCCGACGTAGAGCTGAATAGAAGCTAAATCTTGATGTAGAGCCCAACACACTTCCCGATGTAGAGCCCAACACACTTCCCGACGTAGAGCCCAACACACTTCCCGACGTAGAGCCCAACACACGTCCCGATGTAGAGCCGAAAGTAAGCTAAATCCTGATATAGAGCCCAACACACGTCCCGACGGAGAGCCCAACGCACGTCCCGACGTAGAGACCAACGCACGTCCCGACGTAGAGCCCAACGCACGTCCCGACGTAGAGTTGAAATTTAGCTAACTACAGACGCAGAGCCCGATACACGTCCCGACGTAGAGCCCAACACACGTCCCGACGTAGAGCCCAACACACGTCCCGAGGTAGAGCCCAACGCACGTCCCGACGTGGAGCCCAACACACGTCCCGACGTAGAGCCCAACACACGTCCCGACGTAGAGCTGAAAGGAAGCTAAATCCTGATGTAGAGCCCAACACACGTCGCGACGTAGAGCCAAGCACACGTCCCGACGTAGAGCTGAAAGTAAGCTAAATCCTGATGTAGAGCCCAACACACGTCCCGACGTAGAGCCCAACACACGTCCCGACGTAGAGCCCCACACAGGTCCCGACGTAGAGCCCAACACACGTCCCGACGTAGAGCCCAACACAAGTCCCGACGTAGAGATGAAAGTTAGCTAACTACAGACATAGAGCCCAACACACGTCCCGACATGGAGCCCAACACACGTCCCGACATGGAGCCCAACACACGTCCCGACGTGGAGCCCAACACACGTCCCGACGTAGAGCTGAATGTATGCTAAACCCCCACGTAGAGCCCAACAAACGTCCCGACGTAGAGCCCAACACACGTCCCGACGTAGAGCCCAACACACGTCCCGACGTAGAGATGAAAGTTAGCTAACTACAGACATAGAGCCCAACACACGTTCCGACGTAGAGCCCAACACACGTCCCGACATGGAGCCCAACACACGTCCCGACGTGGAGCCCAACACACGTCCCGACGTAGAGCTGAATGTATGCTAAACCCCCACATAGAGCCCAACAAACGTCCCGACGTAGAGCCCAACAGACGTCCCAACGTAGAGCTCAACACACGTCCCGACGCAGAGCCCAACACACGTCCCGACGTAGAGCTGAATGTAAGCTAAACCCCGACGTAGAGCCCAGCACACGTCCCGACGTAGAGCCCAACACACGTCGCGACGTAGAACCCAACACACGTCCCGACGTAGAGCCCAACACACGTCCCGACGTAGAGCTGAAAGTAAGCTAAATCCTGATGTAGAGCCCAACATACGTCTCGACGTAGAGCCCAACACACGTCGCGACGTATAACCCAGCACACGTCCCGACGTAGAGCCCAACACACGTCCCGACGTAGAGCTGAAAGTAAGCTAAATCCTGATGTAGAGCCCAACATACGTCTCGACGTAGAGCCCAACACACGTCGCGACGTAGAACCCAACACACGTCCCGACGTAGAGCCCAACACACGTCCCAACGTAGAGCTGAAAGTACGCTAAATCCTGATGTAGAGCCCAACACACGTCCCGACGTAGAGCCCAACGCACGTCCTGACGTAGAGCCCAACGCACGTCCCGACGTAGAGCCCAACGCACGTCCCGACGTAGAGCTGAAAGTAAGCTAAAAAATGATGTCGAGCCCAACACACGTCCCCTCGTAGAGCTGAAAGTAAGCTAAATCCTGATGTAGAGCCCAACACATGTCTCGACGTAGAGCCCAACACACGTCCCGACGTACAGCCGAAAGTAAGCTAAATCCTGATACAGAGCCCAACACACGTCCCGACGTACAGCTGAAAGTAAGCTAAATCCTGATATAGAGCCCAACACACGTCCCGACGTAGAGCCCAACACACATCCCGCCGTAGAGCCCAACACACGTCCCGACGTAAAGCCCAACACACGTCCCGACGTAGAGCCCAACACACGTCCCGACGTAGAGCCCAGCACACGTCCCGACGTAGAGCCCAGCACACGTCCCGACGTAGAGCTGAAAGTATGCTAAATCCTGATGTAGAGCCCAACACATGTCCCGACGTATAGCCCAACACACGTCCCGACGTAGAGCCCAACACATGTCCCGACGTAGAGCCCAACACACGTCCCGACGTAGAGCTGAAAGTAAGCTAAATCCTGATGTAGAGCCCAACACACGTCCCGACGTAGAGTCCAACACACGTCCCGACGTAGAGCCCAACACACGTCTCGACGTAGAGCCCAACACACGTCCCGAGGTAGAGCCCAACGCACGTCCCGACGTGGAGCCCAACACACGTCCCGACGTAGAGCCCAACACACTTCCCGACGTAGAGCCCAACACACGTCCCGACGTAGAGCTGAAAGTAAGCTAAATCCTGATGTAGAGCCCAACACACGTCCCGACGTAGAGCCCAACACACGTCCCGACGTAGAGCTGAAAGTAAGCTAAATCCTGATGTGGAGCCCAACACATGTCCCGACGTAGAGCCCAACACACGTCCCGACGTAGAGCCCAACACACGTCCCGACGTAGAGCTGAATAGAAGCTAAATCTTGATGTAGAGCCCAACACACTTCCCGATGTAGAGCCCAACACACTTCCCGACGTAGAGCCCAACACACTTCCCGACGTAGAGCCCAACACACGTCCCGATGTAGAGCCGAAAGTAAGCTAAATCCTGATATAGAGCCCAACACACGTCCCGACGGAGAGCCCAACGCACGTCCCGACGTAGAGACCAACGCACGTCCCGACGTAGAGCCCAACGCACGTCCCGACGTAGAGTTGAAATTTAGCTAACTACAGACGCAGAGCCCGATACACGTCCCGACGTAGAGCCCAACACACGTCCCGACGTAGAGCCCAACACACGTCCCGAGGTAGAGCCCAACGCACGTCCCGACGTGGAGCCCAACACACGTCCCGACGTAGAGCCCAACACACGTCCCGACGTAGAGCTGAAAGGAAGCTAAATCCTGATGTAGAGCCCAACACACGTCGCGACGTAGAGCCAAGCACACGTCCCGACGTAGAGCTGAAAGTAAGCTAAATCCTGATGTAGAGCCCAACACACGTCCCGACGTAGAGCCCAACACACGTCCCGACGTAGAGCCCCACACAGGTCCCGACGTAGAGCCCAACACACGTCCCGACGTAGAGCCCAACACAAGTCCCGACGTAGAGATGAAAGTTAGCTAACTACAGACATAGAGCCCAACACACGTCCCGACATGGAGCCCAACACACGTCCCGACATGGAGCCCAACACACGTCCCGACGTGGAGCCCAACACACGTCCCGACGTAGAGCTGAATGTATGCTAAACCCCCACGTAGAGCCCAACAAACGTCCCGACGTAGAGCCCAACACACGTCCCGACGTAGAGCCCAACACACGTCCCGACGTAGAGATGAAAGTTAGCTAACTACAGACATAGAGCCCAACACACGTTCCGACGTAGAGCCCAACACACGTCCCGACATGGAGCCCAACACACGTCCCGACGTGGAGCCCAACACACGTCCCGACGTAGAGCTGAATGTATGCTAAACCCCCACATAGAGCCCAACAAACGTCCCGACGTAGAGCCCAACAGACGTCCCAACGTAGAGCTCAACACACGTCCCGACGCAGAGCCCAACACACGTCCCGACGTAGAGCTGAATGTAAGCTAAACCCCGACGTAGAGCCCAGCACACGTCCCGACGTAGAGCCCAACACACGTCGCGACGTAGAACCCAACACACGTCCCGACGTAGAGCCCAACACACGTCCCGACGTAGAGCTGAAAGTAAGCTAAATCCTGATGTAGAGCCCAACATACGTCTCGACGTAGAGCCCAACACACGTCGCGACGTATAACCCAGCACACGTCCCGACGTAGAGCCCAACACACGTCCCGACGTAGAGCTGAAAGTAAGCTAAATCCTGATGTAGAGCCCAACATACGTCTCGACGTAGAGCCCAACACACGTCGCGACGTAGAACCCAACACACGTCCCGACGTAGAGCCCAACACACGTCCCAACGTAGAGCTGAAAGTACGCTAAATCCTGATGTAGAGCCCAACACACGTCCCGACGTAGAGCCCAACGCACGTCCTGACGTAGAGCCCAACGCACGTCCCGACGTAGAGCCCAACGCACGTCCCGACGTAGAGCTGAAAGTAAGCTAAAAAATGATGTCGAGCCCAACACACGTCCCCTCGTAGAGCTGAAAGTAAGCTAAATCCTGATGTAGAGCCCAACACATGTCTCGACGTAGAGCCCAACACACGTCCCGACGTACAGCCGAAAGTAAGCTAAATCCTGATACAGAGCCCAACACACGTCCCGACGTACAGCTGAAAGTAAGCTAAATCCTGATATAGAGCCCAACACACGTCCCGACGTAGAGCCCAACACACATCCCGCCGTAGAGCCCAACACACGTCCCGACGTAAAGCCCAACACACGTCCCGACGTAGAGCCCAACACACGTCCCAACGTAGAGCCCAACACACGTCCCAACGTAGAGCCCAACACACGTCCCGACGTACAGCTGAAAGTAAGCTAAATCCTGATGTAGAGCCCAACACACGTCCCGCCGTAGAGCCCACCACACGTCCCGACGTAGAGCCCACCACATACGTCCCGACGTAGAACCCAACACACGTCCCGACATGGAGCCCAACACACGTCCCGACGTAGAGCCCAACACACGTCCCGACGTAGAGCGCAACACACGTCCCGACATGGAGCCCAACACACGTCCCGACGTAGAGCCCAACACACGTCCCGACATAGAGGTGAAAGTAAGCTAAATCCTGATGTAGAACCCAACACACGTCCCGACGTAGAGACCAACAGACATCCCGACGTATAGCCCAACACACATCCCGACGTTGAGCTGAAAGTAAGCTAAATCCTGATGTAGAGCCCAACACACATCCCAACGTAGAGCCCAACACACGTCCCGACGTAGAGCTGAAAGTAAGCTAAGTCCTGATGTAGAGCCCAACACACGTCCCAACGTAGAGCCCAACACATGTCCCGACGTAGAGCTGTAAGTAAGCTAAATCCTGATGTAGAGCCCAACACACGTCCCGATGTAGAGCCCAACACACGTCCCGAAGTAGAGCTGAAAACAAGCTAAATCCTGATGTAGAGCCCAACACAAGTCCCGACGTAGAGCTGAAAGAAAGCTAAATCTGATGTAGAGCCCAACACACGTCCCGACAAAGAGCATAACACATTTCCCGACGTAGAGCTGAAAGTAAGCTAAATCCTGATGTAGAGCCCAACACACGTGCCGACGTAGAGCCCAACACACGTCCCGACGTAGAGCCCAACACACGTCCCGACGTAGAGCTGAAAGTACGCTAAATCCTGATGTAGAGCCCAACACACGTCCCGACGTAGAGCCCAACACACGTCCCGACGTAGAGCCCAACACATGTCCCGACGTAGAGGTGAAAGTAAGCTAAACCCTGATGTAGAACCCAACAGACGTCCCGACGTAGAGCCCAAAACACGTCACGACGTAGAGCCCAACAACACACGTCCCGACGTAGAGCCCAACACACGTCCCGACGTAGAGCTGAAAGTAAGCTAAATCCTGATGTAGAGCCCAATACACGTCCCGACGTAGAGCCCAACACACGTCCCGACGTAGAGCTGAAAGTAAGCTAAATCCTGATGTGGAGCCCAACACACGTCCTGACGTAGAGCCCAGCACACGTCCCGACGTAGAGCCCAACACACGTCCCGAAGCAGAGCTAAAAGTACGCTAAATCCTGATGTAGAGCCCAACACACGTCCTGACGTAGAGCCCAGCACACGTCCCGACGTAGAGCCCAGCACACGTCCCGACGTAGAGCCCAACACATGTCCCGACGTAGAGCTGAAAGTAAGCTAAATCCTGATATAGAGCCCAACACACGTCCCGACGTAGAGCCCAACACACGTCCCGACGTAGAGCCCAACACACGTCCCGACGTAGAGCTGAAAGTAAGCTAAATCCTGATGTAGAGCCGAACATACGTCTCGACGTAGAGCCCAACACACATCGCGACGTAGAACCCAACAGACGTCCCGACGTAGAGCCCAACACACGTCCCGACGTAGAGCCCAACACACGTCCCGACGTAGAGCCCAACGCACGTCCCGACGTAGAGCTGAAAGTACGCTAAATCCTGATGTAGAGCCCAACACACTTCCCGACGTAGAGCCCAAAACACGTCCCGACGTAGAGCCTAACACACGTCCCGACGTAGAGCCCAACACACGTCCCGACGTAGAGCTGAGAGTAAGCTAAATCCTGATGTCAAGCCCAACACACGTCCCCACGTAGAGCTGAAAGTAAGCTAAATTCTGATGTAGAGCCCAACACATGTCCCGACGTAGAGCCCAACACACGTCCAGACGAAGAGCTGAAAGTAATCTAAATCCTGATGTAGAGCCCAACACACGTCCCGACGTAGAGCCCAGCACACGTCCCAACGTAGTGCCCAAAACACGTCCCGACGTAGAGCTGAAATTAAGCTAAATCCTGATGTAGATCCGAACACACGTCCCGACGTGGAGCCCAACACACGTCCCGACATAGAGTCCAACACACGTCCCGACGTAGAGCTGAAAGTAAGATAAATCCTTATGTAGAGCCCAACACTCGTCCCGACGTAGAGCCCAACACTCGTCCCGACGTAGAGCCCAACACACGTCCCGACGTAGAGCCCAACACACATCCCGACGTAGAGCTGAAAGTAACTAAATCCCGACGTAGAGCCCAACACACGTCCCGACGTAGAGCCCAAAACACGTCCCGACGTAGAGCTCAACACACGTCCCGACATGCACCCCAACACACGTCGCGAAGTACAGCCCAACACACGTCCCGACGTAGAGCCCAACACACGTCCCGACGTAGAGCTGAAAGTAAGCTAAATCCTGATGTCGAGCCCAACACACGTCCCCTCGTAGAGCTGAAAGTAAGCTAAATCCTGATCTAGAGCCCAACACACGTCCCGACGTAGAGCCCAACACACGTCCCGACGTAGAGCCAAACACACGTCCCGATGTAGAGCTGAAAACAAGCTAAATCCTGACATAGAGCCCAACAGACGTCCCGACGAAGAGCCCAACACACGTCCCGACGTAGAGCCCAGCACACATCCCGACGTAGAGCCCAGCACACGTCCCGACACAGAGCCCAGCACACGTCCCGAAGTAGAGCTGAAAGTAAGCTAAGTCCTGATGTCGAGCCAAACACACGTCCCCACGTAGAGCTGAAAGTAAGCTAAATCCTTATGTAGAGCCCAACACACATCCCGAAGTAGAGCCGAACACACATCCCGACGTAGAGCCCAACACACGTCCCGACGTAGAGATGAAAGTAAGCTAAATCCTGATGTAGAGCCCAACACACGTCCCGACGTAGAGCCCAACACACGTCCCGACGTAGAGCCCAACACACGTCCCGACGCAGAACCCAACACACATCCCGACGCAGAGTCCAACACACGTCGCGACGTAGAGCCCAACACACGTCGCGACGTAAAGCCCAACACACGTCCCGACGTAGAGCCCAACACACGTCCCGACGCAGAACCCAAAACATGTCCCGACGTAGAGCTCAACACACGTCCCGACATGCAGCCCAACACGCGTCCCGACGTAGAGCCCAACACACGTCCCGACGTAGAGCGCAACACACGTCCCGACGTAGAGCCCAACACATGTCCCGACGTAGAGCTGAAAGTAAGCTAAATCCTGATGTCGAGACCAACACACGTCCCCTCGTAGAGCTGAAAGTAAGCTAATTCCTGATCTAGACCCCAACCCACGTCCCGACGTAGAGCCCAACCCACGTCCCGACGTAGAACCCAACCCACGTCCCGACGTAGAGCCCAACCCACGTCCCGACGTAGAGCCCAACCCACGTCCCGACGTAGAGCCCAACACACGTCCTGACGTAGAGCCCAACACACGTCCCGACGTAGAGGCCAACACACGTCCCGACGTAGAGCCCAACAAACGTCCCGACGTAGAGCCCAACACACGTCCCAACGTAGAGCCCAACAGACGTCCCGACGTAGAGCCAAACACACGTCCCCACGTAGAGCTGAAAGTAAGCTAAATCCTGATGTAGAGCCCAACACACGTCCTGACTTAGAGCCCAACACTCGCCCAGACGTAGAGCTGAAAGTAAGCTAAATCCTGATGTAGAGCCCAACACACGTCCCAACGTAGAGCCCAACACATGTCCCGACGTAGAGCTGAAAGTAAGCTAAATCCTGATGTAGAGCCCAACACACGTCCCAACGTAGAGCCCAACACACGTCCAGAAGTAGAGCTGAAAGTACGCTAAATCCTGATGTAGAGCCCAACATACGTCTCGACGCAGAGCCCAACACACAGTGCAACGTAGAACCCAACAGAAGTCCCGACGTGGAGCCCAGCACACGTTCCGACGTAGACCCGAACTCACGTCCCGACGTAGACCTGAAAGTAAGCTGAACCCTGATGTAGAGCCCAACATACGTCTCGACGTAGAGCCCAACACACGTCGCGACGTAGAGCCCAACACACGTCCCGACGTAGAGCCCAACACACGTCCCGACGTAGAGCTGAAAGTAAGCTAAATCCCGACGTAGAGCCCAACACACGTCCCAACATAGAGCCCAACACACGTCCCGACGTAGAGCCCAACACACGTCCCGAAGTAGAGCTGAAAGTACGCTAAATCCTGATGTAGAGCCCAACACACGTCCCGACGTAGAGCCCAACACACGTCCCGACGTAGAGCTGAAAGTAAGCTAAATCCTGATGTCGAGCCCAACACACATTCCGACGTAGAGCCCAACACACGTCCCAACGTACAGCTGAAAGGAAGCTAAATCTGATGTAGAGCCCAACACACGTCCCGACTTAGAGCATAACACGTGTCCCGACGTAGAACTGAAAGTATGCTAGATCCTGATGTAGAGCCCAACATACGTCCCGACGTAGAGCCCAACACACGTCCCGAATTAGAGCCCAACACACGTCCCAAATTAGAGCATAACACGTGTCCCGAAGTAGAGCTGAAAACAAGCTAGATCCTGATGTAGAGCCCAACACACGTCCCGACGTAGAGCCCAACACACGTCCCGACGTAGAGCCCAACACACATCCCGACGTACAGCTGAAAGTAAGCTAAATGGTTATGTAGAGCCCAACACTCGTCCCGACGTAGAGCCCAACACTCGTCCCGACGTAGAGCCCAACACTCGTCCCGACGTAGGGCCCAACAACCGTCCCGACGTAGAGCCCAACACTGGTCCAGACGTAGAGCCCAACACACGTCCCGACGTAGAGCGCAACATACGTCCCGATGTAGAGCCCAACATATGTCCCGACGTAGAGCTGAAAGTAAGCTAAATCCTGATGTCGAGCCCAACACACGTCCCCTCGTAGAGCTGAAAGTAAGCTAAATCCTGATCTAGAGCCCAACACACTTCCCGATGTAGAGCCCAACACGCGTCCCAACGTACAGCTGATAATAAGCTAAATCCTAATGTCGAGCCCAACACACATCCCCTCGTAGAGCTGAAAGTAAGCTAAATCCTGATCTAGAGCCCAACACACGTCCCGACGTAGAGCCCAACACACGTCCCGAGGTAGAGCCCAACACACGTCCCGACGTAGAGCCCAACACACCTCCCTACGTAGAGCTGAAAACAAGCTAAATCCTGATGTAGAGCCCAACACACGTCCCGACGTAGAGCTGAAAGTAAGCTAAATCCTGATATAGAGCCCAACACACGTCCCGACGTAGAGCTGAAAGGAAGCTAAAACCCGACGTAGAGCCCAACAGACGTCCCGACGAAGAGCCCAACACATGTCCCGACGTAGAGCCCAGCACACGTCCCGACGTAGAGCCCAGCACACGTCCCCACGTAGAGCACAGCACAGGTCCCGACGTAGAGCCCAAGACACGTCCCGAAGTAGAGCTGAAAGTAAGCTAAGTCCTAATGTCGAGCCAAACGCACGTCCCCACGTAGAGCTGAAATTAAGCTAAATCCTGATGTAGAGCCCAACACACATCCCGACGTAGAGCCCAACACACGTCCTGACGTAGAGCTGAAAGTACGCTAAATCCTGATATCGAGCCAAACACACGTCCCCACGTAGAGCTGAAAGTAAGCTAAATCCTGATGTAGAGCCCAACACACATCCCGACGTAGAGTCCAACACACGTCCCGACATAGAGCCCAACACACGTCCCGACGTAGAGCCCAACGCACGTCCCGACGTAGAGCCCAACGCACATCCCGACGTAGAGCCCAACACACGTCGCGACGTAGAGCCCAGCACACGTCCCGACGTAGAGCTGAAAGTAAGCTAAATCCCGACGTAGAGCCCAACAGACGTCCCGACGAAGAGCCCAACCCACGTCACGACGTAGAGCCCAACCCACGTCCCGACGTAGAGCCCAACACACATCCCGACGTAGAGCCCAACCCACGTCCCGACGTAGAGCCCAACAAACGTCCCGACGTAGACCCCAACACACGTCCCGACGTAGATCCCAACAGACGTCCCAACGTAGAGCCCAACACATGTCCCGATATAGAGCCCAACACACGTCCCGACGTAGAGCCAAACACACGTCCCCACGTAGAGCTGAAAGTAAGCTAAATCCTGATGTAGAGCCCAACACACGTCCCGACTTAGAGCCCAACACTCGCCCAGACGTAGAGATGAAAGTAAGCTAAATCCTGATGTAGAGCCCAACACAAGTCCCAACGTAGAGCCCAACACATGTCCCGAAGTAGAGCTGAAAGTAAGCTAAATCCTGATGTAGAGCCCAACACACGTCCCGACGTAGAGCCCAACACACGTCCCGAAGTAGAGCTAAAAGTACGCTAAATCCTGATGTAGAGCCCAACACACGTCCCGACTTAGAGCCTAACACTCGCCCAGACGTAGAGCTGAAAGTAAGCTAAATCCTGATGTAGAGCCCAACACACGTCCCAACGTAGAGCCCAACACACGTCCCGAAGTAGAGCTGAAAGTACGCTAAATCCTGATGTAGAGCCCAACACACGTCCCGACGTAGAGGCCAAAACACGTCGCAACGTAGAGCCCAACACACGTCCCGACGTAGAGCCCAGCACAGGACCCGACGTAGACCCGAACTCACGTCCCGACGTAGAGCTGAAAGTAAGCTGAACCCTGATGTAGAGACCAACATACGTCTCGACGTAGAGCCCAACACACGTCGCGACGTAGAGCCCAACACACTTCCCGACATAGAGCCCAACGCACGTCCCGACGTAGAGCTGAAAGTAAGCTAAATCCCGACGTAGAGCCCAACACACGTCCCGACATAGAGCCCAACACACGTCCCGACATAGAGCCCAACACACGTCCCTAAGTTGATCTGAAAGTACGCTAAATCCTGATGTAGAGCCCAACACACGTCCCGACGTAGAGCCCAACACACGTCCCGACGTAGAGCTGAAAGTAAGCTAAATCTGATGTAGAGCCCAACACACGTCCCGACTTAGAGCATAACACGTGTCCCGACGTAGAACTGAAAGTATGCAAGATCCTGATGTAGAGCCCAACACACGTCCCGACGTAGAGCCCAACACACGTCCCGACGTAGAGCCCAACACACGTCCCGACGTACAGCTGAAAGTAAGCTAAATCCTGACGTAGAGCCCAACACACGTCCCGACGTAGAGCCCAACACACGTTCCGACGTCGAGCTGAAAGTAAGCTAAATCCTGATGTAGAGCCCAACACACGTCCCGACGTAGAGCCCAACACACGTCCCGAAGCAGAGCTAAAAGTACGCTAAATCCTGATGTAGAGCCCAACACACGTCCTGACGTAGAGCCCAGCACACGTCCCGACGTAGAGCCCAGCACACGTCCCGACGTAGAGCCCAACACACGTCCCGAAGTAGAGCTAAAAGTACGCTACATCCTGATGTAGAGCCCAACCCACGTCTCGACGTAGAGCCCAGCACACGTCCCGACGTAGAGCCCAACCCACATCCCGACGTAGAGCCCAACCCACGTCCCGACGTAGAGCCCAACCCACGTCCCGACGTAGAGCCCAACACACGTCCCGAAGTAGAGCTAAAAGTACGCTAAATCCTGATGTAGAGCCCAACCCACGTCCCGACGTAGAGCCCAACCCACGTCCCGACGTAGAGCCCAACCCACGTCCCGACGTAGAGCCCAACACACGACCCGACGTACAGCTGAAAGTCAGCTAACTACAGACGTAGAGCCCAACACACGTCTCGACGTAGACCTGAAAGTAAGCTAAATCCTGATGCCGAGCCTAACACACGTCCCAACGAAGAGCTCAAAGTAAGCTAAATACTGATGTAGAGCCCAACACACATCCCGACGTAGAGCCCAACACATGTCCCGATGTAGAGCCAAACACACGTCCCGACGTAGAGCACAACACACGTCCCGACGTAGAGCCCAACACACGTCCGGACGTAGAGCCCAACACACGTCCCGACGTAGAGCCAAACACATGTCCCGACGTAGAGGTGAAAGTAAGCTAAACACTGATGTAGAGCCCAACACACGTCCCGACGTAGAGCCCAACACACGTCCCGACGTAGAGCTCAATATAAGCTAAACCTGATGTAGAGCCCAACACACGACCCGACGTACAGCTGAAAGTCAGCTAACTACAGACGTAGAGCCCAACACACGTCTCGACGTAAAGCTGAACGTTAGCTAACTACAGACGTAGAACCCAACACACGTCCCGACGTAGGGCCCAACTCACGTACCGACGTAGGGCCCAACACACGTACCGACGTAGGGCCCAACACACGTCCCGACGTAGGGCCCAACATACGTCCCAACGTAGAGCTGAAAGTTAGCTAACAACAGCCGTAGAGCCCAACACAAGTCCCGACATGGAGCCCAACACACGTCCCGACGTAGAGCCCAACACACGTCCCGACGTAGAGCCCAACACACGTCCCGACGTAGAGCTGAAATTAAGCTAAATCCTGATGTAGAGCCCAACACACGTCCCGACGTAGAGCCCAACGCACGTCCCGACGTAGAGCCCAACGCACGTCCCGACGTAGAGCCCAACGCACGTGCCGACGTAGAGCCCAACGCACGTGCCGACGTAGAGCCCAACGCACGTGCCGACGTAGAGCTGAAAGTTAGCTATCTACAATGTAGAGCCCAACACACGTCCCGACGTAGAGCCCAACACACGTCCCGACGTAGAGCCCAACACACATCCCGACGTAGAGCCCAACACACGTCCCGATGTAGAGCCCAACACATGTCCCGACGTAGATCTGAAAGTTATCTAACTACAGATGTAGAGCCCAACACTCGTCCCGACGCACAGCTGAAAGTACGCTAAATCCTGAGGTAGAGCCCAACACACGTCCCGATGTAGAGCCCAACACACGTCCCAACGTAGAGCTGAAAGTAAGCTAAATCCTGATGTAGAGCCCAACACACGTCCCGACGTAGAGCCTAACACACGTCCCGACGTAGAGCCCAACACACGTCCCGACGTAGAGCTGACAGTACGCTAAATCCTGATGGAGAGCCCAACACATGTCCCGACGTAGAGCCCAGCAGACGTCTCGACGTAGAGCCCAAGACACTTCCCGAAGTAGAGCTGAAAGTAAGCTAAGTCCTGATGTCGAGCCAAACACACGTCCCCACGTAGAGCTGAAAGTAAGCTAAATCCTGATGTAGAGCCCAACACACATCCCGACGTAGAGCCCAACACACGTCCCGAAGTAGAGCTGAAAGTACGCTAAATTCTGATGTAGAGCCCAACAGACGTCCTGATGTAGAGCCCAACACACGTCCCGACGTAGAGCCCAACACACGTCCCGAGGCAGACTCCAACACATGTCCCGACGTAGAGCCCAACACAGGTCCCGACCTAGAGCCCAACACACGTCCCGACGTAGAGCCCAACACACGTCCCGACGTAGAGCTGAAAGTAAGCTAAATCCTGATGTCAAGGCCAACACACGTCCCGACGTAGAGCTGAAAGTAAGCTAAACCCTGATGTAGAGCCCAACACACGTCCCGACGTAGAGCCCAACACATGTCGCGACGTAGAGCTGAAAGTAAGCTAAATCCTGATGTAGAGCCCAACACACGTCCCGACGTAGAGCCCAACACACGTCCCGACGTAGAGCTGAAAGTAAGCTAAATCCTGATGTAGAGCCGAACACACGTCCCGACGTAGAGCCCAACACACGTCCCGACGTAGAGCCCAACGCACGTCCCGACGTAGAGCCCAACGCACGTCCCGACGTAGAGCCCAACGCACGTCCCGACGTAGAGCCCAACGCACGTCCCGACGTAGAGCCCAACGCATGTCCCGAAGCAGAGACCAACACACGTCGCGACGTAGAGCCCAACACACGTCCCGACGTAGAGCTGAAAATAAGCTAAATCCAGATGTAGAGCCCAATACACGTCCCGACGTAGAGCCCAACGCACGTCCCGACGTAGAGCCCAACGCACGTCCCGACGTAGAGCTGTAAGTACGCTAAATCCTGATGTAGAGCCCAACACACGTCCCGACGTAGAGCCCAACACACGTTCCGACTTAGAGCTGAAAGTAATCTAAATCCTGATGTAGAGCCCAACACACGTCCCGACGTAGAGCTGAAAGTAATTTAAATCCTGATGTAGAGCCCAACACACGTCCCGACGTAGAGCTGAAAGTAAGCTAAATCCTGATGTAGAGCCCAACACACGTCCCGACGTAGAGCCCCACATACGTCCCGACGTAGAACCCAACACACGTCCCGACGTAGAGGTGAAAGTAAGGTAAACCCTGATGTCGAGCCCAACACACGTCCCCACGTAGAGCTGAAAAAAAGCTAAATCCTGATGTAGAGCCCAACACACGTCCCGACGTAGAGCCCAACACACGTCCTGACGTAGAGCCCAACACAAGTCCCGACGTAGAGCACAACACACGTCCCGACGTAGAGACCAACACAAGTCCCGACGTAGAGCCCAACACACGTCCCGACGTAGAGACCAACACACGTCCTGACGTAGAGCCCAACACACGTCCCGACGCAGAGTCCAACACTCGTCGCGACGCAGAGCCCAACACACGTCCCAACGTAGAGCCCAACACACGTCCCGACGTAGAGCCCAACACACGTCCCGACGTAGAGCCCAACACACGTCCCGATGAAGAGCCCAACACACGTCCCGACATAGAGCTGAAAGTAAGCTAAATCCTGACGTAGAGACCAACACCCGTCCCGACGCAGAGCCCAACACATGTCACGACGTAGAGCCCAACAGATGTCCCGACGTAGAGCCCGACAGACGTCCCGACGTAGAGCCCAACCCACGTCCCGACGTAGGGCCCGACAGACGTCCCGACGTAGAGCCCAACACACGTCCCGACGTAGAGCCCAACCCACGTCCCGACGTAGAGCCCAACACACGTTCCGATGTAGAGCCCAACACACGTCCCGACGTAGAGTCCAACACACGTCCCGACGTAGAGCTGGAAGTAAGCTAAATCCCCACGTAGAGCCCAACACACGTCCCGACGGAGAGCCCAACACACGTCCCGACGGAGAGCCCAACACATGTCCCGACGTAGAGGTGAAAGTAAGCTAAACACTGATGTAGAGCCCAACACACGTCCCGACGTAGAGCCCAACACACGTCCCGACGTAGAGCTCAATATAAGCTAAACCTGATGTAGAGCCCAACACACGTCCCGACGTAGAGCCCAACACACGTCCCGACGTAGAGCTGAAAACAAGCTAAATCCTGATGTCGAGCCCAACACACTTCCCGACGTAGAGCTGAAAGTAAGCTAAATCCTGATGTAGAGCCCAACACACGTCCCGACGTACAGCTGAAAGTCAGCTAACTACAGACGTAGAGCCCAACACACGTCTCGATGTAGTGCTGAACGTTAGCTAACTACAGACGTAGAACCCAACACACGTCCCGACGTAGGGCCCAACGCACGTCCCGACGTAGAGCCCAACGCACGTCCCGACGTAGAGCCCAACGCACGTCCCGACGTAGAGCCCAACGCACGTCCCGACGTAGAGCCGAAAGTAAGCTAAGTCCTGATGTAGAGCCCAACACACGTCCCGACGTAGAGCCCAACACACGTCCCGACGTAGAGCCCAACACACGTCCCGACGTAGAGCCCAATGCATGTCCCGACGTAGAGCCCAACACACGTCCCGACGTAGAGCTAAAAGTAAGTTAAATCCTGATGTAGAGCCCAACACACGTCCCGACGTAGAGCCCAACACACGTCCCGATGAAGAGCCCAACACACGTCCCGACATAGAGCTGAAAGTAAGCTAAATCCTGACGTAGAGACCAACACACGTCCCGACGCAGAGCCCAACACATGTCACGACGTAGAGCCCAACAGATGTCCCGACGTAGAGCCCGACAGACGTCCCGACGTAGAGCCCAACCCACGTCCCGACGTAGGGCCCGACAGACGTCCCGACGTAGAGCCCAACCCACGTCCCGACGTAGAGCCCAACCCACGTCCCGACGTAGAGCCCATCACACGTCCCGACGTAGAGCCAACCGACGTCCCGACGTAGAGCCCAACACACGTCCCGACGTAGAGCCCAACACACGTCCCGGGCCAGACTCCAACACAAGTCGCGACGTAGAGCCCAAAACACGTCCCGACGTAGAGCCCAGCACACGTCCCGACGTAGAGCCCAGCACACGTCCCGACGTAGAAACAAACTCACGTCCCGACGTAGAGCTGAAAGTAAGGTAAACCCTGATGTAGAGCCCAACATACGTCCCGACGTAGAGCCCAACGCACGTCCCGACGTAGAGCCGAAAGTAAGCTAAGTCCTGATGTAGAGCCCAACACACGTCCCGACGTAGAGCCCAACACACGTCCCGACGTAGAGCCCAACACACGTCCCGACGTAGAGCCCAATGCATGTCCCGACGTAGAGCCCAACACACGTCCCGACGTAGAGCTAAAAGTAAGTTAAATCCTGATGTAGAGCCCAACACACGTCCCGACGTAGAGCCCAACACACGTCCCGATGAAGAGCCCAACACACGTCCCGACATAGAGCTGAAAGTAAGCTAAATCCTGACGTAGAGACCAACACACGTCCCGACGCAGAGCCCAACACATGTCACGACGTAGAGCCCAACAGATGTCCCGACGTAGAGCCCGACAGACGTCCCGACGTAGAGCCCAACCCACGTCCCGACGTAGGGCCCGACAGACGTCCCGACGTAGAGCCCAACCCACGTCCCGACGTAGAGCCCAACCCACGTCCCGACGTAGAGCCCATCACAGGTCCTGACGTAGAGCCAACCGACGTCCCGACGTAGAGCCCAACACACGTCCCGACGTAGAGCCCAACACATGTCCCGGGCCAGACTCCAACACAAGTCGCGACGTAGAGCCCAAAACACGTCCCGACGTAGAGCCCAGCACACGTCCCGACGTAGAGCCCAGCACACGTCCCGACGTAGACACAAACTCACGTCCCGACGTAGAGCTGAAAGTAAGGTAAACCCTGATGTAGAGCCCAACATACGTCTCGACGTAGAGCCCAACACACGTCGCGACGTAGAGCCCAACACACGTCCCGACATAGAGCCCAACACACGTCCCGACATAGAGCCCAACACACGTCCCGACATAGAGCTGAAAGTAAGCTACATCCCGACGTAGAGCCGAACAGATGTCCCGACGAAGAGCCCAACACACGTCCCGACGTAGAGCCCAACACACGTCCTGAAGTAGAGCTGAAAGTAAGCTAAATCCTGATGTCGAGCCCAACACACGTCCCGACGTAGAGCCCAACACACGTCCGGACGTAGAGCCCAACACACGTCCCGACGTAGAGCCCAACACATGTCCCGACGTAGAGGTGAAAGTAAGCTAAACACTGATGTAGAGCCCAACACACGTCCCGACGTAGAGCCCAACAGACGTCCCGACGTAGAGCTCAATATAAGCTAAACCTGATGTAGAGCCCAACACACGTCCCGACGTAGAGCCCAACACACGTCCCGACGTAGAGCCCAACACACGTCCCGACGTAGAGCTGAAAACAAGCTAAATCCTGATGTCGAGCCCAACACACTTCCCGACGTAGAGCTGAAAGTAAGCTAAATCCTGATGTAGAGCCCAACACACGTCCCGACGTACAGCTGAAAGTCAGCTAACTACAGACGTAGAGCCCAACACACATCTCGATGTAGAGCTGAACGTTAGCTAACTACAGACGTAGAACCCAACACACGTCCCGACGTAGGGCCCAACGCACGTCCCGACGTAGAGCCCAACGCACGTCCCGACGTAGAGCCCAACGCACGTCCCGACGTAGAGCCCAACGCACGTCCCGACGTAGAGCCGAAAGTAAGCTAAGTCCTGATGTAGAGCCCAACACACGTCCCGACGTAGAGCCCAACACACGTCCCGACGTAGAGCCCAATGCATGTCCCGACGTAGAGCCCAACACACGTCCCGACGTAGAGCTAAAAGTAAGTTAAATCCTGATGTAGAGCCCAACACACGTCCCGACGTAGAGCCCAACACACGTCCCGATGAAGAGCCCAACACACGTCCCGACATAGAGCTGAAAGTAAGCTAAATCCTGACGTAGAGACCAACACACGTCCCGACGCAGAGCCCAACACATGTCACGACGTAGAGCCCAACAGATGTCCCGACGTAGAGCCCGACAGACGTCCCGACGTAGAGCCCAACCCACGTCCCGACGTAGGGCCCGACAGACGTCCCGACGTAGAGCCCAACCCACGTCCCGACGTAGAGCCCAACCCACGTCCCGACGTAGAGCCCATCACACGTCCCGACGTAGAACCAACCGACGTCCCGACGTAGAGCCCAACACACGTCCCGACGTAGAGCCCAACACACGTCCCGGGCCAGACTCCAACACAAGTCGCGACGTAGAGCCCAAAACACGTCCCGACGTAGAGCCCAGCACACGTCCCGACGTAGAGCCCAGCACACGTCCCGACGTAGACACAAACTCACGTCCCGACGTAGAGCTGAAAGTAAGGTAAACCCTGATGTAGAGCCCAACATACGTCTCGACGTAGAGCCCAACACACGTCGCGACGTAGAGCCCAACACACGTCGCGACGTAGAGCCCAACACACGTCCCGACATAGAGCCCAACACACGTCCCGACATAGAGCTGAAAGTAAGCTACATCCCGACGTAGAGCCGAACAGATGTCCCGACGAAGAGCCCAACACACGTCCCGACGTAGAGCCCAACACACGTCCTGAAGTAGAGCTGAAAGTAAGCTAAATCCTGATGTCGAGCACAACACACGTCCCGACGTAGAGCCCAACACACGTCCCGACGTAGAGCCCAACACACGTCCCGACGTAGAGCCCAACACACGTCCGGACGTAGAGCCCAACACACGTCCCGACGTAGAGCCCAACACATGTCCCGACGTAGAGGTGAAAGTAAGCTAAACACTGATGTAGAGCCCAACACACGTCCCGACGTAGAGCCCAACACACGTCCCGACGTAGAGCTCAATATAAGCTAAACCTGATGTAGAGCCCAACACACGTCCCGACGTAGAGCCCAACACACGTCCCGACGTAGAGCTGAAAACAAGCTAAATCCTGATGTCGAGCCCAACACACTTCCCGACGTAGAGCTGAAAGTAAGCTAAATCCTGATGTAGAGCCCAACACACGTCCCGACGTACAGCTGAAAGTCAGCTAACTACAGACGTAGAACCCAACACACGTCCCGACGTAGGGCCCAACGCACGTCCCGACGTAGAGCCCAACACACGTCCCGACGTAGAGCCCAACGCACGTCCCGACGTAGAGCCCAACGCACGTCCCGACGTAGAGCCGAAAGTAAGCTAAGTCCTGATGTAGAGCCCAACACACGTCCCGACGTAGAGCCCAACACACGTCCCAACGTAGAGCCCAACACACGTCCCGACGTAGAGCCCAATGCATGTCCCGACGTAGAGCCCAACACACGTCCCGACGTAGAGCTAAAAGTAAGCTAAATCCTGATGTAGAGCCCAACACACGTCCCGACGTAGAGCCCAACACACGTCCCGATGAAGAGCCCAACACACGTCCCGACATAGAGCTGAAAGTAAGCTAAATCCTGACGTAGAGACCAACACACGTCCCGACGCAGAGCCCAACACATGTCACGACGTAGAGCCCAACAGATGTCCCGACGTAGAGCCCGACAGACGTCCCGACGTAGAGCCCAACCCACGTCCCGACGTAGGGCCCGACAGACGTCCCGACGTAGAGCCCAACCCACGTCCCGACGTAGAGCCCATCACACGTCCTGACGTAGAGCCAACCGACGTCCCGACGTAGAGCCCAACACACGTCCCGACGTAGAGCCCAACACACGTCCCGGGCCAGACTCCAACACAAGTCGCGACGTAGAGCCCAAAACACGTCCCGACGTAGAGCCCAGCACAGGTCCCGACGTAGAGCCCAGCACACGTCCCGACGTAGACACAAACTCACGTCCCGACGTAGAGCTGAAAGTAAGGTAAACCCTGATGTAGAGCCCAACATACGTCTCGACGTAGAGCCCAACACACGTCGCGACGTAGAGCCCAACACACGTCCCGACATAGAGCCCAACACACGTCCCGACATAGAGCTGAAAGTAAGCTACATCCCGACGTAGAGCCGAACAGATGTCCCGACGAAGAGCCCAACACACGTCCCGACGTAGAGCCCAACACACGTCCTGAAGTAGAGCTGAAAGTAAGCTAAATCCTGATGTCGAGCACAACACACGTCCCGACGTAGAGCCCAACACACGTCCCGACGTAGAGCCCAACACACGTCCCGACGTAGAGCCCAACACACGTTCGGACGTAGAGCCCAACACACGTCCCGACGTAGAGCCCAACACATGTCCCGACGTAGAGGTGAAAGTAAGCTAAACACTGATGTAGAGCCCAACACACGTCCCGACGTAGAGCCCAACACACGTCCCGACGTAGAGCTCAATATAAGCTAAACCTGATGTAGAGCCCAACACACGTCCCGACGTAGAGCCCAACACACGTCCCGACGTAGAGCCCAACACACGTCCCGACGTAGAGCTGAAAACAAGCTAAATCCTGATGTCGAGCCCAACACACTTCCCGACGTAGAGCTGAAAGTAAGCTAAATCCTGATGTAGAGCCCAACACACGTCCCGACGTACAGCTGAAAGTCAGCTAACTACAGACGTAGAGCCCAACACACGTCTCGATGTAGAGCTGAACGTTAGCTAACTACAGACGTAGAACCCAACACACGTCCCGACGTAGGGCCCAACGCACGTCCCGACGTAGAGCCCAACGCACGTCCCGACGTAGAGCTGAAAGTAAGCTAAATCCTGATGTAGAGCCCAACACACGTCCCGACGTACAGCTGAAAGTCAGCTAACTACAGACGTAGAGCCCAACACACGTCTCGATGTAGAGCTGAACGTTAGCTAACTACAGACGTAGAACCCAACACACGTCCCGACGTAGAGCCCAACGCACGTCCCGACGTAGAGCCCAACGCACGTCCCGACGTAGAGCCGAAAGTAAGCTAAGTCCTGATGTAGAGCCCAACACACGTCCCGACGTAGAGCCCAACACACGTCCCGACGTAGAGCCCAACACACGTCCCGACGTAGAGCCCAACGCATGTCCCGACGTAGAGCCCAACACACGTCCCGACGTAGAGCTAAAAGTAAGCTAAATCCTGATGTAGAGCCCAACACACGTCCCGACGTAGAGCCCAACACACGTCCCGATGAAGAGCCCAACACACGTCCCGACATAGAGCTGAAAGTAAGCTAAATCCTGACGTAGAGACCAACACACGTCCCGACGCAGAGCCCAACACATGTCACGAAGTAGAGCCCAACAGATGTCCCGACGTAGAGCCCGACAGACGTCCCGACGTAGAGCCCAACCCACGTCCCGACGTAGGGGCCGACAGACGTCCCGACGTAGAGCCCAACCCACGTCCCGACGTAGAGCCCAACCCACGTCCCGACGTAGAGCCCATCACACGTCCCGATGTAGAGCCAACCGACGTCCCGACGTAGAGCCCAACACACGTCCCGACGTAGAGCCCAACACACGTCCCGACGTAGACACAAACTCACGTCCCGACGTAGAGCTGAAAGTAAGATAAACCCTGATGTAGAGCCCAACATACGTCTCGACGTAGAGCCCAACACACGTCGCGACGTAGAGCCCAACACACGTCCGGACATAGAGCCCAACACACGTCCCGACATAGAGCCCAACACACGTCCCGACATAGAGCTGAAAGTAAGCTACATCCCGACGTAGAGCCGAACAGATGTCCCGACGAAGAGCCCAACACACGTCCCGACGTAGAGCCCAACACACGTCCCGAAGTAGAGCTGAAAGTAAGCTAAATCCTGATGTCGAGCCCAACACACGTCCCGACGTAGAGCCCAACACACGTCCCGACGTAGAGCCCAACACACGTCCGGACGTAGAGCCCAACACACGTCCCGACGTAGAGCCCAACACATGTCCCGACGTAGAGGTGAAAGTAAGCTAAACACTGATGTAGAGCCCAACACACGTCCCGACGTAGAGCCCAACACACGTCCCGACGTAGAGCTCAATAAAAGCTAAACCTGATGTAGAGCCCAACACACGTCCCGACGCAGAGCCCAACACACGTCCCGACGTAGAGCCCAACACACGTCCCGACGAAGAGCCCAACACACGTCCCGACGTAGAGCTGAAAACAAGCTAAATCCTGATGTCGAGCCCAACACACTTCCCGACGTAGAGCTGAAAGTAAGCTAAATCCTGATGTAGAGCCCAACACACGTCCCGACGTACAGCTGAAAGTCAGCTAACTACAGACGTAGAGCCCAACACACGTCTCGATGTAGAGCTGAACGTTAGCTAACTACAGACGTAGAACCCAACACACGTCCCGACGAAGGGCCCAACGCACGTCCCGACGTAGAGCCCAACGCACGTCCCGACGTAGAGCTGAAAGTAAGCTAAATCCTGATGTAGAGCCCAACACACGTCCCGACGTACAGCTGAAAGTCAGCTAACTACAGACGTAGAGCCCAACACACGTCTCGATGTAGAGCTGAACGTTAGCTAATTACAGACGTAGAACCCAACACACGTCCCGACGTAGAGCCCAACGCACGTCCCGACGTAGAGCCCAACGCACGTCCCGACGTAGAGCCCAACGCACGTCCCGACGTAGAGCCGAAAGTAAGCTAAGTCCTGATGTAGAGCCCAACACACGTCCCGACGTAGAGCCCAACACACGTCCCGACGTAGAGCCCAACACACGTCCCGACGTAGAGCCCAACACACGTCCCGACGTAGAGCTAAAAGTAAGCTAAATCCTGATGTAGAGCCCAACACACGTCCCGACGTAGAGCCCAACACACGTCCCGACATAGAGCTGAAAGTAAGCTAAATCCTGACGTAGAGACCAACACACGTCCCGACGCAGAGCCCAACACATGTCACGACGTAGAGCCCAACAGATGTCCCGACGTAGAGCCCGACAGACGTCCCGACGTAGAGCCCAACCCACGTCCCGACGTAGGGCCCGACAGACGTCCCGACGTAGAGCCCAACCCACGTCCCGACGTAGAGCCCAACCCACGTCCCGACGTAGAGCCCATCACACGTCCCGACGTAGAGCCAACCGACGTCCCGACGTAGAGCCCAACACACGTCCCGACGTAGAGCCCAACACACGTCCCGGGCCAGACTCCAACACAAGTCGCGACGTAGAGCCCAACACACGTCCCGACGTAGAGCCCAGCACACGTCCCGACGTATAGACCAGCACACGTCCCGACGTAGACACAAACTCACGTCCCGACGTAGAGCTGAAAGTAAGGTAAACCCTGATGTAGAGCCCAACATACGTCTCGACGTAGAGCCCAACACACATCGCGACGTAGAGCCCAACACACGTCCCGACATAGAGCCCAACACACGTCCCGACATAGAGCTGAAAGTAAGCTACATCCCGACGTAGAGCCGAACAGACGTCCCGACGAAGAGCCCAACACACGTCCCGACGTAGGGCCCAACGCACGTCCCGACGTAGAGCCCAACACACGTCCCGACGTAGAGCCCAACGCACGTCCCGACGTAGAGCCCAACGCACGTCCCGACGTAGAGCCGAAAGTAAGCTAAGTCCTGATGTAGAGCCCAACACACGTCCCGACGTAGAGCCCAACACACGTCCCGACGTAGAGCCCAACACACGTCCCGACGTAGAGCCCAATGCATGTCCCGACGTAGAGCTAAAAGTAAGCTAAATCCTGATGTAGAGCCCAACACACGTCCCGACGTAGAGCCCAACACACGTCCCGATGAAGAGCCCAACACACGTCCCGACATAGAGCTGAAAGTAAGCTAAATCCTGACGTAGAGACCAACACACGTCCCGACGCAGAGCCCAACACATGTCACGACGTAGAGCCCAACAGATGTCCCGACGTAGAGCCCGACAGACGTCCCGACGTAGAGCTGAATATAAGCTAAACCTGATGTAGAGCCCAACACACATCCCGACGTGGAGCCCAACACACGTCCCGACGTAGAGCCAAACACACGTCCCGACGTAGAGCCCAACACAGGTCCCCACGTAGAGCTGAAATTACGCTAAATCCTGATGTCGAGCCCAACACACGTCCCCTCGTAGAGCTGAAAGTAAGATAAATCCTGATCTAGTGCCCAAAACACGTCCCGACGTACAGCCCAACACACGTCCCGACGTAGAGCCCAACACACGTCCCGACGCAGAGCCCAACACACGTCGCGACGCAGAGCCCAACAAACGTCGCGACGTAGAGCCCAACACACGTCGCGATGTAGAGCTGAAAGTAACTAAATCCCGACGTAGAGCCCAACACACGTCCCGACATGCAGCCCAACACGCGTCCCGACGTGGAGCCCAACACACGTCCCGACGTAGAGCCCAACACACGTCCCCACGTAGAGCTGAAAGTACACTAAATCCTGATGTCGAGCCCAACACACGTCCCCTCGTAGAGCAAAAGTAAAATAAATCCTGATCTAGAGCCCAACACACGTCCCGACGTAGAGCCCAACACACGTCCCGACGTAGAGCCCAACACACGTCCCGACGTAGAGCTGAAAACAAGCTAAATCCTGATGTAGATCCCAACACACGTCCCGACGTAGAGCCCAACACACGTCCCGAGGCAGACTCCAACACACGTCGCGATGTAGAGCCCAGCACACGTCCCGCCGTAGAGCCCAGCACACGTCCCGACGTAGAGCCCAACACACGTCCCGACGTAGAGCTGAAAGTAACTAAATCCTGACGTAGAGCCCAACACACGTCCGGACATGCAGCCCAACACGCGTCCCGACGTGGAGCCCAACACACGTCCCGACGTAGAGCCCAACACAGGTCCCCACGTAGAGCTGAAAGTACGCTAAATCCTGATGTCGAGCCCAAGACACGTCCCCTCGTAGAGCTGAAAGTAAGATAAATCCTGATCTAGTGCCCAAAACACGTCCCGACGTAGAGCCCAACGCACGTCCCGACGTAGAGCCCAACACACGTCCCGACGTAGAGCTGAAAGTAAGCTAAATCCTTATGTAGAGACCAACAGACGTCCCGAAGTAGAGCCCAACACTCGTCCCGACGTAGAGCCCAACACACGTCCCGACGTAGAGCCCAACACACGTCCCGACGTAGAGCGCAACACACGTCCCGACGTAGAGCCCAACACACGTCCCGATGTAGAGGTGAAAGTAAGCTAAACCCTGATGTAGAGCACAACGCACGTCCCGACGTAGAGCCCAACGCAAGTCCCGACGTAGAGCCCAACGCACGTCCCGACGTAGAGCCCAGCGCACGTCCCGACGTAGAGCCCAGCGCACGTCCCGACGTAGAGCCCAACGCACGTCCCGAGGTAGAGCTGAAAACAAGCTAAATCCTGATGTAGAGCCCAACACACGTCCCGACGTAGAGCTGAAAGTAAGCTAAATCCTGATGTAGAGTCCAACACACGTCCAGACGTCGAGCTGAAAGTAAGCTAAATCCTGATGTAGAGTCCAACACACGTCCCGACGTAGAGCCCAACACACGTCCCGAGGCAGACTCCAACACACGTCGCGACGTAGAGCCCAGCACACGTCCCGACGTAGAGCCCAGCACACGTCCCGACATAGAGCCCAGCACACGTCCCGACGTAGAGCTGAAAGTAAGGTAAACCCTGATGTAGAGCCCAACACACGTCCCGACGTAGAGCCCAGCACACGTCCCGACGTAGAGCCCAACACACGTCCCGACGTAGAGCTGAAAGTAATCTAAATCCTGATGTAGAGCCTAACACACGTCCCGACGTAGAGCCCAACACATCTCCCGACGTAGAGCTAAAAGTAAGCTAAATCCTGATGTCGAGCGCAACACACGTCCCCACGTAGAGCTAAAAGTAAGCTAAATCCTGATGTACAGCCCAACACATGTCCCGACGTAGTGCCCAACACATGACCCGACGTAGAGCTGAAATTAACCTAAATCCTGATGTAAATCCCAACACACGTCCCGACGTAGAGCCCAACGCACGTCCCGACGTAGAGCCCAACGCACGTCCCGACGTAGTGCCCAACGCACGACCCGACGAAGAGCTGAAATTAACCTAAATCCTGACGTAGAGCCCAACACACGTCCCGACGTAGAGCCCAACGCACGTCCCGACGTAGAGCCCAACGCACGTCCCGACGTAGAGCCCAACGCACGTCCCGATGTACAGCCCAACGCACGTCCCGACGTAGAGCCCAACGCACGTCCCGACGTAGAGCTGAAAGTAAGCTAAATCCTGACGTAGAGCCCAACGCACGTCCCGACGTAGAGCTGAAAGTAAGCTAAATCCTGACGTAGAGCCCAACGCACGTCCCGACGTAGAGCCCAACGCACGTCCTGACGTAGAACCCAACGCACGTCCCGACGTGGAGCTGAAAGTAAGCTAAATCCTGACGTAGAGCCCACTCACGTCCCGACGTAGAGCCCAACGCACGTCCCGACGTAGAGCCCAATGCACGTCCCGACGTAGAGCCCAACGCACGTCCCGACGTAGAGCTGAAAGTTAGCTAACTACAGACGTAGAGCCCAACGCACGTCCCGACATAGAGCCCAACGCACGTCCCGACATAGAGCCCAACGCACGTCCCGACGTGGAGCCCAACACACGTCCCGACGTAGAGCCCAACACACGTCCCGACGTAGAGCTGAATGTAAGCTAAATCCTGATGTAGAGCCCAACACACGTCCCGACGTAGAGCCCAACACACGTCCCGACGTAGAGCCCAACACACGTCCCGACGTAGAGCTGAAAGTAAGCTAAATCCTGATGTAGAGCCCAACAAACATCCCGATGTAGAGCACAACACACGTCCCGACGTAGAGCTGAAAGTAAGCTAAATCCTGATGTAGAGCCCAACACACGTCCCGACGTAGAGCCCAACACACGTCCCGACGCAGAGCCCAACACACGTCCCGACGCAGAGTCCAACACACGTCGCGACGTAGAGCCCAACACAAATCCCGACGTAGAGCCCAACACACGTCCCGACGTAGAGCTGAAAGTAACTAAATCCCGACATAGAGCCCAACACACGTCTCGACGCAGAGCCCAACACACGTCCCGACATGCAGCCCAACACGCGTCCCGACGTGGAGCGCAACACAGGTCCCGACGTAGAGCCCAACACACGTCCCGACATGCAGCCCAACACGCGTCCCGACGTGGAGCCCAACACACGTCCCGACGTAGAGCCCAACACAGGTCCCCACGTAGAGCTGAAAGTACGCTAAATCCTGATGTCGAGCCCAAGACACGTCTCCTCGTAGAGCTGAAAGTAAGATAAATCCTGATCTAGTGCCCAAAACACGTCGCGACGCAGAGCCCAACACACGTCGCGACGTAGAGCCCAACACACGTCGCGACGTAGAGTCCAACACACGTCGCGACGTAGAGCCCAACACACGTCCCGACGTAGAGCTGAAAGTAACTAAATCCCGACGTAGAGACCAACACACGTCCCGACATGCAGCCCAACACGCGTCCCGACGTGGAGCCCAACACACGTCCCGACGTAGAGCCCAACACACGTCCCCACGTAGAGCTGAAAGTACGCTAAATCCTGATGTCGAGCCCAACACACGTCCCCTCGTAGAGCTGAAAGTAAAATAAATCCTGATCTAGAGCCCAACACACGTCCCGACGTAGAGCCCAACACACGTCCCGACGTAGAGCCCAACACACGTCCCGACGTAGAGCTGAAAACAGGCTAAATCCTGATGTAGATCCCAACACCCGTCCCGACGTAGAGCCCAACACACGTCCCGAGGAAGACTCCAACACACGTCGGGATGTAGAGCCCAGCAAACGTCCCGCGGTAGAGCCCAGCACACGTCCCGACGTAGAGCTGAAAGTAAGCTAAATCCTGACGTAGAGCCCAACGCACGTCCCGACATAGAGCCCAACGCACGTCCCGACGTAGAGCTGAAAGTAAGGTAAACCCTGATGTAGAGCCCAACATACGTCTCGATGTAGAGCCCAGCACACGTCCCGATGTAGAGCTGAAAGTAAGGTAAACCCTGATGTAGAGCCCAACACACGTCCCGACGTAGAGCCCAACACACATCCCGACGTAGAGCTGAAAGTAATCTAAATCCTGATGTACAGCCCTACACACGTCCCGACGTAGAGCCCAACACATGTCCCGACGTAGAGCTAAAAGTAAGCTAAAACCTGATGTCGAGCCCAACACACGTCCCCACGTAGAGCTAAAAGTAAGCTAAATCCTGATGTACAGCCCAACACATGTCCCGACGTAGAGCCCAACACACGTCCCGACGAAGAGCTGAAAGTAATCCAAATCCTGATGTAGAGCCCAACACACGTCCCGACGTAGAGCCCAACACACGTCCCGACGTAGAGCTGAAAGTAAGCTAAAACCTGATGTAGAGCCCAACACACGTCCCGACGTAGTGCCCTACACACGACCCGACGTAGTGCTGAAATTAACCAAAATCCTGATGTAGATCCCAACACACGTCCCGACGTAGAGCCCAACGCACGTCCCGACGTAGAGCCCAACGCACGTCCCGACGTAGAGCCCAACGCACGTCCCGACGTAGAGCCCAACACACGTCCCGACGTAGAGCTGAAAGTAAGCTAAATCCTTATGTAGAGACCAACACACGTCCCGAAGTAGAGCCCAACACTCGTCCCGACGTACAGCCCAACACACGTCCCAACGTAGAGCCCAACACACGTCCCGACGTAGAGCGCAACACACGTCCCGATGTAGAGCCCAACACACGTCCCGACGTAGAGGTGAAAGTAAGCTAAACCCTGATGTAGAGCACAACGCACGTCCCGACGTAGAGCCCAACGCAAGTCCCGACGTAGAGCCCAACGCACGTCCCGACGTAGAGCCCAGCGCACGTCCCGACGTAGAGCCCAGCGCACATCCCGACGTAGAGCCCAACGCACGTCCCGAGGTAGAGCTGAAAACAAGCTAAATCCTGATGTAGAGCCCAACACACGTCCCGACGTAGAGCTGAAAGTAAGCTAAATCCTGATGTAGAGTCCAACCCACGTCCCGACGTAGAGCCCAACACACGTCCCGAGGCAGACTCCAACACACGTCGCGACGTAGAGCCCAGCACACGTCCCGACGTAGAGCCCAGCACACGTCCCGACGTAGAGCCCAGCACACGTCCCGACGTAGAGCTGAAAGTAAGGTAAACCCTGATGTAGAGCCCAACACACGTCCCGACGTAGAGCCCAACACACGTCCCGACGTAGAGCCCAACACACGTCCCGACGTAGAGCTGAAAGTAATCTAAATCCTGATGTAGAGCCCAACACACGTCCCGACGTAGAGCCCAACACATCTCCCGACGTAGAGCTAAAAGTAAGCTAAATCCTGATGTCGAGCGCAACACACGTCCCCACGTAGAGCTAAAAGTAAGCTAAATCCTGATGTACAGCCCAACACATGTCCCAACGTAGAGCCCAACACACGTCCCGACGAAGAGCTGAAAGTAATCAAATCCTGATGTAGAGCCCAACACACTTCCCGACGTAGAGCCCAACACACGTCCCGACGTAGAGCTGAAAGTAATCTAAATCCTGATGTAGAGCCCAACACACGTCCCGACGTAGTGCCCAACACACGACCCGACGTAGAGCTGAAATTAACCTAAATCATGATGTAGATCCCAACACACGTCCCGACGTAGAGCCAACGCACGTCCCGACATGCAGCCCAACACGCGTCCCGACGTGGAGCCCAACACACGTCCCGACGTAGAGCCCAACACACGTCCCGACATGCAGCCCAACACACGTCCCGACGTAGAGCCCAACACAGGTCCCCACGTAGAGCTGAAAGTACGCTAAATCCTGATGTCGAGCCCAAGACACGTCCCCTCGTAGAGCTGAAAGTAAGATAAATCCTGATCTAGTGCCCAAAACACGTCCCGACGTAGAGCCCAACACACGTCCCGACGTAGTGCCCAACACATGACCCGACGTAGAGCTGAAATTAACCTAAATCCTGATGTAAATCCCAACACACGTCCCGACGTAGAGCCCAACGCACGTCCCGACGTAGAGCCCAACGCACGTCCCGACGTAGTGCCCAACGCACGACCCGACGAAGAGCTGAAATTAACCTAAATCCTGACGTAGAGCCCAACACACGTCCCGACGTAGAGCCCAACGCACGTCCCGACGTAGAGCCCAACGCACGTCCCGATGTACAGCCCAACGCACGTCCCGACGTAGAGCCCAACGCACGTCCCGACGTAGAGCTGAAAGTTAGCTAACTACAGACGTAGAGCCTAACGCACGTCCCGACGTAGAGCCCAACACACGTCCCGACGTAGAGCCCAACGCACGTCCCTACGTAGAGCTGAAAGTAAGCTAAATCCTGACGTAGAGCCCAACGCACGTCCCGACGTAGAGCTGAAAGTAAGCTAAATCCTGACGTAGAGCCCAACGCACGTCCCGACGTAGAGCCCAACGCACGTCCTGACGTAGAACCCAACGCACGTCCCGACGTGGAGCTGAAAGTAAGCTAAATCCTGACGTAGAGCCCACTCACGTCCCGACGTAGAGCCCAACGCACGTCCCGACGTAGAGCCCAATGCACGTCCCGACGTAGAGCCCAACGCACGTCCCGACGTAGAGCTGAAAGTTAGCTAACTACAGACGTAGAGCCCAACGCACGTCCCGACATAGAGCCCAACGCACGTCCCGACATAGAGCCCAACGCACGTCCCGACGTGGAGCCCAACACACGTCCCGACGTAGAGCCCAACACACGTCCCGACGTAGAGCTGAATGTAAGCTAAATCCTGATGTAGAGCCCAACACACGTCCCGACGTAGAGCCCAACACACGTCCCGACGTAGAGCCCAACACACGTCCCGACGTAGAGCTGAAAGTAAGCTAAATCCTGATGTAGAGCCCAACAAACATCCCGATGTAGAGCACAACACACGTCCCGACGTAGAGCTGAAAGTAAGCTAAATCCTGATGTAGAGCCCTACACACGTCCCGACGTAGAGCCCAACACACGTCCCGACGCAGAGCCCAACACACGTCCCGACGCAGAGTCCAACACACGTCGCGACGTAGAGCCCAACACAAATCCCGACGTAGAGCCCAACACACGTCCCGACGTAGAGCTGAAAGTAACTAATCCCGACATAGAGCCCAACACACGTCTCGACGCAGAGCCCAACACACGTCCCGACATGCAGCCCAACACGCGTCCCGACGTGGAGCGCAACACAGGTCCCGACGTAGAGCCCAACACACGTCCCGACATGCAGCCCAACACGCGTCCCGACGTGGAGCCCAACACACGTCCCGACGTAGAGCCCAACACACGTCCCCACGTAGAGCTGAAAGTACGCTAAATCCTGATGTCGAGCCCAACACACGTCCCCTCGTAGAGCTGAAAGTAAAATAAATCCTGATCTAGAGCCCAACACACGTCCCGACGTAGAGCCCAACACACGTCCCGACGTAGAGCCCAACACACGTCCCGACGTAGAGCTGAAAACAGGCTAAATCCTGATGTAGATCCCAACACCCGTCCCGACGTAGAGCCCAACACACGTCCCGAGGAAGACTCCAACACACGTCGGGATGTAGAGCCCAGCAAACGTCCCGCGGTAGAGCCCAGCACACGTCCCGACGTAGAGCTGAAAGTAAGCTAAATCCTGACGTAGAGCCCAACGCACGTCCCGACATAGAGCCCAACGCACGTCCCGACGTAGAGCTGAAAGTAAGGTAAACCCTGATGTAGAGCCCAACATACGTCTCGATGTAGAGCCCAGCACACGTCCCGATGTAGAGCTGAAAGTAAGGTAAACCCTGATGTAGAGCCCAACACACGTCCCGACGTAGAGCCCAACACACATCCCGACGTAGAGCTGAAAGTAATCTAAATCCTGATGTACAGCCCTACACACGTCCCGACGTAGAGCCCAACACATGTCCCGACGTAGAGCTAAAAGTAAGCTAAAACCTGATGTCGAGCCCAACACACGTCCCCACGTAGAGCTAAAAGTAAGCTAAATCCTGATGTACAGCCCAACACATGTCCCGACGTAGAGCCCAACACACGTCCCGACGAAGAGCTGAAAGTAATCCAAATCCTGATGTAGAGCCCAACACACGTCCCGACGTAGAGCCCAACACACGTCCCGACGTAGAGCTGAAAGTAAGCTAAAACCTGATGTAGAGCCCAACACACGTCCCGACGTAGTGCCCTACACACGACCCGACGTAGTGCTGAAATTAACCAAAATCCTGATGTAGATCCCAACACACGTCCCGACGTAGAGCCCAACGCACGTCCCGACGTAGAGCCCAACGCACGTCCCGACGTAGAGCCCAACGCACGTCCCGACGTAGAGCCCAACACACGTCCCGACGTAGAGCTGAAAGTAAGCTAAATCCTTATGTAGAGACCAACACACGTCCCGAAGTAGAGCCCAACACTCGTCCCGACGTACAGCCCAACACACGTCCCAACGTAGAGCCCAACACACGTCCCGACGTAGAGCGCAACACACGTCCCGATGTAGAGCCCAACACACGTCCCGACGTAGAGGTGAAAGTAAGCTAAACCCTGATGTAGAGCACAACGCACGTCCCGACGTAGAGCCCAACGCAAGTCCCGACGTAGAGCCCAACGCACGTCCCGACGTAGAGCCCAGCGCACGTCCCGACGTAGAGCCCAGCGCACATCCCGACGTAGAGCCCAACGCACGTCCCGAGGTAGAGCTGAAAACAAGCTAAATCCTGATGTAGAGCCCAACACACGTCCCGACGTAGAGCTGAAAGTAAGCTAAATCCTGATGTAGAGTCCAACCCACGTCCCGACGTAGAGCCCAACACACGTCCCGAGGCAGACTCCAACACACGTCGCGACGTAGAGCCCAGCACACGTCCCGACGTAGAGCCCAGCACACGTCCCGACGTAGAGCCCAGCACACGTCCCGACGTAGAGCTGAAAGTAAGGTAAACCCTGATGTAGAGCCCAACACACGTCCCGACGTAGAGCCCAACACACGTCCCGACGTAGAGCCCAACACACGTCCCGACGTAGAGCTGAAAGTAATCTAAATCCTGATGTAGAGCCCAACACACGTCCCGACGTAGAGCCCAACACATCTCCCGACGTAGAGCTAAAAGTAAGCTAAATCCTGATGTCGAGCGCAACACACGTCCCCACGTAGAGCTAAAAGTAAGCTAAATCCTGATGTACAGCCCAACACATGTCCCAACGTAGAGCCCAACACACGTCCCGACGAAGAGCTGAAAGTAATCAAATCCTGATGTAGAGCCCAACACACTTCCCGACGTAGAGCCCAACACACGTCCCGACGTAGAGCTGAAAGTAATCTAAATCCTGATGTAGAGCCCAACACACGTCCCGACGTAGTGCCCAACACACGACCCGACGTAGAGCTGAAATTAACCTAAATCATGATGTAGATCCCAACACACGTCCCGACGTAGAGCCAACGCACGTCCCGACATGCAGCCCAACACGCGTCCCGACGTGGAGCCCAACACACGTCCCGACGTAGAGCCCAACACACGTCCCGACATGCAGCCCAACACGCGTCCCGACGTGGAGCCCAACACACGTCCCGACGTAGAGCCCAACACAGGTCCCCACGTAGAGCTGAAAGTACGCTAAATCCTGATGTCGAGCCCAAGACACGTCCCCTCGTAGAGCTGAAAGTAAGATAAATCCTGATCTAGTGCCCAAAACACGTCCCGACGCAGAGCCCAACACACGTCGCGACGCAGAGCCCAACACACGTCGCGACGTACAGCCCAACACACGTCGCGACGTAGAGGCCAACACACGTCGCGACGTAGAGGCCAACACACGTCCCGACGTAGAGCTGAAAGTAACTAAATCCCGACGTAGAGCCCAACACACGTCCCGACATGCAGCCCAACACGCGTCCCGACGTGGAGCCCAACACACGTCCCGACGTAGAGCCCAACACACGTCCCGACGTAGAGCTGAAAGTACGCTAAATCCTGATGTCGAGCCCAACACACGTCCCCTCGTAGAGCTGAAAGTAAAATAAATCCTGATCTAGAGCCCAACGCACGTCCCGACGTAGAGCTGAAAGTAAGCTAAATCCCGACGTAGAGCCAAACGCACGTACCGACGTAGAGCCCAACGCGCGTCCCGACGTAGAGCTGAAAGTTAGCTAACTACAGACGTAGAGCCCAACGCGCGTCCCGACGTAGAGCCCAACGCGTGTCCCGACGTAGAGCCCAACGCACGTCCCGACGTAGAGGCCAACGCACGTACCGACGTAGAGCTGAAAGTAAGCTAAATCCCGACGTAGAGGCCAACGCACGTCCCGACGTAGAGGCCAACGCACGTCCTGACGTAGAGCTGAAAGTAACCTAAATCCCGACGTAGAGCCCAACGCACGTCCCGACGTAGAGCCCAACGCACGTCCCGACGTAGCGCCCAACGCACGTCCCGACGTAGAGCTGAAAGTTAGCTAACTACAGACGTAGAGCCCAACGCACGTCACGACGTAGAGCAGAAAGTTAGCTAACTACAGACGTAGAGCCCAACGCACGTCCCGACGTAGAACCCAACGCACGTCCCGACGTAGAGCCCAACGCACGTCCCGACGTAGAGCTGAAAGTAAGCTAAATGCCGACTTAGAGGCCAACGCACGTCCCGACGTAGAGCTGAAAGTAAGCTAAATCCCGACGTAGAGCCCAACGCACGTCCCGACGTAGAGCCCAACTCACGTCCCGACGTAGAGCCCAACGCACGTCCCGACGTAGAGCTGAAAGTTAGCTAACTACAGACGTAGAGCCCAACGCACGTCCCGACGTAGAGCCCAACGCACGTCCCGACGTAGAGCTGAAAGTTAGCTAACTACAGACGTAGAGCCCAACGCACGTCCCGACGTAGAGCCCAACGCACGTCCCGACGTAGAGCCCAACGCACGTCCCGACGCAGAGCCCAACACACGTCCCGACGCAGAGTCCAACACACGTCGTGACGTAGAGCCCAACACAAGTCCCGACGTAGAGCCCAACACACGTCCCGACGTAGAGCTGAAAGTAACTAAATCCCGACGTAGAGCCCAACACACGTCCCGACGCAGAGCCCAACACACGTCCCGACATGCAGCCCAACACGTGTCCCGACGTGGAGCCCAACACACGTCCCGACGTAGAGCCCAACACACGTCCCGACATGCAGCCCAACACGCGTCCCGACGTGGAGCCCAACACACGTCCCGACGTAGAGCCCAACACAGGTCCCCACGTAGAGCTGAAAGTACGCTAAATCCTGATGTCGAGCCCAGGACACGTCCCCTCGTAGAGCTGAAAGTAAGATAAATCCTGATCTAGTGCCCAAAACACGTCCCGACGTAGAGCCCAACACACGTCCCGACGCAGAGCCCAACACAAGTCGCGACGCAGAGCCCAACACACGTCGCGACGTACAGCCCAACACACGTCGCGACGTAGAGTCCAACACACGTCGCGAAGTAGAGGCCAACACACGTCCCGACGTAGAGCTGAAAGTAACTAAATCCCGACGTAGAGCCCAACACACGTCCCGACATGCAGCCCAACGCACGTCCCGACGTAGAGGCCAACGCACGTCCCGACGTAGAGCTGAAAGTAAGCTAAATCCCGACGTAGAGGCCAACGCACGTCCCAATGTAGAGGCCAACGCACATCCCGACGTAGAGCTGAAAGTAAGCTAAATCCCGACGTAGAGCCCAACGCACGTCCCGACGTAGAGCCCAACGCACGTCCCGAGATAGAGCCCAACGCACGTCCCGACGTAGAGCTGAAAGTAAGCTAAATCCCGACGTAGCGCCCAACGCATTTCCCGAAGTACCGCCCAACGCACGTCCCGACGTAGCGCCCAACGCACGTCCCGACGTAGCGCCCAATGCACGTCCCGACGTAGAGCTGAAAGTAAGCTAAATCCCGACGTAGAGGCCAACGCACGTCCCGACGTAGAGGCCAACGCACGTCCCGACGTAGAGGCCAACGCACGTCTCGACGTAGAGCTGAAAGTAAGCTAAATCCCGACGTAGAGCCCAACGCACGTCCCGACGTAGAGCCCAACGGACGTCCCGACGTAGAGCCCAACGGACGTCCCGACGTAGCGCCCAACGCACGTCCCGACGTAGAGCAGAAAGTTAGCTAACTACAGACGTAGAGCCCAACGCATGTCCCGACGTGGAGCCCAACGCACGTTCCGACGTAGAGCCCAACGCACGTCCCGACGTAGAGCTGAAAGTAAGCTAAATCCCGACGTAGAGCCCAACGCACGTCCCGACGTAGAGCCCAACGCACGTCCCGACGTAGAGCCCAACGCACGTCCCGACATAGAGCCCAATGCACGTCCCGACGTAGAGCTGAAAGTTAGCTAACTACAGACGTAGAGCCCAACGCACGTCCCGACGTACAGCCCAACGCACGTCCCGACGTAGAGCTGAAAGTAAGCTAAATCCCGACGTAGAGCCCAACGCACGTCCTGACGTAGAGCCCAACGCACGTCCCGACGTAGAGCCCAACGCACGTCCCGACGTAGAGCTGAAAGTAAGCTAAATCCCGACGTAGAGCCCAACGCACGTCCCGATGTAGAGCCCAACGCACGTCCCGACGTAGAGCCCACCGCACGTCCCGACGTAGAGCTGAAAGTTAGCTAACTACAGACGAAGAGCCCAACGCGCGTCCCGACGTAGAGCCCAACACACGTCCCGACATGCAGCCCAACACGTGTCCCGACGTGGAGCCCAACACACGTCCCGATGTAGAGCCCAACACACGTCCCGACATGCAGCCCAACACGCGTCCCGACGTGGAGCCCAACACACGTCCCGACGTAGAGCCCAACACAGGTCCCCACGTAGAGCTGAAAGTACGCTAAATCCTGATGTCGAGCCCAAGACACGTCCCCTCGTAGAGCTGAAAGTAAGATAAATCCTGATCTAGTGCCCAAAACACGTCCCGACGTAGAGCCCAACACACGTCCCGACGTAGAGCCCAACACACGTCCCGACGCAGAGCCCAACACACGTCGCGACGCAGAGCCCAACACACGTCGCGACGTACAGCCCAACACACGTCGCGACGTAGAGTCCAACACACGTCGCGACGTAGAGGCCAGCACACGTCCCGACGTAGAGCTGAAAGTAAAATAAATCCTGATCTAGAGCCCAACGCACGTCCCGACGTAGAGCCCAACGCACGTCCCGACGTAGAGCTGAAAGTTACCTAACTACAGACGAAGAGCCCAACGCGCGTCCCGACGTAGAGCTGAAAGTTAGCTATCTGCAGACGTAGAGCCCAACGCGCGTCGCGACGTAGAGCCCAACGCGTGTCCCGACGTAGAGACCAATGCACGTCCCGACGTAGAGGCCAACGCACGTCCCGACGTAGAGCTGAAAGTAAGCTAAATCCCGACGTAGCGCCCAACGCACGTCCCGACGTAGCGCCCAACGCACGTCCCGACGTAGAGACCAACGCACGTCCTGACGTAGTCAGAAAGTTAGCTAACTACAGACGTGGAGCCCAACGCACGTCCCGACGTATAGCCCAACGCACGTCCCGACGTACAGCCCAACGCACGTCCCGACGTAGAGCCCAACGCACGTCCCGACGTAGAGCTGAAAGGTAAATGCCGACGTAGAGGCCAACGCACGTCCCGACGTAGAGCTGAAAGCTAAATGCCGACGTAGAGGCCAACGCACGTCCCGACGTAGAGCTGAAAGTAAGCTAAATCCCGACGTAGAGCCCAAAGCACGTCCCGACGTAGAGCCCAACGCACGTCCCGACGTAGAGCCCAACGCACGTCCCGACGTAGAGCAGAAAGTTAGCTAACTACAGACGTAGAGCCCAACGCACGTCCCGACGTAGAGCCCAATGCACGTCCCGACGTAGAGCTGAAAGTAAGCTAAATCCCGACGTAGAGCCCAACGCACGTCCCGACGTAGAGCCCAACGCACGTCCCGACGTAGAGCCCAACGCACGTCCCGACATAGAGCCTAACGCACGTCCCGACGTAGAGCTGAAAGTAACCTAAATCCCGACGTAGATCCCAACGCGTGTCCCGACGTAGAGCCCAACGCACGTCCTGACGTAGAGCCCAACGCAGGTCCCGACGTAGAGCTGAAAGTAAGCTAAATCCCGACGTAGAGCCCAACGCACGTCCCGACGTAGAGGCCAACGCGCGTCCCGACGTAGAGGCCAACGCACGTCCCGACGTAGCGCCCAACGCACGTCCCGACGTAGAGGCCAACGCACGTCCCGACGTAGAGCTGAAAGTTAGCTAACTACAGACGAAGAGCCCAAGGCGCGTCCCGACGTAGAGCTGAAAGTTAGCTAACTACAGACGTGGAGCCCAACGCACGTCCCGACGTAGAACCCAACGCACGTCCCGACATAGAGCCCAACGCACGTCCCGACGTAGAGCCCAACGCACGTCCCGACGTAGAGCTGAAAGTAAGCTAAATCCCGACGTAGAGCCCAAAGCACGTCCCGACGTAGAGCCCAACGCACGTCCCGACGTAGCGCCCAACGCACGTCCCGACATAGAGCCCAACGCACGTCCCGACGTAGAGGTGAAAGTTAGCTAACTACAGACGTAGAGCCCAACGCACGTCCCGACGTAGAGCTAAAATTAAGCTAAATCCCGACGTAGAGCCCAACGCACGTCCCGACGTAGAGCCCAACGCACGTCCCGACGTAGCGCCCAACGCACGTCCCGACGTAGCGCCCAACGCACGTCCCGACATAGAGCCCAACGCACGTCCCGACGTAGAGCTGAAAGTTAGCTAACTACAGACGTAGAGCCCAACGCACGTCCCGACGTAGAGCTAAAATTAAGTTAAATCCCGACGTAGAGCCCAACGCACGTCCCGACGTAGAGCCCAACGCACGTCCCGACGTAGAGCCCAACGCACGTCCCGACGTAGAGCTGAAAGTAAGCTAAATCCCGACGTAGAGCCCAACGCACGTCCCGACGTAGAGCCCAACGCGTGTCCCGACGTAGAGCCCAACGCACATCCCGACGTAGAGGCCAACGCACGTCCCGACGTAGAGCTGAAAGTAAGCTAAATCCCGACGTAGAGGCCAACGCACGTCGCGACGTAGAGGCCAACGCACGTCCCGGCGTAGAGGCCAACGCACGTCCTGACGTAGAGCTGAAAGTAACCTAAATCCCGACATAGAGCCCAACGCACGTCCCGACGTAGAGCCCAACGCACGTCCCGACGTAGCGCCCAACGCACGTCCCGACGTAGAGCTGAAAGTTAGCTAACTACAGACGTAGAGCCCAACGCACGTCCCGTCGTAGAGCAGAAAGTTAGCTAACTACAGACGTAGAGCCCAACGCACGTCCCGACGTAGAACCCAACGCACGTCCCGACGTAGAGCCCAACGCACGTCCCGTCGTAGAGCCCAACGCACGTCCCGACGTAGAGCTGAAAGTAAGCTAAATGCCGACTTAGAGGCCAACGCACGTCCCGACGTAGAGCTGAAAGTAAGCTAAATCCCGACGTAGAGCCCAACGCAAGTCCCGACGTAGAGCCCAACTCACGTCCCGACGTAGAGCCCAACGAACGTCCCGACGTAGAGCTGAAAGTAAGCTAAATCCCGACGTAGAGCCCAACGCACGTCCCGACGTAGAGCCCAACGCACGACCCGACGTAGAGCTGAAAGTTAGCTAACTACAGACGTAGAGCCCAACGCACGTCCCGACGTAGAGCCCAACGCATGTCCCGACGTAGAGCCCAACGCACGTCCCGACGTAGAGCTGAAAGTAAGCTAAATCCCGACGTAGAGCCCAACGCGCGTCCCGACGTAGAGCTGAAAGTAAGCTAAATCCCGACGTAGAGGCCAACGCACGTCCCGACGTAGAGGCCAACGCACGTCCCGACGTAGAGCTGAAAGTAAGCTAAATCCCGACGTAGAGGCCAACGCACGTCCCAATGTAGAGGCCAACGCACGTCCCGACGTAGAGCTGAAAGTAAGCTAAATCCCGACGTAGAGCCCAACGCACGTCCCGACGTAGAGCCCAACGCACGTCCCGACATAGAGCCCAACGCACGTCCCGACGTAGAGCTGAAAGTAAGCTAAATCCCGACGTAGCGCCCAACGCATTTCCCGAAGTACCGCCCAACGCACGTCCCGACGTAGAGCTGAAAGTAAGCTAAATCCCGACGTAGAGGCCAACGCACGTCCCGACGTAGAGGCCAACGCACGTCCCGACGTAGAGCTGAAAGTAAGCTAAATCCCGACGTAGAGCCCAACGCATGTCCCGACGTAGAGCCCAACGCACGTCCCGACGTAGCGCCCAACGCACGTCCCGACGTAGAGCTGAAAGTTAGCTAACTACAGACGTAGAGCCCAACGCACGTCCCGATGTAGAGCTGAAAGTTAGCTAACTACAGACGTAGAGCCCAACGCACGTCCCGACGTAGAGCCCAACGCACGTCCCGACGTAGAGCTGAAAGTAAGCTAAATCCCGACGTAGAGGCCAACGCACGTCCCGACGTAGAGGCCAACGCACGTCCCGATGTAGAGGCCAACGCACGTCCCGACGTAGAGGCCAACGCACGTCTCGACGTAGAGCTGAAAGTAAGCTAAATCCCGACGTAGAGCCCAACGCACGTCCCGACGTAGAGCCCAACGGACGTCCCGACGTAGAGCCCAACGCACGTCCCGACGTAGTGCCCAACGCACGTCCCGACGTAGAGCTGAAAGTTAGCTAACTACAGACGTAGAGCCCAACGCACGTCCCGACGTAGAGCCGAAAGTTAGCTAACTACAGACGTAGAGCCCAACGCACGTCCCGACGTGGAGCCCAACGCACGTTCCGACGTAGAGCCCAACGCACGTCCCGACGTAGAGCTGAAAGTAAGCTAAATCCCGACGTAGAGCCCAACGCACGTCCCGACGTAGAGCCCAACGCACGTCCCGACGTAGAGCTGAAAGTAAGCTAAATCCCGACGTAGAGCCCAACGCACGTCCCGACGTAGAGCCCAACGCACGTCCCGACGTAGAGCCCAACGCACGTTCCGACGTAGCGCCCAACGCACGTCCCGACGTAGAGCTGAAAGTTAGCTAACTACAGATGTAGAGCCCAACGCACGTCCCGACGTAGAACTGAAAGTTAGCTAACTACAGACGTAGAGCCCAACGCACGTCCCAACGTAGAGTTGAAAGTTAGCTTACTACAGACGTAGAGCCAAACGCACGTCCCGACGTAGAGCCCAACGCACGTCCCGACGTAGACCTGAAAGTCAGCTAAATCCCGACGTAGAGCCCAACGCACGTCCCGACGTAGAGCCCAACGCACGTCCCGACGTAGAGCCTAACGCACGTCCCGACGTAGAGCTGAAAGTAAGCTAAATCCCGACGTAGAGCTCAACGCACGTCCCGACGTAGAACCCAACGCACATCCCGACGTAGAGCCCAACGCACGTCCCAACGTAGAGCCCAACGCACGTCCCGACGTAGAGCTGAAAGTTAGCTAACTACAGACGAAGAGCCCAACGCGCGTCCCGACATAGAGCTGAAAGTTAGCTAACTACAGACGTAGAGCCCAACGCGCGTCCCGACGTAGAGCCCAACGCACGTCCCGACGTAGAGCCCAACGCACGTCCCGACGTAGAGCTGAAAGTAAGCTAAATCCCGACGTAGAGCTCAACGCACGTCCCGACGTAGAACCCAACGCACATCCCGACGTAGAGCCCAACGCACGTCCCAACGTAGAGCCCAACGCACGTCCCGACGTAGAGCTGAAAGTTAGCTAACTACAGACGAAGAGCCCAACGCGCGTCCCGACGTAGAGCTGAAAGTTAGCTAACTACAGACGTAGAGCCCAACGCGCGTCCCGACGTAGAGCCCAACGCGTGTCCCGACGTAGAGCCCAACGCACGTCCCGACGTAGAGCCCAACCCACGTCCCGACGTAGAGCTGAAAGTAAGCTAAATCCCGACGTAGAGCCCAACGCACGTCCCGACGTAGAGGCCAACGCACGTCCCGACGTAGAGGCCAACGCACGTCCCGACGTAGAGGCCAACGCACGTCCCGACGTAGAGCTGAAAGTAAGCTAAATCCCGACGTAGAGCCCAACGCACGTCCCGACGTAGAGCCCAACGCAAGTCCCGACGTAGAGCCCAACGCACGTCCCGACGTAGAGCTGAAAGCTAAATGCCGACGTAGAGGCCAACGCACGTCCCGACGTAGAGCTGAAAGTAAGCTAAATCCCGACGTAGAGCCCAAAGCACGTCCCGACGTAGAGCCCAACGCACGTCCCGACGTAGAGCCCAACGCACGTCCCGACGTAGAGCAGAAAGTTAGCTAACTACAGACGTAGAGCCCAACGCACGTCCCGACGTAGAGCCCAACGCACGTCCCGACGTAGAGCTGAAAGTAAGCTAAATCCCGACGTAGAGCCCAACGCACGTCCCGACGTAGAGCCCAACGCACGTCCCGACGTAGAGCCCAACGCACGTCCCGACATAGAGCCTAACGCACGTCCCGACGTAGAGCTGAAAGTAACCTAAATCCCGACGTAGATCCCAACGCGTGTCCCGACGTAGAGCCCAACGCACGTCCTGACGTAGAGCCCAACGCAGGTCCCGACGTAGAGCTGAAAGTAAGCTAAATCCCGACGTAGAGCCCAACGCACGTCCCGACGTAGAGGCCAACGCACGTCCCGACGTAGAGGCCAACGCACGTCCCGACGTAGCGCCCAACGCACGTCCCGACGTAGAGGCCAACGCACGTCCCGACGTAGAGCTGAAAGTTAGCTAACTACAGACGAAGAGCCCAACGCGCGTCCCGACGTAGAGCTGAAAGTTAGCTAACTACAGACGTGGAGCCCAACGCACGTCCCGACGTAGAACCCAACGCACGTCCCGACATAGAGCCCAACGCACGTCCCGACGTAGAGCCCAACGCACGTCCCGACGTAGAGCTGAAAGTAAGCTAAATCCCGACGTAGAGCCCAACGCACGTCCCGACGTAGAGCCCAACGCACGTCCCGACGTAGCGCCCAACGCACGTCCCGACATAGAGCCCAACGCACGTCCCGACGTAGAGGTGAAAGTTAGCTAACTACAGACGTAGAGCCCAACGCACGTCCCGACGTAGAGCTAAAATTAAGCTAAATCCCGACGTAGAGCCCAACGCACGTCCCGACGTAGAGCCCAACGCACGTCCCGACGTAGCGCCCAACGCACGTCCCGACATAGAGCCCAACGCACGTCCCGACGTAGAGCTGAAAGTTAGCTAACTACAGACGTAGAGCCCAACGCACGTCCCGACGTAGAGCTAAAATTAAGTTAAATCCCGACGTAGAGCCCAACGCACGTCCCGACGTAGAGCCCAACGCACGTCCCGACGTAGAGCCCAACGCACGTCCCGACGTAGAGCTGAAAGTAAGCTAAATCCCGACGTAGAGCCCAACGCACGTACCGACGTAGAGCCCAACGCACGTGCCGACGTAGAGCTGAAAGTTAGCTAACTACAGACGTAGAGCACAATTCACGTCCCGACGTAGAGCTGAAAGTTAGCTAACTACAGACGTAGAGCCCAACGCACGTCCCGACGTAGAGCCCAACGCGTGTCCCGACGTAGAGCCCAACGCACATCCCGACGTAGAGGCCAACGCACGTCCCGACGTAGAGCTGAAAGTAAGCTAAATCCCGACGTAGAGGCCAACGCACGTCGCGACGTAGAGGCCAACGCACGTCCCGACGTAGCGCCCAACGCACGTCCCGGCGTAGAGGCCAACGCACGTCCTGACGTAGAGCTGAAAGTAACCTAAATCCCGACGTAGAGCCCAACGCACGTCCCGACGTAGAGCCCAACGCACGTCCCGACGTAGCGCCCAACGCACGTCCCGACGTAGAGCTGAAAGTTAGCTAACTACAGACGTAGAGCCCAACGCACGTCCCGACGTAGAGCAGAAAGTTAGCTAACTACAGACGTAGAGCCCAACGCACGTCCCGACGTAGAACCCAACGCACGTCCCGACGTAGAGCCCAACGCACGTCCCGTCGTAGAGCCCAACGCACGTCCCGACGTAGAGCTGAAAGTAACCTAAATGCCGACTTAGAGGCCAACGCACGTCCCGACGTAGAGCTGAAAGTAACCTAAATCCCGACGTAGATCCCAACGCGTGTCCCGACGTAGAGCCCAACGCACGTCCTGACGTAGAGCCCAACGCAGGTCCCGACGTAGAGCTGAAAGTAAGCTAAATCCCGACGTAGAGCCCAACGCACGTCCCGACGTAGAGGCCAACGCACGTCCCGACGTAGAGGCCAACGCACGTCCCGACGTAGCGCCCAACGCACGTCCCGACGTAGAGGCCAACGCACGTCCCGACGTAGAGCTGAAAGTTAGCTAACTACAGACGAAGAGCCCAACGCGCGTCCCGACGTAGAGCTGAAAGTTAGCTAACTACAGACGTGGAGCCCAACGCACGTCCCGACGTAGAACCCAACGCACGTCCCGACATAGAGCCCAACGCACGTCCCGACGTAGAGCCCAACGCACGTCCCGACGTAGAGCTGAAAGTAAGCTAAATCCCGACGTAGAGCCCAACGCACGTCCCGACGTAGAGCCCAACGCACGTCCCGACGTAGCGCCCAACGCACGTCCCGACATAGAGCCCAACGCACGTCCCGACGTAGAGGTGAAAGTTAGCTAACTACAGACGTAGAGCCCAACGCACGTCCCGACGTAGAGCTAAAATTAAGCTAAATCCCGACGTAGAGCCCAACTCACGTCCCGACGTAGAGCCCAACGCACGTCCCGACGTAGAGCTGAAAGTAAGCTAAATCCCGACGTAGAGCCCAACGCACGTCCCGACGTAGAGCCCAACGCACGACCCGACGTAGAGCTGAAAGTTAGCTAACTACAGACGTAGAGCCCAACGCACGTCCCGACGTAGAGCCCAAAGCACGTCCCGACGTAGAGCCCAACGCACGTCCCGACGTAGAGCTGAAAGTAAGCTAAATCCCGACGTAGAGCCCAACGCGCGTCCCGACGTAGAGCTGAAAGTAGGCTAAATCCCGACGTAGAGGCCAACGCACGTCCCGACGTAGAGGCCAACGCACGTCCCGACGTAGAGCTGAAAGTAAGCTAAATCCCGACGTAGAGGCCAACGCACGTCCCAATGTAGAGGCCAACGCACGTCCCGACGTAGAGCTGAAAGTAAGCTAAATCCCGACGTAGAGCCCAACGCACGTCCCGACGTAGAGCCCAACGCACGTCCCGACATAGAGCCCAACGCACGTCCCGACGTAGAGCTGAAAGTAAGCTAAATCCCGACGTAGCGCCCAACGCATTTCCCGAAGTACCGCCCAACGCACGTCCCGACGTAGCGCCCAACGCACGTCCCGACGTAGCGCCCAATGCACGTCCCGACGTAGAGCTGAAAGTAAGCTAAATCCCGACGTAGAGGCCAACGCACGTCCCGACGTAGAGGCCAACGCACGTCCCGACGTAGAGCTGAAAGTAAGCTAAATCCCGACGTAGAGCCCAACGCATGTCCCGACGTAGAGCCCAACGCACGTCCCGACGTAGCGCCCAACGCACGTCCCGACGTAGAGCTGAAAGTTAGCTAACTACAGACGTAGAGCCCAACGCACGTCCCGATGTAGAGCTGAAAGTTAGCTAACTACAGACGTAGAGCCCAACGCACGTCCCGACGTAGAGCCCAACGCACGTCCCGACGTAGAGCTGAAAGTAAGCTAAATCCCGACGTAGAGGCCAACGCACATCCCGACGTAGAGGCCAACGCACGTCCCGATGTAGAGGCCAACGCACGTCCCGACGTAGAGGCCAACGCACGTCTCGACGTAGAGCTGAAAGTAAGCTAAATCCCGACGTAGAGCCCAACGCACGTCCCGACGTAGAGCCCAACGGACGTCCCGACGTAGAGCCCAACGCACGTCCCGACGTAGTGCCCAACGCACGTCCCGACGTAGAGCTGAAAGTTAGCTAACTACAGACGTAGAGCCCAACGCACGTCCCGACGTAGAGCAGAAAGTTAGCTAACTACAGACGTAGAGCCCAACGCACGTCCCGACGTGGAGCCCAACGCACGTTCCGACGTAGAGCCCAACGCACGTCCCGACGTAGAGCTGAAAGTAAGCTAAATCCCGACGTAGAGGCCAACGCACGTCCCGACGTAGAGGCCAACGCACGTCCCGACGTAGAGGACAACGCACGTCCCGACGTAGAGCTGAAAGTACGCTAAATCCCGACGTAGAGCCCAACGCACGTCCCGACGTAGAGCCCAACGCACGTCCCGACGTAGAGCCCAACGCACGTTCCGACGTAGCGCCCAACGCACGTCCCGACGTAGAGCTGAAAGTTAGCTAACTACAGATGTAGAGCCCAACGCACGTCCCGACGTAGAACTGAAAGTTAGCTAACTACAGACGTAGAGCCCAACGCACGTCCCAACGTAGAGTTGAAAGTTAGCTAACTACAGACGTAGAGCCCAACGCACGTCCCGACGTAGAGCCCAACGCACGTCCCGACGTAGACCTGAAAGTCAGCTAAATCCCGACGTAGAGCCCAACGCACTTCCCGACGTAGAGCCCAACGCACGTCCCGACGTAGAGCCTAACGCACGTCCCGACGTAGAGCTGAAAGTAAGCTAAATCCCGACGTAGAGCTCAACGCACGTCCCGACGTAGAACCCAACGCACATCCCGACGTAGAGCCCAACGCACGTCCCAACGTAGAGCCCAACGCACGTCACGACGTAGAGCTGAAAGTTAGCTAACTACAGACGTAGAGCCCAACGCGCGTCCCGACGTAGAGCTGAAAGTTAGCTAACTACAGACGTAGAGCCCAACGCGCGTCCCGACGTAGAGCCCAACGCGTGTCCCGACGTAGAGCCCAACGCACGTCCCGACGTAGAGCCCAACGCACGTCCCGACGTAGAGCTGAAAGTAAGCTAAATCCCGACGTAGAGCCCAACGCACGTCCCGACGTAGAGCCCAACGCACGTCCCGATGTAGAGGCCAACGCACGTCCCGACGTAGAGGCCAACGCACGTCTCGACGTAGAGCTGAAATTAAGCTAAATCCCGAGGTAGAGCCCAACGCACGTCCCGACTTAGAGCCCAACGCACGTCCCGACGTAGAGCCCAACGCACGTCCCGACGTAGCGCCCAACGCACGTCCCGACGTAGAGCTGAAAGTTACCTAACTACAGACGTAGAGCCCAACGCACGTCCCGACGTAGAGCAGAAAGTTAGCTAACTACAGACGTAGAGCCCAACGCACGTCCCGACGTAGAGCCCAACGCACGTCCCGACGTAGAGCCCAACGCACGTCCCGACGTAGAGCTGAAAGTAAGCTAAATCCTGATGTAGAGCCCAACGCACGTCCCGACGTAGAGCCCAACGCACGTCCCGACATAGCGCCCAACGCACGTCCCGACGTAGAGCTGAAAGTTAGCTAACTACAGACGTAGAGCCCAACGCACGTCCCGACGTAGAACCCAACGCACGTCCCGACGTAGAGCCCAACGCACGTCCCGACGTAGCGCCCAATGCACGACCCGACGTAGAGCTGAAAGTAAGCTAAATCCCGACGTAGAGCCCAACGCACGTCCCGACGTAGAGCCCAACGCACGTCCCGACGTAGAGCTGAAAGATAGGTAACTACAGACGAAGAGCCCAACGCGCGTCCCGACGTAGAGCTGAAAGTAACCTAAATCCCGACGTAGAGCCCAACGCACGTGCTGACGTAGAGCATAACGCACGTCCCGACGTAGAGCCCAACGCACGTCCTGACGTAGAGCCCAACGCACGTCCCGACGAAGAGCTGAAAGTAAGCTAAATCCCGACGTAGAGCCCAACGCACGTACCGACGTAGAGCCCAACGCACGTGCCGACGTAGAGCTGAAAGTTAGCTAACTACAGACGTAGAGCACAATTCACGTCCCGACGTAGAGCTGAAAGTTAGCTAACTACAGACGTAGAGCCCAACGCACGTCCCGACGCAGAGCCCAACGCGTGTCCCGACGTAGAGCCCAACGCACGTCCCGACGTAGAGGCCAACGCACGGCCCGACGTAGAGCTGAAAGTAAGCTAAATCCCGACCTAGAGGCCAACGCACGTCGCGACGTAGAGGCCAACGCACGTCCCGACGTAGCGCCCAACGCACGTCCCGGCGTAGAGGCCAACGCACGTCCTGACGTAGAGCTGAAAGTAACCTAAATCCCGACGTAGAGCCCAACGCACGTCCCGACGTAGAGCCCAACGCACGTCCCGACGTAGCGCCCAACGCACGTCCCGACGTAGAGCTGAAAGTTAGCTAACTACAGACGTAGAGCCCAACGCACGTCCCGACGTAGAGCAGAAAGTTAGCTAACTACAGACGTAGAGCCCAACGCACGTCCCGACGTAGAACCCAACGCACGTCCCGACGTAGAGCCCAACGCACGTCCCGACGTAGAGCCCAACGCACGTCCCGACGTAGAGCTGAAAGTAAGCTAAATGCCGACTTAGAGGCCAACGCACGTCCCGACGTAGAGCTGAAAGTAAGCTAAATCCCGACGTAGAGCCCAACGCACGTCCCGACGTAGAGCCCAACTCACGTCCCGACGTAGAGCCCAACGCACGTCCCGACGTAGAGCTGAAAGTAAGCTAAATCCCGACGTAGAGCCCAACGCACGTCCCGACGTAGAGCCCAACGCACGTCCAGACGTAGAGCTGAAAGTTAGCTAACTACAGACGTAGAGCCCAACGCACGTCCCGACGTAGAGCCCAACGCACGTCCCGACGTAGAGCCCAACTCACGTCCCGACGTAGAGCTGAAAGTAAGCTAAATCCCGACGTAGAGCCCAACGCGCGTCCCGACGTAGAGCTGAAAGTAAGCTAAATCCCGACGTAGAGGCCAACGCACGTCCCGACGTAGAGGCCAACGCACGTCCCGACGTAGAGCTGAAAGTAAGCTAAATCCCGACGTAGAGGCCAACGCACGTCCCAATGTAGAGGCCAACACACGTCCCGACGTAGAGCTGAAAGTAAGCTAAATCCCGACGTAGAGCCCAACGCACGTCCCGACGTAGAGCCCAACGCACGTCCCGACGTAGAGCTGAAAGTAAGCTAAATCCCGACGTAGCGCCCAACGCATTTCCCGAAGTACCGCCCAATGCACGTCCCGACGTAGCGCCCAACGCACGTCCCGACGTAGCGCCCAATGCACGTCCCGACGTAGAGCTGAAAGTAAGCTAAATCCCGACGTAGAGGCCAACGCACGTCCCGACGTAGAGGCCAACGCACGTCCCGACGTAGAGCTGAAAGTAAGCTAAATCCCGACGTAGAGCCCAACGCATGTCCCGACGTAGAGCCCAACGCACGTCCCGACGTAGAGCCCAACGCACGTCCCGACGTAGCGCCCAACGCACGTCCCGACGTAGCGCCCAACGCACGTCCCGACGTAGAGCTGAAAGTTAGCTAACTACAGACGTAGAGCCCAACGCACGTCCCGATGTAGAGCTGAAAGTTAGCTAAGTACAGACGTAGAGCCCAACGCACGTACTGACGTAGAGCCCAACGCACGTCCCGACGTAGAGCTGAAAGTAAGCTAAATCCCGACGTAGAGCCCAACGCACGTCCCGACGTAGAGCCCAACGCACGTCCCGACGTAGAGCCCAACGCACGTCCCGACGTAGACCTGAAAGTAAGCTAAATCCCGACGTAGAGCCCAACTCACGTCCCGACGTAGCGCCCAACGCACGTCCCGAAGCAACGCCCAACGCACGTCCCGACCTAGCGCCCAACGCACGTCCCGACGTAGCGCCCAACGCACGTCCCGACGTAGAGCTGAAAGTAAGCTAAATCCCGACGTAGAGGCCAACGCACGTCCCGACGTAGAGGCCAACGCACGTCCCGACGTAGACCTGAAAGTAAGCTAAATCCCGAAGTAGAGCCCAACGCACGTCCCGACGTAGTGCCCAACGCACGTCCCGACGTAGAGCCCAACGCACGTCCCGACGTAGAGCTGAAAGTAAGCTAAATCCCGACGTAGAGCCCAACGCACGTCCCGACGTAGAGCGCAACCACGTCCCGACGTAGAGCCCAACGCACGTCCCGACGTAGAGCTGAAAGTTAGCTAACTACAAACGTAGAGCCCAACGCACGTCCCGACGTAGAGCCCAACGCACGTCCCGACGTAGAGCTGAAAGTAAGCTAAATCCCGAAGTAGAGGCCAACGCACGTCCCGACGTAGAGGCCAACGCACGTCCCGACGTAGAGCTGAAAGTAAGCTAAATCCCGACGTAGCGCCCAACGCACGTCCCGAAGCAACGCCCAACGCACGTCCCGACCTAGCGCCCAACGCACGTCCCGACGTAGCGCCCAACGCACGTCCCGACGTAGAGGCCAACGCACGTCCCGACGTAGAGCTGAAAGTAAGCTAAATCCTGACGTAGAGCCCAACGCACGTCCCGACGTAGAGCCCAACGCACGTCCCGACGTAGAGCTGAAAGTAAGCTAAATCCCAACGTAGAGCCCAACGCACGTCCCGACGTAGAGCCCAACGCACGTCCCGAAGTAGAGCCCAACGCACGTCCCGACGTAGACCTGAAAGTAAGCTAAATCCCGAAGTAGAGCCCAACGCACGTCCCGACGTAGTGCCCAACGCACGTCCCGACGTAGAGCCCAACGCACGTCCCGACGTAGAGCTGAAAGTAAGCTAAATCCCGACGTAGAGCCCAACGCACGTCCCGACGTAGAGCCCAACGCACGTCCCGACGTAGTGCCCAACGCACGTCCCGACGTAGAGCCCAACGCACGTCCCGACGTAGAGCTGAAAGTAAGCTAAATCCCGACGTAGAGCCCAACGCACGTCCCGACGTAGAGCCCAACGCACGTCCCGACGTAGAGCCCAACGCACGTCCCGACGTAGACCTGAAAGTAAGCTAAATCCCGACGTAGAGCCCAACTCACGTCCCGACGTAGAGCCCAACGCACGTCCCGACGTAGAGCCCAACGCACGTCCCGACGTAGAGCTGAAAGTAAGCTAAATCCCGACGTAGAGCCCAACGCACGTCCCGACGTAGAGCCCAACGCACGTCCCGACGTAGTGCCCAACGCACGTCCCGACGTAGAGCCCGACGCACATCCCGACGTAGAGCTGAAAGTAAGCTAAATTCCAACGTAGCGCCCAACGCACGTCCCGAAGTAGCGCCCAACGCACGTCCCGACGTAGCGCCCAATGCACGTCCCGACGTAGCATCCAACGCACGTCCCGACGTAGAGCTGAAAGTAAGCTAAATCCCGACGTAGAGGCCAACGCACGTCCTGACGTAGAGGCCAACGCACGTCCCGACGTAGAGGCCAACGCACGTCCCGACGTAGAGCTGAAAGTAAGCTAAATCCCGACGTAGAGGCCAACGCACGTCCCAATGTAGAGGCCAACACACGTCCCGACGTAGAGCTGAAAGTAAGCTAAATCCCGACGTAGAGCCCAACGCACGTCCCGACGTAGAGCCCAACGCACGTCCCGACGTAGAGCTGAAAGTAAGCTAAATCCCGACGTAGCGCCCAACGCATTTCCCGAAGTACCGCCCAATGCACGTCCCGACGTAGCGCCCAACGCACGTCCCGACGTAGCGCCCAATGCACGTCCCGACGTAGAGCTGAAAGTAAGCTAAATCCCGACGTAGAGGCCAACGCACGTCCCGACGTAGAGGCCAACGCACGTCCCGACGTAGAGGCCAACGCACGTCCCGACGTAGAGCTGAAAGTAAGCTAAATCCCGACGTAGAGCCCAACGCATGTCCCGACGTAGAGCCCAACGCACGTCCCGACGTAGCGCCCAACGCACGTCCCGACGTAGCGCCCAACGCACGTCCCGACGTAGAGCTGAAAGTTAGCTAACTACAGACGTAGAGCCCAACGCACGTCCCGATGTAGAGCTGAAAGTTAGCTAAGTACAGACGTAGAGCCCAACGCACGTACTGACGTAGAGCCCAACGCACGTCCCGACGTAGAGCTGAAAGTAAGCTAAATCCCGACGTAGAGGCCAACGCACGTCCCGACGTAGAGACCAACGCACGTCCCGACGTAGAGGCCAACGCACGTCCCGACGTAGAGGCCAACGCACGTCTCGACGTAGAGCTGAAAGTAAGCTAAATCCCGACGTAGAGCCCAACGCACGTCCCGACGTAGAGCCCAACGGACGTCCCGACGTACAGCCCAACGCACGTCCCGACGTAGCGCCCAACGCACGTCCCGACGTAGAGCTGAAAGTTAGCTAACTACAGACGTAGAGCCCAACGCACGTCCCGACGTAGAGCAGAAAGTTAGCTAACTACAGACGTAGAGCCCAACGCACGTCCCGACGTGGAGCCCAACGCACGTTCCGACGTAGAGCCCAACGCACGTCCCGACGTAGAGCTGAAAGTAAGCTAAATCCCGACGTAGAGCCCAACGCAGCTCCCGACGTAGAGCCCAACGCAAGTTCCGACGTAGCGCCCAACGCACGTCCCGACGTAGAGCTGAAAGTTAGCTAACTACAGATGTAGAGCCCAACGCACGTCCCGACGTAGAACTGAAAGTTAGCTAACTACAGACGTAGAGCCCAACGCACGTCCCGACGTAGAGCCCAACGCACGTCCCGACGTAGACCTGAAAGTAAGCTAAATCCCGACGTAGAGCCCAACGCACGTCCCGACGTAGAGCCCAACGCACGTCCCGACGTAGAGCCCAACGCACGTCCCGACGTAGAGCTGAAAGTAAGCTAAATCCCGACGTAGAGCTCAACGCACGTCCCGACGTAGAACCCAACGCACATCCCGACGTAGAGCCCAACGCACGTCCCAACGTAGAGCCCAACGCACGTCCCGACGTAGAGCTGAAAGTTAGCTAACTACAGACGTAGAGCCCAACGCGCGTCCCGACGTAGAGCCCAACGCGTGTCCCGACGTAGAGCCCAACGCACGTCCCGACGTAGAGCCCAACGCACGTCCCGACGTAGAGCTGAAAGTAAGCTAAATCCCGACGTAGAGCCCAACGCACGTCCCGACGTAGAGCCCAACGCACGTCCCGATGTAGAGGCCAACGCACGTCCCGACGTAGAGGCCAACGCACGTCTCGACGTAGAGCTGAAATTAAGCTAAATCCCGAGGTAGAGCCCAACGCACGTCCCGACTTAGAGCCCAATGCACGTCCCGACGTAGAGCCCAACGCACGTCCCGACGTAGCGCCCAACGCACGTCCCGACGTAGAGCTGAAAGTTACCTAACTACAGACGTAGAGCCCAACGCACGTCCCGACGTAGAGCAGAAAGTTAGCTAACTACAGACGTAGAGCCCAACGCACGTCCCGACGTAGAGCCCAACGCACGTCCCGACGTAGAGCCCAACGCACGTCCCGACGTAGAGCTGAAAGTAAGCTAAATCCTGATGTAGAGCCCAACGCACGTCCCGACGTAGAGCCCAACGCACGTCCCGACATAGCGCCCAACGCACGTCCCGACGTAGAGCAGAAAGTTAGCTAACTACAGACGTAGAGCCCAACGCACGTCCCGACGTAGAGCCCAACGCACGTCCCGACGTAGAGCCCAACGCACGTCCCGACGTAGAGCTGAAAGTAAGCTAAATCCTGATGTAGAGCCCAACGCACGTCCCGACGTAGAGCCCAACGCACGTCCCGACGTAGAACCCAACGCACGTCCCGACGTAGAGCCCAACGCACGTCCCGACGTAGCGCCCAATGCACGTCCCGACGTAGAGCTGAAAGTAAGCTAAATCCCGACCTAGAGCCCAACGCACGTCCCGACGTAGAGCCCAACGCACGTCCCGACGTAGAACCCAACGCACGTCCCGACGTAGAGCTGAAAGTTAGCTAACTACAGACGAAGAGCCCAACGCGCGTCCCGACGTAGAGCTGAAAGTTAGCTAACTACAGACGAAGAGCCCAACGCGCGTCCCGACGTAGAGCTGAAAGTTAGCTAACTACAGACGTAGAGCCCAACGCGCGTCCCGACGTAGAGCCCAACGCGTGTCCCGACGTAGAGCCCAACGCACGTCCCGACGTAGAGCCCAACGCACGTCGCGACGTAGAGCTGAAGGTAAGCTAAATCCCGACGTAGAAGCCAACGCACGTCCCGACGTAGAGGCGAACGCACGTCCCGACGTAGAGCCCAACGCACGTCCCGACGTAGAGGCCAACGCACGTCCCGACGTAGAGCTGAAAGTAAACTAAATCCCGACGTACAGCCCAACGCACGTCCCGACGTAGAGCCCAACGCACGTCCCGACGTAGAGCCCAACGCACGTCCCGACGTAGAGCTGAAAGTTAGCTAACTACAAACGTAGAGCCCAACGCACGTCCCGACGTAGAGCCCAACGCACGTCCCGACGTGGAGCCCAACGCACGTCCCGACGTAGAGCTGAAAGTAAGGTAAATCCCGACGTAGAGCCCAACGCAAGTCCCGACGTAGAGCCCAACGCACGTCCCGACGTAGAGCTGAAAGTAAGCTAAATCCCGAAGTAGAGGCCAACGCACGTCCCGACGTAGAGGCCAACGCACGTCCCGACGTAGAGCTGAAAGTAAGCTAAATCCCGACGTAGCGCCCAACGCACGTCCCGAAGCAACGCCCAACGCACGTCCCGACCTAGCGCCCAACGCACGTCCCGACGTAGCGCCCAACGCACGTCCCGACGTAGAGCTGAAAGTAAGCTAAATCCCGACGTAGAGGCCAACGCACGTCCCGACGTAGAGGCCAACGCACGTCCCGACGTAGACCTGAAAGTAAGCTAAATCCCGAAGTAGAGCCCAACGCACGTCCCGACGTAGTGCCCAACGCACGTCCCGACGTAGAGCCCAACGCACGTCCCGACGTAGAGCTGAAAGTAAGCTAAATCCCGACGTAGAGCCCAACGCACGTCCCGACGTAGAGCCCAACCACGTCCCGACGTAGAGCCCAACTCACGTCCCGACGTAGAGCTGAAAGTTAGCTAACTACAAACGTAGAGCCCAACGCACGTCCCGACGTAGAGCCCAACGCACGTCCCGACGTAGAGCTGAAAGTAAGCTAAATCCCGAAGTAGAGGCCAACGCACGTCCCGACGTAGAGGCCAACGCACGTCCCGACGTAGAGCTGAAAGTAAGCTAAATCCCGACGTAGCGCCCAACGCACGTCCCGAAGCAACGCCCAACGCACGTCCCGACCTAGCGCCCAACGCACGTCCCGACGTAGCGCCCAACGCACGTCCCGACGTAGAGGCCAACGCACGTCCCGACGTAGAGCTGAAAGTAAGCTAAATCCTGACGTAGAGCCCAACGCACGTCCCGACGTAGAGCCCAACGCACGTCCCGACGTAGAGCTGAAAGTAAGCTAAATCCCAACGTAGAGCCCAACGCACGTCCCGACGTAGAGCCCAACGCACGTCCCGAAGTAGAGCCCAACGCACGTCCCGACGTAGACCTGAAAGTAAGCTAAATCCCGAAGTAGAGCCCAACGCACGTCCCGACGTAGTGCCCAACGCACGTCCCGACGTAGAGCCCAACGCACGTCCCGACGTAGAGCTGAAAGTAAGCTAAATCCCGACGTAGAGCCCAACGCACGTCCCGACGTAGAGCCCAACGCACGTCCCGACGTAGTGCCCAACGCACGTCCCGACGTAGAGCCCAACGCACGTCCCGACGTAGAGCTGAAAGTAAGCTAAATCCCGACGTAGAGCCCAACGCACGTCCCGACGTAGAGCCCAACGCACGTCCCGACGTAGAGCCCAACGCACGTCCCGACGTAGACCTGAAAGTAAGCTAAATCCCGACGTAGAGCCCAACTCACGTCCCGACGTAGCGCCCAACGCACGTCCCGACGTAGAGGCCAACGCACGTCCCGACGTAGAGCTGAAAGTAAGCTAAATCCCGACGTAGAGGCCAACGCACGTCCCGACGTAGAGGCCAACGCACGTCCGGACGTAGAGCTGAACATAAGCTAAATCCCGACATAGAGCCCAACGCACGTCCCGACGTAGAGCCCAACGCACGTCCCGAAGTAGAGCCCAACGCACGTCCCGACGTAGAGCTGAAAGTAAGCTAAATCCCGACGTAGAGCCCAACGCACGTCCCGACGTAGAGCCCAACGCACGTCCCGACGTAGACCTGAAAGTAAGCTAAATCCCGACGTAGAGCCCAACGCACGTCCCGACGTAGAGCCCAACGCACGTCCCGACGTAGAGCTGAAAGTTAGCTAACTACAGACGAAGAGCCCAACGCGCGTCCCGACGTAGAGCTGAAAGTTAGCTAACTACAGACGAAGAGCCCAACGCGCGTCCCGACGTAGAGCTGAAAGTTAGCAAACTACAGACGTAGAGCCCAACGCGCGTCCCGACGTAGAGCCCAACGCGTGTCCCGACGTAGAGCCCAACGCACGTCCCGACGTAGAGCCCAACGCACGTCGCGACGTAGAGCTGAAGGTAAGCTAAATCCCGACGTAGAAGCCAATGCACGTCCAGACGTAGAGGCCAACGCACGTCCCGACGTAGAGCCCAACGCACGTCCCGACGTAGAGGCCAACGCACGTCCCGACGTAGAGCTGAAAGTAAACTAAATCCCGACGTAGAGCCCAACGCACGTCCCGACGTAGAGCCCAACGCACGTCCCGACGTAGAGCCCAACGCACGTCCCGACGTAGAGCTGAAAGTTAGCTAACTACAAACGTAGAGCCCAACGCACGTCCCGACGTAGAGCCCAACGCACGTCCCGACGTGGAGCCCAACGCACGTCCCGACGTAGAGCTGAAAGTAAGCTAAATCCCGACGTAGAGCCCAACGCACGTCCCGACGTAGAGCCCAACGCACGTCCCGACATAGAGCCCAACGCACGTCCCGACGTAGAGCTGAAAGTTAGCTAACTACAGACGTAGAGCCCAACGCACGTCCCGACGTAGAGCCCAACGCACGTCCCGACGTAGAGCCCAACGCACGTCCCGACGTAGAGCTGAAAGTAAGCTAAATCCCGACGTAGAGCCCAACACACGTCCCGACGTAGAGCTGAAAGTAAGCTAAATCCCGACGTAGAGGCCAACGCACGTCCCGACGTAGAGGCCAACGCACGTCCCGACGTAGAGCTGAAAGTAAGCTAAATCCCGAAGTAGAGGCCAACGCACGTCCCGACGTAGAGGCCAACGCACGTCCCGACGTAGAGCTGAAAGTAAGCTAAATCCCGACGTAGAGCCCAACGCACGTCCCGACGTAGAGCCCACCGCACGTCCCAACGTAGAGCCCAACGCACGTCCCGACGTAGAGCTGAAAGTAAGCTAAATCCCGACCTAGAGCCCAACGCACGTCCCGACGTAGAGCCCAACGCACGTCCCGACGTAGAGCCCAACGCACGTCCCGACGTAGAGCTGAAAGTTAGCTAACTACAGACGAAGAGCCCAACGCGCGTCCCGACGTAGAGCTGAAAGTTAGCTAACTACAGACGTAGAGCCCAACGCGCGTCCCGACGTAGAGCCCAACGCGTGTCCCGACGTAGAGCCCAACGCGTGTCCCGACGTAGAGGCCAACGCACGTCCCGACGTAGAGCTGAAAGTAAGCTAAATCCCGACGTAGAGGCCAACGCACGTCCCGACGTAGAGGCCAACGCACGTCCTGACGTAGCGCCCAACGCACGTCCCGACGTAGAGGCCAACGCACGTCCCGACGTAGAGCTGAAAGTAAGCTAAATCCCGACGTAGAGCCCAACGCACGTCCCAACGTAGAGCCCAACGCACGTCCCGACGTACAGCCCAACGCACGTCCCGACGTAGAGCTGAAAGTTAGCTAACTACAGACGTAGAGCCCAACGCACGTCCCGACGTAGAGCAGAAAGTTAGCTAACTACAGACGTAGAGCCCAACGCAGGTCCCGACGTAGAACCCAACGCACGTCCCGACGTAGAGCCCAACGCACCTCCCGACGTAGAGCCCAACGCACCTCCAGACGTAGAGCCCAACGCACGTCCCGACGTAGAGCTGAAAGTAAGCTAAATGCCGACGTAGAGGCCAATGCACGTCCCGACGTAGAGCTGAAAGTAAGCTAAATCCCGACGTAGAGCCTAACGCACGTCCCGACGTAGAGCCCAACGCACGTCCCGACGTAGAGCTGAAAATTAGCTGACTACAGACGTAGAGCCCAACGCACGTCCCGACGTAGAGCCCAACGCACGTCCCGACGTAGAGCCCAACGCACGTCCCGACGTAGAGCTGAAAGTTAGCTAACTACAGACGTAGAGCCCAACGCACGTCCCGACGTAGAACCCAACGCACGTCCCGACGTAGAGCCCAACGCACGTCCCGACGTAGAGCCCAACGCACGTCCCGACGTAGAGCCCAACGCACGTCCCGACGTAGAGCTGAAAGTAAGCTAAATGCCGACGTAGAGGCCAACGCACGTCCCGACGTAGAGCTGAAAGTAAGCTAAATCCCGACGTAGAGCCCAACGCACGTCCCGACGTAGAGCCCAACGCACGTCCCGACGTAGAGCTGAAAGTAAGCTAAATCCCGACGTAGAGCCCAACGCACGTCCCGACGTAGAGCCCAACACACGTCCCGACGTAGAGCCCAACGCACGTCCCGACGTAGAGCCCAACGCACATCCCGACGTAGAGCTGAAAGTAAGCTAAATTCCAACGTAGCGCCCAACGCACGTCCCGAAGTAGCGCCCAACGCACGTCCCGACGTAGCGCCCAATGCACGTCCCGACGTAGCATCCAACGCACGTCCCGACGTGGAGCTGAAAGTAAGCTAAATCCCGACGTAGAGGCCAACGCACGTCCTGACGTAGAGGCCAACGCACGTCCCGACGTAGAGGCCAACGCACGTCCCGACGTAGAGCTGAAAAGTAAGCTAAATCCCGACGTAGAGCCCAACGCACGTCCCGACGTAGAGCCCAACGCACGTCCCGACGTAGAGCCCAACGCACGTCCCGACGTAGACCTGAAAGTAAGCTAAATCCCGACGTAGAGCCCAACGCACGTCCCGACGTAGACCCCAACGCACGTCCCGACGTAGAGCCCAACGCACGTCCCGACGTAGAGCTTAAAGTAAGCTAAATCCCGACGTAGAGCCCAACGCACGTCCCGACTTAGAGCCCAACGCACGTCCCGACGTAGAGCTGAAAGTAAGCTAAATCCCGACGTAGAGCCCAACGGACGTCCCGACGTAGAGCTTAAAGTAAGCTAAATCCCGACGTAGAGCCCAACGCACGTTCCGACGTAGCGCCCAACGCACGTCTTGACGTAGAGCTGAATGTTAGCTAACTACAGATGTAGAGCCCAACGCACGTCCCGACGTAGAGCTGAAAGTTAGCTAACTACAGACGTATAGCCCAACGCACGTCCCGACATAGAGCTGAAAGTAAGCTAACTACAGACGTAGAGCCCAACGCACGTCCCGACGTAGAGCCCAACGCACGTCCCGACATAGAGCCCAACGCACGTCCCGACGTAGACCTGAAGGTAAGCTAAATCCCGACCTAGAGCCCAACGCACGTCCCGACGTAGAGCCCAACGCACGTCCCGACGTAGAGCTGAAAGTTAGCTAACTACAGACGAAGAGCCCAACGCGCGTCCCGACGTAGAGCTGAAAGTTAGCAAACTACAGACGTAGAGCCCAACGCGCGTCCCGACGTAGAGCCCAACGCGTGTCCCGACGTAGAGCCCAACGCACGTCCCGACGTAGAGCCCAACGCACGTCGCGACGTAGAGCTGAAGGTAAGCTAAATCCCGACGTAGAAGCCAATGCACGTCCAGACGTAGAGGCCAACGCACGTCCCGACGTAGAGCCCAACGCACGTCCCGACGTAGAGGCCAACGCACGTACCGACGTAGAGCTGAAAGTAAACTAAATCCCGACGTAGAGCCCAACGCACGTCCCGACGTAGAGCCCAACGCACGTCCCGACGTAGAGCTGAAAGTTAGCTAACTACAAACGTAGAGCCCAACGCACGTCCCGACGTAGAGCCCAACGCACGTCCCGACGTGGAGCCCAACGCACGTCCCGACGTAGAGCTGAAAGTAAGCTAAATCCCGACGTAGAGCCCAACGCACGTCCCGACGTAGAGCCCAACGCACGTCCCGACATAGAGCCCAACGCACGTCCCGACGTAGAGCTGAAAGTTAGCTAACTACAGACGTAGAGCCCAACGCACGTCCCGACGTAGAGCCCAACGCACGTCCCGACGTAGAGCCCAACGCACGTCCCGACGTAGAGCTGAAAGTAAGCTAAATCCCGACGTAGAGCCCAACACACGTCCCGACGTAGAGCTGAAAGTAAGCTAAATCCCGACGTAGAGGCCAACGCACGTCCCGACGTAGAGGCCAACGCACGTCCCGACGTAGAGCTGAAAGTAAGCTAAATCCCGAAGTAGAGGCCAACGCACGTCCCGACGTAGAGGCCAACGCACGTCCCGACGTAGAGCTGAAAGTAAGCTAAATCCCGACGTAGAGCCCAACGCACGTCCCGACGTAGAGCCCACCGCACGTCCCAACGTAGAGCCCAACGCACGTCCCGACGTAGAGCTGAAAGTAAGCTAAATCCCGACGTAGCGCCCAACGCACGTCCCGAAGCAACGCCCAACGCAAGTCCCGACCTAGCGCCCAACGCACGTCCCGACGTAGCGCCCAACGCACGTCCCGACGTAGAGCTGAAAGTAAGCTAAATCCCGACGTAGAGGCCAACGCACGTCCTGACTTAGAGGCCAACGCACGTCCCGACGTAGAGCCCAACGCACGTCCCGACGTAGACCTGAAAGTAAGCTAAATCCCGACGTAGACCCCAACGCACGTCCGGACGTAGACCCAACGCACGTCCCGACGTAGAGCTGAAAGTAAGCTAAATCCCGACGTAGAGCCCAACGCACGTCCCGACGTAGAGCCCAATGCACGTCCCGACGTAGAGCCCAACGCACGTCCCGACGTAGAGCTGAAAGTTAGCAAACTACAGACGTAGAGCCCAACGCACTTCCCGACGTAGAGCCCAACGCACGTCCCGACGTAGAGCTGAAAGTTAGCAAACTACAGACGTAGAGCCCAACGCACGTCCCGACGTAGAACCCAACGCACGTCCCGACGTAGAGCCCAACGCACGTCCCGACGTAGAGCCCAACGCACGTCCCGATGTAGAGCTGAAAGTAAGCTAAATCCCGACGTAGAGGCCAACGCACGTCCCGACGTAGAGGCCAACGCACGTCCCGACGTAGAGCTGAAAGTAAGCTAAATCCCGACGTAGAGCCCAACGCACGTCCCGACGTAGAGCCCAACGCACGTCCCGACGTAGAGCCCAACGCACATCCCGACATAGAGCCCAACGCACGTCCCGACGTAGAGCTGAAAGTAAGCTAAATCCCGACATAGCGCCCAACACATGTCCCGATATAGCGCCCAACGAACGTCCCGACGTAGCGCCCAACGCACGTCCCGACGTAGAGCTGAAAGTAAGCTAAATCCCGACGTAGAGGCCAACGCACGTCCCGACGTAGAGGCCAACGCACGTCCCGACGTAGAGCTGAAAGTAAGCTAAATCCCGACGTAGAGCCCAACGCACGTCCCGACGTAGAGCTGAAACTTAGCTAACTACAGACGAAGAGCCCAACGCGCGTCCCGACGTAGAGCTGAAAGTTAGCTAACTACAGACGTAGAGCCCAACGCGCGTCCTGACGTAGAGCCCAACGCGTGCCCGACGTAGAGCCCAACGCACGTCCCGACGTAGAGCCCAACGCGTGTCCCGACGTAGAGCTGAAAGTAAGCTAAATCCCGACGTAGAGGCCAACGCACGTCCCGACGTAGAGGCCAACGCACGTCCCGACGTAGCGCCCAACGCACGTCCCGACGTAGAGGCCAACGCACGTCCCGACGTAGAGCTGAAAGTAAGCTAAATCCCGACGTAGAGCCCAACGCACGTCCCGACGTAGAGCCCAACGCACGTCCCGACGTAGAGCTGAAAGTAAGCTAAATCCCAACGTAGAGCCCAACGCACGTCCCGACGTAGAGCCCAACGCACGTCCCGAAGTAGAGCCCAACGCACGTCCCGACGTAGACCTGAAAAAAAGCTAAATCCCGACGTAGAGGCCAACGCACGTCCCGACATAGTGCCCAACGCACGTCCCGAAGTAGAGCCCAACGCACGTCGCGACGTAGAGCTGAAAGTAAGCTAAATCCCGACGTAGAGCCCAAAGCACGTCCCGACGTAGAGCCCAACGCACGTCCCGACGTAGAGCCCAACGCACGTCCCGACGTAGACCTGAAAGTAAGCTAAATCCCGACGTAGAGCCCAACGCACGTCCCGACGTAGAGCCCAACGCACGTCCCGACGTAGAGCCCAAAGCACGTCCCGACGTAGAGCCCAACGCACGTCCCGACGTAGAGCTGAAAGTTAGCTAACTACAGACGAAGAGCCCAACGCGCGTCCCGACGTAGAGCTGAAAGTTAGCTAACTACAGACGTAGAGCCCAACGCGCGTCCCGACGTAGAGCCCAACGCGTGTCCCGACGTAGAGCCCAACGCACGTCCCGACGTAGAGGCCAACGCACGTCCCGACGTAGAGCTGAAAGTAAGCTAAATCCCGACGTAGAGGCCAACGCACGTCCCGACGTAGAGGCCAACGCACGTCCTGACGTAGCGCCCAACGCACGTCCCGACGTAGAGGCCAACGCACGTCCCGACGTAGAGCTGAAAGTAAGCTAAATCCCGACGTAGAGCCCAACGCACGTCCCAACGTAGAGCCCAACGCACGTCCCGACGTACAGCCCAACGCACGTCCCGACGTAGAGCTGAAAGTTAGCTAACTACAGACGTAGAGCCCAACGCACGTCCCGACGTAGAGCAGAAAGTTAGCTAACTACAGACGTAGAGCCCAACGCAGGTCCCGACGTAGAACCCAACGCACGTCCCGACGTAGAGCCCAACGCACCTCCCGACGTAGAGCCCAACGCACCTCCAGACGTAGAGCCCAACGCACGTCCCGACGTAGAGCTGAAAGTAAGCTAAATGCCGACGTAGAGGCCAATGCACGTCCCGACGTAGAGCTGAAAGTAAGCTAAATCCCGACGTAGAGCCCAACGCACGTCCCGACGTAGAGCCCAACGCACGTCCCGACGTAGAGCTGAAAATTAGCTGACTACAGACGTAGAGCCCAACGCACGTCCCGACGTAGAGCCCAACGCACGTCCCGACGTAGAGCCCAACGCACGTCCCGACGTAGAGCTGAAAGTTAGCTAACTACAGACGTAGAGCCCAACGCACGTCCCGACGTAGAGCCCAACGCACGTCCCGACGTAGACCTGAAAAGTAAGCTAAATCCCGACGTAGAGCCCAACGCACGTCCCGACGTAGAGCCCAACGCACGTCCCGACGTAGAGCCCAACGCACGTCCCGACGTAGACCTGAAAGTAAGCTAAATCCCGACGTAGAGCCCAACGCACGTCCCGACGTAGAGCCCAACGCACGTCCCGACGTAGAGCTTAAAGTAAGCTAAATCCCGACGTAGAGCCCAACGCACGTCCCGACGTAGAGCCCAACGCACGTCCCGACGTAGAGCCCAACGCACGTACAGACGTAGAGCTGAAAGTAAGCTAAATGCCGACGTAGAGGCCAACGCACGTCCCAACGTAGAGCTGAAAGTAAGCTAAATCCCGACGTAGAGCCCAACGCACGTCCCGACGTAGAGCCCAACGCACGTCCCGACGTACGGCTCAAAGTAAGCTAAATCCCGACGTAGAACCCAACGCACGTCCCGACGTAGAGCCCAACGCACGTCCCGACGTAGAGCCCAACGCACATCCCGACGTAGAGCTGAAAGTAAGCTAAATTCCAACGTAGCGCCCAACGCACGTCCCGAAGTAGCGCCCAACGCACGTCCCGACATAGCGCCCAATGCACGTCCCGACGTAGCATCCAACGCACGTCCCGACGTAGAGCTGAAAGTAAGCTAAATCCCGACGTAGAGGCCAACGCACGTCCTGACGTAGAGGCCAACGCACGTCCCGACGTAGAGGCCAACGCACGTCCCGACGTAGAGCTGAAAAGTAAGCTAAATCCCGACGTAGAGCCCAACGCACGTCCCGACGTAGAGCCCAACGCACGTCCCGACGTAGAGCCCAACGCACGTCCCGACGTAGACCTGAAAGTAAGCTAAATCCCGACGTAGAGCCCAACGCACGTCCCGACGTAGACCCCAACACACGTCCCGACGTAGACCCCAACGCACGTCCCGACGTAGAGCTTAAAGTAAGCTAAATCCCGACGTAGAGCCCAACGCACGTCCCGACTTAGAGCCCAACGCACGTCCCGACGTAGAGCTGAAAGTAAGCTAAATCCCGACGTAGAGCCCAACGGACGTCCCGACGTAGAGCTGAAAGTAAGCTAAATCCCGACGTAGAGGCCAACGCACGTCCCGACGTAGAGGCCAACGCACGTCCCGATGTAGAGCTGAAAGTAAGCTAAATCCCGACGTAGAGGCCAACGCACGTCCCGACGTAGAGGCCAACGCACGTCCCGACGTAGAGCCCAACGCACGTCCCGACGTAGAGCCCAACGCACGTCCTGACGTAGAGCCCAACGCACATCCCGACATAGAGCCCAACGCACGTCCCGAGGTAGAGCTGAAAGTAAGCTAAATCCCGACATAGCGCCCAACACATGTCCCGAAGTAGCGCCCAACGCACGTCCCGACGTAGCGCCCAACGCACGTCCCGACGTAGCGCCCAACGCACGTCCCGACGTAGAGCTGAAAGTAAGCTAAATCCCGACGTAGAGGCCAACGCACGTCCCGACGTAGAGCCCAACGCACGTCCCGACGTAGAGCTGAAAGTAAGCTAAATCCCGACGTAGAGCCCAACGCACGTCCCGACGTAGAGCTCAACGCACGTCCCGACGTAGAGCCCAACGCACGTTCCGACGTAGCTCCCAACGCACGTATTGACGTAGAGCTGAAAGTTAGCTAACTACAGATGTAGAGCCCAACGCACGTCCCGACGTAGAGCTGAAAGTTAGCTAAATCCCGACGTAGAGCCCAACGCACGTCCCGACGTAGAGCCCAACGCACGTCCCGACGTAGAGCTGAAAGTTAGCTAACTACAGACGTAGAGCCCAACGCACGTCCCGACATAGAGCTGAAACTTAGCTAACTACAGACGTAGAGCCCAACGCACGTCCCGACGTAGAGCCCAACGCACGTCCCGACGTAGAGCCCAACGCACGTCCCGACGTAGAGCTGAAAGTTAGCTAACTACAGACGAAGAGCCCAACGCGCGTCCCGACGTAGAGCTGAAAGTTAGCTAACTACAGACGAAGAGCCCAACGCGCGTCCCGACGTAGAGCTGAAAGTTAGCTAACTACAGACGTAGAGCCCAACGCGCGTCCCGACGTAGAGCCCAACGCGCGTCCCGACGTAGAGCCCAACGCGCGTCCCGACGTAGAGCCCAACGCGCGTCCCGACGTAGAGCCCAACGCACGTCGCGACGTAGAGCTGAAGGTAAGCTAAATCCCGACGTAGAAGCCAACGCACGTCCCGACGTAGAGGCCAACGCACGTCCCGACGTAGAGCCCAACGCACGTCCCGACGTAGAGGCCAACGCACGTCCCGACGTAGAGCTGAAAGTAAACTAAATCCCGACGTAGAGCCCAACGCACGTCCCGACGTAGAGCCCAACGCACGTCCCGACGTAGAGCCCAACGCACGTCCCGACGTAGAGCCCAACGCACGTCCCGACGTAGACCTGAAAATAAGCTAAATCCCAACGTAGAGCCCAACGCACGTCCCGACGTAGACCCCAACGCACGTCCCGACGTAGAGCCCAACGCACGTCCCGACGTAGAGCTTAAAGTAAGCTAAATCCCGACGTAGAGCCCAACGCACGTCCCGACTTAGAGCCCAACGCACGTCCCGACGTAGAGCTGAAAGTAAGCTAAATCCCGACGTAGAGGCCAACGCACGTCCCGACGTAGAGCTGAAAGTAAGCTAAATCCCGACGTAGAGCCCAACGCACGTCCCGACGTAGAGCCCAACGCACGTCCCGATGTAGAGCTGAAAGTAAGCTAAATCCCGACGTAGAGGCCAACGCACGTCCCGACGTAGAGGCCAACGCACGTCCCGACGTAGATCTGAAAGTAAGCTAAATCCCGACGTAGAGCCCAACGCACGTCCCGACGTAGAGCCCAACGCACGTCCTGACGTAGAGCCCAACGCACATCCCGACATAGAGCCCAACGCACGTCCCGAGGTAGAGCTGAAAGTAAGCTAAATCCCGACATAGCGCCCAACACATGTCCCGAAGTAGCGCCCAACGCACGTCCCGACGTAGCGCCCAACGCACGTCCCGACGTAGCGCCCAACGCACGTCCCGACGTAGAGCTGAAAGTAAGCTAAATCCCGACGTAGAGGCCAACGCACGTCCCGACGTAGAGCCCAACGCACGTCCCGACGTAGAGCTGAAAGTAAGCTAAATCCCGACGTAGAGCCCAACGCACGTCCCGACGTAGAGCTCAACGCACGTCCCGACGTAGAGCCCAACGCACGTTCCGACGTAGCTCCCAACGCACGTCTTGACGTAGAGCTGAAAGTTAGCTAACTACAGATGTAGAGCCCAACGCACGTCCCGACGTAGAGCTGAAAGTTAGCTAAATCCCGACGTAGAGCCCAACGCACGTCCCGACATAGAGCTGAAAGTAAGCTAACTACAGACGTAGAGCCCAACGCACGTCCCGACGTAGAGCCCAACGCACGTCCCGACGTAGAGCTGAAAGTTAGCTAACTACAGACGTAGAGCCCAACGCACGTCCCGACATAGAGCTGAAACTTAGCTAACTACAGATGTAGAGCCCAACGCACGTCCCGACGTAGAGCCCAACGCACGTCCCGACGTAGAGCCCAACGCACGTCCCGACGGAGACCTGAAGGTAAGCTAAATCCCGACCTAGAGCCCAACGCACGTCCCGACGTAGAGCCCAACGCACGTCCCGACGTAGAGCTGAAAGTTAGCTAACTACAGACGAAGAGCCCAACGCGCGTCCCGACGTAGAGCTGAAAGTTAGCTAACTACAGACGTAGAGCCCAACGCGCGTCCCGACGTAGAGCCCAACGCGCGTCCCGACGTAGAGCCCAACGCACGTCCCGACGTAGAGCTGAAGGTAAGCTAAATCCCGACGTAGAAGCCAACGCACGTCCCGACGTAGAGGCCAACGCACGTCCCGACGTAGAGGCCAACGCACGTCCCGACGTAGAGCCCAACGCACGTCCCGACGTAGAGCTGAAAGTAAACTAAATCCCGACGTAGAGCCCAACGCACGTCCCGACGTAGAGCCCAACGCACGTCCCGACGTAGAGCCCAACGCACGTCCCGACGTAGAGCTGAAAGTTAGCTAACTACAAACGTAGAGCCCAACGCACGTCCCGACGTAGAGCAGAAAGTTAGCTAACTACAGACGTAGAGCCCAACGCACGTCCCGACGTAGAGCCCAACGCACGTCCCGACGTGGAGCCCAACGCACGTCCCGACGTAGAGCTGAAAGTAAGCTAAATCCCGACGTAGAGCCCAAGGCACGTCCCGACGTAGAGCCCAACGCACGTCCCGACATAGAGCCCAACGCACGTCCCGACGTAGAGCTGAAAGTTAGCTAACTACAGACGTAGAGCCCAACACACGTCCCGACGTAGAGCTGAAAGTAAGCTAAATCCCGACGTAGAGGCCAACGCACGTCCCGACGTAGAGGCCAACGCACGTCCCGACGTAGAGCTGAAAGTAAGCTAAATCCCGAAGTAGAGGCCAACGCACGTCCCGAAGTAGAGGCCAACGCACGTCCCGACGTAGAGCTGAAAGTAAGCTAAATCCTGACGTAGAGCCCAACGCATGTCCCGACGTAGAGCCCACCGCACGTCCCAACGTAGAGCCCAACGCACGTCCCGACGTAGAGCTGAAAGTAAGCTAAATCCCGACGTAGCGCCCAACGCACGTCCCGAAGCAACGCCCAACGCACGTCCCGACGTAGCGCCCAACGCACGTCCCGACGTAGAGCTGAAAGTAAGCTAAATCCCGACGTAGAGCCCAACGAAAGTCCCAACGTAGAGCCCAACGCACGTCCCGACTTAGAGGCCAACGCACGTCCCGGCGTCGAGGACAACGCACGTCCCGACGTAGCGCCCAACGCACGTCCCGACGTAGAGCTGAAAGTAAGCTAAATCCCGACGTAGAGCCCAACGCACGTCCCGACGTAGAGCCCAACGCACGTCCCGACGTAGAGCTGAAAGTTAGCTAACTACAGACGTAGAGCCCAACGCACGTCCCGACGTACAGCTGAAAGTTAGCTAACTACAGATGTAGAGCCCAACGAACGTCCCGACGTAGAGCCCAACGCACGTCCCGACGTAGAGCCCAACGCACGTCCCGACGTAGAGCCCAACGCACGTCCCGACGTAGAGCTGAAAGTAAGCTAAATCCCGACGTAGAGGCCAACGCACGTCCCAACATAGAGCTGAAAGTAAGCTAAATCCCGACGTAGAGCCCAACGCACGTCCCGACGTAGAGCCCAACGCACGTCCCGACGTAGAGCCCAACGCACGTCCCGACGTAGAGCTGAAAGATAGCTAAATCCCGACGTAGACCCCAACGCACGTCCCGACGTAGAGCCCAACGCACGTCCCGACGTAGAGCTGAAAGTAAGCTAAATCCCGACGTAGCGCCCAACGCACGTCCCGAAGTAGCGCCCAACGCACGTCCCGACGTAGCGCCCAACGCACGTCCCGACTTAGAGCTGAAAGTAAGCTAAATCCCGACGTAGAGCCCAACGCACGTCCCGAAGTAGAGGCCAACGCACGTCCCGACGTAGAGGCCAACGCACGTCCCGACGTAGAGGACAACGCACGTCCTGACGTAGAGCTGAAAGTAAGCTAAATCCCGACGTAGACCCCAACGCACGTCCCGACGTAGAGCCCAACGCACGTCCCGACGTAGAGCCCAACGCACGTCCCGACGTAGCGCCCAACGCACGTCCCGACGTAGAGCTGAAAGTTAGCTAACTACAGACGTAGAGCCCAACGCACGTCCCGACGTAGAGCTGAAATTAGCTAACTACAGATGTAGAGCCCAACGCACGTCCCGACGTAGAGCTGAAAGTAAGCTAAATCCCGACGTAGAGGCCAACGCACGTCCCAACATAGAGCTGAAAGTAAGCTAAATCCCGACGTAGAGCCCAACGCACGTCCCGACGTAGAGCCCAACGCACGTCCCGACGTAGAGCCCAACGCACGTCCCGACGTAGAGCTGAAAGTTAGCTAAATCCCGACGTAGAGCCCAACGCACGTCCCGACGTAGAGCCCAACGCACGTCCCGACGTAGAGCTGAAAGTAAGCTAAATCCCGACTTAGAGCCCAATGCACGTCCCGACGTAGAGCTGTAAGTAAGCTAAATCCCGACGTAGAGGCCAACGCACGTCCCGACGTACAGGCCAAGGCACGTCCCGACGTAGAGCTGAAAGTAAGCTAAATCCCGACGTTAAGGCCAACGCACGTCCCGACGTAGAGACCAGCGCACGTCCCGACGTAGAGGCCAGCGCACGTCCCGACGTAGAGCCCAACGCACGTCCCGACGTAGAGCTTAAAGTAAGCTAAATCCCGACGTAGAGCCCAACACACGTCCCGACGTAGACCTGAAAGTAAGCTAAATCCCGACGAAGAGGCCAACGCACGTCCCGACGTAGAGGCCAACGCACGTCCCGACGTAGAGCTGAAAGTAAGCTAAATACCGACGTACGGGCCAACGCAAGTCCCGACGTAGAGGCCAACGCACGTCCCGACGTAGAGCTGAAAGTAAGCTAAATCCCGACGTAGAGCCCAACGCACGTCCCGACGTAGAGCCCAACACACGTCCCGACGTAGGGCTGAAAGTAAGGTAAATCCCGACGTAGAGCCCAACGCACGTCCCGACGTAGACCTGAAAGTAAGCTAAATCCCGACGTAGAGCCCAACGCAGGTCCCGACGTAGAGCCCAACGCACGTCCCGACGTAGAGCCCAACGCACGTCCCAACGTAGAGCCCACCGCACGTCCCGACATAGAGAGCCCAACGTACGTCCCGACGTAGAGCTGAAAGTAAGCTAAATCCCGACGTAGCGCCCAAGGCACGTCCCGAAGTAGCGCCCAACGCACGTCCCGACGTAGCGCCCAACGCACGTCCCGACGTAGAGCTGAAAGTAAGCTAAATCCCGACGTAGAGGCCAACGCACGTCCCGACGTAGAGCCCAACGCACGTCCCGACGTAGAGCCCAACGCACGTCCCGACGTAGAGCTGAAAGTAAGCTAAATCCCGACGTAGAGCCCAACGCACGTCTCGACGTAGAGCCCAACGCACGTCCCGACCTAGAGCCCAACGCACGTCCCGACGTAGAGCTGAAAGTTAGCTAACTACAGACGTAGAGCCCAACGCACGTCCCGACGTAGAGCTGAAAGTTAGCTAACTACAGATGTAGAGCCCAACGCACGTCCCGACGTAGAGCCCAACGCACGTCCCAACGTAGAGCCCAACGCACGTCCCAACGTAGAGCCCAACGCACGTCCCGACGTAGAGCCGAGCGCACGTCCCGACGTATATCCCAAAACATGTCCCGACGTAGAGCCCAACGCACGTCCCGACGTAGACCTGAAAGTAAGCTAAATCCCGACGTAGAGCCCAACGCACGTCCCGACGTAGAGCCCAACGCACGTCCCGACGTAGAGCCCAACGCACGTCCCGACGTAGAGCTGAAAGTAAGCTAAATCCCGACGTAGAGCCCAACGCACGTCCCGACGTAGAGCCCAACGCACGTCCCGACGTAGAGCCCAACGCACGTCCCGACGTAGAGCTGAAAGTTAGCTAACTACAGACGTAGAGACCAACGCACGTCCCGACGTAGAGCCCAACGCATGTCCCGACGTAGAGCCCAACGCACGTCACGACGTAGAGCTGAAAGTAAGCTAAATCCCGACGTAGAGCCCAACGCACGTCCCGACGTAGAGGCCAACGCACGTCCCGACGTAGAGCTGAAAGAAACTAAATCCCGACGTAGAGGCCAACGCACGTCCCGACGTAGAGGCCAACGCACGTCCCGACGTAGAGCTGAAAGTAAACTAAATCCCGACATAGAGCCCAACGCACGTCCCGACGTAGAGCCCAACGCAAGTCCCGACGTAGCGCCCAACGCACGTCCCGACATAGAGCTGAAAGTTAGCTAACTACAAACGTAGAGCCCAACGCACGTCCCGACGTAGAGCAGAAAGTTAGCTAACTACACACGTAGAGCCCAACGCACGTCCCGACGTAGAGCCCAACGCACGTCCCGACGGAGAGCCCAACGCACGTCCCGACGTAGAGCTGAAAGTAAGCTAAATCCCGACGTAGAGCCCAACGCACGTCCCGACGTAGAGCCCAACGCACGTCCCGACATAGAGCCCAACGCACGTCCCGACGTAGAGCTGAAAGTTAGCTAACTACAGACGTAGAGCCCAACGCACGTCCCGACGTAGAGCCCAACGCACGTCCCGACGTAGAGCCCAACGCACGTCCTGACGTAGAGCTGAATGTAAGCTAAATCCCGACGTAGAGCCCAACACACGTCCCGACGTAGAGCTGAAAGTAAGCTAAATCCCGACGTAGAGCCCAACGCACGTCCCGACGTAGAGCCCAACACACGTCCCGACGTAGAGCCCAACGCACGTCCCGACGTAGAGCCCAACGCACGTCCCGACGTAGAGCTGAAAGTAAGCTAAATCCCGACGTAGCGCCCAACGCACGTCCCGAAGTAGCGCCCAACGCACGTCCCGATGTAGCGCCCAACGCACGTCCCGACGTAGAGCTGAAAGTAAGCTAAATCCCGACGTAGAGGCCAACGCACGTCCCGACGTAGAGGCCAACGCACGTCCCGACTTAGAGGCCAACGCACGTCCCGACGTAGAGGCCAACGCACGTCCCGACGTAGAGGACAACACACGTCCCGACGTAGCGCCCAAGGCACGTCCCGACGTAGAGCTGAAAGTAAGCTAAATCCCGACGTAGAGCCCAACGCACGTCGCGACGTAGAGACCAACGCACATCCCGACGTAGAGCCCAACGCATGTCCCGACGTAGAGCCCAACGCACGTCCCGACGTAGAGCTGAAAGTAAGTTAAATCCCGACGTAGCGCCCAACGCACGTCCCGACGTAGAGCCAAACGCACGTCCCGACGTAGAGCTGAAAGTAAGCTAAATCCTGACGTAGAGGCCAACGCACGTCCCGACGTAGAGGCCAACGCACGTCCCGACGTAGAGCTGAAAGTAAGCTAAATCCCGACGTAGAGCCCAACGCACGTCCCGACGTAGACCCAACGCACGTCCCGACGTAGAGCCCAACGCACGTCCCGACATAGAGCCCAACGCACGTCCCGACGTAGAGCTGAAAGTAAGCTAAATCCCGACGTAGCGCCCAATGCACGTCCCGAAGTAGCGCCCAACACACGTCCCGACGTAGCGCCCAACGCACTTCCCGACGTAGCGCCCAACGCACGTCCTGACGTAGAGCTGAAAGTAAGCTAAATCCCGACGTAGAGGCCAACGCACGTCCCGACGTAGAGCCCAACGCACGTCCCGACGTAGAGCGCATCGCACGTCCCGACGTAGAGCTGAAAGTAAGCTAAATCCCGACGTAGAGCCCAACGCACGTCCCGACGTAGAGCCCAAAGCATGTCCCGACGTTAAGGCCAACGCACGTCCCGACGTAGAGGCCAGCGCACGTCCCGACGTAGAGGCCAGCGGACGTCCCGACGTAGAGGCCAGCGCACGTCCCGACGTAGAGGCCAGCGCACGTCCCGACGTAGAGCTTAAAGTAAGCTAAATCCCGACGTAGAGCCCATCGCACGTCCCGACGTAGAGCCCAACGCACGTCCCAACGTAGAGCTGAAAGTAAGCTAAATCCCGACGTAGAGGCCAACGCACGTCCCGACGTAGAGGCCAACGCACGTCCCGACGTAGAGCTGAAAGTAAGCTAAATCCCGACGTAGAGGCCAACGCACGTCCCGACGTAGCGCCCAACGCACGTCCCGACGTAGAGCTGAAAGTAAGCTAAATCCCGACGTAGAGGCCAACGCACGTCCCGACGTAGAGGCCAACGCACGTCCCGACGTAGAGGCCAACGCACGTCCCGACTTAGAGGCCAACGCACGTCCCGGCGTAGAGGACAACGCACGTCCCGACGTAGCGCCCAACGCACGTCCCGACGTAGAGCTGAAAGTAAGCTAAATCCCGACGTAGAGCCCAACGCACGTCCCGACGTAGAGCCCAACGCACGTCCCGATGTACAGCTGAAAGTTAGCTAACTACAGACGTAGAGCCCAACGCACGTCCCGACGTAGAGCTGAAATTAGTTAACTACAGACGTAGAGCCCAACGCACGTCCCGACGTAGAGCTGAAATTAGTTAACTACAGACGTAGAGCCCAACGCACGTCCCGACGTACAGCTGAAAGTTAGCTAACTACAGATGTAGAGCCCAACGAACGTCCCGACGTAGAGCCCAACGCACGTCCCGACGTAGAGCCCAACGCACGTCCCGACGTAGAGCCCAACGCACGTCCCGACGTAGAGCTGAAAGTAAGCTAAATCCCGACGTAGAGGCCAACGCACGTCCCAACATAGAGCTGAAAGTAAGCTAAATCCCGACGTAGAGCCCAACGCACGTCCCGACCTAGAGCCCAACGCACGTCCCGACGTAGAGCCCAACGCACGTCCCGACGTAGAGCTGAAAGTTAGCTAAATCCCGACGTAGACCCCAACGCACGTCCCGACGTAGAGCCCAACACACGTCCCGACGTAGAGCTGAAAGTAAGCTAAATCCCGACGTAGCGCCCAACGCACGTCCCGAAGTAGCGCCCAACGCACGTCCCGACGTAGCGCCCAACGCACGTCCCGACTTAGAGCTGAAAGTAAGCTAAATCCCGACGTAGAGGCCAACGCAAGTCCCAAAGTAGAGGCCAACGCACGTCCCGACGTAGAGGCCAACGCACGTCCCGACGTAGAGGACAACGCACGTCCCGACGTAGAGGCCAACGCACGTCCTGACGTAGAGCTGAAAGTAAGCTAAATCCCGACGTAAACCCCAACGCACGTCCCGACGTAGAGCCCAACGCACGTCCCGACGTAGCGCCCAACGCACGTCCCGACGTAGAGCTGAAAGTTAGCTAACTACAGACGTAGAGCCCAACGCACGTCCCGACGTAGAGCTGAAATTAGCTAACTACAGACGTAGAGCCCAACGGACGTCCCGACGTAGAGCTGAAAGTAAGCTAAATCCCGACGTAGAGGCCAACGCACGTCCCAACATAGAGCTGAAAGTAAGCTAAATCCCGACGTAGAGCCCAACGCACGTCCCGACGTAGAGCCCAACGCACGTCCCGACGTAGAGCCCAACGCACGTCCCGACGTAGAGCTGAAAGTTAGCTAAATCCCGACGTAGAGCCCAACGCACGTCCCGACGTAGAGCCCAACGCACGTCCGAACGTAGAGCTGAAAGTAAGCTAAATCCCGACTTAGAGCCCAACGCACGTCCCGACGTAGAGCTGTAAGTAAGCTAAACCCCGACGTAGAGGCCAACGCACGTCCCGACGTACAGGCCAAGGCACGTCCCGACGTAGAGCTGAAAGTAAGCTAAATCCCGACGTTAAGGCCAACGCACGTCCCGACGTAGAGGCCAGCGCACGTCCCGACGTAGAGGCCAGCGCACGTCCCGACGTAGAGCCCAACGCACGTCCCGACGTAGAGCTTAAAGTAAGCTAAATCCCGACGTAGAGCCCAACACACGTCCCGACGTAAACCTGAAAGTAAGCTAAATCCCGACGAAGAGGCCAACGCACGTCCCGACGTAGAGGCCAACGCACGTCCCGACGTAGAGCTGAAAGTAAGCTAAATACCGACGTACGGGCCAACGCACGTCCCGACGTAGAGGCCAACGCACGTCCCGACGTAGAGCTGAAAGTAAGCTAAATCCCGACGTAGAGCCCAACGCACGTCCCGACTTTGAGCCCAACACACGTCCCGACGTAGAGCTGAAAGTAAGGTAAATCCCGACGTAGAGGCCAACGCACGTCCCGACGTAGAGCTGAAAGTAAGCTAAATCCCGACGTAGAGGCCAACGCACGTCCCGACGTAGAGCCCAACGCACGTCCCGACGTAGAGTTGAAAGTAAGCTAAATCCCGACGTAGAGCCCAACACACGTCCCGACGTAGAGCTGAAAGTAAGCTAAATCCCGACGTAGAGCCCAACGCACGTTTCGACGTAGAGCCCAACGCACGTCCCGACCTAGAGCCCAACGCACGTCCCGACGTAGAGCTGAAAGTTAGCTAACTACAGACGTAGAGCCCAACGCACGTCCCGACGTAGAGCTGAAAGTTAGCTAACTACAGATGTAGAGCCCAACGCACGTCCCGACGTAGAGCCCAACGAAAGTCCCAACATAGAGCCCAACGCACGTATCGACATAGAGCTGAAAGTTAGCTAACTACAGACGTAAAGCCCAACGCACGTCCCGACGTAGAGCCCAACGCACGTCCCGACGTATATCCCAAAACATGTCCCGACGTAGAGCCCAACGCACGTCCCGACGTAGACCTGAAAGTAAGCTAAATCCCGACGTAGCGCCCAACGCACGTCCCGACGTAGAGCCCAACGCACGTCCCGACGTAGAGCCCAACGCACGTCCCGACGTAGAGCTGAAAGTAAGCTAAATCCCGACGTAGAGCCCAACACACGTCCCGACGTAGAGCTGAAAGTAAGCTAAATCCCGACTTAGAGCCCAACGCAGGTCCCGAAGTAGAGCCCAACGCACGTCCCGACGTAGAGCCCAACGCACGTCCCAACGTAGAGCCCACCGCACGTCCCGACGTAGAGGCCAACGCACGTCCCGACGTAGAGCTGAAAGTAAGCTAAATCCCGACGTAGAGCCCAACGCACATCCCGACGTAGAGCCCAACGCACGTCCCGACGTAGACCTGAAAGTAAGCTAAATCCCGACGTAGAGCCCAACGCAGGTCCCGAAGTAGAGCCCAACGCACGTCCCGACGTAGAGCCCAACGCACGTCCCAACGTAGAGCCCACCGCACGTCCCGACATAGAGAGCCCAACGTACGTCCCGACGTAGAGCTGAAAGTAAGCTAAATCCCGACGTAGCGCCCAAGGCACGTCCCGAAGTAGCGCCCAACGCACGTCCCGACGTAGCGCCCAACGCACGTCCCGACGTAGAGCTGAAAGTAAGCTAAATCCCGACGTAGAGGCCAACGCACGTCCCGACGTAGAGGCCAACGCACGTCCCGACGTAGAACCCAACGCACGTCCCGACGTAGAGCTGAAAGTAAGCTAAATCCCGACGTAGAGCCCAACGCACGTCTCGACGTAGAGCCCAACGCACGTCCCGACCTAGAGCCCAACGCACGTCCCGACGTAGAGCTGAAAGTTAGCTAACTACAGACGTAGAGCCCAACGCACGTCCCGACGTAGAGCTGAAAGTTAGCTAACTACAGATGTAGAGCCCAACGCACGTCCCGACGTAGAGCCCAACGCACGTCCCAACGTAGAGCCCAACGAAAGTCCCAACATAGAGCCCAACGAAAGTCCCAACATAGAGCCCAACGCACGTATCGACATAGAGCTGAAAGTTAGCTAACTACAGACGTAAAGCCCAACGCACGTCCCGACGTAGAGCCCAACGCACGTCCCGACGTAGAGCCGAGCGCACGTCCCGACGTAGAGCCGAGCGCACGTCCCGACGTATATCCCAAAACATGTCCCGACGTAGAGCCCAACGCACGTCCCGACGTAGACCTGAAAGTAAGCTAAATCCCGACGTAGAGTTCAACGCACGTCCCGACGTAGAGCCCAACGCACGTCCCGACGTAGAGCCCAACGCACGTCCCGACGTAGAGCCCAACGCACGTCCCGACGTAGAGCTGAAAGTTAGCTAACTACAGACGTAGAGACCAACGCACGTCCCGACGTAGAGCCCAACGCATGTCCCGACGTAGAGCCCAACGCACGTCCCGACGTAGAGCTGAAAGTAAGCTAAATCCCGACGTAGAGCCCAACGCACGTCCCGACGTAGAGGCCAACGCACGTCCCGACGTAGAGCTGAAAGAAACTAAATCCCGACGTAGAGGCCAACGCACGTCCCGACGTAGAGCTGAAAGTAAACTAAATCCCGACGTAGAGCCCAACGCACGTCCCGACGTAGAGCCCAACGCAAGTCCCGACGTAGCGCCCAACGCACGTCCCGACATAGAGCTGAAAGTTAGCTAACTACAAACGTAGAGCCCAACGCACGTCCCAACGTAGAGCAGAAAGTTAGCTAACTACAGACGTAGAGCCCAACGCACGTCCCGACGTAGAGCCCAACACACGTCCCGACGTAGAGCCCAACGCACGTCCCGACGTAGAGCTGAAAGTAAGCTAAATCCCGACGTAGAGCCCAACGCACGTCCCGACGTAGAGCCCAACGCACGTCCCGACGTAGAGCCCAACGCACGTCCCGACGTAGAGCTGAAAGTTAGCTAACTACAGACGTAGAGCCCAACGCACGTCCCGACGTAGAGCCCAACGCACGTCCCGACGTAGAGCCCAACGCACGTCCTGACGTAGAGCTGAAAGTAAGCTAAATCCCGACGTAGAGCCCAACACACGTCCCGACGTAGAGCTGAAAGTAAGATAAATCCCGACGTAGAGGCCAACGCACGTCCCGACGTAGAGGCCAACGCACGTCCCGACGTAGAGCTGAAAGTAAGCTAAATCCCGACGTAGAGGCCAACGCACGTCCCGACGTAGAGCTGAAAGTAAGCTAAATCCCGACGTAGAGCCCAACGCACGTCCCGACGTAGAGCCCAACGCACGTCCCGACGTAGAGCCCAACGCACGTCCCGACGTAGAGCCCAACGCACGTCCCGACGTAGAGCTGAAAGTAAGCTAAATCCCGACGTAGCGCCCAACGCACGTCCCGAAGTAGCGCCCAACGCACGTCCCGATGTAGCGCCCAACGCACGTCCCGACGTAGAGCTGAAAGTAAGCTAAATCCAGACGTAGAGGCCAACGCACGTCCCGAAGTAGAGGCCAACGCACGTCCCGACTTAGAGGCCAACGCACGTCCCGACGTAGAGGACAACGCACGTCCCGACGTAGCGCCCAACGCACGTCCCGACGTAGAGCTGAAAGTAAGCTAAATCCCGACGTAGAGCCCAACGCACGTCGCGACGTAGAGCCCAACGCACGTCCCGACGTAGCGCCCAACGCACGTCCCGACATAGAGCTGAAAGTTAGCTAACTACAGACGTAGAGCCCAACGCACGTCCCGACGTAGAGCTGAAATTAGCTAACTACAGACGTAGAGCCCAACGGACGCCCGACGTAGAGCTGAAAGTTAGCTAACTACAGATGTAGAGCCCAACGCACGTCCCGACGTAGAGCCCAACGCACGTCCCGACGTAGAGCCCAACGCACGTCCCGACGTAGAGCTGAAAGTAAGCTAAATCCCGACGTAGAGGCCAACGCACGTCCCAACATAAAGCTGAAAGTAAGCTAAATCCCGACGTAGCGCCCAACGCACGTCCCGAAGTAGCGCCCAACGCACGTCCCGACGTAGCGCCCAACGCACGTCCCGACTTAGAGCTGAAAGTAAGCTAAATCCCGACGTAGAGGCCAACGCACGTCCCGACGTAGAGGCCAACGCACGTCCCGACGTAGAGGACAACGCACGTCCCGACGTAGAGGCCAACGCACGTCCCAACGTAGAGCTGAAAGTAAGCTAAATCCCGACGTAGAGCCCAACGCACGTCCCGACGTAGAGCCCAACGCACGTCCCGACGTAGCGCCCAACGCACGTCCCGACGTAGAGCTGAAAGTTAGCTAATTACAGACGTAGAGCCCAACGCACGTCCCGACGTAGAGCTGAAATTAGCTAACTACAGACGTAGAGCCCAACGCACGTCCCGACGTAGAGCTGAAAGTAAGCTAAATCCCGACGTAGAGCCCAACGCACGTCCCAACATAGAGCTGAAAGTAAGCTAAATCCCGACGTAGAGCCCAACGCACGTCCCGACGTAGAGCCCAACGCACGTCCCGATGTAGAGCTGAAAGTTAGCTAACTACAGACGTAGAGCCCAACGCACGTCCCGACGTAGAGCCCAACGCACGTCCCGACGTAGAGCCCAACGCACGTCCCGACGTAGAGCTGAAAGTAAGCTAAATCCCCACGTAGAGCCCAACGCACGTCACGACGTAGAGCTGTAAGTAAGCTAAATCCCGACGTAGAGGCCAACGCACGTCCCGACGTACAGGCCAAGGCACGTCCCGACGTAGAGCTGAAAGTAAGCTAAATCCCGACGTTAAGGCCAACGCACGTCCCGACGTAGAGGCCAGCGCACGTGCCGACGTAGAGGCCAGCGCACGTCCCGACGTAGAGGCCAGCGCACGTCCCGACGTAGAGCCCAACGCACGTCCCGACGTAGAGCTTAAAGTAAGCTAAATCCCGACGTAGAGCCCAACGCACGTCCCGACGTAGAGCTGAAAGTTAGCTAACTACAGACGTAGAGCCCAACGCACGTCCCGACGTAGAGCCCAACGTACGTCCCGACGTAGAGCCCAACGCACGTCCCGACGTAGAGCCCAACGCACGCCCCGACGTAGAGCTAAAAGTAAGCTAAATCCCGACGTAGAGCCCAACACACGTCCCGACGTAGAGCTGAAAGTAGGCTAAATCCCGACGTAGAGGCCAACGCACGTCCCGACGTAGAGGCCAACGCACGTCCCGACGTAGAGCTGAAAGTAAGCTAAATCCCGACGTAGAGCCCAACACACGTCCCGACGTAGAGCTGAAAGTAAGCGAAATCCCGACGTAGAGGCCAACGCACGTCCCGACGTAGAGGCCAACGCATGTCCCGACGTAGACCTGAAAGTAAGCTAAATCCCGACGTAGAGCCCAACGCAGGTCCCGACGTAGAGCCCAACGCATGTCCCGACGTAGAGCCCAACGCACGTCCCGACGTAGAGCCCAACGCACGTCCCGACGTAGAGCCCAACGCACGTCCCGACGTAGAGCCCAACGCACGTCCCAACGTAGAGCCCACCGCACGTCCCGACATAGAGAGCCCAACGCACGTCCCGACATAGAGCTGAAAGTAAGCTAAATCCCGACGTAGCGCCCAACGCACGTCCCGACGTAGCGCCCAACGCACGTCCCGACGTAGAGCTGAAAGTAAGCTAAATCCCGACGTAGAGGCCAACGCACGTCCCGACGTAGAGCTCAACGCACGTCCCGACGTAGAGCTGAAAGTAAGCTAAATCCCGACGTAGAGCCCAAGGCACGTCCCGACGTAGAGCCCAACGCCCGTCCCGACGTAGAGCTGAAAGTTAGCTAACTACAGACGTAGAGCCCAACGCACGTCCCGACGTAGAGCTGAAAGTTAGCTAACTACAGATGTAGAGCCCAACGCACGTCCCGACGTAGAGCCCAACGCACGTCCCAACGTAGAGCCCAACGAAAGTCCCAACGTAGAGCCCAACGCACGTCCCGACGTAGAGCTGAAAGTTAGCTAACTACAGACGTAGAGCCCAACGCACGTCCCGACGTAGAGCCCAAAGCACGTCCCGACCTAGAGCCCAGCGCACGTCCCGACGTATATCCAAAAGCATGTCCCGACGTAGAGCCCAACGCACATCCCGACGTAGACCTGAAAGTAAGCTAAATCCCGACGTAGAGCCCAACGCACGTCCCGACGTAGAGCCCAACACACGTCCCGACGTAGAGCTGAAAGCAAGCTAAATCCCGACGTAGAGCCCAACGCACGTCCCGACGTAGAGCCCAACGCACGTCCCGACGTAGAGCCCAACGCACGTCCCGACGTAGAGCCCAACGCACGTCCCGACGTAGAGCTGAAAGTAAGCTAAATCCCGACGTAGAGGCCAACGCACGTCCCGACGTAGAGCCCAACGCATGTCCCGACGTAGAGCCCAACGCACGTCCCGACGTAGAGCTGAAAGTAAGTTAAATCCCGACGTAGCGCCCAACGCACGTCCCGACGTAGAGCCCAACGCACGTCCCGACGTAGAGCTGAAAGTAAGCTAAATCCCGACGTAGAGGCCAACGCACGTCCCGACGTAGAGGCCAACGCACGTCCCGACGTAGAGCTGAAAGTAAGCTAAATCCCGACGTAGAGCCCAACGCACGTCCCGACGTAGAGCCCAACGCACGTCCCGACGTAGAGCCCAACGCACGTCCCGACGTAGAGCCCAACGCACGTCCCGACGTAGAGCTGAAAGCAAGCTAAATCCCGACGTAGAGCCCAACGCACGTCCCGACGTAGAGCCCAACGCACGTCCCGACGTAGAGCCCAACGCACGTCCCGACGTAGAGCTGAGAGTTAGCTAACTACAGACCTAGAGACCAACGCACATCCCGACGTAGAGCCCAACGCATGTCCCGACGTAGAGCCCAACGCACGTCCCGACGTAGAGCTGAAAGTAAGTTAAATCCCGACGTAGCGCCCAACGCACGTCCCGACGTAGAGCCAAACGCACGTCCCGACGTAGAGCTGAAAGTAAGCTAAATCCTGACGTAGAGGCCAACGCACGTCCCGACGTAGAGCCCAACGCACGTCCCGACGTAGAGCTGAAAGTAAGCTAAATCCCGACGTAGAGCCCAACGCACGTCCCGACGTAGAGCCCAACGCACGTCCCGACGTAGAGCCCAACGCACGTCCCGACATAGAGCCCAACGCACGTCCCGACGTAGAGCTGAAAGTAAGCTAAATCCCGACGTAGCGCCCAACGCACGTCCCGAAGTAGCGCCCAACACACGTCCCGACGTAGCGCCCAACGCACGTCCCGACGTAGCGCCCAACGCACGTCCCGACGTAGAGCTGAAAGTAAGCTAAATCCCGACGTAGAGGCCAACGCACGTCCCGACGTAGAGCCCAACGCACGTCCCGACGTAGAGCCCAACGCACGTCCCGACGTAGAGCTGAAAGTAAGCTAAATCCCGACGTAGAGCCCAACGCACGTCCCGACGTAGAGCCCAAAGCATGTCCCGACGTTAAGGCCAACGCACGTCCCGACGTAGAGGCCAGCGCACGTCCCGAAGTAGAGGCCAGCGGACGTCCCGACGTAGAGGCAAGCGCTCGTCCCGACGTAGAGGCCAGCGCACGTCCCGACGTAGAGCTTAAAGTAAGCTAAATCCCGACGTAGAGCCCAACACACTTCCCGACGTAGAGCCCAACGCACGTCCCTACGTAGAGCCCAACGCACGTCCCGACGTAGAGCTGAAAGTAAGCTAAATCCCGACGTAGAGGCCAACGCACGTCCCGACGTAGAGGCCAACACACGTCCCGACGTAGAGCTGAAAGTAAGCTAAATCCCGACGTAGAGGCCAACGCACGTCCCGACGTAGAGGCCAACGCACGTCCCGACGTAGAGCTGAAAGTAAGCTAAATCCCGACGTAGAGGCCAACGCACGTCCCGACGTAGAGGCCAACGCACGTCCCGACGTAGAGCTGAAAGTAAGCTAAATCCCGACGTAGAGGCCAACGCACGTCCCGACGTAGAGTCCAACGCACGTCCCGACGTAGAGCCCAACGCACGTCCCGACGTAGAGCTGAAAGTAAGCTAAATCCCGACGTAGCGCCCAACGCACGTCCCGAACTAGCGCCCAACGCACGTCCCGACGTAGCGCCCAACGCACGTCCCGACGTAGAGCTGAAAGTAAGCTAAATCCCGACGTAGAGGCCAACGCACGTCCCGACGTAGAGGCCAACGCACGTCCCGACGTAGAGGCCAAAGCACGTCCCGACGTAGAGGCCAAAGCACGTCCCGATGTAGAGGCCAACGCACGTCCCGACGTAGAGCTGAAAGTAAGCTAAATCCCGACGTAGAGCCCAACGCACGTCCCGACGTAGAGCCCAACGCACGTCCCGACGTAGAGCCCAACGCACGTCCCGACGTAGCGCCCAACGCACGTCCCGACGTAGAGCTGAAAGTTAGCTAACTACAGACGTAGAGCCCAACGCACGTCCCGACGTAGAGCTGAAATTAGCTAACTACAGACATAGAGCCCAACGCACGTCCCGACGTAGAGCTGAAAGTTAGCTAACTACAGATGTAGAGCCCAACGCACGTCCCGACGTAGAGCCCAACGCACGTCCCGACGTAGAGCATAACGCACGTCCCGACGTAGAGCTGAAAGTAAGCTAAATCCCGACGTAGAGGCGAACGCACGTCCCAACATAGAGCTGAAAGTAAGCTAAATCGCGACGTAGAGGCGAACGCACGTCCCGACGTAGAGCCCAACGCACGTCCCGATGTAGGGCTGAAAGTTAGCTAAATCCCGACGAAGAGCCCAACGCACGTCCCGACATAGAGCCCAACGCACGTCCCGACGTAGAGCCCAACGCACGTCCCGACGTAGAGCCCAACGCACGTCCCGACGTAGAGCTGAAAGTTAGCTAACTACAGACGTAGAGCCCAACGCACGTCCCGACGTAGAGCCCAACGCACGTCCCGACGTAGAGCCCAACGCACGTCCCGACGTAGAGCTGAAAGTAAGCTAAATCCCGACGTAGAGCCCAACGCACTTCCCGACGTACAGGCCAAGGCACGTCCCGACGTAGAGCTGAAAGTAAGCTAAATCCCGACGTAGAGGCCAACGCACGTCCCGACGTAGAAGCCAGCGCACGTCCCGACGTAGAGGCCAGCGCACGTCCCGACGTAGAGGCCAGCGCACGTCCCGACGTAGAGCCCAACGCACGTCCCGACATAGAGCTTAAAGTAAGCTAAATCCCTACGTAGAGCCCAACGCACGTCCCGACGTAGAGCCCAACGCACGTCCCGACGTAGAGCTGAAAGTAAGCTAAATCCCGACGTAGCGCCCAACGCACGTCCCGACGTAGCGCCCAACGCACGTCCCGATGTAGAGCTGAAAGTTAACTAACTACAGACGTAGAGCCCAACGCACATCCCGACGTAGAGCTGAAAGTTAGCTAACTACAGTCGTAGAGCCCAACGCGCGTCCCGACGTAGAGCCCAACGCGTGTCCCGACGTAGAGTCCAACGCACGTCCCGACGTAGAGCCAAACGCACGTCCCGACGTAGAGCTGAAAGTAAGCTAAATCCCAACGTAGAGGCCAACGCACGTCCCGACGTAGAGGCCAACGCACGTCCCGACGTAGAGCTGAAAGTAAGCTAAATCCCGACGTAGAGGCCAACGCACGTCCCGACGTAGAGGCCAACGCACGTCCCGACGTAGAGCTGAAAGTAAGCTAAATCCCGACGTAGAGGCCAACGCACGTCCCGACGTAGAGCCCAACGCACGTCCCGACGTAGAGCCCAACGCACGTCCCGATGTAGAGCTGAAAGTAAGCTAAATCCCGACGTAGCGCCCAACGCACTTCCCGAAGCAGCGCCCAACACACGTCCCGACGTAGCGCCCAACGCACGTCCCGACGTAGCGCCCAACGCACGTCCCGACGTAGAGCTGAAAGTAAGCTAAATCCCGACGTAGAGGCCAACGCACGTCCCGACGTAGAGGCCAACGCACGTCCCGACGTAGAGGCCAACGCACGTCCCAACGTAGAGCCCAACGCACGTCCCGACGTAGCGCCAAACGCACGTCCCGACGTAGAGCTGAAACTTAGCTAACTACAGACGTAGAGCCCAACGCACGTCCCGACGTAGAGCTGAAAGTTAGCTAACTACAGATGTAGAGCCCAACGCACGTCCCGACGTAGAGCCCAACGCAAGTCCCGACGTAGAGCCCAACGAAAGTCCCAACGTAGAGCCCAACGCACGTCCCGACGTAGAGCTGAAAGTTAGCTAACTACAGACGTAGAGCCCAACGCACGTCCCGACGTAGAGCCCAACGCACGTCCCGACTTAGAGCCCAGCGCACGTCCCGACGTATATTCCAAAGCATGTCCCGACGTAGAGCCCAACGCACGTCCCGACGTAGACCTGAAAGTAAGCTAAATCCCGACGTAGAGCCCAACGCACGTCCCGACGTAGAGCCCAACGTACGTCCCGACGTAGAGCCCAACGCACGTCCCGACGTAGAGCTGAAAGTAAGCTAAATCCCGACGTAGAGCCCAACGCACGTCCCGACGTAGAGCCCAACGCACGTCCCGACGTAGAGCCCAACGCACGTCCCGACGTAGAGCCCAACGCACGTCCCGACGTAGAGCTGAAAGTTAGCTAAATCCCGACGTAGAGCCCAACGCACGTCCCGACGTAGAGCACAACGCATGTCCCGACGTAGAGCCCAACGCACGTCCCGACGTAGAGCTGAAAGTAAGCTAAATCCCGACGTAGAGGCCAACGGACGTCCCGACGTAGAGCTGAAAGTAAGCTAAATCCCAACGTAGAGGCCAACGCACGTCCCGACGTAGAGCCCAACGCACGTCCCGACGTAGAGCTGAAAGTAAGCTAAATCCCGACGTAGAGCCCAACGCACGTCCCGACGTACAGGCCAAGGCACGTCCCGACGTAGAGCTGAAAGTAAGCTAAATCCCGACGTAGAAGCCATCGCACGTCCCGACGTAGAAGCCAGCGCACGTCCCGACGTAGAGCCCAACGCACGTCCCGACGTAGAGCTTAAAGTAAGCTAAATCCCTACGTAGAGCCCAACGCACGTCCCGACGTAGAGCCCAACGCACGTCCCGACGTAGAGCTGAAAGTAAGCTAAATCCCAACGTAGAGGCCAACGCACGTCCCGACGTAGAGGCCAACGCACGTCCCGACGTAGAGCTGAAAGTAAGCTAAATCCCGACGTAGAGGCCAACGCACGTCCCGACGTAGAGGCCAACGCACGTCCCGACGTAGAGCTGAAAGTAAGCTAAATCCCGACGTAGAGGCCAACGCACGTCCCGACGTAGAGGCCAACGCACGTCCCGACGTAGAGGCCAAAGCACGTCCCGACGTAGAGGCCAAAGCACGTCCCGATGTAGAGGCCAACGCACGTCCCGACGTAGAGCTGAAAGTAAGCTAAATCCCGACGTAGAGCCCAACGCACGTCCCGACGTAGAGCCCAACGCACGTCCCGACGTAGAGCCCAACGCACGTCCCGACGTAGCGCCCAACGCACGTCCCGACGTAGAGCTGAAAGTTAGCTAACTACAGACGTAGAGCCCAACGCACGTCCCGACGTAGAGCTGAAATTAGCTAACTACAGACATAGAGCCCAACGCACGTCCCGACGTAGAGCTGAAAGTTAGCTAACTACAGATGTAGAGCCCAACGCACGTCCCGACGTAGAGCCCAACGCACGTCCCGACGTAGAGCATAACGCACGTCCCGACGTAGAGCTGAAAGTAAGCTAAATCCCGACGTAGAGGCGAACGCACGTCCCAACATAGAGCTGAAAGTAAGCTAAATCGCGACGTAGAGGCGAACGCACGTCCCGACGTAGAGCCCAACGCACGTCCCGATGTAGAGCTGAAAGTTAGCTAAATCCCGACGAAGAGCCCAACGCACGTCCCGACATAGAGCCCAACGCACGTCCCGACGTAGAGCCCAACGCACGTCCCGACGTAGAGCCCAACGCACGTCCCGACGTAGAGCTGAAAGTTAGCTAACTACAGACGTAGAGCCCAACGCACGTCCCGACGTAGAGCCCAACGCACGTCCCGACGTAGAGCCCAACGCACGTCCCGACGTAGAGCTGAAAGTAAGCTAAATCCCGACGTAGATCCCAACGCACGTCCCGACGTACAGGCCAAGGCACGTCCCGACGTAGAGCTGAAAGTAAGCTAAATCCCGACGTAGAGGCCAACGCACGTCCCGACGTAGAAGCCAGCGCACGTCCCGACGTAGAGGCCAGCGCACGTCCCGACGTAGACGCCAGCGCACGTCCCGACGTAGAGCCCAACGCACGTCCCGACATAGAGCTTAAAGTAAGCTAAATCCCTACGTAGAGCCCAACGCACGTCCCGACGTAGAGCCCAACGCACGTCCCGACGTAGAGCTGAAAGTAAGCTAAATCCCGACGTAGCGCCCAACGCACGTCCCGACGTAGCGCCCAACACACGTCCCGATGTAGAGCTGAAAGTTAACTAACTACAGACGTAGAGCCCAACGCACATCCCGACGTAGAGCTGAAAGTTAGCTAACTACAGTCGTAGAGCCCAACGCGCGTCCCGACGTAGAGCCCAACGCGTGTCCCGACGTAGAGTCCAACGCACGTCCCGACGTAGAGCCAAACGCACGTCCCGACGTAGAGCTGAAAGTAAGCTAAATCCCAACGTAGAGGCCAACGCACGTCCCGACGTAGAGGCCAACGCACGTCCCGACGTAGAGCTGAAAGTAAGCTAAATCCCGACGTAGAGGCCAACGCACGTCCCGACGTAGAGGCCAACGCACGTCCCGATGTAGAGCTGAAAGTAAGCTAAATCCCGACGTAGAGCCCAACGCATGTCCCGACGTAGAGCCCAACGCACGTCCCGACGTAGAGCCCAACGCACGTCCCGATGTAGAGCTGAAAGTAAGCTAAATCCCGACGTAGCGCCCAACGCACTTCCCGAAGCAGCGCCCAACACACGTCCCGACGTAGCGCCCAACGCACGTCCCGACGTAGCGCCCAACGCACGTCCCGACGTAGAGCTGAAAGTAAGCTAAATCCCGACGTAGAGGCCAACGCACGTCCCGACGTAGAGGCCAACGCACGTCCCGACGTAGAGGCCAACGCACGTCCCAACGTAGAGCCCAACGCACGTCCCGACGTAGCGCCAAACGCACGTCCCGACGTAGAGCTGAAACTTAGCTAACTACAGACGTAGAGCCCAACGCACGTCCCGACGTAGAGCTGAAAGTTAGCTAACTACAGATGTAGAGCCCAACGCACGTCCCGACGTAGAGCCCAACGCAAGTCCCGACGTAGAGCCCAACGAAAGTCCCAACGTAGAGCCCAACGCACGTCCCGACGTAGAGCTGAAAGTTAGCTAACTACAGACGTAGAGCCCAACGCACGTCCCGACGTAGAACCCAACGCACGTCCCGACTTAGAGCCCAGCGCACGTCCCGACGTATATTCCAAAGCATGTCCCGACGTAGAGCCCAACGCACGTCCCGACGTAGACCTGAAAGTAAGCTAAATCCCGACGTAGAGCCCAACGCACGTCCCGACGTAGAGCCCAACGTACGTCCCGACGTAGAGCCCAACGCACGTCCCGACGTAGAGCTGAAAGTAAGCTAAATCCCGACGTAGAGCCCAACGCACGTCCCGACGTAGAGCCCAACGCACGTCCCGACGTAGAGCCCAACGCACGTCCCGACGTAGAGCTGAAAGTTAGCTAAATCCCGACGTAGAGCCCAACGCACGTCCCGACGTAGAGCTGAAAGTTAGCTAAATCCCGACGTAGAGCCCAACGCACGTCCCGACGTAGAGCACAACGCATGTCCCGACGTAGAGCCCAACGCACGTCCCGACGTAGAGCTGAAAGTAAGCTAAATCCCGACGTAGAGCCCAACGCACGACCCGACGTAGAGCTGAAAGTTAGCTAACTACAGACGTAGAGCCCAACGCACGTCCCGACGTAGAGCCCAACGCACGTCCCGACGTAGAGCTGAAAGTAAGCTAAATCCCGACGTAGCGCCCAACGCACGTCCCGAACTAGCGCCCAACGCACGTCCCGACGTAGCGCCCAACGCACGTCCCGACGTAGAGCTGAAAGTAAGCTAAATCCCGACGTAGAGGCCAACGCACGTCCCGACGTAGAGGCCAACGCACGTCCCGACGTAGAGGCCAAAGCACGTCCCGACGTAGAGGCCAAAGCACGTCCCGATGTAGAGGCCAACGCACGTCCCGACGTAGAGCTGAAAGTAAGCTAAATCCCGACGTAGAGCCCAACGCACGTCCCGACGTAGAGCCCAACGCACGTCCCGACGTAGAGCCCAACGCACGTCCCGACGTAGCGCCCAACGCACGTCCCGACGTAGAGCTGAAAGTTAGCTAACTACAGACGTAGAGTCCAACGCACGTCCCGACGTAGAGCTGAAATTAGCTAACTACAGACATAGAGCCCAACGCACGTCCCGACGTAGAGCTGAAAGTTAGCTAACTACAGATGTAGAGGCCAACGCACGTCCCGACGTAGAGCCCAACGCACGTCCCGACGTAGAGCATAACGCACGTCCCGACGTAGAGCTGAAAGTAAGCTAAATCCCGACGTAGAGGCGAACGCACGTCCCAACATAGAGCCCAACGCACGTCCCGATGTAGAGCTGAAAGTTAGCTAAATCCCGACGAAGAGCCCAACGCACGTCCCGACATAGAGCCCAACGCACGTCCCGACGTAGAGCCCAACGCACGTCCCGACGTAGAGCCCAACGCACGTCCCGACGTAGAGCTGAAAGTTAGCTAACTACAGACGTAGAGCCCAACGCACGTCCCGACGTAGAGCCCAACGCACGTCCCGACGTAGAGCCCAACGCACGTCCCGACGTAGAGCTGAAAGTAAGCTAAATCCCGACGTAGAGCCCAACGCACGTCCCGACGTACAGGCCAAGGCACGTCCCGACGTAGAGCTGAAAGTAAGCTAAATCCCGACGTAGAGGCCAACGCACGTCCCGACGTAGAAGCCAGCGCACGTCCCGACGTAGAGGCCAGCGCACGTCCCGACGTAGAGGCCAGCGCACGTCCCGACGTAGAGCCCAACGCACGTCCCGACATAGAGCTTAAAGTAAGCTAAATCCCTACGTAGAGCCCAACGCACGTCCCGACGTAGAGCCCAACGCACGTCCCGACGTAGACCTGAAAGTAAGCTAAATCCCGACGTAGCGCCCAACGCACGTCCCGACGTAGCGCCCAACGCACGTCCCGATGTAGAGCTGAAAGTTAACTAACTACAGACGTAGAGCCCAACGCACATCCCGACGTAGAGCTGAAAGTTAGCTAACTACAGTCGTAGAGCCCAACGCGCGTCCCGACGTAGAGCCCAACGCGTGTCCCGACGTAGAGTCCAACGCACGTCCCGACGTAGAGCCAAACGCACGTCCCGACGTAGAGCTGAAAGTAAGCTAAATCCCAACGTAGAGGCCAACGCACGTCCCGACGTAGAGGCCAACGCACGTCCCGACGTAGAGCTGAAAGTAAGCTAAATCCCGACGTAGAGGCCAACGCACGTCCCGACGTAGAGGCCAACGCACGTCCCGACGTAGAGCCCAACGCACGTCCCGATGTAGAGCTGAAAGTAAGCTAAATCCCGACGTAGCGCCCAACGCACTTCCCGAAGCAGCGCCCAACACACGTCCCGACGTAGCGCCCAACGCACGTCCCGACGTAGCGCCCAACGCACGTCCCGACGTAGAGCTGAAAGTAAGCTAAATCCCGACGTAGAGGCCAACGCACGTCCCGACGTAGAGGCCAACGCACGTCCCGACGTAGAGGCCAACGCACGTCCCAACGTAGAGCCCAACGCACGTCCCGACGTAGCGCCAAACGCACGTCCCGACGTAGAGCTGAAACTTAGCTAACTACAGACGTAGAGCCCAACGCACGTCCCGACGTAGAGCTGAAAGTTAGCTAACTACAGATGTAGAGCCCAACGCACGTCCCGACGTAGAGCCCAACGCAAGTCCCGACGTAGAGCCCAACGAAAGTCCCAACGTAGAGCCCAACGCACGTCCCGACGTAGAGCTGAAAGTTAGCTAACTACAGACGTAGAGCCCAACGCACGTCCCGAAGTAGAGCCCAACGCACGTCCCGACTTAGAGCCCAGCGCACGTCCCGACGTATATCCCAAAGCATGTCCCGACGTAGAGCCCAACGCACGTCCCGACGTAGACCTGAAAGTAAGCTAAATCCCGACGTAGAGCCCAACGCACGTCCCGACGTAGAGCCCAACGTACGTCCCGACGTAGAGCCCAACGCACGTCCCGACGTAGAGCTGAAAGTAAGCTAAATCCCGACGTAGAGCCCAACGCACGTCCCGACGTAGAGCCCAACGCACGTCCCGACGTAGAGCCCAACGCACGTCCCGACGTAGAGCCCAACGCACGTCCCGACGTAGAGCTGAAAGTTAGCTAAATCCCGACGTAGAGCCCAACGCACGTCCCGACGTAGAGCACAACGCATGTCCCGACGTAGAGCCCAACGCACGTCCCGACGTAGAGCTGAAAGTAAGCTAAATCCCGACGTAGAGGCCAACGGACGTCCCGACGTAGAGCTGAAAGTAAGCTAAATCCCAACGTAGAGGCCAACGCACGTCCCGACGTAGAGCCCAACGCACGTCCCGACGTAGAGCTGAAAGTAAGCTAAATCCCGACGTAGAGCCCAACGCACGTCCCGACGTACAGGCCAAGGCACGTCCCGACGTAGAGCTGAAAGTAAGCTAAATCCCGACGTAGAGGCCATCGCACGTCCCGACGTAGAAGCCAGCGCACGTCCCGACGTAGAGCCCAACGCACGTCCCGACGTAGAGCTTAAAGTAAGCTAAATCCCTACGTAGAGCCCAACGCACGTCCCGACGTAGAGCCCAACGCACGTCCCGACGTAGAGCTGAAAGTAAGCTAAATCCCAACGTAGAGGCCAACGCACGTCCCGACGTAGAGGCCAACGCACGTCCCGACGTAGAGCTGAAAGTAAGCTAAATCCCGACGTAGAGGCCAACGCACGTCCCGACGTAGAGGCCAACGCACGTCCCGACGTAGAGCTGAAAGTAAGCTAAATCCCGACGTAGAGCCCAACGCATGTCCCGACGTAGAGCCCAACGCATGTCCCGACGTAGAGCCCAACGCACGTCCCGACGTAGAGCCCAACGCACGTCCCGACGTAGAGCCCAACGCACGTCCCGACGTAGAGCTGAAAGTAAGCTAAATCCCGACGTAGCGCCCAACGCACTTCCCGAAGCAGCGCCCAACACACGTCCCGACGTAGCGCCCAACGCACGTCCCGACGTAGCGCCCAACGCACGTCCCGACGTAGGGCTGAAAGTAAGCTAAATCCCGACGTAGAGGCCAACGCACGTCCCGACGTAGAGGCCAACGCACGTCCCGACGTAGAGCCCAACGCACGTCCCGACGTAGAGCCCAACGCACGTCCCGACGTAGCGCCAAACGCACGTCCCGACGTAGAGCTGAAACTTAGCTAACTACAGACGTAGAGCCCAACGCACGTCCCGACGTAGAGCTGAAAGTTAGCTAACTACAGATGTAGAGCCCAACGCACGTCCCGACGTAGAGCCCAACGCAAGTCCCGACGTAGAGCCCAACGAAAGTCCCAACGTAGAGCCCAACGCACGTCCCGACGTAGAGCTGAAAGTTAGCTAACTACAGACGTAGAGCCCAACGCACGTCCCGACGTAGAGCCCAACGCACGTCCCGACGTATATCCCAAAGCATGTCCCGACGTAGAGCCCAACGCACGTCCCGACGTAGACCTGATAGTAAGCTAAATCCCGACGTAGAGCCCAACGCACGTCCCGACGTAGAGCCCAACGTACGTCCCGACGTAGAGCCCAACGCACGTCCCGACGTAGAGCTGAAAGTAAGCTAAATCCCGACGTAGAGCCCAACGCACGTCCCGACGTAGAGCCCAACGCACGTCCCGACGTAGAGCCCAACGCACGTCCCGACGTAGAGCTGAAAGTTAGCTAAATCCCGACGTAGAGCCCAACGCACGTCCCGACGTAGAGCACAACGCATGTCCCGACGTAGAGCCCAACGCACGTCCCGACGTAGAGCTGAAAGTAAGCTAAATCCCGACGTAGAGTCCAACGGACGTCCCGACGTAGAGCTGAAAGTAAGCTAAATCCCAACGTAGAGGCCAACGCACGTCCCGACGTAGAGGCCAACGCACGTCCCGACGTAGAGCTGAAAGTAAGCTAAATCCCGACGTAGAGCCCAACGCACGTCCCAACGTAGAGGCCAACGCAGGTCCCGACGTAGAGCTGAAAGTAAGCTAAATCCCGACGTAGAGCCCAATGCACGTCCCGACGTAGAGCCCAACGCACGTCCCGACGTAGAGCGCAACGCACGGCCCGACATAGAGCCCAACGCACGGCCCGACATAGAGCTGAAAGTAAGCTAAATCCCGACGTAGCGCCCAACACACGTCCCGAAGTAGCGCCCAACACACGTCCCGACGTAGCGCCCAACGCACGTCCCGACGTAGAGCTGAAAGTAAGCTAAATCCCGACGTAGAGGCCAACGCACGTCCCAACGTAGAGCTGAAAGTAAGCTAAATCCCGACGTAGAGCCCAACGCACGTCCCGACGTAGAGCCCAACGCATGTCCCGACGTAGAGCTGAAAGTTCGCTAAATCCTGACGTAGAGCCCAACGCACGTCCCGACGTAGAGCCCAACGCACGTCCCGACGTAGAGCCCAACGCACGTCCCGACGTAGAGCTTGAAGTTAGCTAACTACAGACGTAGAGCCCAACGCACGTCCCGACGTAGAGCCCAACGCACGTCCCGACGTAGAGCTGAAAGTAAGCTAAATCCCGACGTAGAGCCCAACGCACGTCCCGACGTAGAGCTGAAAGTTAGCTAACTACAGACTTAGAGGCCAACGCACGTCCCGACGTACAGGCCAACGCACGTCCCGACGTATAGCTGAAAGTAAGCTAAATCCCGACGTAGAGGCCAACGCACGTCCCGACGTAGAGGCCACCGCACGTCCCGACGTAGAGGCCAGCGCACGTCCCGACGTAGAGCCCAACGCACGTCCCGACGTAGAGCTGAAAGTAAGCTAAATCCCGACGTAGAGCCCAACGCACGTCCCGACGTAGAGCCCAACGCACGTCCCGACGTAGAGCCCAACGCACGTCCCGACGTAGAGCTGAAAGTAAGCTAAATTCCGACATAGCGCCCAACGCACGTCCCGACGTAGCGCCCAACGCACGTCCCGATGTAGAGCTGAAAGTTAGCTAACTACAGACGTAGAGCCCAACGCACGTCCCGACGTAGAGGTGTAAGTTAGCTAACTACAGACGAAGAGCTCAACGCGCGTCCCGACGTAGAGCTGAAAGTTAGCAAACTACAGACGTAGAGTCCAACGCGCGTCCCGACGTAGAGCCCAACGCGTGTCCCAACGTAGAGCTCAACGCACGTCCCGACGTAGAGCCCAACGTACGTCCCGACGTAGAGCTGAAAGTAAGCTAAATCCCGACGTAGAGCCCAACGCATGTCCCGACGTAGAGCCCAACGCACGTCCCGACGTAGAGCCCAACGCACATCTAGACGTAGCGCCCAACGCACGTCCCGACGTAGAGCTGAAAGTTAGCTAACTACAGACGTAGAGCCCAACGCACGTCCCGACGTAGAGCAGAAAGTTAGCTAACTACAGACGTAGAGCCCAACGCACGTCCCGACGTAGAGCCCAACGCACGACCCGACGTAGAGGCCAACGCACGTCCCGACGTAACGCCCAACGCACGTCCCGACGTAGAGCTGAAAGTAAGTTAAATCCCGACGTAGAGGCCAACGCACGTCCCGACGTAGAGGCCAACGCACGTCCCGACTTAGAGGCCAACGCACGTCCCGACGTAGAGGACAACGCACGTCCCGACGTAGAGCCCAACGCACGTCCCGACGTAGAGCTGAAAGTAAGCTAAATCCCGACGTAGAGCCCAACGCACGTCCCAACGTAGAGCCCAACGCACGTCCCGACGTAGAGCCCAACGCACGTCCCGACGTAGAGCTGAAAGTTAGCTAACTACAGACGTAGAGCCCAACGCACGTCCCGACGTAGAGCCCAACGCACGTCCCGACGTAGAGCTGAAAGTAAGCTAAATCCCGAAGTAGAGCCCAACACACGTCCCGACGTAGTGCTGAAAGTAAGCTAAATCCCGACGTAAAGGCCAACGCACGTCCCGACGTAGAGGCCAACGCACGTCCCGACGTAGAGCTGAAAGTAAGATAAATCCCGACGTAGAGCCCAACGCACGTCCCGACGTAGAGCCCACCGCACGTCCCGACGTAGAGCCCACCGCACGTCCCGACGTAGAGCTGTAAGTAAGCTAAATCCCAACGTAGTGCCCAACGCACGTCCCGACATAGCGCCCAACGCACGTCCCGACGTAGAGCTGAAAGTAAGCTAAATCCCGACGTAGAGGCCAACGCACGTCCCGACGTAGAGGCCAACGCACGTCCCGACCTAGAGGCCAACGCACGTCCCGACGTAGAGGCCAACGCACGTCCCGACGTAGAGGTGAAAGTAAGCTAAATCCCGACGTAGAGCCCAACGCACGTCCCGAAGTAGAGCCCAACGCACGTCCCGACGTAGAGCCCAACGCACGTCCCGACGTAGAGCCCAACGCACGTCCCGACGTAGCGCCAAACGCACGTCCCGACGTAGAGCTGAAAGTTAGCTAACTACAGACGTAGAGCCCAACGCACGTCCCGACGTAGAGCCCAACGCACGTCCCGACGTAGCGCCCAACGCACGTCCCGACGTAGAGCTGAAAGTAAGTTAAATCCCGACGTAGAGGCCAACGCACGTCCCGACGTAGAGGCCAACGCACGTCCCGACTTAGAGGCCAACGCACGTCCCGACGTAGAGCCCAACGCACGTCCCGACGTAGAGCTGAAAGTAAGCTAAATCCCGACGTAGAGCCCAACGCACGTCCCGACGTAGAGCCCAACGCACGTCCCGATGTAGAGCTGAAAGTTAGCTAACTACAGACGTAGAGCCCAACGCACGTCCCGACGTAGAGGTGAAAGTTAGCTAACTACAGACGAAGAGCTCAACGCGCGTCCCGACGTAGAGCTGAAAGTTAGCAAACTACAGACGTAGAGTCCAACGCGCGTCCCGACGTAGAGCCCAACGCGTGTCCCGACGTAGAGCTCAACGCACGTCCCGACGTAGAGCCCAACGTACGTCCCGACGTAGAGCTGAAAGTAAGCTAAATCCCGACGTAGAGCCCAACGCATGTCCCGACGTAGAGCCCAACGCACGTCCCGACGTAGAGCCCAACGCACATCTAGACGTAGCGCCCAACGCACGTCCCGACGTAGAGCTGAAAGTTAGCTAACTACAGACGTAGAGCCCAACGCACGTCCCGACGTAGAGCAGAAAGTTAGCTAACTACAGACGTAGAGCCCAACGCACGTCCCGACGTAGAGCCCAACGCACGACCCGACGTAGAGGCCAACGCACGTCCCGACGTAGCGCCCAACGCACGTCCCGACGTAGAGCTGAAAGTAAGTTAAATCCCGACGTAGAGGCCAACGCACGTCCCGACGTAGAGGCCAACGCACGTCCCGACTTAGAGGCCAACGCACGTCCCGACGTAGAGGACAACGCACGTCCCGACGTAGAGCCCAACGCACGTCCCGACGTAGAGCTGAAAGTAAGCTAAATCCCGACGTAGAGCCCAACGCACGTCCCAACGTAGAGCCCAACGCACGTCCCGACGTAGAGCCCAACGCACGTCCCGACGTAGAGCTGAAAGTTAGCTAACTACAGACGTAGAGCCCAACGCACGTCCCGACGTAGAGCCCAACGCACGTCCCGACGTAGAGCTGAAAGTAAGCTAAATCCCGAAGTAGAGCCCAACACACGTCCCGAAGTAGTGCTGAAAGTAAGCTAAATCCCGACGTAAAGGCCAACGCACGTCCCGACGTAGAGGCCAACGCACGTCCCGACGTAGACCTGAAAGTAAGATAAATCCCGACGTAGAGCCCAACGCACGTCCCGACGTAGAGCCCACCGCACGTCCCGACGTAGAGCCCACCGCACGTCCCGACGTAGAGCCCACCGCACGTCCCGACGTAGAGCTGTAAGTAAGCTAAATCCCAACGTAGTGCCCAACGCACGTCCCGACATAGCGCCCAACGCACGTCCCGACGTAGAGCTGAAAGTAAGCTAAATCCCGACGTAGAGGCCAACGCACGTCCCGACGTAGAGGCCAACGCACGTCCCGACCTAGAGGCCAACGCACGTCCCGACGTAGAGGCCAACGCACGTCCTGACGTAGAGGTGAAAGTAAGCTAAATCCCGACGTAGAGCCCAACGCACGTCCCGAAGTAGAGCCCAACGCACGTCCCGACGTAGAGCCCAACGCACGTCCCGACGTAGAGCCCAACGCACGTCCCGACGTAGCGCCAAACGCACGTCGCGACGTAGAGCTGAAAGTTAGCTAACTACAGACGTAGAGCCCAACGCACGTCCCGACGTAGAGCCCAACGCACGTCCCGACGTAGCGCCCAACGCACGTCCCGACGTAGAGCTGAAAGTAAGTTAAATCCCGACGTAGAGGCCAACGCACGTCCCGACGTAGAGGCCAACGCACGTCCCGACTTAGAGGCCAACGCACGTCCCGACGTAGAGCCCAACGCACGTCCCGACGTAGAGCTGAAAGTAAGCTAAATCCCGACGTAGAGCCCAACGCACGTCCCGACGTAGAGCCCAACGCACGTCCCGACGTAGAGCTGAAAGTAAGCTAAATCCCGACGTAGAGCCCAACACACGTCCCGACGTAGAGCGGAAAGTAAGCTAAATCCCGACGTAGAGGCCAACGCACGTCCCGACGTAGAGGCCAACGCACGTCCCGACGTAGAGCTGAAAGTAAGCTAAATCCCGACGTAGAGGACAACGCACGTCCCGACGTAGAGGCCAACGCACGTCCCGACGTAGAGCTGAAAGTAAGCTAAATCCCGACGTAGAGCCCAACGCACGTCCCGACGTAGAGCCCAACGCACGTCCCGACGTAGAGCCCAACGCACGTCCCGACGTAGAGCCCACCGCACGTCCCGACGTAGAGCTGAAAGTAAGCTAAATCCCGACGTAGCGCCCAACGCACGTCCCGACGTAGAGCTGATAGTAAGCTAAATCCCGACGCAGAGGCCAACGCACGTCCCGACGTAGAGGCCAACGCACGTCCCGACATAGAGGCCAACGCACGTCCCGATGTAGAGCTGAAATTAAGCTAAATCCCGACGTAGAGCCCAACGCATGTCCCGACGTAGAGCCCAACGCACGTCCCGACATAGAGCCCAACGCACGTCCCGACGTAGAGCTGTAAGTAAGCTAAATCCCGACGTAGCGCCCAAAGCACATCCCGAAGTAGCGCCCAACACACGTCCCAACGTAGCGGCCAACGCACGTCCCGACGTAGAGCTGAAAGTAAGCTAAATCCCGACGTAGAGCCCAACGCACGTCCCGACGTAGAGCCCAACGCACGTCCCGACGTAGAGCCCAACGCACGTCCCGACGTAGAGCCCAACGCACGTCCCAACGTAGACCTGAAAGTAAGCTAAATCCCGACGTAGAGCCCAACGCACGTCCCGACGTAGAGCCCAACGCACGTCCCGACGTAGAGCTGAAAGTAAGCTAAATCCCGACGTAGAGCCCAACGCACGTCCCGACGTAGAGCCCAACGCACGTCCCGACGTAGAGCAGAAAGTTAGCTAACTACAGACGTAGAGCCCAACGCACGTCCCGACGTAGAGCCCAACGCACGTCCCGACGTAGAGCCCAACGCACGTCCCAACGTAGACCTGAAAGTAAGCTAAATCCCGACGTAGAGCCCAAAGCACGTCCCGACGTAGAGGCCAACGCACGTCCCGACGTAGAGGCCAACGCACGTCCCGACGTAGTGGCCAACGCACGTCCCGACGTAGAGCTGAAAGTAAGCTAAATCCCGACGTAGAGGCCAACGCACGTCCCGACGTAGAGCCAAACGCACGTCCCGACGTAGCGCCCAACGCACGTCCCGACGTAGAGCTGAAAGTTAGCTAACTACAGACATAGAGCCCAACGCACGTCCCGACGTAGAGCAGAAAGTTAGCTAACTACAGACATAGAGCCCAACGCACGTCCCGACGTAGAGCCCAACGCACGTCCCGACCTAGAGCCCAACGCACGTCCCGACGTAGAGCTGAAAGTAAGCTAAAACCCGACGTAGAGGCCAACGCACGTCCCGACATAGAGGCCAACGCACGTCCCGACGTAGAGCTGAAAGTAAGATAAATCCCGACGTAGACCCCAACGCACGTCCCGACGTAGAGCCCAACGCACGTCCCGACGTAGAGCTGAAAGTAAGCTAAATCCCGATGTAGAGGGCAACGCACGTCCCGACGTAGAGGCCAACGCACGTCCCGACTTAGAGGCCAACGCACGTCCCGACGTAGAAGACAACGCACGTCCCGACGTAGAGGCCAACGCACGTCCCGACGTAGAGCTGAAAGTAAGTTAAATCCCGACGTAGAGCCCAACGCACGTCCCGACGTAGAGCCCAACGCACGTCCCGACGTAGAGCCCAACGCACGTCCCGACGTAGAGCCCAACGCACGTCCCGACGTAGAGCTGAAAGTCAGCTAACTACAGACGAAGAGCCCAACGCGCGTCCCGACGTAGAGCTGAAAGTTAGCTAACTACAGACGTAGAGCCCAACGCGCGCCCCGACGTAGAGCCCCACGCGTGTCCCGACATAGAGCCCAACGCACGTCCCGACGTAGAGCCCAACGCACGTCCCGACGTAGAGCCCAACGCACGTCCCGACGTAGAGCTGAAAGTAAGCTAAATCCCGACGTAGAGGCCAACGCACGTCCCGACGTAGAGCTGAAAGTTAGCTAACTACAGACGTAGAGCCCAACGCACGTCCCGACGTAGAGCCCAAAGCACGTCCCGACGTAGAGCCCAGCGCACGTCCCGACGTATATCCCAAAGCATGTCCCGACGTAGAGCCCAACGCACGTCCCGACGTAGACCTGAAAGTAAGCTAAATCCCGACGTAGAGCCCAACGCACGTCCCGACGTAGAGCCCAACACACGTCCCGACGTAGAGCTGAAAGCAAGCTAAATCCCGACGTAGAGCCCAACGCACGTCCCGACGTAGAGCCCAACGCACGTCCCGACGTAGAGCCCAACGCACGTCCCGACGTAGAGCTGAAAGCAAGCGAAATCCCGACATACAGCCCAACGCACGTCCCGACGTAGAGCCCAACGCACGTCCCGACGTAGAGCCTAACGCACGTCCCGACGTAGAGCCCAACGCACGTCCCGACGTAGAGCTGAAAGTTAGCTAACTACAGACGTAGAGACCAACGCACGTCCCGACGTAGAGCCCAACGCATGTCCCGACGTAGAGCCCAACGCACGTCCCGACGTAGAGCTGAAAGTAAGTTAAATCCCGACGTAGCGCCCAACGCACGTCCCGACGTAGAGCCCAACGCACGTCCCGACGTAGAGCTGAAAGTAAGCTAAATCCCGACGTAGAGGCCAACGCACGTCCCGACGTAGAGGCCAACGCACGTCCCGACGTAGAGGCCAACGCACGTCCCGACGTAGAGCTGAAAGTAAGCTAAATCCCGACGTAGAGCCCAACGCACGTCCCGACGTAGAGCCCAACGCACGTCCCGACGTAGAGCCCAACGCACGTCCCGACGTAGAGCCCAACGCACGTCCCGACGTAGAGCCCAACGCACGTCCCGACGTAGAGCCCAACGCACGTCCCGACGTAGAGCCCAACGCACGTCCCGACATAGAGCCCAACGCACGTCCCGACATAGAGCCCAACGCACGTCCCGACGTAGAGCTGAAAGTAAGCTAAATCCTGACGTAGCGCCCAACGCACCTCCCGACGTAGCGCCCAACGCACGTCCCGACGTAGCGCCCAACGCACGTCCCGACGTAGCGCCCAACGGACGTCCCGACGTAGCGCCCAACGCACGTCCCGACGTAGAGCTGAAAGTAAGCTAAATCCCGACGTAGAGGCCAACGCACGTCCCGAAGTAGAGGCCAACGCACGTCCCGACGTAGAGCTGAAAGTAAGCTAAATCCCGACGTAGAGCCCAACGCATGTCCCGACGTAGAGCCCAACGCACGTCCCGACGTAGAGCTGAAAGTAAGTTAAATCCCGACGTAGCGCCCAACGCACGTCCCGACGTAGAGCCCAACGCACGTCCCGACGTAGAGCTGAAAGTAAGCTAAATCCCGACGTAGAGGCCAACGCACGTCCCGACGTACAGGCCAACGCACGTCCCGACGTAGAGCTGAAAGTAAGCTAAATCCCGACGTAGAGCCCAACGCACGTCCCGACGTAGAGCCCAACGCACGTCCTGACGTAGAGCCCAACGCACGTCCCGACATAGAGCCCAACGCACGTCCCGACGTAGAGCCCAACGCACGTCCCGACGTAGAGCTGAAAGCAAGCTAAATCCCGACGTAGAGCCCAACGCACGTCCTGACGTAGAGCCCAACGCACGTCCCGACGTAGAGCCCAACGCACGTCCCGACGTAGAGCTGAAAGTTAGCTAACTACAGACGTAGAGACCAACGCACATCCCGACGTAGAGCCCAACGCATGTCCCGACGTAGAGCCCAACGCACGTCCCGACGTAGAGCTGAAAGTAAGTTAAATCCCGACGTAGCGCCCAACGCACGTCCCGACGTAGAGCCCAACGCACGTCCCGACGTAGAGCTGAAAGTAAGCTAAATCCCGACGTAGAGGCCAACGCACGTCCCGACGTAGAGGCCAACGCACGTCCCGACGTAGAGCTGAAAGTAAGCTAAATCCCGACGTAGAGCCCAACGCACGTCCCGACGTAGAGCCCAACGCACGTCCCGACGTAGAGCCCAACGCACGTCCCGACGTAGAGCCCAACGCACGTCCCGACGTAGAGCCCAACGCACGTCCCGACGTAGAGCCCAACGCACGTCCCGACGTAGAGCTGAAAGTAAGCTAAATCCCGACGTAGCGCCCAACGCACGTCCCGAAGTAGCGCCCAACACACGTCCCGACGTAGCGCCCAACGCACGTCCCGACGTAGCGCCCAACGCACGTCCCGACGTAGAGCTGAAAGTAAGCTAAATCCCGACGTAGAGGCCAACGCACGTCCCGACGTAGAGCCCAACGCACGTCCCGACGTAGAGCCCAACGCACGTCCCGACATAGAGCTGAAAGTAAGCTAAATCCCGACGTAGAACCCAACGCACGTCCCGACGTAGAGCCCAAAGCATGTCCCGACGTATATCCAGCGCACGTCCCGATGTAGAGGCCAGCGCACGTCCCGACGTAGAGGCCAGCGCACGTCCCGACGTAGAGGCCAGCTCACGTCCCGACGTAGAGGCCAGCGCACGTCCCGACGTAGAGCTTAAAGTAAGCTAAATCCCGACGTAGAGCCCAACACACTTACAGACGTAGAGCCCAACGCACGTCCCGACGTAGAGCTGAAAGTAAGCTAAATCCCGACGTAGAGGCCAACGCACGTCCCGACGTACAGGCCAACGCACGTCCCGACTTAGAGCTGAAAGTAAGCTAAATCCCGACTTAGAGGCCAACGCACGTCCCGACGTAGAGGCCAACGCACGTCCCGACATAGAGCTGAAAGTAAGCTAAATCCCGACGTAGAGGCCAACGCACGTCCCGACGTAGAGCCCAACGCACGTCCCGACGTAGAGCTGAAAGTAAGCTAAATCCCGACGTAGAGGCCAACGCACGTCCCGACGTAGAGGCCAACGCACGTCCCGACCTAGAGGCCAACGCACGTCCCGACCTAGAGGCCAACGCACGTCCCGACCTAGAGGCCAACGCACGTCCCGACGTAGAGCTGAAAATAAGCTAAATCCCGACGTAGAGCCCAACGCACGTCCCGACGTAGAGCCCAACGCACGTCCCGACGTAGAGCCCAACGCACGTCCCGACGTAGAGCCCAACGCACGTCCCGACGTAGCGCCCAACGCACATCCCGACGTAGAGCTGAAAGTTAGCTAACTACAGACGTAGAGCCCAACGCACGTCCCGACGTAGAGCCCAACGCACGTCCCGACGTAGCGCCCAACGCACGTCCCGACGTAGAGCCCAACGAAAGTCCCAACGTAGAGCCCAACGCACGTCCTGACGTAGAGCTGAAAGTTAGATAACTACAGACGTAGAGCCCAACGCACGTCCCGACGTAGAGCCCAAAGCACGTCCCGACGTAGAGCCCAGCGCACGTCCCGACGTAGAGCCCAGCGCACGTCCCGACGTATATCCCAAAGCATGTCCCGACGTAGAGCCCAACGCACGTCCCGACGTAGACCTGAAAGTAAGCTAAATCCCGACGTAGAGCCCAACGCACGTCCCGACGTAGAGCCCAACGCACGTCCCGACGTAGAGCCCAACGCACGTCCCGACGTAGAGCCCAACGCACGTCCCGACGTAGAGCTGAAAGTAAGCTAAATCCCGACGTAGAGGCCAACGCACGTCCCGACGTACAGGCCAACGCACGTCCCGACGTAGAGCTGAAAGTAAGCTAAATCCCGACGTAGAGCCCAACGCACGTCCCGACGTAGAGCCCAACGCACGTCCTGACGTAGAGCCCAACGCACGTCCCGACGTAGAGCCCAACGCACGTCCCGACGTAGAGCCCAACGCACGTCCCGACGTAGAGCTGAAAGCAAGCTAAATCCCGACGTAGAGCCCAACGCACGTCCTGACGTAGAGCCCAACGCACGTCCCGACGTAGAGCCCAACGCACGTCCCGACGTAGAGCTGAAAGTTAGCTAACTACAGACGTAGAGACCAACGCACATCCCGACGTAGAGCCCAACGCATGTCCCGACGTAGAGCCCAACGCACGTCCCGACGTAGAGCTGAAAGTAAGTTAAATCCCGACGTAGCGCCCAACGCACGTCCCGACGTAGAGCCCAACGAACGTCCCGACGTAGAGCTGAAAGTAAGCTAAATCCCGACGTAGAGGCCAACGCACGTCCCGACGTAGAGGCCAACGCACGTCCCGACGTAGAGCTGAAAGTAAGCTAAATCCCGACGTAGAGCCCAACGCACGTCCCGACGTAGAGCCCAACGCACGTCCCGACGTAGAGCCCAACGCACGTCCCGACGTAGAGCCCAACGCACGTCCCGACGTAGAGCCCAACGCACGTCCCGACATAGAGCCCAACGCACGTCCCGACGTAGAGCTGAAAGTAAGCTAAATCCCGACGTAGCGCCCAATGCACGTCCCGAAGTAGCGCCCAACACACGTCCCGACGTAGCGCCCAACGCACGTCCCGACGTAGCGCCCAACGCACGTCCCGACGTAGAGCTGAAAGTAAGCTAAATCCCGACGTAGAGGCCAACGCACGTCCCGACGTAGAGCCCAACGCACGTCCCGACGTAGAGCCCAACGCACGTCCCGACATAGAGCTGAAAGTAAGCTAAATCCCGACGTAGAGCCCAACGCACGTCCCGACGTAGAGCCCAAAGCATGTCCCGACGTTAAGGCCAGCGCACGTCCCGATGTAGAGGCCAGCGCACGTCCCGACGTAGAGGCCAGCGCACGTCCCGACGTAGAGGCCAGCTCACGTCCCGACGTAGAGGCCAGCGCACGTCCCGACGTAGAGCTTAAAGTAAGCTAAATCCCGACGTAGAGCCCAACACACTTACAGACGTAGAGCCCAACGCACGTCCCGACGTAGAGCTGAAAGTAAGCTAAATCCCGACGTAGAGGCCAACGCACGTCCCGACGTACAGGCCAACGCACGTCCCGACTTAGAGCTGAAAGTAAGCTAAATCCCGACGTAGAGGCCAACGCACGTCCCGAAGTAGAGGCCAACGCACGTCCCGACATAGAGCTGAAAGTAAGCTAAATCCCGACGTAGAGGCCAACGCACGTCCCGACGTAGAGCCCAACGCACGTCCCGACGTAGAGCTGAAAGTAAGCTAAATCCCGACGTAGAGGCCAACGCACGTCCCGACCTAGAGGCCAACGCACGTCCTGACCTAGAGGCCAACGCACGTCCCGACCTAGAGGCCAACGCACGTCCCGACGTAGAGCTGAAAATAAGCTAAATCCCGACGTAGAGCCCAACGCACGTCCCGACGTAGAGCCCAACGCACGTCCCGACGTAGAGCCCAACGCACGTCCCGACGTAGAGCCCAACGCACGTCCCGACGTAGAGCCCAACGCACGTCCCGACGTAGCGCCCAACGCACATCCCGACGTAGAGCTGAAAGTTAGCTAACTACAGACGTAGAGCCCAACGCACGTCCCGACGTAGAGCCCAACGCACGTCCCGACGTAGCGCCCAACGCACGTCCCGACGTAGAGCCCAACGAAAGTCCCGACGTAGAGCCCAACGCACGTCCTGACGTAGAGCTGAAAGTTAGCTAACTACAGACGTAGAGCCCAACGCACGTCCCGACGTAGAGCCCAAAGCACGTCCCGACGTAGAGCCCAGCGCACGTCCCGACGTAGAGCCCAGCGCACGTCCCGACGTATATCCCAAAGCATGTCCCGACGTAGAGCCCAACGCACGTCCCGACGTAGACCTGAAAGTAAGCTAAATCCCGACGTAGAGCCCAACGCACGTCCCGACGTAGAGCCCAACGCACGTCCCGACGTAGAGCCCAACGCACGTCCCGACGTAGAGCCCAACGCACGTCCCGACGTAGAGCCCAACGCACGTCCCGACGTAGAGCCCAACGCACGTCCCGACGTAGAGCCCAACGCACGTCCCGACGTAGAGCTGAAAGCAAGCGAAATCCCGACGTACAGCCCAACGCACGTCCCGACGTAGAGCTGAAAGCAAGCTAAATCCCGACGTAGAGCCCAACGCACGTCCCGACGTAGAGCCCAACGCACGTCCCGACGTAGAGCCCAACGCACGTCCCGACGTAGAGCCCAACGCACGTCCCGACGTAGAGCTGAAAGCAAGCGAAATCCCGACGTACAGCCCAACGCACGTCCCGACGTAGAGCCCAACGCACGTCCCGACGTAGAGCTGAAAGCAAGCTAAATCCCGACGTAGAGCCCAACGCACGTCCCGACGTAGAGCCCAACGCACGTCCCGACGTAGAGCCCAACGCACGTCCCGACGTAGAGCCCAACGCACGTCCCGACGTAGAGCCCAACGCACGTCCCGACGTAGAGCTGAAAGCAAGCGAAATCCCGACGTACAGCCCAACGCACGTCCCGACGTAGAGCCCAACGCACGTCCCGACGTAGAGCCTAACGCACGTCCCGACGTAGAGCCCAACGCACGTCCCGACGTAGAGCTGAAAGTTAGCTAACTACAGACGTAGAGACCAACGCACGTCCCGACGTAGAGCCCAACGCATGTCCCGACGTAGAGCCCAACGCACGTCCCGACGTAGACCTGAAAGTAAGTTAAATCCCGACGTAGCGCCCAACGCACGTCCCGACGTAGAGCCCAACGCACGTCCCGACGTAGAGCCCAACGCACGTCCCGACGTAGAGCCCAACGCACGTCCCGACGTAGAGCTGAAAGCAAGCTAAATCCCGACGTAGAGCCCAACGCACGTCCTGACGTAGAGCTGAAAGCAAGCTAAATCCCGACGTAGAGCCCAACGCACGTCCCGACGTAGAGCCCAACGCACGTCCCGACGTAGAGCCCAACGCACGTCCCGACGTAGAGCCCAACGCACGTCCCGACGTAGAGCTGAAAGCAAGCGAAATCCCGACGTAGAGCCCAACGCACGTCCCGACGTAGAGCCCAACGCACGTCCCGACGTAGAGCCCAACGCACGTCCCGACGTAGAGCCCAACGCACGTCCCGACGTAGAGCTGAAAGCAAGCGAAACCCCGACGTACAGCCCAACGCACGTCCCGACGTAGAGCCCAACGCACGTCCCGACGTAGAGCCTAACGCACGTCCCGACGTAGAGCCCAACGCACGTCCCGACGTAGAGCCCAACGCACGTCCCGACGTAGAGCTGAAAGTTAGCTAACTACAGACGTAGAGACCAACGCACGTCCCGACGTAGAGCCCAACGCATGTCCCGACGTAGAGCCCAACGCACGTCCCGACGTAGACCTGAAAGTAAGTTAAATCCCGACGTAGCGCCCAACGCACGTCCCGACGTAGAGCCCAACGCACGTCCCGACGTAGAGCTGAAAGTAAGCTAAATCCCGACGTAGAGGCCAACGCACGTCCCGACGTAGAGGCCAACGCACGTCCCGACGTAGAGCTGAAAGTAAGCTAAATCCCGACGTAGAGCCCAACGCACGTCCCGACGTAGAGCCCAACGCACGTCCCGACGTAGAGCTGAAAGTAAGCTAAATCCCGACGTAGAGGCCAACGCACGTCCCGACGTAGAGGCCAACGCACGTCCCGACGTAGAGCTGAAAGTAAGCTAAATCCCGACGAAGAGCCCAACGCACGTCCCGACGTAGAGCCCAACGCACGTCCCGACGTAGAGCCCAACGCACGTCCCGACATAGAGCCCAACGCACATCCCGACGTACAGCCCAACGCACGTCCCGACGTAGAGCTGAAAGCAAGCTAAATCCCGACGTAGAGCCCAACGCACGTCCCGACGTAGAGCCCAACGCACGTCCCGACGTAGAGCTGAAAGCAAGCTAAATCCCGACGTAGAGCCCAACGCACGTCCTGACGTAGAGCCCAACGCACGTCCCGACGTAGAGCCCAACGCACGTCCCGACGTAGAGCTGAAAGTTAGCTAACTACAGACGTAGAGACCAACGCACATCCCGACGTAGAGCCCAACGCATGTCCCGACGTAGAGCCCAACGCACATCCCGACGTAGAGCTGAAAGTAAGTTAAATCCCGACGTAGGCCCCAACGCACGTCCCGACGTAGAGCCCAACGAACGTCCCGACGTAGAGCTGAAAGTAAGCTAAATCCCGACGTAGAGGCCAACGCACGTCCCGACGTAGAGGCCAACGCACGTCCCGACGTAGAGCTGAAAGTAAGCTAAATCCCGACGTAGAGCCCAACGCACGTCCCGACGTAGAGCCCAACGCATGTCCCGACGTAGAGCCCAACGCACGTCCCGACGTAGAGCCCAACGCACGTCCCGACGTAGAGCCCAACGCACGTCCCGACATAGAGCCCAACGCACGTCCCGACGTAGAGCTGAAAGTAAGCTAAATCCCGACGTAGCGCCCAACGCACGTCCCGAAGTAGCGCCCAACACACGTCCCGACGTAGCGCCCAACGCACGTCCAGACGTAGCGCCCAACGCACGTCCCGACGTAGAGCTGAAAGTAAGCTAAATCCCGACGTAGAGGCCAACGCACGTCCCGACGTAGAGCCCAACGCACGTCCCGACGTAGAGCCCAACGCACGTCCCGACGTAGACCTGAAAGTAAGCTAAATCCCGACGTAGAGCCCAACGCACGTCCCGACGTAGAGCCCAAAGCATGTCCCGACGTTAAGGCCAGCGCACGTCCCGATGTAGAGGCCAGCGCACGTCCCGACGTAGAGGCCAGCGCACGTCCCGACGTAGAGGCCAGCGCACGTCCCGACGTAGAGGCCAGCTCACGTCCCGACGTAGAGGCCAGCGCACGTCCCGACGTAGAGCTTAAAGTAAGCTAAATCCCGACGTAGAGCCCAACACACTTACAGACGTAGAGGCCAACGCACGTCCCGACGTACAGGCCAACGCACGTCCCGACGTAGAGCTGAAAGTAAGCTAAATCCCGACGTAGAGGCCAACGCACGTCCCGACGTAGAGGCCAACGCACGTCCCGACGTAGAGCTGAAAGTAAGCTAAATCCCGACGTAGAGGCCAACGCATGTCCCGACGTAGAGCCCAACGCACGTCCCGACGTAGAGCTGAAAGTAAGCTAAATCCCGACGTAGAGGCCAACGCACGTCCCGACGTAGAGTCCAACGCACGTCCCGACGTAGAGCCCAACGCACGTCCCGACGTAGAGCTGAAAGTAAGCTAAATCCCGACGTAGCGCCCAACGCACGTCCCGAACTAGCGCCCAACGCACGTCCCGACGTAGCGCCCAACGCACGTCCCGACGTAGAGCTGAAAGTAAGCTAAATCCCGACGTAGAGGCCAACGCACGTCCCGACGTAGAGGCCAACGCACGTCCCGACGTAGAGGCCAACGCACGTCCCGACGTAGAGGCCAACGCACGTCCCGACGTAGAGCTGAAAGTAAGCTAAATCCCGACGTAGAGCCCAACGCACGTCCCGACGTAGCGCCCAACGCACGTCCCGACGTAGAGCTGAAAGTTAGCTAACTACAGACATAGAGCCCAACGCACGTCCCGACATAGAGCCCAACGCACGTCCCGACGTAGCGCCCAACGCACGTCCCGACGTAGAGCTGAAAGTTACCTAACTACAGACGTAGAGCCCAACGCACGTCCCGACGTAGAGCCCAACGCACGTCCCGACGTAGAGCCCAACGTACGTCCCGACGTAGAGCTGAAAGTAAGCTAAATCCCGACGTAGAGGCCAACGCACGTCCCGACGTAGAGCTGAAAGTTAGCTAACTACAGACATAGAGCCCAACGCACGTCCCGACGTAGAGCCCAACGCACGTCCCGACGTAGCGCCCAACGCACGTCCAGACGTAGCGCCCAACGCAAGTCCCGACGTAGCGCCCAACGCACGTCCCGACGTAGAGCTCAACGCACGTCCCGACGTAGAGCCCAACGCACGTCCCGACGTAGAGCTGAAAGTAAGCTAAATCCCGACGTAGAGGCCAACGCACGTCCCAACGTAGAGGCCAACGCACGTCCCGAAGTAGAGGCCAACGCACGTCCCGACGTAGAGCTGAAAGTAAGCTAAATCCCGACGTAGAGCCCAACGCATGTCCCGACGTAGAGCCCAACGCACGTCCCGACGTAGAGCTGAAAGTAAGTTAAATCCCGACGTAGCGCCCAACGCACGTCCCGACGTAGAGCTGAAAGTAAGTTAAATCCCGACGTAGCGCCCAACGCACGTCCCGACGTAGAGCCCAACGCACGTCCCGACGTAGAGCTTAAAGTAAGCTAAATCCCGACGTAGAGGCCAACGCACGTCCCGACGTAGAGGCCAACGCACGTCCCGACGTAGAGCTGAAAGTAAGCTAAATCCCGACGTAGAGCCCAACGCACGTCCCGACGTAGAGCCCAACGCATGTCCCGACATAGAGCCCAACGCACGTCCCGACATAGAGCTGAAAGTAAGCTAAATCCCAACGTAGCGCCCAACGCACGTCCCGACGTAGAGCCCAACGCACGTCCCGACGTAGCGCCAAACGCACATCCCGACGTAGAGCTGAAAGTTAGCTAACTACAGACGTAGAGCCCAACGCACGACCCGACGTAGAGCCCAACGCACGTCCCGACGTAGAGCCCAACGCACGTCCCGACGTAGCGCCCAACGCACGTCCCGACGTAGAGGCCAACCAAAGTCCCAACGTAGAGCCCAACGCACGTCCCGACGTAGAGCTGAAAGTTAGCTAACTACAGACGTAGAGCCCAACGCACGTCCCGACGTAGAGCCCAAAGCACGTCCCGACGTAGAGCCCAGCGCACGTCCCGACGTATATCCCAAAGCATGTCCCGACGTAGAGCCCAACGCACGTCCCGACGTAGACCTGAAAGTAAGCTAAATCCCGACGTAGAGCCCAACGCACGTCCCGACGTAGAGGCCAAGGCACGTCCCGACGTAGAGCTGAAAGTAAGCTAAATCCCGACGTAGAGCCCAACGCACGTCCCGACGTAGAGCCCAACGCACGTCCCGACGTAGAGCCCAACGCACGTCCCGACGTAGAGCCCAACGCACGTCCCGACGTAGAGCTGAAAGCAAGCTAAATCCCGACGTAGAGCCCAACGCACGTCCCGACGTAGAGCCCAACGCACGTCCCGACGTAGAGCCCAACGCACGTCCCGACGTAGAGCCCAACGCACGTCCCGACGTAGAGCCCAAAGCACGTCCCGACGTAGAGCTGAAAGTTAGCTAACTACAGACGTAGAGACTAACGCACGTCCCGACGTAGAGCCCAACGCACGTCCCGACGTAGAGCCCAACGCACGTCCCGACGTAGAGCTGAAAGTAAGTTAAATCCCGACGTAGCGCCCAACGCACGTCCCGACGTAGAGGCCAACGCACGTCCCGACGTAGAGCTGAAAGTAAGCTAAATCCCGACGTAGAGGCCAACGCACGTCCCGACGTAGAGGCCAACGCACGTCCCGACGTAGAGCCCAACGCACGTCCCGACGTAGAGCCCAACGCACGTCCCGACGTAGAGCTGAAAGTAACCTAAATCCCGACGTAGCGCCCAACGCACGTCCCGAAGTAGCGCCCAACGCACGTCCCGACGTAGAGCTGAAAGTAAGCTAAATCCCGACGTAGAGCCCAACGCATGTCCCGACGTTAAGGCCAGCGCACGTCCCGACGTAGAGGCCAGCGCACGTCCCGACGTAGAGGCCAGCGCACGTCCCGACGTAGAGCCCAACGCACGTCCCGACGTAGAGCTTAAAGTAAGCTAAATCCCGACGTAGAGCCCAACACACTTCCAGACGTAGAGCCCAACGCACGTCCCGACGTAGAGCTGAAAGTAAGCTAAATCCCGACGTAGAGGCCAACGCACGTCCCGACGTACAGGCCAACGCACGTCCCGACGTAGAGCTGAAAGTAAGCTAAATCCCGACGTAGAGGCCAACGCACGTCCCGACGTAGAGGCCAACGCACGTCCCGACGTAGAGCTGAAAGTAAGCTAAATCCCGACGTAGAGGCCAACGCACGTCCCGACGTAGAGCCCAACGCACGTCCCGACGTAGAGCCCAACGCACGTCCCGACGTAGACCTGAAAGTAAGCTAAATCCCGACGTAGAGCCCAACGCACGTCCCGACGTAGAGCCCAAAGCATGTCCCGACGTTAAGGCCAGCGCACGTCCCGATGTACAGGCCAGCGCACGTCCCGACGTAGAGGCCAGCGCACGTCCCGACGTAGAGGCCAGCTCACGTCCCGACGTAGAGGCCAGCGCACGTCCCGACGTAGAGCTTAAAGTAAGCTAAATCCCGACGTAGAGCCCAACACACTTACAGACGTAGAGGCCAACGCACGTCCCGACGTACAGGCCAACGCACGTCCCGACGTAGAGCTGAAAGTAAGCTAAATCCCGACGTAGAGGCCAACGCACGTCCCGACGTACAGGCCAACGCACGTCCCGACGTAGAGCTGAAAGTAAGCTAAATCCCGACGTAGAGGCCAACGCACGTCCCGACGTAGAGCCCAACGCACGTCCCGACGTAGAGCTGAAAGTAAGCTAAATCCCGACGTAGAGGCCAACGCACGTCCCGACGTAGAGTCCAACGCACGTCCCGACGTAGAGCCCAACGCACGTCCCGACGTAGAGCTGAAAGTAAGCTAAATCCCGACGTAGCGCCCAACACACGTCCCGAACTAGCGCCCAACGCACGTCCCGACGTAGCGCCCAACGCACGTCCCGACGTAGAGCTGAAAGTAAGCTAAATCCCGACGTAGAGGCCAACGCACGTCCCGACGTAGAGGCCAACGCACGTCCCGACGTAGAGGCCAACGCACGTCCCGACGTAGAGGCCAACGCACGTCCCGACGTAGAGCTGAAAGTAAGCTAAATCCCGACGTAGAGCCCAACGCACGTCCCGACGTAGCGCCCAACGCACGTCCCGACGTAGAGCTGAAAGTTAGCTAACTACAGACATAGAGCCCAACGCACGTCCCGACATAGAGCCCAACGCACGTCCCGACGTAGCGCCCAACGCACGTCCCGACGTAGAGCTGAAAGTTACCTAACTACAGACGTAGAGCCCAACGCACGTCCCGACGTAGAGCCCAACGCACGTCCCGACGTAGAGCCCAACGTACGTCCCGACGTAGAGCTGAAAGTAAGCTAAATCCCGACGTAGAGGCCAACGCACGTCCCGACGTAGAGCTGAAAGTTAGCTAACTACAGACATAGAGCCCAACGCACGTCCCGACGTAGAGCCCAACGCACGTCCCGACGTAGCGCCCAACGCACGTCCAGACGTAGCGCCCAACGCACGTCCAGACGTAGCGCCCAACGCAAGTCCCGACGTAGCGCCCAACGCACGTCCCGACGTAGAGCTCAACGCACGTCCCGACGTAGAGCCCAACGCACGTCCCGACGTAGAGCTGAAAGTAAGCTAAATCCCGACGTAGAGGCCAACGCACGTCCCAACGTAGAGGCCAACGCACGTCCCGAAGTAGAGGCCAACGCACGTCCCGACGTAGAGCTGAAAGTAAGCTAAATCCCGACGTAGAGCCCAACGCATGTCCCGACGTAGAGCCCAACGCACGTCCCGACGTAGAGCTGAAAGTAAGTTAAATCCCGACGTAGCGCCCAACGCACGTCCCGACGTAGAGCCCAACGCACGTCCCGACGTAGAGCTGAAAGTAAGCTAAATCCCGACGTAGAGGCCAACGCACGTCCCGACGTAGAGGCCAACGCACGTCCCGACGTAGAGCTGAAAGTAAGCTAAATCCCGACGTAGAGCCCAACGCACGTCCCGACGTAGAGCCCAACGCACGTCCCGACATAGAGCCCAACGCACGTCCCGACATAGAGCTGAAAGTAAGCTAAATCCCAACGTAGCGCCCAACGCACGTCCCGACGTAGAGCCCAACGCACGTCCCGACGTAGCGCCAAACGCACATCCCGACGTAGAGCTGAAAGTTAGCTAACTACAGACGTAGAGCCCAACGCACGACCCGACGTAGAGCCCAACGCACGTCCCGACGTAGAGCCCAACGCACGTCCCGACGTAGCGCCCAACGCACGTCCCGACGTAGAGGCCAACCAAAGTCCCAACGTAGAGCCCAACGCACGTCCCGACGTAGAGCTGAAAGTTAGCTAACTACAGACGTAGAGCCCAACGCACGTCCCGACGTAGAGCCCAAAGCACGTCCCGACGTAGAGCCCAGCGCACGTCCCGACGTATATCCCAAAGCATGTCCCGACGTAGAGCCCAACGCACGTCCCGACGTAGACCTGAAAGTAAGCTAAATCCCGACGTAGAGCCCAACGCACGTCCCGACGTAGAGCCCAACACACGTCCCGACGTAGAGCCCAACACACGTCCCGACGTAGAGCTGAAAGCAAGCTAAATCCCGACGTAGAGCCCAACGCACGTCCCGACGTAGAGCCCAACGCACGTCCCGACGTAGAGCCCAATGCACGTCCCGACGTAGAGCCCAACGCACGTCCCGACGTAGAGCTGAAAGTTAGCTAACTACAGACGTAGAGACCAACGCACGTCCCGACTTAGAGCCCAACGCATGTCCCGACGTAGAGCCCAACGCATGTCCCGACGTAGAGCTGAAAGTAAGTTAAATCCCGACGTAGCGCCCAACGCACGTCCCGACGTAGAGCCCAACGCACGCCCCGACGTAGAGCTGAAAGTAAGCTAAATCCCGACGTAGAGGCCAACGCACGTCCCGACGTAGAGGCCAACGCACGTCCCGACGTAGAGCTGAAAGTAAGCTAAATCCCGACATAGAGCCCAACGCACGTCCCGACGTAGAGCCCAACGCACGTCCCGACGTAGAGCCCAACGCACGTCCCGACGTAGAGCCCAACGCACGTCCCGACGTAGAGCCCAACGCACGTCCAGACGTAGAGCTGAAAGCAAGCTAAATCCCGACGTAGAGCCCAACGCACGTCCCGACGTAGAGCCCAACGCACGTCCCGACGTAGAGCCCAACGCACGTCCCGACGTAGAGCCCAACGCACGTCCCGACGTAGAGCCCAAAGCACGTCCCGACGTAGAGCTGAAAGTTAGCTAACTACAGACGTAGAGACTAACGCACGTCCCGACGTAGAGCCCAACGCACGTCCCGACGTAGAGCCCAACGCACGTCCCGACGTAGAGCTGAAAGTAAGTTAAATCCCGACGTAGCGCCCAACGCACGTCCCGACGTAGAGGCCAACGCACGTCCCGACGTAGAGCTGAAAGTAAGCTAAATCCCGACGTAGAGGCCAACGCACGTCCCGACGTAGAGGCCAACGCACGTCCCGACGTAGAGCCCAACGCACGTCCCGACGTAGAGCCCAACGCACGTCCCGACGTAGAGCTGAAAGTAACCTAAATCCCGACGTAGCGCCCAACGCACGTCCCGAAGTAGCGCCCAACGCACGTCCCGACTTAGCGCCCAACGCACGTCCCGACTTAGCGCCCAACGCACGTCCCGACGTAGCGCCCAACGCACGTCCCGACGTAGCGCCCAACGCACGTCCCGACGTAGAGCTGAAAGTAAGCTAAATCCCGACGTAGAGGCCAACGCACGTCCCGACGTAGAGCCCAACGCACGTCCCGACGTAGAGCCCAACGCACGTCCCGACGTAGAGCCCAACGCACGTCCCGACGTAGAGCTGAAAGTAAGCTAAATCCCGACGTAGAGCCCAACGCATGTCCCGACGTTAAGGCCAGCGCACGTCCCGACGTAGAGGCCAGCGCACGTCCCGACGTAGAGGCCAGCGCACGTCCCGACGTAGAGCCCAACGCACGTCCCGACGTAGAGCTTAAAGTAAGCTAAATCCCGACGTAGAGCCCAACACACTTCCAGACGTAGAGCCCAACGCACGTCCCGACGTAGAGCTGAAAGTAAGCTAAATCCCGACGTAGAGGCCAACGCACGTCCCGACGTACAGGCCAACGCACGTCCCGACGTAGAGCTGAAAGTAAGCTAAATCCCGACGTAGAGGCCAACGCACGTCCCGACGTAGAGGCCAACGCACGTCCCGACGTAGAGCTGAAAGTAAGCTAAATCCCAACGTAGAGGCCAACGCACGTCCCGACGTAGAGCCCAACGCACGTCCCGACGTAGAGCTGAAAGTAAGCTAAATCCCGACGTAGAGGCCAACGCACGTCCCGACGTAGAGTCCAACGCACGTCCCGACGTAGAGCCCAACGCACGTCCCGACGTAGAGCCCAACGCACGTCCCGACGTAGAGCTGAAAGTAAGCTAAATCCCGACGTAGCGCCCAACGCACGTCCCGAACTAGCGCCCAACGCACATCCCGACGTAGAGCTGAAAGTAAGCTAAATCCCGACGTAGAGCCCAACGCACGTCCCGACGTAGAGCCCAACGCACGTCCCGACGTAGAGCCCAACGCACGTCCCGACGTAGAGCCCAACGCACGTCCCGACGTAGCGCCCAACGCACGTCCCGACGTAGAGCTGAAAGTTACCTAACTACAGACATAGAGCCCAACGCACGTCCCGACGTAGAGCCCAACGCACGTCCCGACGTAGAGCCCAACGCACGTCCCGACGTAGCGCCCAACGCACGTCCCGACGTAGAGCTGAAAGTTACCTAACTACAGACGTAGAGCCCAACGCACGTCCCGACGTAGAGCCCAACGCACGTCCCGACGTAGAGCCCAACGCACGTCCCGACGTAGAGCTGAAAGTAAGCTAAATCCCGACGTAGAGGCCAACGCACGTCCCAACGTAGAGCTGAAAGTAAGCTAAATCCCGACGTAGAGCCCAACGCACGTCCCGACGTAGAGCCAAACGCATGTCCCGACGTAGAGCTGAAAGTTAGCTAAATCCTGACGTAGAGCCCAACGCACGTCCCGACGTAGAGCCCAAGGCACGTCCCGACGTAGAGCCCAACGCACGTCCCGACGTAGAGCCCAACGCACGTCCCGACGTAGAGCTGAAAGTTAGCTAACTACAGACGTAGAGCCCAACGCACGTCCCGACGTAGAGCCCAACGCACGTCCCGACGTAGAGCCCAACGCACGTCCCGACGTAGAGCTGAAAGTAAGCTAAATCCCGACGTAGAGCCCAACGCACGTCCCGACGTAGAGCTGAAAGTAAGCTAAATCCCGACGTAGAGCCCAACGCACGTCCCGACGTACAGGCCAAAGCACGTTTCGACGTAGAGCTGAAAGTAAGATAAATCCCGACGTAGAGGCCAGCGCACGTCCCGACGTAGAGGCCAGCGCACGTCCCGACGTAGAGGCCAGCACACGTCCCGACGTAGAGGCCAGCACACGTCCCGACGTAGAGGCCAGCACACGTCCCGACGTAGAGCTTAATGTAAGCTAAATCCCGACGTAGAGCCCAACGCACGTCCCGACGTAGAGCCCAACGCACGTCCCGACGTAGAGCCCAACGCACGTCCCGACGTAGAGCCCAACGCACGTCCCGACGTAGAGCTGAAAGTAAGCTAAATCCCGACGTAGAGCCCAACGCACGTCCCGACGTAGCGCCCAACGCACGTCCCGACGTAGAGCTGAAAGTTAGCTAACTACAGACGTAGAGGCCAACGCACGTCCCGACGTAGAGCTGAAAGTTAGCTAACTACAGACGAAGAGCCCAACGCGCGTCCCGACGTAGAGCTGAAAGTTAGCTAACTACAGACGTAGAGCCCAACGCGTGTCCCGACGTAGAGCTCAACGCACGTCCCGACGTAGAGCCCAACGCACATCCCGACGTAGAGCTGAAAGTAAGCTAAATCCCGACGTAGAGGCCAACGCACGTCCCGACGTAGAGGCCAACGCACGACCCGAAGTAGAGGCCAACGCACGTCCCGACGTAGAGCTGAAAGTAAGCTAAATCCCGACGTAGAGCCCAACGCACGTCCCGACGTAGAGCCCAACGCATGTCCCGACGTAGCGCCCAACGCACGTCCCGACGTAGAGCTGAAAGTTAGCTAACTACAGACGTAGAGCCCAACGCACGTCCCGACGTAGAGCAGAAAGTTAGCTAACTACAGACGTAGAGCCCAACGCACGTCCCGACGTAGAGCCCAACGCACGTCCCGACGTAGAGCCCAACGCACGTCCCGACGTAGAGCCCAACGCACGTCCCGACGTAGCGCCCAACGCACGTCCCGACGTAGAGCTGAAAGTAAGTTAAATCCCGACGTAGAGGCCAACGCACGTCCCGACTTAGAGGCCAACGCACGTCCCGACTTAGAGGCCAACGCACGTCCCGACTTAGAGGCCAACGCACGTCCCGACGTAGAGGACAACGCACATCCCGACGTAGAGGCCAACGCACGTCCCGACGTAGAGCTGAAAGTAAGCTAAATCCCGACGTAGCGCCCAACGCACGTCCCGACGTAGCGCCCAACGCACGTCCCGACGTAGAGCTGAAAGTTAGCTAACTACAGACGTAGAGCCCAACACACGTCCCGACGTAGAGCTGAAAGTAAGCTAAATCCCGACGTAGAGGCCAACGCACGTCCCGGCGTAGAGGCCAACGCACGTCCCGACGTAGAGCTGAAAGTAAGCTAAATCCCGACGTAGAGGCCAACGCACGTCCCGACGTAGAGGCCAACGCACGTCCCGACGTAGAGCTGAAAGTAAGCTAAATCCCGACGTAGAGCCCAACGCACGTCCCGACGTAGAGCCCAACGCACGTCCCGACGTAGAGCTGAAAGTAAGCTAAATCCCGAAGTAGAGCCCAACACACGTCCCGACGTAGAGCTGAAAGTAAGCTAAATCCCGACGTAGAGGCCAACGCACGTCCCGACGTAGAGGCCAACGCACGTCCCGACCTAGAGGCCAACGCACGTCCCGACGTAGAGGCCAACGCACGTCCCGACGTAGAGCTGAAAGTAAGCTAAATCCCGACGTAGAGCCCAACGCACGTCCCGACATACAGCCCAACGCACGTCCCGACGTAGAGCCCAACGCACGTCCCGACGTAGAGCCCAACGTTCGTCCCGACGTAGAGCTGAAAGCAAGCTAAATCCCGACGTAGAGCCCAACGCACGTCCCGACGTAGAGCCCAACGCACGTCCCGACGTAGAGCCCAACGCACGTCCCGACGTAGAGCTGAAAGTTAGCTAACTACAGACGTAGAGACCAACGCACGTCCCGACGTAGAACCCAACGCATGTCCCGACGTAGAGCCCAACGCACGTCCCGACGTAGAGCTGAAAGTAAGTTAAATCCCGACGTAGCGCCCAACGCACGTCCCGACGTAGAGCCCAACGCACGTCCCGACGTAGAGCTGAATGTAAGCTAAATCCCGACGTAGAGGCCAACGCACGTCCCGACGTAGAGGCCAACGCACGTCCCGACGTAGAGCTGAAAGTAAGCTAAGTCCCGACGTAGAGCCCAATGCACGTCCCGACGTAGAGCCCAACGCACGTCCCGACGTAGAGCCCAACGCAAGTCCCGACGTAGAGCCCAACGCACGTCCCGACGTAGAGCTGAAAGTAAGCTAAATCCAACGTAGCGCCCAACGCACGTCCCGACGTAGCGCCCAATGCACGTCCCGACGTAGAGCTCAACGCACTTCCCGACGTAGAGCCCAACGCACGTCCCGACGTAGAGCTGAAAGTAAGCTAAATCCCGACGTAGAGGCCAACGCACGTCCCGACGTAGAGGCCAACGCACGTCCCGAAGTAGAGGCCAACGCACGTCCCGACGTAGAGCTGAAAGTAAGCTAAATCCCGACGTAGAGCCCAACGCACGTCCCGACGTAGAGCTGAAAGTAAGTTAAATCCCGACGTAGCGCCCAACACACGTCCCGACGTAGAGCCCAACGCACGTCCCGACGTAGAGCTGAAAGTAAGCTAAATCCCGAGGCAGAGGCCAACGCACGTCCCGACGTAGAGGCCAACGCACGTCCCGACGTAGAGCTGAAAGTAAGCTAAATCCCGACGTAGAGCCCAACGCACGTCCCGACGTAGAGCCCAACGCACGTCCCGACGTAGAGCCCAACGCACGTCCCGACGTAGAGCCCAACGCACGTCCCGACGTAGAGCTGAAAGCAAGCTAAATCCCGACGTAGAGCCCAACGCACGTCCCGACGTAGAGCCCAACGCACGTCCCGACGTAGAGCCCAACGCACGTCCCGACGTAGAGCTGAAAGTTAGCTAACTACAGACGTAGAGACCAACGCACATCCCGACGTAGAGCCCAACGCATGTCCCGACGTAGAGCCCAACGCACGTCCCGACGTAGAGCTGAAAGTAAGTTAAATCCCGACGTAGCGCCCAACGCACGTCCCGACGTAGAGCCCAACGCACGTCCCGACGTAGAGCTGAAAGTAAGCTAAATCCCGACGTAGAGGCCAACGCACGTCCCGACGTAGAGGCCAACGCACGTCCCGACGTAGAGCTGAAAGTAAGCTAAATCCCGACGTAGAGCCCAACGCACGTCCCGACGTAGAGCCCAACGCACGTCCCGACGTAGAGCCCAACGCACGTCCCGACGTAGAGCCCAACGCACGTCCCGACGTAGAGCTGAAAGTAAGCTAAATCCCGACGTAGCGCCCAACGCACGTCCCGAAGTAGCGCCCAACAGACGTCCCGACGTAGCGCCCAACGCACAACCCGACGTAGCGCCCAACGCACGTCCCGACGTAGCGCCCAACGCACGTCCCGACGTAGAGCTGAAACTAAGCTAAATCCCGACGTAGAGGCCAACGCACGTCCCGACGTAGAGCCCAACGCACGTCCCGACGTAGAGCTGAAAGTAAGCTAAATCCCGACGTAGAGCCCAACGCACGTCCCGACGTAGAGCCCAAAGCATGTCCCGACGTTAAGGCCAGCGCACGTCCCGACGTAGAGGCCAGCGCACGTCCCGACGTAGAGCCCAACGCACGTCCCGACGTAGAGCTTAAAGTAAGCTAAATCCCGACGTAGAGCCCAACACACTTCCAGACGTAGAGCCCAACGCACGTCCCGACGTAGAGCTGAAAGTAAGCTAAATCCCGACGTAGAGGCCAACGCACGTCCCGACGTACAGGCCAACGCACGTCCCGAATAGAGCTGAAAGTAAGCTAAATCCCGACGTAGAGGCCAACGCACGTCCCGACGTAGAGCTGAAAGTAAGCTAAATCCCGACGTAGAGGCCAACGCACGTCCCGACGTAGAGCCCAACGCACGTCCCGACGTAGAGCTGAAAGTAAGCTAAATCCCGACGTAGAGGCCAACGCACGTCCCGACGTAGAGGCCAACGCACGTCCCGACGTAGAGCCCAACGCACGTCCCGACGTAGAGCTGAAAGTAAGCTAAATCCCGACGTAGCGCCCAACGCACGTCCCGAACTAGCGCCCAACGCACGTCCCGACGTAGCGCCCAACGCACGTCCCGACGTAGAGCTGAAAGTAAGCTAAATCCCGACGTAGAGGCCAACACACGTCCCGACGTAGAGGCCAACGCACGTCCCGACGTAGAGCTGAAAGTAAGCTAAATCCCGACGTAGAGCCCAACGCACGTCCCGACGTAGAGCCCAACGCACGTCCCGACGTAGAGCCCAACGCACGTCCCGACGTAGAGCCCAACGCACGTCCCGACGTAGAGCCCAACGCACGTCCCGACGTAGAGCCCAACGAACGTCCCGACGTAGCGCCCAACGCACGTCCCGACGTAGAGCTGAAAGTTAGCTAACTACAGACATAGAGCCCAACACACGTCCCGACGTAGAGCTGAAATTAGCTAACTACAGACATAGAGCCCAACGCACGTCCCGACGTAGAGCTGAAAGTTAGCTAACTACAGACATAGAGCCCAACGCACGTCCCGACGTAGAGCCCAACGCACGTCCCGACGTAGAGCTGAAAGTAAGTTAAATCCCGACGTAGAGGCCAACGCACGTCCCAACATAGAGCTGAAAGTAAGCTAAATCGCGACGTAGAGGCGAACGCACGTCCCGACGTGGAGCCCAACGCACGTCCCGATGTAGAGCTGAAAGTTAGCTAAATCCCGACGTAGAGCCCAACGCACGTCCCGACGTAGAGCCCAACGCACGTCCCGACGTAGAGCTGAAAGTTAGCTAACTACAGACGTAGAGCCCAACGCACGTCCCGACGTAGAGCCCAACGCACGTCCCGACGTAGAGCCCAACGCACGACCCGACGTAGAGCCCAACGCACGACCCGACGTAGAGCCCAACGCACGTCCCGACGTAGAGCCCAACGCACGACCCGACGTAGAGCCCAACGCACGTCCCGACGTAGAGCTGAAAGTAAGCTAAATCCCGACGTAGAGCCCAACGCACGTCCCGACGTAGAGCTGAAAGTAAGCTAAATCCCGACGTAGAGCCCAACGCACGTCCCGACGTAGAGCTGAAAGTAAGCTAAATCCCGACGTAGAGGCCAACGCACGTCCCGACGTACAGGCCAAGGCACGTCCCGACGTAGAGCTAAAAGTAAGCTAAATCCCGACGTAGAGGCCAACGCACGTCCCGACGTAGAGGCCAGCGCACGTCCCGACGTAGAGGCCAGCGCACGTCCCGACGTAGAGGCCAGCGCACGTCCCGACGTAGAGCCCAGCGCACGTCCCGACGTAGAGCTTAAAGTAAGTTAAATCCCTACGTAGAGCCCAACGCACGTCCCGACGTAGACCCCAACGCACGTCCCGACGTAGAGCTGAAAGTAAGCTAAATCCCGACGTAGCGCCCAACGCACGTCCCGACGTAGCGCCCAACGCACGTCCCGACGTAGAGCTGAAAGTTAACTAACTACAGACGTAGAGACCAACGCACATCCCGACGTAGAGCTGAAAGTTAGCTAACTACAGACGTAGAGCCCAACGCGCGTCCCGACGTAGAGCCCAACGCGTGTCCCGACGTAGAGCTGAAAGTAAGCTAAATCCCGACGTAGAGCCCAACGCACGTCCCGACGTAGAGCCCAACGCACGTCCCGACGTAGAGCTGAAAGTTAGCTAACTACAGACGTAGAGACCAACGCACGTCCCGACGTAGAGCCCAACGCATGTCCCGACGTAGAGCCCAACGCACGTCCCGATGTAGAGCTGAAAGTAAGCTAAATCCCGACGTAGAGGAAAAACGGACGTCCCGACGTAGAGCTGAAAGTAAGCTAAATCCCAACGTAGAGGCCAACGCACGTCCCGACGTAGAGCCCAACGCACGTCCCGACGTAGAGCTGAAAGTAAGCTAAATCCCGACGTAGAGGCCAACGCACGTCCCGACGTAGAGGCCAACGCACGTCCCGACGTAGAGCTGAAAGTAAGCTAAATCCCGACGTAGAGCCCAACGCACGTCCCGACGTAGAGCCCAACGCACGTCCCGACGTAGAGCCCAACGCACGTCCCGACGTAGAGCCCAACGCACGTCCCGACGTAGAGCTGAAAGTAAGCTAAATCCCGACGTAGAGCCCAACGCACGTCCCGAAGCAGCGCCCAACACACGTCCCGACGTAGCGCCCAACGCACGTCCCGACGTAGCGCCCAACGCACGTCCCGACGTAGAGCTGAAAGTAAGCTAAATCCCGACGTAGAGGCCAACACACGTCCCGACGTAGAGGCCAACGCACGTCCCGACGTAGAGCCCAACGCACGTCCCGACGTAGAGCCCAACGCACGTCCCGACGTAGAGCCCAACGCACGTCCCGACGTAGATCTGAAACTTAGCTAACTACAGACGTAGAGCCCAACGCACGTCCCGACGTAGAGCCCAACGCACGTCCCGACGTAGAGCTGAAAGTTAGCTAACTACAGATGTAGAGCCCAACGCACGTCCCGACGTAGAACCCAACGCAAGTCCCGACGTAGAGCCCAACGCAAGTCCCGACGTAGAGCCCAACGCAAGTCCCAACGTAGAGCCCAACGCACGTCCCGACGTAGAGCTGAAAGTTAGCTAACTACAGACGTAGAGCCCAACGCACGTCCCGACGTAGAGCCCACCGGACGTCCCGACGTAGAGCTGAAAGTAAGCTAAATCCCGACGTAGAGGCCAACGCACGTCCCGACGTAGAGGCCAACGCACGTCCCGACGTAGAGCCCAAAGCACGTCCCGACGTAGAGCCCAACGCACGTCCCAACGTAGAGCTGAAAGTAAGCTAAATCCCGACGTAGAGCCCAACGCACGTCCCGACGTAGAGCCCAACGCACGTCCCGACGTAGCGCCCAACGCACGTCCCGACGTAGAGCTGAAAGTTAGCTAACTACAGACATAGAGCCCAACGCACGTCCCGACGTAGAGCCCAACGCACGTCCCGACGTAGAGCTGAAAGTAAGCTAAAACCAGACGTAGAGCCCAACGCACGTCCCGACGTAGAGCTGAAAGTAAGCTAAATCCCGACGTAGAGGCCAACGCACGTCCCGACGTAGAGGCCAACGCACGTCCCGACGTAGAGCTGAAAGTAAGCTAAATCCCGAAGTAGAGGCCAACGCACGTCCCGACGTAGAGGCCAACGCACGTCCCGACGTAGAGCTGAAAGTAAGCTAAATCCCGACGTAGAGCCCAACGCACGTCCCGACGTAGAGCCCAACGCACGTCCCGACGTAGAGCTGAAAGTAAGCTAAATCCCGATGTAGAGGCCAACGCACGTCCCGATGCAGAGGCCAACGCACGTCCCGACTTAGAGGCCAACGCACGTCCCGACATAGAGGACAACGCACGTCCCGACATAGAGGCCAACGCACGTCCCGACGTAGAGCTGAAAGTAAGTTAAATCCCGACGTAGAGCCCAACGCACGTCCCGACGTAGAGCCCAACGCACGTCCCGACGTAGAGCCCAACGCACGTCCCGACGTAGAGCCCAACGCACGTCCCGACGTAGAGCTGAAAGTTAGCTAACTACAGTCGTAGAGCCCAACGCACGTCCCGACGTAGAGCTGAAAGTTAGCTAACAACAGACGTAGAGCCCAACGCACGTCCCGACGTAGAGCCCAACGCACGTCCCGACGTAGAGCCCAACGCACGTCCCGACGTAGAGCTGAAAGTAAGCTAAATCCCGACGTAGAGGCCAACGCACGTCCCAACGTAGAGCTGAAAGTAAGCTAAATCCCGACGTAGAGCCCAACGCACGTCCCGACGTAGAGCCCAACGCATGTCCCGACGTAGAGCTAAAAGTTAGCTAAATCCTGACGTAGAGCCCAACGCACGTCCCGACGTAGAGCCCAACGCACGTCCCGACGTAGAGCCCAACGCACGTCCCGACGTAGAGCCCAACGCACGTCCCGACGTAGAGCCCAACGCACGTCCCGACGTAGAGCCCAACGCACGTCCCGACGTAGAGCCCAACGCATGTCCCGACGTAGAGCTTGAAGTTAGCTAACTACAGACGTAGAGCCCAACACACGTCCCGACGTAGAGCCCAACGCACGTCCCGACGTAGAGCTGAAAGTAAGCTAAATCCCGACGTAGAGCCCAACGCACGTCCCGACGTAGAGCTGAAAGTTAGCTAACTACAGACGTAGAGGCCAACGCACGTCCCGACGTAGAGCCCAACGCACGTCCCGACGTAGAGCTGAAAGTAAGCTAAATCCCGACGTAGCGCCCAACGCACGTCCCGACGTAGAGGCCAACGCACGTCCCGACGTAGAGGCCAACGCACGTCCCGACGTAGAGCTGAAATTAAGCTAAATCCCGACGTAGAGCCCAACGCACGTCCCGACGTAGAGCCCAACGCACGTCCCGACGTAGAGCCCAACGCACGTCCCGACGTAGAGCTGAAAGTAAGCTAAATCCCGACGTAGCGCCCAACGCACGTCCCGACGTAGCGCCCAACGCACGTCCCGACGTAGAGCTGAAAGTTAGCTAACTACAGACGTAGAGCCCAACGCACGTCCCGACGTAGAGGTGAAAGTTAGCTAACTACAGACGAAGAGCCCAACGCGCGTCCCGACGTAGAGCTGAAAGTTAGCTAACTACAGACGTAGAGCCCAACGCGCGTCCCGACGTAGAGCCCAACGCGTGTCCCGACGTAGAGCTCAACGCACGTCCCGACGTAGAGCCCAACGCACGTCCCGACGTAGAGCTGAAAGTAAGCTAAATCCCGACGTAGATGCCAACGCACGTCCCGACGTAGAGGCCAACGCACGTCCCGAAGTAAAGGCCAACGCACGTCCCGACGTAGAGCTTAAAGTAAGCTAAATCCCGACGTAGAGCCCAACGCACGTCCCGACGTAGAGCCCAACGCACATCCCGACGTAGCGCCCAACGCACGTCCCGACGTAGAGCTGAAAGTTAGCTAACTACAGACGTAGAGCCCAACGCACGTCCCGACGTAGAGCAGTAAGTTAGCTAACTACAGACGTAGAGCCCAACGCACGTCCCGACGTAGAGCCCAACGCACGACCCGACGTAGAGCCCAACGCACGACCCGACGTAGAGGCCAACGCACGTCCCGACGTAGAGGCCAACGCACGTCCCGACGTAGCGCCCAACGCACGTCCCGACGTAGAGCTGAAAGTAAGTTAAATCCCGACGTAGAGGCCAACGCACGTCCCGACGTAGAGGCCAACGCACGTCCTGACTTAGAGGCCAACGCACGTCCCGACGTAGAGGACAACGCACGTCCCGACGTACAGGCCAACGCACGTCCCGACGTAGAGCTGAAAGTAAGCTAAATCCCGAAGTAGAGCCCAACACACATCCCGACGTAGAGCTGAAAGTAAGCTAAATCCCGACGTAGAGGCCAACGCACGTCCCGACGTAGAGGCCAACGCACGTCCCGACGTAGAGCTGAAAGTAAGCTAAATCCCGACGTAGAACCCAACGCACGTCCCGACGTAGAGGCAACGCACGTCCCGACGTAGAGCTGAAAGTAAGCTAAATCCCGACGTAGAGCCCAACGCACATCCCGACGTAGAGCCCAACGCACGTCCCGATGTAGAGCCCACCGCACGTCCCGACGTAGAGCCCACCGCACGTCCCGACGTAGAGCTGAAAGTAAGCTAAATCCCGACGTTGCGCCCAACGCACGTCCCGACATAGCGCCCAACGCACGTCCCGACGTAGAGCTGAAAGTAAGCTAAATCCCGACGTAGAGGCCAACGCACGTCCCGACCTAGAGGCCAACGCACGTCCCGACGTAGAGGCCAACGCACGTCCCGACGTAGAGCCCAACGCACGTCCCGACGTAGAGCCCAACGCACGTCCCGACGTAGCGCCCAACGCACGTCCCGACGTAGAGCTGAAAGTTAGCTAACTACAGACGTAGAGCCCAACGCACGTCCCGACGTAGAGCCCAACGCACGTCCTGACGTAGAGCCCAACGCACGTCCCGACGTAGAGCCCAACGCACGTCCCGACGTAGCGCCCAACGCACGTCCCGACGTAGAGCTGAAAGTAAGCTAAATCCCGACGTAGAGCCCAACGCACGTCCCGACGTAGAGCCCAACGCACGTCCCGACGTAGAGCCCAACGCACGTCCCGACGTAGCGCCCAACGCACGTCCCGACGTAGAGCTGAAAGTTAGCTAACTACAGACGTAGAGCCCAACGCACGTCCCGACGTAGAGCCCAACGCACGTCCCGACGTAGAGCCCAACGCACGTCCCGACGTAGAGCCCAACGCACGTCCCGACGTAGAGGCCAACGCACGTCCCGACTTAGAGGCCAACGCACGTCCCGACGTAGAGCTGAAAGTAAGCTAAATCCCGACGTAGAGCCCAACGCACGTCCCGACGTAGAGCCCAACGCACGTCCCGACGTAGAGCCCAACGCACGTCCCGACGTAGAGCTGAAAGTTAGCTAACTACAGACGTAGAGCCCAACGCACGTCCAGACGTAGAGCCCAACGCACGTCCCGACGTAGAGCTAAAAGTAAGCTAAATCCCGACGTAGAGCCCAACACACGTCCCGACGTAGAGCTGAAAGTTAGCTAAATCCCGACGTAGAGGCCAACGCACGTCCCGACGTAGAGGCCAACGCACGTCCCGACGTAGAGCTGAAAGTAAGCTAAATCCCGACGTAGAGGCCAACGCACGTCCCGATGTAGAGGCCAACGCACGTCCCGACGTAGAGGCCAACGCACGTCCCGACGTAGAGCTGAAAGTAAGCTAAATCCCGACGTAGAGCCCACCGCACGTCCCGACGTAGAGCCCACCGCACGTCCCGACGTAGAGCCCACCGCACGTCCCGACGTGGAGGCCAACGCACGTCCCGACGTAGAGCTGAAAGTAAGCTAAATCCCGACGCAGAGGCCAACGCACGTCCCGACGTAGAGGCCAACGCACGTCCCGACATAGAGGCCAACGCACGTCCCGACGTAGAGCTGAAAGTAAGCTAAATCCCGACGTAGAGCCCAACGCACGTCCCTACGTAGAGCCCAACGCACGTCCCGACGTAGAGCTGAAAGTAAGCTAAATCCCGACGTAGCGCCCAACGCACGTCACGAAGTAGCGCCCAACACACGTCCGAACGTAGCGCCCAACGCACGTCCCGACGTAGAGCTGAAAGTAAGCTAAATCCCGACGTAGAGGCCAACGCACGTCCCGACGTAGAGGCCAACGCACGTCCCGACGTAGAGCCCAACGCACGTCCCGACGTAGAGCTGAAAGTAAGCTAAATCCCGACGTAGAGCCCAACGCACGTCCCGACGTAGAGCCCAACGCACGTCCCGACGTAGAGCCCAACGCACGTCCCGACGTAGAGCCCAACGCACGTCCCGACGTAGAGCCCAATGCACGTCCCGACGTAGAGCCCAACGCACGTCCCGACGTAGAGCCCAACGCACGTCCCGACGTAGCGCCCAACACACGTCCCGACGTAGAGCTGAAAGTTAGCTAACTACAGATGTAGAGCCCAACGCACGTCCCGACGTAGAGCTGAAAGTTAGCTAACTAAAGACGTAGAGCCCAACGCACGTCCCGACGTAGAGCTTAAAGTTAGCTAACTACAGACGTAGAGCCCAACGCACGTCCCGACGTAGAGCCCAACGCACGTCCCGACGTAGAGCCCAACGCACGTCCCGACGTAGAGCCCAACGCACGTCCCGACGTAGAGCCCAACGCACGTCCCGACGTAGAGCTGAAAGTAAGCTAAATCCCGACGTAGAGGCCAACGCACGTCCCGACTTTAGAGGCCAACGCACGTGGCGACGTAGAGCCCAAAGCACGTCCCGACGTAGAGGCCAACGCACGTCCCGACGTAGAGGCCAACGCACGTCCCGACGTAGAGGCCAACGCATGTCCCGACGTAGAGCTGAAAGTAAGCTAAATCCCGACGTAGAGCCCAACGCACGTCCCGACGTAGAGCCCAACGCACGTCCCGACGTAGAGCCCAACGCACGTCCCGACGTAGAGCTGAAAGTTAGCTAACTACAGACGTAGAGCCCAACGCACGTCCCGACGTAGAGCCCAACGCACGTCCCGACGTAGAGCCCAACGCACGTCCCGACGTAGAGCTGAAAGTAAGCTAAATCCCGACGTAGAGCCCAACGCACGTCCCGACGTAGAGCTGAAAGTAAGCTAAATCCCGACGTAGAGGCCAACGCACGTCCCGACGTACAGGCCAAAGCACGTCCCGACGTAGAGCTGAAAGTAAGATAAATCCCGACGTAGAGGCCAACGCACGTCCCGACGTAGAGGCCAGCGCACGTCCCGACGTAGAGGCCCGCACACGTCCCGACGTAGAAGCCAGCGCACGTCCCGACGTAGAGCCCAACGCACGTCCCGACGTAGAGCTTAATGTAAGCTAAATCCCGACGTAGAGCCCAACGCACGTCCCGACGTAGAGCCCAACGCACGTCCCGACGTAGAGCCCAACGCACGTCCCGACGTAGAGCCCAACGCACGTCCCGACGTAGAGCCCAACGCACGTCCCGACGTAGAGCTGAATGTAAGCTAAATCCCGACGTAGAGCCCAACGCACGTCCCGACGTAGCGCCCAACGCACGTCCCGACGTAGAGCTGAAAGTTAGCTAACCACAGACGTAGAGCCCAACGCACGTCTCGACGTAGAGCTGAAAGTTAGCTAACTACAGACGTAGAGCCCAACGCGCGTCCCGACGTAGAGCTGAAAGTTAGCTAACTACAGACGTAGAGCCCAACGCGCGTCCCGACGTAGAGCCCAACGCGTGTCCCAACGAAGAGCTCAACGCACGTCCCGACGTAGAGCCCAACGCACGTCCCGACGTAGAGCCCAACGCACGACCCGACGTAGAGCTGAAAGAAACTAAATCCCGACGTAGAGGCCAACGCATGTCCCGACGTAGAGGCCAACGCACGTCCCGACGTAGAGGCCAACGCACGTCCCGACGTAGAGGCCAACGCACGTCCCGACGTAGAGGCCAACGCACGTCCCGACGTAGAGGCCAACGCACGTCCCGAAGTAGAGGCCAACGCACGTCCCGACGTAGAGCTGAAAGTAAGCTAAATCCCGACGTAGAGCCCAACGCACGTCCCGACGTAGAGCCCAACGCACGTCCCGACCTAGAGGCCAACGCACGTCCCGATGTAGAGGCCAACGCACGTCCCGACGTAGAGCTGAAAGTTAGCTAACTACAGACGTAGAGCCCAACGCACGTCCCGACGTAGAGCAGAAAGTTAGCTAACTACAGACGTAGAGCCCAACGCACGTCCCGACGTAGAGCCCAACGCACGTCCCGACGTAGCGCCCAACGCACGTCCCGACGTAGAGCTGAAAGTAAGTTAAATCCCGACGTAGAGGCCAATGCACGTCCGAACGTACAGGCCAACGCACGTCCCGAAGTAGAGGCCAACGCACGTCCCGACGTAGAGGCCAACGCACGTCCCGACTTAGAGGCCAACGCACGTCCCGACGTAGAGCTGAAAGTTAGCTAAATCCCGAAGTAGAGCCCAACACACGTCCCGACGTAGAGCTGAAAGTAAGCTAAATCCCGACGTAGAGGCCAACGCACGTCCCGACCTAGAGGCCAACGCACGTCCCGACCTAGAGGCCAACGCACGTCCCGACCTAGAGGCCAACGCACGTCCCGACCTAGAGGCCAACGCACGTCCCGACCTAGAGGCCAACGCACGTCCCGACGTAGAGCTGAAAGTAAGCTAAATCCCGACGTAGAGCCCAACGCACGTCCCGACGTAGAGCCCAACGCACGTCCCGACGTAGAGCCCAACGCACGTCCCGACGTAGAGCCCAACGCACGTCCCGACGTAGCGCCAAACGCACGTCCCGACGTAGAGCTGAAAGTTAGCTAACTACAGACGTAGAGCCCAACGCACGTCCCGACGTAGAGCCCAACGCACGTCCCGACGTAGAGCCCAACGCACGTCCCGACGTAGAGCCCAACGCACGTCCCGACGTAGAGCTGAAAGTAAGTTAAATCCCGACGTAGAGGCCAACGCACGTCCCGACGTAGAGGCCAATGCACGTCCCGACTTAGAGGCCAACGCACGTCCCGACGTAGAGCTGAAAGTAAGCTAAATCCCGACGTAGAGCCCAACGCACGTCCCGACGTAGAACCCAACGCACGTCCCGACGTAGAGCCCAACGCACGTCCCGACGTAGAGCTGAAAGTAAGCTAACTACAGACGTAGAGCCCAACGCACGTCCCGACGTAGAGCCCAACGCACGTCCCGACGTAGAGCTAAAAGTAAGCTAAATCCCGACGTAGAGCCCAACACACGTCCCGACGTAGAGCTGAAAGTAAGCTAAATCCCGACGTAGAGGCCAACGCACGTCCCGACGTAGAGGCCAACGCACGTCCCGACGTAGAGGCCAACGCACGTCCCGACGTAGAGCTGAAAGTAAGCTAAATCCCGACGTAGAGGCCAACGCACGTCCCGACGTAGAGGCCAACGCACGTCCCGACGTAGAGCTGAAAGTAAGCTAAATCCCGACGTAGAGCCCAACGCACGTCCCGACGTAGAGCCCACCGCACGTCCCGACGTAGAGCCCACCGCACGTCCCGACGTAGAGCCCACCGCACGTCCCGACGTAGAGCTCAAAGTAAGCTAAATCCCGACGTAGCGCCCAACGCACGTCCCGACGTAGCGCCCAACGCACGTCCCGACGTAGAGCTGAAAGTAAGCTAAATCCCGACGCAGAGGCCAACGCACGTCCCGACGTAGAGGCCAACGCACGTCCCGACTTAGAGGCCAACGCACGTCCCGACTTAGAGGCCAACGCACGTCCCGACGTAGAGCTGAAAGTAAGCTAAATCCCGACGTAGAGCCCAACGCACGTCCCGACGTAGAGCCCAACGCACGTCCCGACGTAGAGCCCAACGCACGTCCCGACGTAGAGCTGAAAGTAAGCTAACTACAGACGTAGAGCCCAACGCACGTCCCGACGTAGAGCTAAAAGTAAGCTAAATCCCGACGTAGAGCCCAACGCACGTCCCGACGTAGAGCTGAAAGTAAGCTAAATCCCGACGTAGAGGCCAACGCACGTCCCGACGTAGAGCTGAAAGTAAGCTAAATCCCGACGTAGAGGCCAACGCACGTCCCGACGTAGAGGCCAACGCACGTCCCGACGTAGAGGCCAACGCACGTCCCGACGTAGAGCTGAAAGTAAGCTAAATCCCGACGTAGAGCCCAACGCACGTCCCGACGTAGAGGCCAACGCACGTCCCGACGTAGAGGCCAACGCACGTCCCGACGTAGAGCTGAAAGTAAGCTAAATCCCGACGTAGAGGCCAACGCACGTCCCGACGTAGAGGCCAACGCACGTCCCGACGTAGAGCTGAAAGTAAGCTAAATCCCGACGTAGAGCCCAACGCACGTCCCGACGTAGAGCCCACCGCACGTCCCGACGTAGAGCCCACCGCACGTCCCGACGTAGAGCTCAAAGTAAGCTAAATCCCGACGTAGCGCCCAACGCACGTCCCGACGTAGCGCCCAACGCACGTCCCGACGTAGAGCTGAAAGTAAGCTAAATCCCGACGCAGAGGCCAACGCACGTCCCGACATAGAGGCCAACGCACGTCCTGACGTAGAGCTGAAAGTAAGCTAAATCCCGACGTGGAGCCCAACGCACGTCCCGACGTAGAGCCCAACGCACGTCCCGACATAGAGCCCAACGCACGTCCCGACGTAGAGCTGAAAGTAAGCTAAATCCCGACGTAGCTCCCAGCGCACGTCCCGAAGTAGCGCCCAACACACGTCCCGACGTAGCGCCCAACGCACGTCCCGACGTAGAGCTGAAAGTAAGCTAAATCCCGACGTAGAGCCCAACGCACGTCCCGACGTAGAGCCCAACGCACGTCCCGACGTAGAGCCCAACGCACGTCCCAACGTAGAGCCCAACGCACGTCCCAACGTAGAGCTGAAAGTTAGCTAACTACAGAATTAGAGCCCAACGCACGTCCCGACGTAGAGCTGAAAGTTAGCTAACTACAGACGTAGAGCCCAACGCACGTCCCGACGTAGAGCTGAAAGTTAGCTAACTACAGACGTAGAGCCCAACGCACGTCCCGACGTAGAGCTGAAAGTTAGCTAACTACAGAATTAGAGCCCAACGCACGTCCCGACGTAGAGCCCAACGCACGTCCCGACGTAGAGCCCAACGCACGTCCCGACGTAGAGCCCAACGCACGTCCCAACGTAGACCTGAAAGTAAGCTAAATCCCGACGTAGAGCCCAACGCACGTCCCGACGTAGAGCCCAACGCACGTCCCGACGTAGAGCTGAAAGTAAGCTAAATCCCGACGTAGAGCCCAACGCACGTCCCGACGTAGAGCTGAAAGTAAGCTAAATCCCGACGTAGAGGCCAACGCACGTCCCGACGTAGAGCCCAACGCACGTCCCGACGTAGAGCCCAACGCACGTCCCGACGTAGAGCTGAAAGTAAGCTAAATCCCGACGTAGAGCCCAACGCACGTCCCGACGTAGAGCCCAACGCACGTCCCGACGTAGAGCCCAACGCACGTCCCGACGTAGAGCCCAACACACGTCCCGACGTAGAGCCCAACGCACGTCCCGACGTAGAGCCCAACGCACGTCCCGACGTAGCGCCCAACGCACGTCCCGACGTAGACCTGAACGTTAGCTAACTACAGATGTAGAGCCCAACGCACGTCCCGGCGTAGAGCTGAAAGTTAGCTAACTACAGACGTAGAGCCCAACGCACGTCCCGACGTAGAGCTTAAAGTTAGCTAACTACAGACATAGAGCCCAACGCACGTCCCGACGTAGAGCCCAAAGCACGTCCCGACGTAGAGCCCAACGCACGTCCCGACGTAGAGCTGAAAGTAAGCTAAATCCCGACGTAGAGGCCAACGCACGTCCCGACTTTAGAGGCCAACGCACGTGGCGACGTAGAGCCCAAAGCACGTCCCGACGTAGAGGCCAACGCACGTCCCGACGTAGAGGCCAACGCACGTCCCGACGTAGAGGCCAACGCATGTCCCGACGTAGAGCTGAAAGTAAGCTAAATCCCGACGTAGAGCCCAACGCACGTCCCGACGTAGAGCCCAACGCACGTCCCGACGTAGAGCCCAACGCACGTCCCGACGTAGAGCTGAAAGTTAGCTAACTACAGACGTAGAGCCCAACGCACGTCCCGACGTAGAGCCCAACGCACGTCCCGACGTAGAGCCCAACGCACGTCCCGACGTAGAGCCCAACGCACGTCCCGACGTAGAGCTGAAAGTAAGCTAAATCCCGACGTAGAGCCCAACGCACGTCCCGACGTAGAGCTGAAAGTAAGCTAAATCCCGACGTAGAGGCCAACGCACGTCCCGACGTACAGGCCAAAGCACGTCCCGACGTAGAGATGAAAGTAAGATAAATCCCGACGTAGAGGCCAACGCACGTCCCGACGTAGAGGCCAGCGCACGTCCCGACGTAGAGGCCCGCACACGTCCCGACGTAGAAGCCAGCGCACGTCCCGACGTAGAGCCCAACGCACGTCCCGACGTAGAGCTTAATGTAAGCTAAATCCCGACGTAGAGCCCAACGCACGTCCCGACGTAGAGCCCAACGCACGTCCCGACGTAGAGCCCAACGCACGTCCCGACGTAGAGCCCAACGCACGTCCCGACGTAGAGCCCAACGCACGTCCCGACGTAGAGCTGAATGTAAGCTAAATCCCGACGTAGAGCCCAACGCACGTCCCGACGTAGCGCCCAACGCACGTCCCGACGTAGAGCTGAAAGTTAGCTAACCACAGACGTAGAGCCCAACGCACGTCTCGACGTAGAGCTGAAAGTTAGCTAACTACAGACGTAGAGCCCAACGCGCGTCCCGACGTAGAGCTGAAAGTTAGCTAACTACAGACGTAGAGCCCAACGCGCGTCCCGACGTAGAGCCCAACGCGTGTCCCAACGAAGAGCTCAACGCACGTCCCGACGTAGAGCCCAACGCACGTCCCGACGTAGAGCCCAACGCACGACCCGACGTAGAGCTGAAAGTAAGCTAAATCCCGACGTAGAGGCCAACGCATGTCCCGACGTAGAGGCCAACGCACGTCCCGACGTAGAGGCCAACGCACGTCCCGAAGTAGAGGCCAACGCACGTCCCGACGTAGAGCTGAAAGTAAGCTAAATCCCGACGTAGAGCCCAACGCACGTCCCGACGTAGAGCCCAACGCACGTCCCGACGTAGCGCCCAACGCACGTCCCGACGTAGCGCCCAACGCACGTCCCGACGTAGAGCTGAAAGTTAGCTAACTACAGACGTAGAGCCCAACGCACGTCCCGACGTAGAGCAGAAAGTTAGCTAACTAGAGACGTAGAGCCCAACGCACGTCCCGACGTAGAGCCCAACGCACGTCCCGACGTAGCGCCCAACGCACGTCCCGACGTAGAGCTGAAAGTAAGTTAAATCCCGACGTAGAGGCCAATGCACGTCCCGACGTAGAGGCCAACGCACGTCCCGACGTAGAGGCCAACGCACGTCCCGACGTAGAGGCCAACGCACGTCCCGACTTAGAGGCCAACGCACGTCCCGACGTAGAGCTGAAAGTTAGCTAAATCCCGAAGTAGAGCCCAACACACGTCCCGACGTAGAGCTGAAAGTAAGCTAAATCCCGACGTAGAGGCCAACGCACGTCCCGACGTAGAGGCCAACGCACGTCCCGACCTAGAGGCCAACGCACGTCCCGACCTAGAGGCCAACGCACGTCCCGACCTAGAGGCCAACGCACGTCCCGACCTAGAGGCCAACGCACGTCCCGACCTAGAGGCCAACGCACGTCCCGACCTAGAGGCCAACGCACGTCCCGACGTAGAGCTGAAAGTAAGCTAAATCCCGACGTAGAGCCCAACGCACGTCCCGACGTAGAGCCCAACGCACGTCCCGACGTAGAGCCCAACGCACGTCCCGACGTAGAGCCCAACGCACGTCCCGACGTAGCGCCAAACGCACGTCCCGACGTAGAGCTGAAAGTTAGCTAACTACAGACGTAGAGCCCAACGCACGTCCCGACGTAGAGCCCAACGCACGTCCCGACGTAGAGCCCAACGCACGTCCCGACGTAGAGCTGAAAGTAAGTTAAATCCCGACGTAGAGGCCAACGCACGTCCCGACGTAGAGGCCAACGCACGTCCCGACTTAGAGGCCAACGCACGTCCCGACTTAGAGGCCAACGCACGTCCCGACGTAGAGCTGAAAGTAAGCTAAATCCCGACGTAGAGCCCAACGCACGTCCCGACGTAGAACCCAACGCACGTCCCGACGTAGAGCCCAACGCACGTCCCGACGTAGAGCTGAAAGTAAGCTAACTACAGACGTAGAGCCCAACGCACGTCCCGACGTAGAGCCCAACGCACGTCCCGACGTAGAGCTAAAAGTAAGCTAAATCCCGACGTAGAGCCCAACACACGTCCCGACGTAGAGCTGAAAGTAAGCTAAATCCCGACGTAGAGGCCAACGCACGTCCCGACGTAGAGGCCAACGCACGTCCCGACGTAGAGGCCAACGCACGTCCCGACGTAGAGCTGAAAGTAAGCTAAATCCCGACGTAGAGGCCAACGCACGTCCCGACGTAGAGGCCAACGCACGTCCCGACGTAGAGCTGAAAGTAAGCTAAATCCCGACGTAGAGCCCAACGCACGTCCCGACGTAGAGCCCACCGCACGTCCCGACGTAGAGCCCACCGCACGTCCCGACGTAGAGCCCACCGCACGTCCCGACGTAGAGCTCAAAGTAAGCTAAATCCCGACGTAGCGCCCAACGCACGTCCCGACGTAGCGCCCAACGCACGTCCCGACGTAGAGCTGAAAGTAAGCTAAATCCCGACGCAGAGGCCAACGCACGTCCCGACGTAGAGGCCAACGCACGTCCCGACTTAGAGGCCAACGCACGTCCCGACTTAGAGGCCAACGCACGTCCCGACGTAGAGCTGAAAGTAAGCTAAATCCCGACGTAGAGCCCAACGCACGTCCCGACGTAGAGCCCAACGCACGTCCCGACGTAGAGCCCAACGCACGTCCCGACGTAGAGCTGAAAGTAAGCTAACTACAGACGTAGAGCCCAACGCACGTCCCGACGTAGAGCTAAAAGTAAGGTAAATCCCGACGTAGAGCCCAACGCACGTCCCGACGTAGAGCTAAAAGTAAGCTAAATCCCGACGTAGAGCCCAACACACGTCCCGACGTAGAGCTGAAAGTAAGCTAAATCCCGACGTAGAGGCCAACGCACGTCCCGACGTAGAGGCCAACGCACGTCCCGACGTAGAGCTGAAAGTAAGCTAAATCCCGACGTAGAGGCCAACGCACGTCCCGACGTATAGCTGAAAGTAAGCTAAATCCCGACGTAGAGCCCACCGCACGTCCCGACGTAGAGCCCACCGCACGTCCCGACGTAGAGCCCACCGCACGTCCCGACGTAGAGCCCACCGCACGTCCCGACGTAGAGCCCACCGCACGTCCCGACGTAGAGCTCAAAGTAAGCTAAATCCCGACGTAGCGCCCAACGCACGTCCCGACGTAGCGCCCAACGCACGTCCCGACGTAGCGCCCAACGCACGTCCCGACGTAGCGCCCAACGCACGTCCCGACGTAGAGCTGAAAGTAAGCTAAATCCCGACGCAGAGGACAACGCACGTCCCGACGTAGAGGCCAACGCACGTCCCGACTTAGAGGCCAACGCACGTCCCGACTTAGAGGCCAACGCACGTCCCGACGTAGAGCTGAAAGTAAGCTAAATCCCGACGTAGAGCCCAACGCACGTCCCGACGTAGAGCCCAACGCACGTCCCGACGTAGAGCCCAACGCACGTCCCGACGTAGAGCTGAAAGTAAGCTAACTACAGACGTAGAGCCCAACGCACGTCCCGACGTAGAGCTGAAAGTAAGCTAAATCCCGACGTAGAGGCCAACGCACGTCCCGACGTAGAGGCCAACGCACGTCCCGACGTAGAGCTGAAAGTAAGCTAAATCCCGACGTAGAGCCCACCGCACGTCCCGACGTAGAGCCCACCGCACGTCCCGACGTAGAGCCCACCGCACGTCCCGACGTAGAGCCCAATGCACGTCCCGACGTAGAGCTCAAAGTAAGCTAAATCCCGACGTAGCGCCCAACGCACGTCCCGACGTAGCGCCCAACGCACGTCCCGACGTAGAGCTGAAAGTAAGCTAAATCCCGACGCAGAGGCCAACGCACGTCCCGACGTAGAGGCCAACGCACGTCCCGACTTAGAGGCCAACGCACGTCCCGACTTAGAGGCCAACGCACGTCCCGACTTAGAGGCCAACGCACGTCCCGACGTAGAGCTGAAAGTAAGCTAAATCCCGACGTAGAGCCCAACGCACGTCCCGACGTAGAGCCCAACGCACGTCCCGACGTAGAGCTGAAAGTAAGCTAACTACAGACGTAGAGCCCAACGCACGTCCCGACGTAGAGCTGAAAGTAAGCTAAATCCCGACGTAGAGGCCAATGCACGTCCCGACGTAGAGGCCAACGCACGTCCCGACGTAGAGCTGAAAGTAAGCTAAATCCCGACGTAGAGGCCAACGCACGTCCCGACGTAGAGGCCAACGCACGTCCCGACGTAGAGCTGAAAGTAAGCTAAATCCCGACATAGAGGCCAACGCACGTCCCGACGTAGAGGCCAACGCACGTCCCGACGTAGAGCTGAAAGTAAGCTAAATCCCGACGTAGAGCCCAACGCACGTCCCGACGTAGAGCCCACCGCACGTCCCGACGTAGAGCCCACCGCACGTCCCGACGTAGAGCTCAAAGTAAGCTAAATCCCGACGTAGCGCCCAACGCACGTCCCGACGTAGCGCCCAACGCACGTCCCGACGTAGAGCTGAAAGTAAGCTAAATCCCGACGCAGAGGCCAACGCACGTCCCGACGTAGAGGCCAACGCACGTCCCGACATAGAGGCCAACGCACGTCCCGACGTAGAGCTGAAAGTAAGCTAAATCCCGACGTAGAGCCCAACGCACGTCCCGACGTAGAGCCCAACGCACGTCCCGACATAGAGCCCAACGCACGTCCCGACGTAGAGCTGAAAGTAAGCTAAATCCCGACGTAGCGCCCAACGCACGTCCCGAAGTAGCGCCCAACGCACGTCCCGACGTAGCGCCCAACGCACGTCCCGACGTAGAGCTGAAAGTAAGCTAAATCCCGACGTAGAGGCCAACGCACGTCCCGACGTAGAGGCCAACGCACGTCCCGACGTAGAGGCCAACGCACGTCCCGACGTAGAGCCCAACGCACGTCCCGACGTAGAGCCCAACGCACGTCCCGACGTAGAGCCCAACGCACGTCCCGACGTAGAGCCCAACGCACGTCCCGACGTAGAGCTGAAAGTAAGCTAAATCCCGACGTAGAGCCCAAAGCACGTCCCGACGTAGAGCCCAAAGCACGTCCCGACGTAGAGCCCAACGCACGTCCCGACGTAGAGCCCAACGCACGTCCCGACGTAGAGCTGAAAGTAAGCTAAATCCCGACGTAGCGCCCAACGCACGTCCCGAAGTAGCGCCCAACGCACGTCCCGACGTAGCGCCCAACGCACGTCCCGACGTAGAGCTGAAAGTAAGCTAAATCCCGACGTAGAGGCCAACGCACGTCCCGACGTAGAGGCCAACGCACGTCCCGACGTAGAGCCCAACGCACGTCCCGACGTAGAGCCCAACGCACGTCCCGACGTAGAGCCCAACGCACGTCCCGACGTAGAGCCCAACGCACGTCCCGACGTAGAGCTGAAAGTAAGCTAAATCCCGACGTAGAGCCCAAAGCACGTCCCGACGTAGAGCCCAAAGCACGTCCCGACGTAGAGCCCAACGCACGTCCCGACGTAGAGCCCAACGCACGTCCCGACGTAGAGCCCAACGCACGTCCCGACGTAGAGCTGAAAGTTAGCTAACTACAGATGTAGAGCCCAACGCACGTCCCGACGTAGAGCTGAAAGTTAGCTAACTACAGACGTAGAGCCCAACGCACGTCCCGACGTAGAGCCCAACGCACGTCCCGACGTAGAGCCCAACGCACGTCCCGACGTAGAGCCCAACGCACGTCCCGACGTAGAGCCCAACGCACGTCCCGACGTAGAGCCCAACGCACGTCCCGACGTAGAGCCCAACGCACGTCCCAACGTAGACCTGAAAGTAAGCTAAATCCCGACGTAGAGCCCAACGCACGTCCCGACGTAGAGCCCAACGCACGTCCCGACGTAGAGCTGAAAGTAAGCTAAATCCCGACGTAGAGCCCAACGCACGTCCCGACGTAGAGCTGAAAGTTAGCTAACTACAGACGAAGAGCCCAACGCGCGTCCCGACGTAGAGCTGAAATTTAGCTAACTACAGACGTAGAGCCCAACGCGCGCCCCGACGTAGAGCCCCACGCGTGTCCCGACGTAGAGCCCAACGCACGTCCCGACGTAGAGCCCAACGCACGTCCCGACGTAGAGCCCAACGCACGTCCCGACGTAGAGCCCAACGCACGTCCCGACGTAGAGCCCAACGCACGTCCCGACGTAGAGCTGAAAGTAAGCTAAATCCCGACGTAGACGCCAACGCACGTCCCGACGTAGAGGCCAACGCACGTGGCGACTTAGAGGCCAACGCACGTCCCGACTTAGAGGCCAACGCACGTCCCGACTTAGAGGCCAACGCACGTCCCGACGTAGAGCTGAAAGTAAGCTAAATCCCGACGTAGAGCCCAACGCACGTCCCGACGTAGAGCCCAACGCACGTCCCGACGTAGAGCTGAAAGTAAGCTAACTACAGACGTAGAGCCCAACGCACGTCCCGACGTAGAGCTGAAAGTAAGCTAAATCCCGACGTAGAGGCCAATGCACGTCCCGACGTAGAGGCCAACGCACGTCCCGACGTAGAGCTGAAAGTAAGCTAAATCCCGACGTAGAGGCCAACGCACGTCCCGACGTAGAGGCCAACGCACGTCCCGACGTAGAGCTGAAAGTAAGCTAAATCCCGACGTAGAGCCCAACGCACGTCCCGACGTAGAGCCCACCGCACGTCCCGACGTAGAGCCCACCGCACGTCCCGACGTAGAGCTCAAAGTAAGCTAAATCCCGACGTAGCGCCCAACGCACGTCCCGACGTAGCGCCCAACGCACGTCCCGACGTAGAGCTGAAAGTAAGCTAAATCCCGACGCAGAGGCCAACGCACGTCCCGACGTAGAGGCCAACGCACGTCCCGACATAGAGGCCAACGCACGTCCCGACGTAGAGCTGAAAGTAAGCTAAATCCCGACGTAGAGCCCAACGCACGTCCCGACGTAGAGCCCAACGCACGTCCCGAAGTAGCGCCCAACGCACGTCCCGACGTAGCGCCCAACGCACGTCCCGACGTAGAGCTGAAAGTAAGCTAAATCCCGACGTAGAGGCCAACGCACGTCCCGACGTAGAGGCCAACGCACGTCCCGACGTAGAGGCCAACGCACGTCCCGACGTAGAGCCCAACGCACGTCCCGACGTAGAGCCCAACGCACGTCCCGACGTAGAGCTGAAAGTAAGCTAAATCCCGACGTAGAGCCCAAAGCACGTCCCGACGTAGAGCCCAAAGCACGTCCCGACGTAGAGCCCAACGCACGTCCCGACGTAGAGCCCAACGCACGTCCCGACGTAGAGCCCAACGCACGTCCCAACGTAGAGCTGAAAGTTAGCTAACTACAGATGTAGAGCCCAACGCACGTCCCGACGTAGAGCTGAAAGTTAGCTAACTACAGACGTAGAGCCCAACGCACGTCCCGACGTAGAGCCCAACGCACGTCCCGACGTAGAGCCCAACGCACGTCCCGACGTAGAGCCCAACGCACGTCCCGACGTAGAGCCCAACGCACGTCCCAACGTAGACCTGAAAGTAAGCTAAATCCCGACGTAGAGCCCAACGCACGTCCCGACGTAGAGCCCAACGCACGTCCCGACGTAGAGCTGAAAGTAAGCTAAATCCCGACGTAGAGCCCAACGCACGTCCCGACGTAGAGCTGAAAGTTAGCTAACTACAGACGAAGAGCCCAACGCGCGTCCCGACGTAGAGCTGAAATTTAGCTAACTACAGACGTAGAGCCCAACGCGCGCCCCGACGTAGAGCCCCACGCGTGTCCCGACGTAGAGCCCAACGCACGTCCCGACGTAGAGCCCAACGCACGTCCCGACGTAGAGCCCAACGCACGTCCCGACGTAGAGCCCAACGCACGTCCCGACGTAGAGCTGAAAGTAAGCTAAATCCCGACGTAGACGCCAACGCACGTCCCGACGTAGAGGCCAACGCACGTGGCGACGTAGAGCCCAAAGCACGTCCCGACGTAGAGGCCAACGCACGTCCCGACGTAGAGGCCAAGGCACGTCCCGACGTAGAGCTGAAAGTAAGCTAAATCCCGACGTAGAGCCCAACGCACGTCCCGACGTAGAGCCCAACGCACGTCCCGACGTAGCGCCCAACGCACGTCCCGACGTAGAGCTGAAAGTTAGCTAACTACAGACATAGAGCCCAACGCACGTCCCGACGTAGAGCAGAAAGTTAGCTAACTACAGACATAGAGCCCAACGCACGTCCCGACGTAGAGCCCAACGCACGTCCCGACCTAGAGCCGAAAGTAAGCTAAAACCCGACGTAGAGCCCAACGCACGTCCCGACGTAGAGCTGAAAGTAAGCTAAATCCCGACGTAGAGGCCAACGCACGTCCAGACGTACAGGCCAACGCACGTCCCGACGTAGAGCTGAAAGTAAGCTAAATCCCGAAGTAGAGGCCAACGCACGTCCCGACGTAGAGGCCAACGCACGTCCCGACGTAGAGCTGAAAGTAAGCTAAATCCCGATGTAGAGGCCAACGCACGTCCCGATGTAGAGGCCAACGCACGTCCCGACCTAGAGGCCAACGCACGTCCCGACCTAGAGGCCAACGCACGTCCCGACCTAGAGGCCAACGCACGTTACGACGTAGAGGCCAACGCACGTCCCGACGTAGAGCTGAAAGTAAGCTAAATCCCGACGTAGAGCCCAACGGACGTCCCGACGTAGAGCCCAACGCACGTCCCGACGTAGCGCCCAACGCACGTCCCGACGTAGAGCTGAAAGTTAGCTAACTACAGACATAGAGCCCAACGCACGTCCCGACGTAGAGCAGAAAGTTAGCTAACTACAGACATAGAGCCCAACGCACGTCCCGACGTAGAGCTGAAAGTAAGCTAAAACCCGACGTAGAGCCCAACGCACGTCCCGACGTAGAGCCCAACGCACGTCCCGACGTAGAGCTGAAAGTAAGCTAAAACCCGACGAAGAGCCCAACGCACGTCCCGACGTAGAACTGAAAGTAAGCTAAATCCCGACGTAGAGGCCAACGCACGCCCCGACGTAGAGGCCAACGCACGTCCCGACGTAGAGCTGAAAGTAAGCTAAATCCCGAAGTAGAGGCCAACGCACGTCCCGACGTAGAGGCCAACGCACGTCCCGACGTAGAGCTGAACATAAGCTAAATCCCAATGTAGAGGCCAACGCACGTCCCGACGTAGAGGCCAACGCACGTCCCGACGTAGAGGCCAACGCACGTCCCGACGTAGAGGCCAACGCACGTCCCGACGTAGAGCTGAAAGTAAGCTAAATCCCGAAGTAGAGGCCAACGCACGTCCCGACGTAGAGGCCAACGCACGTCCCGACGTAGAGGCCAACGCACGTCCCGACGCAGAGCTGAAAGTAAGCTAAATCCCGACGTAGAGCCCAACGCACGTCCCGACGTAGAGCCCAACGCACGTCCCGACGTAGAGCCCAACGCACGTCCCGACGTAGAGCCCAACGCACGTCCCAACGTAGAGCTGAAAGTAAGCTAAATCCCGATGTAGAGGCCAACGCACGTCCCGACGTAGAGCTGAAAGTAAGCTAAATCCCGACGTAGAGGCCAACGCACGTCCCGACGTAGAGGCCAACGCACGTCCCGACGTAGAGGCCAACGCACGTCCCGACGTAGAGGCCAACGCACGTCCCGACGTAGAGGCCAACGCACGTCCCGACGTAGAGGCCAACGCACGTCCCGACGTAGAGGCCAACGCACGTCCCGACGTAGAGGCCAACGCACGTCCCGACGTAGAGCTGAAAGTAAGCTAAATCCCGATATAGAGGCCAACGCACGTCCCGACGTAGAGGCCAACGCACGTCCCGACGTAGAGCTGAAAGTAAGTTAAATCCCGACGTAGAGCCCAACGCACGTCCCGACGTAGCGCCCAACGCACGTCCCGACTTAGAGCTGAAAGTAAGTTAAATCCCGACGTAGAGGCCAACGCACGTCCCGACGTAGAGGCCAACGCACGTCCCGACGTAGAGGCCAACGCACGTCCCGACGTAGAGGCCAACGCACGTCCCGACGTAGAGGCCAACGCACGTCCCGACGTAGAGCTGAAAGTAAGCTAAATCCCGACGTAGAGCCCAACGCGCGTCCCGACGTAGAGCCCAACGCACGTCCCGACGTAGAGCCCAACGCACGTCCCGACGTAGAGCTGAAAGTTAGCTAACTACAGACGTAGAGCCCAACGCACGTCCCGACGTAGAGCCCAACGCACGTCCCGACGTAGAGCTAAAAGTAAGCTAAATCCCGACGTAGAGGCCAACGCCCGTCCCGACGTAGAGGCCAACGCACGTCCCGACGTAGAGCTGAAAGTAAGCTAAATCCCGACGTAGAGGCCAACGCCCGTCCCGACGTAGAGCTGAAAGTAAGCTAAATCCCGACGTAGAGGCCAACGCCCGTCCCGACGTAGAGGCCAACGCACGTCCCGACGTAGAGCTGAAAGTAAGCTAAATCCCGACGTAGAGCCCAACGCACGTCCCGACGTAGAGCCCAACGCACGTCCCGAAGTAGAGCCCAACGCACGTCCCGAAGTAGAGCCCACCGCACGTCCCGACGTAGAGCTGAAAGTAAGCTAAATCCCGACGTAGCGCCCAACGCACGTCCCGACGTGGCGCCCAACGCACGTCCCGAAGTAGAGCCCACCGCACGTCCCGACGTAGAGCCCAATGCACGTCCCGAAGTAGAGCTGAAAGTAAGCTAAATCCCGACGCAGAGGCCAACGCACGTCCCGACGTAGAGGCCAACGCACGTCCCGACGTAGAGGCCAACGCACGTCCCGATGTAGAGGCCAACGCACGTCCCGACGTAGAGCTGAAAGTAAGCTAAATCCCGACGTAGAGCCCAACGCACGTCCCGACGTAGAGCCCAACGCACGTCCCGACGTAGCGCCCAACGCACGTCCCGACGTAGAGCTGGAAGTTAGCTAACTACAGACATAGAGCCCAACGCACGTCCCGACGTAGAGCAGAAAGTTAGCTAACTACAGACATAGAGCCCAACGCACGTCCCGACGTAGAGCCCAACGCACGTCCCGACGTAGAGCCCAACGCACGTCCCGACGTAGAGCCCAACGCACGTCCCGACGTAGAGCCCAACGCACGTCCCGACGTAGAGCCCAACGCACGTCCCGACGTAGAGCTGAAAGTAAGCTAAAACCCGACGTAGAGCCCAACGCACGTCCCGACGTAGAGCTGAAAGTAAGCTAAATCCCGACGTAGAGGCCAACGCACGTCCCGACGTAGAGGCCAACGCACGTCCCGACGTAGAGCTGAAAGTAAGCTAAATCCCGAAGTAGAGGCCAACGCACGTCCCGACGTAGAGGCCAACGCACGTCCCGACGTAGAGGCCAACGCACGTCCCGACGTAGAGCTGAAAGTAAGCTAAATCCCGACGTAGAGCCCAACGCACGTCCCGACGTAGAGTCCAACGCACGTCCCGACGTAGACTCCAACGCACGTCCCGACGTAGACCTGAAAGTAAGCTAAATCCCGACGTAGAGGCCAACGCACGTCCCGACGTAGAGGCCAACGCACGTCCCGACTTAGAGGCCAACGCACGTCCCGACGTAGAGGCCAACGCACGTCCCGACGTAGAGGCCAACGCACGTCCCGACGTAGAGGCCAACGCACGTCCCGACGTAGAGGCCAACGCACGTCCCGACGTAGAGCTGAAAGTAAGTTAAATCCCGACGTAGAGCCCAACGCACGTCCCGACGTAGAGCCCAACGCACGTCCCGACGTAGAGCCCAACGCACGTCCCGACGTAGAGCTGAAAGTAAGCTAAAACCCGACATAGAGCCCAACGCACGTCCCGACGTGGAGCTGAAAGTAAGCTAAATCCCGACGTAGAGGCCAACGCACGTCCCGACGTAGAGGCCAACGCACGTCCCGACGTAGAGCTGAAAGTAAGCTAAATCCCGACGTAGAGGCCAACGCACGTCCCGACGTAGAGGCCAACGCACGTCCCGACGTAGAGGCCAACGCACGTCCCGACGTAGAGCTGAAAGTAAGCTAAATCCCGAAGTAGAGGCCAACGCACGTCCCGACGTAGAGGCCAACGCACGTCCCGACGTAGAGGCCAACGAACGTCCCGACGTAGAGGCCAACGCACGTCCCGACGTAGAGCTGAAAGTAAGCTAAATCCCGACGTAGAGCCCAACGCACGTCCCGACGTAGAGCCCAACGCACGTCCCGACGTAGAGCTGAAAATAAGCTAAATCCCGACGTAGAGGCCAACGCACGTCCCGACGTAGAGGCCAACGCACGTCCCGACGTAGAGGCCAACGCACGTCCCGACGTAGAGGCCAACGCACGTCCCGACGTAGAGCTGAAAGTAAGCTAAATCCCAATGTAGAGGCCAACGCACGTCCCGACGTAGAGGCCAACGCACGTCCCGACGTAGAGGCCAACGCACGTCCCGACGTAGAGGCCAACGCACGTCCCGACGTAGAGCTGAAAGTAAGCTAAATCCCGAAGTAGAGGCCAACGCACGTCCCGACGTAGAGGCCAACGCACGTCCCGACGTAGAGCTGAAAGTAAGCTAAATCGCGACGTAGAGCCCAACGCACGTCCCGACGTAGAGCCCAACGCACGTCCCGACGTAGAGCCCAACGCACGTCCCGACGTAGAGCCCAACGCACGTCCCGACGTAGAGCTGAAAGTAAGCTAAATCCCGACGTAGAGGCCAACGCACGTCCCGACGTAGAGGCCAACGCACGTCCCGACGTAGAGGCCAACGCACGTCCCGACGTAGAGGCCAACGCACGTCCCGACGTAGAGGCCAACGCACGTCCCGACTTAGAGGCCAACGCACGTCCCGACGTAGAGCTGAAAGTAAGCTAAATCCCGATATAGAGGCCAACGCACGTCCCGACGTAGAGGCCAACGCACGTCCCGACGTAGAGCTGAAAGTAAGTTAAATCCCGACGTAGAGCCCAACGCACGTCCCGACGTAGAGCCCAACGCACGTCCCAACGTAGCGCCCAACGCACGTCCCGACTTAGAGCTGAAAGTAAGTTAAATCCCGACGTAGAGGCCAACGCACGTCCCGACGTAGAGGCCAACGCACGTCCCGACGTAGAGGCCAACGCACGTCCCGACGTAGAGGCCAACGCACGTCCCGACGTAGAGGCCAACGCACGTCCCGAAGTAGAGGCCAACGCACGTCCCGACGTAGAGGCCAACGCACGTCCCGACGTAGAGGCCAACGCACGTCCCGACGTAGAGCTGAAAGTAAGCTAAATCCCAACGTAGAGCCCAACGCACGTCCCGACGTAGAGCCCAACGCACGTCCCGACGTAGAGCCCAACGCACGTCCCGACGTAGAGCCCAACGCACGTCCCGACGTAGAGCTGAAAGTTAGCTAACTACAGACGTAGAGCCCAACGCACGTCCCGACGTAGAGCCCAACGCACGTCCCGACGTAGAGCTAAAAGTAAGCTAAATCCCCACGTAGAGCCCAACACACGTCCCGACGTAGAGGCCAACGCACGTCCCGACGTAGAGCTGAAAGTAAGCTAAATCCCGACGTAGAGGCCAACGCACGTCCCGACGTAGAGGCCAACGCACGTCCCGACGTAGAGGCCAACGCACGTCCCGACGTAGAGGCCAACGCACGTCCCGACGTAGAGCTGAAAGTAAGCTAAATCCCGACGTAGAGCCCAACGCACGTCCCGACGTAGAGCCCAACGCACGTCCCGACGTAGAGCCCAACGCACGTCCCGACGTAGAGCCCAACGCACGTCCCGACGTAGAGCCCAACGCACGTCCCGACGTAGAGCCCAACGCACGTCCCGACGTAGAGCTGAAAGTAAACTAAATCCCGACGTAGCGCCCAACGCACGTCCCGACGTGGCGCCCAACGCACGTCCCGAAGTAGAGCCCACCGCACGTCCCGACGTAGAGCCCAATGCACGTCCCGAAGTAGAGCTGAAAGTAAGCTAAATCCCGACGCAGAGGCCAACGCACGTCCCAACGTAGAGGCCAACGCACGTCCCGACCTAGAGGCCAACGCACGTCCCGACCTAGAGGCCAACGCACGTCCCGATGTAGAGGCCAACGCACGTCCCGACGTAGAGCTGAAAGTAAGCTAAATCCCGACGTAGAGCCCAACGCACGTCCCGACGTAGAGCCCAACGCACGTCCCGACGTAGCGCCCAACGCACGTCCCGACGTAGCGCCCAACGCACGTCCCGACGTAGAGCTGGAAGTTAGCTAACTACAGACATAGAGCCCAACGCACGTCCCGACGTAGAGCAGAAAGTTAGCTAACTACAGACATAGAGCCCAACGCACGTCCCGACGTAGAGCTGAAAGTAAGCTAAAACCCGACGTAGAGCCCAACGCACGTCCCGACGTAGAGCTGAAAGTAAGCTAAATCCCGACGTAGAGGCCAACGCACGTCCCGACGTAGAGGCCAACGCACGTCCCGACGTAGAGCTGAAAGTAAGCTAAATCCCGAAGTAGACGCCAACGCACGTCCCGACGTAGAGCTGAAAGTAAGCTAAATCCCGAAGTAGAGGCCAACGCACGTCCCGACGTAGAGGCCAACGCACGTCCCGACGTAGAGGCCAACGCACGTCCCGACGTAGAGGCCAACGCACGTCCCGACGTAGACCTGAAAGTAAGCTAAATCCCGACGTAGAGGCCAACGCACGTCCCGACGTAGAGGCCAACGCACGTCCCGACGTAGAGCTGAAAGTAAGCTAAATCCCGAAGTAGAGGCCAACGCACGTCCCGACGTAGAGCCCAACGCACGTCCCGACGTAGAGCCCAACGCACGTCCCAACGTAGCGCCCAACGCACGTCCCGACTTAGAGCTGAAAGTAAGTTAAATCCCGACGTAGAGGCCAACGCACGTCCCGACGTAGAGGCCAACGCACGTCCCGACGTAGAGGCCAACGCACGTCCCGACGTAGAGGCCAACGCACGTCCCGACGTAGAGGCCAACGCACGTCCCGAAGTAGAGGCCAACGCACGTCCCGACGTAGAGGCCAACGCACGTCCCGACGTAGAGGCCAACGCACGTCCCGACGTAGAGCTGAAAGTAAGCTAAATCCCAACGTAGAGCCCAACGCACGTCCCGACGTAGAGCCCAACGCACGTCCCGACGTAGAGCCCAACGCACGTCCCGACGTAGAGCCCAACGCACGTCCCGACGTAGAGCTGAAAGTTAGCTAACTACAGACGTAGAGCCCAACGCACGTCCCGACGTAGAGCCCAACGCACGTCCCGACGTAGAGCTAAAAGTAAGCTAAATCCCCACGTAGAGCCCAACACACGTCCCGACGTAGAGGCCAACGCACGTCCCGACGTAGAGCTGAAAGTAAGCTAAATCCCGACGTAGAGGCCAACGCACGTCCCGACGTAGAGGCCAACGCACGTCCCGACGTAGAGGCCAACGCACGTCCCGACGTAGAGGCCAACGCACGTCCCGACGTAGAGCTGAAAGTAAGCTAAATCCCGACGTAGAGCCCAACGCACGTCCCGACGTAGAGCCCAACGCACGTCCCGACGTAGAGCCCAACGCACGTCCCGACGTAGAGCCCAACGCACGTCCCGACGTAGAGCCCAACGCACGTCCCGACGTAGAGCTGAAAGTAAACTAAATCCCGACGTAGCGCCCAACGCACGTCCCGACGTGGCGCCCAACGCACGTCCCGAAGTAGAGCCCACCGCACGTCCCGACGTAGAGCCCAATGCACGTCCCGAAGTAGAGCTGAAAGTAAGCTAAATCCCGACGCAGAGGCCAACGCACGTCCCAACGTAGAGGCCAACGCACGTCCCGACCTAGAGGCCAACGCACGTCCCGACCTAGAGGCCAACGCACGTCCCGATGTAGAGGCCAACGCACGTCCCGACGTAGAGCTGAAAGTAAGCTAAATCCCGACGTAGAGCCCAACGCACGTCCCGACGTAGAGCCCAACGCACGTCCCGACGTAGCGCCCAACGCACGTCCCGACGTAGCGCCCAACGCACGTCCCGACGTAGAGCTGGAAGTTAGCTAACTACAGACATAGAGCCCAACGCACGTCCCGACGTAGAGCAGAAAGTTAGCTAACTACAGACATAGAGCCCAACGCACGTCCCGACGTAGAGCTGAAAGTAAGCTAAAACCCGACGTAGAGCCCAACGCACGTCCCGACGTAGAGCTGAAAGTAAGCTAAATCCCGACGTAGAGGCCAACGCACGTCCCGACGTAGAGGCCAACGCACGTCCCGACGTAGAGCTGAAAGTAAGCTAAATCCCGAAGTAGACGCCAACGCACGTCCCGACGTAGAGCTGAAAGTAAGCTAAATCCCGAAGTAGAGGCCAACGCACGTCCCGACGTAGAGGCCAACGCACGTCCCGACGTAGAGGCCAACGCACGTCCCGACGTAGACCTGAAAGTAAGCTAAATCCCGACGTAGAGGCCAACGCACGTCCCGACGTAGAGGCCAACGCACGTCCCGACGTAGAGCTGAAAGTAAGCTAAATCCCGAAGTAGAGGCCAACGCACGTCCCGACGTAGAGCTGAAAGTAAGCTAAATCCCGAAGTAGAGGCCAACGCACGTCCCGACGTAGAGGCCAACGCACGTCCCGACGTAGACCTGAAAGTAAGCTAAATCCCGACGTAGAGGCCAACGCACGTCCCGACGTAGAGGCCAACGCACGTCCCGACGTAGAGGCCAACGCACGTCCCGACTTAGAGGCCAACGCACGTCCCGACTTAGAGGCCAACGCACGTCCCGACTTAGAGGCCAACGCACGTCCCGACGTAGAGCTGAAAGTAAGTTAAATCCCGACGTAGAGCCCAACGCACGTCCCGACGTAGAGCCCAACGCACGTCCCGACGTAGCGCCCAACGCACGTCCCGACGTAGAGCCCAACGCACGTCCCGACGTAGCGCCCAACGCACGTCCCGACGTAGCGCCCAACGCACGTCCCGACGTAGAGCTGAAAGTTAGCTAACTACAGACGTAGAGCCCAACGCACGTCCCGACGTAGAGCTAAAAGTTACCTAACTACAGATGTAGAGCCCAACGCACGTCCCGACGTAGAGCCCAACGCACGTCCCGACATAGAGCCCAACGCACGTCCCGACGTAGAGCCCAACGCACGTCCCGACGTAGAGCCCAACGCACGTCCCGACGTAGAGCCCAACGCACGTCCCGACGTAGAGCCCAACGCACGTCCCGACGTAGAGCCCAACGCACGTCCCGACGTAGAGCCCAACGCACGTCCCGACGTAGAGCTGAAAGTAAGCTAAATCCCGACGTAGAGGCCAACGCACGTCCCAACGTAGAGCTGAAAGTAAGCTAAATCCCGACGTAGAGGCCAACGCACGTCCCAACGTAGAGCTGAAAGTAAGCTAAATCCCGACGTAGAGGCCAACGCACGTCCCGACGTAGAGGCCAACGCACGTCCCGACGTAGACCTGAAAGTAAGCTAAATCCCGACGTAGAGGCCAACGCACGTCCCGACGTAGAGGCCAACGCACGTCCCGACGTAGACCTGAAAGTAAGCTAAATCCCGACGTAGAGGCCAACGCACGTCCCGACGTAGAGGGCAACGCACGTCCCGACTTAGAGGCCAACGCACGTCCCGACTTAGAGGCCAACGCACGTCCCGACGTAGAGCTGAAAGTAAGTTAAATCCCGACGTAGAGCCCAACGCACGTCCCGACGTAGAGCCCAACGCACGTCCCGACGTAGAGCCCAACGCACGTCCCGACGTAGAGCCCAACGCACGTCCCGACGTAGCGCCCAACGCACGTCCCGACGTAGAGCTGAAAGTTAGCTAACTACAGACGTAGAGCCCAACGCACGTCCCGACGTAGAGCTAAAAGTTAGCTAACTACAGATGTAGAGCCCAACGCACGTCCCGACGTAGAGCCCAACGCACGTCCCGACGTAGAGCCCAACGCACGTCCCGACGTAGAGCCCAACGCACGTCCCGACGTAGAGCCCAAAGCACGTCCCGACGTAGAGCCCAACGCACGTCCCGACGTAGAGCCCAACGCACGTCCCGACGTAGAGCCCAACGCACGTCCCGACGTAGAGCTGAAAGTAAGCTAAATCCCGACGTAGAGGCCAACGCACGTCCCAACGTAGAGCTGAAAGTAAGCTAAATCCCGACGTAGAGGCCAACGCACGTCCCAACGTAGAGCTGAAAGTAAACTAAATCCCGACGTAGAGCCCAACGCACGTCCCGACGTAGAGCCCAACGCACGTCCCGACGTAGAGCTGAAAGTAAGCTAAAACCCGACATAGAGCCCAACGCACGTCCCGACGTGGAGCTGAAAGTAAGCTAAATCCCGACGTAGAGGCCAACGCACGTCCCGACGTAGAGGCCAACGCACGTCCCGACGTAGAGCTGAAAGTAAGCTAAATCCCGACGTAGAGGCCAACGCACGTCCCGACGTAGAGTCCAATGCACGTCCCGACGTAGAGCTGAAAGTAAGCTAAATCCCGACGTAGAGGCCAACGCACGTCCCGACGTAGAGGCCAACGCACGTCCCGACGTAGAGGCCAACGCACGTCCCGACGTAGAGCTGAAAGTAAGTTAAATCCCGACGTAGAGCCCAACGCACGTCCCGACGTAGAGCCCAACGCACGTCCCGACGTAGAGCCCAACGCACGTCCCGACGTAGAGCCCAACGCACGTCCCGACGTAGAGCTGAAAGTTAGCTAACAACAGACATAGAGCCCAACGCACGTCCCGACGTAGAGCTGAAAGTTAGCTAAATACAGACGTAGAGCCCAACGCACGTCCCGACGTAGAGCCCAACGCACGTCCCGACGTAGAGCCCAACGCACGTCCCGACGTAGAGCCCAACGCACGTCCCGACGTAGAGCCCAACGCACGTCCCGACGTAGAGCCCAACGCACGTCCCGACGTAGAGCCCAACGCACGTCCCGACGTAGAGCTGAAAGTAAGCTAAATCCCGACGTAGAGTCCAACGCACGTCCCAACGTAGAGCTGAAAGTAAGCTAAATCCCGACGTAGAGCCCAACGCACGTCCCGACGTAGAGCCCAACGCATGTCCCGACGTAGAGCTGAAAGTTAGCTAAATCCTGACGTAGAGCCCAACGCACGTCCCGTCGTAGAGCCCAACGCACGTCCCGACGTAGAGCCCAACGCACGTCCCGACGTAGAGCTGAAAGTTAGCCAACTACAGACGTAGAGCCCAACGCACGTCCCGACGTAGAGCCCAACGCACGTCCCGACGTAGAGCTAAAAGTAAGCTAAATCCCGACGTAGAGCCCAACGCACGTCCCGACGTAGAGCTGAAAGTAAGCTAAATCCCGACGTAGAGGCCAACGCACGTCCCGACGTAGAGGCCAACGCACGTCCCGACGTAGAGCTGAAAGTAAGCTAAATCCCGACGTAGAGGCCAACGCACGTCCCGACGTAGAGGCCAACGCACGTCCCGACGTAGAGGCCAACGCACGTCCCGACGTAGAGCTGAAAGTAAGCTAAATCCCGACGTAGAGCCCAACGCACGTCCCGACGTAGAGGCCAACGCACGTCCCGACGTAGAGGCCAACGCACGTCCCGACGTAGAGCTGAAAGTAAGCTAAATCCCGACGTAGAGCCCAACGCACGTCCCGACGTAGAGCCCAACGCACGTCCCGACGTAGAGCCCAACGCACGTCCCGACGTAGAGCTGAAAGTAAGCTAAATCCCGAAGTAGAGGCCAACGCACGTCCCGACGTAGAGGCCAACGCACGTCCCGACGCAGAGGCCAACGCACGTCCCGACGTAGAGCTGAAAGTAAGCTAAATCCCGACGTAGAGCCCAACGCACGTCCCGACGTAGAGCCCAACGCACGTCCCGACGTAGAGCCCAACGCACGTCCCGACGTAGAGCCCAACGCACGTCCCGACGTAGAGCTGAAAGTAAGCTAAATCCCGATGTAGAGGCCAACGCACGTCCCGACGTAGAGGCCAACGCACGTCCCGACTTAGAGGCCAACGCACGTCCCGACTTAGAGGCCAACGCACGTCCCGACTTAGAGGCCAACGCACGTCCCGACTTAGAGGCCAACGCACGTCCCGACTTAGAGGCCAACGCACGTCCCGACTTAGAGCCCAACGCACGTCCCGACTTAGAGCCCAACGCACGTCCAACCGTAGAGCTGAAAGTAAGCTAAATCCCGATGTAGAGGCCAACGCACGTCCCGACGTAGAGGCCAACGCACGTCCCGACGTAGAGGCCAACGCACGTCCCGACGTAGAGCTGAAAGTAAGTTAAATCCCGACGTAGAGCCCAACGCACGTCCCGACGTAGCGCCCAACGCACGTCCCGACGTAGCGCCCAACGCACGTCCCGACGTAGCGCCCAACGCACGTCCCGACGTAGCGCCCAACGCACGTCCCGACGTAGAGCTGAAAGTAAGTTAAATCCCGACGTAGAGGCCAACGCACGTCCCGACGTAGAGGCCAACGCACGTCCCGACTTAGAGGCCAACGCACGTCCCGACGTAGAGCTGAAAGTAAGCTAAATCCCGACGTAGAGCCCAACGCACGTCCCGACGTAGAGGCCAACGCACGTCCCGACGTAGAGGCCAACGCACGTCCCGACGTAGACCTGAAAGTAAGCTAAATCCCGACGTAGAGGCCAACGCACGTCCCGACGTAGAGGGCAACGCACGTCCCGACTTAGAGGCCAACGCACGTCCCGACTTAGAGGCCAACGCACGTCCCGACGTAGAGCTGAAAGTAAGTTAAATCCCGACGTAGAGCCCAACGCACGTCCCGACGTAGAGCCCAACGCACGTCCCGACGTAGAGCCCAACGCACGTCCCGACGTAGAGCCCATCGCACGTCCCGACGTAGAGCTGAAAGTAAGCTAAATCCCGATGTAGAGGCCAACGCACGTCCCGACGTAGAGGCCAACGCACGTCCCGACTTAGAGGCCAACGCACGTCCCGACTTAGAGGCCAACGCACGTCCAACCGTAGAGCTGAAAGTAAGCTAAATCCCGATGTAGAGGCCAACGCACGTCCCGACGTAGAGGCCAACGCACGTCCCGACGTAGAGCTGAAAGTAAGTTAAATCCCGACGTAGAGCCCAACGCACGTCCCGACGTAGAGCCCAACGCACGTCCCGACGTAGAGCCCAACGCACGTCCCGACGTAGCGCCCAACGCACGTCCCGACGTAGCGCCCAACGCACGTCCCGACGTAGAGCTGAAAGTAAGTTAAATCCCGACGTAGAGGCCAACGCACGTCCCGACGTAGAGGCCAACGCACGTCCCGACTTAGAGGCCAACGCACGTCCCGACTTAGAGGCCAACGCACGTCCCGACTTAGAGGCCAACGCACGTCCCGACTTAGAGGCCAACGCACGTCCCGACGTAGAGCTGAAAGTAAGCTAAATCCCGACGTAGAGCCCAACGCACGTCCCGACGTAGAGCCCAACGCACGTCCCGACGTAGAGCCCAACGCACGTCCCGACGTAGAGCCCAACGCACGTCCCGACGTAGAGCCCAACGCACGTCCCGACGTAGAGCCCAACGCACGTCCCGACGTAGAGCCCAACGCACGTCCCGACGTAGAGCTGAAAGTTAGCTAACTACAGACGTAGAGCCCAACGCACGTCCCGACGTAGAGCTGAAAGTTAGCTAACTACAGACGTAGAGCCCAACGCACGTCCCGACGTAGAGCCCAACGCACGTCCCGACGTAGAGCTAAAAGTAAGCTAAATCCCGACGTAGAGCCCAACACACGTCCCGACGTAGAGCTGAAAGTAAGCTAAATCCCGACGTAGAGGCCAACGCACGTCCCGACGTAGAGCTGAAAGTAAGCTAAATCCCGACGTAGAGGCCAACGCACGTCCCGACGTAGAGCCCAACGCACGTCCCGACGTAGAGCTGAAAGTAAGCTAAATCCCGACGTAGAGCCCAACGCACGTCCCGACGTAGAGCCCAACGCACGTCCCGAAGTAGAGCTGAAAGTAAGCTAAATCCCGACGTAGAGGCCAACGCACATCCCGACGTAGAGCCCAATGCACGTCCCGACGTAGAGCTGAAAGTAAGCTAAATCCCGACGTAGCGCCCAACGCACGTCCCGACGTAGCGCCCAACGCACGTCCCGAAGTAGAGCTGAAAGTAAGCTAAATCCCGACGCAGAGGCCAACGCACGTCCCGACGTAGAGGCCAACGCACGTCCCGACCTAGAAGCCAACGCACGTCCCGATGTAGAGGCCAACGCACGTCCCGACGTAGAGCTGAAAGTAAGCTAAATCCCGACGTAGAGCCCAACGCACGTCCCGACGTAGCGCCCAACGCACGTCCCGACGTAGAGCTGAAAGTTAGCTAACTACAGACATAGAGCCCAACGCACGTCCCGACGTAGAGCAGAAAGTTAGCTAACTACAGACATAGAGCCCAACGCACGTCCCGACGTAGAGCTGAAAGTAAGCTAAATCCCGACGCAGAGGCCAACGCACGTCCCGACGTAGAGGCCAACGCATGTCCCGACGTAGAGGCCAACGCATGTCCCGACGTAGAGGCCAACGCATGTCCCGACGTAGAGGCCAACGCATGTCCCGACGTAGAGCTGAAAGTAAGCTAAATCCCGAAGTAGAGGCCAACGCACGTCCCGACGTAGAGGCCAACGCACGTCCCGACGTAGAGCTGAAAGTAAGCTAAATCCCGACGTAGAGCCCAACGCACGTCCCGACATAGAGTCCAACGCACGTCCCGACGTAGACCTGAAAGTAAGCTAAATCCCGACGTAGAGGCCAACGCACGTCCCGACTTAGAGGCCAACGCACGTCCCGACTTAGAGGCCAACGCACGTCCCGACGTAGAGCTGAAAGTAAGTTAAATCCCGACGTAGAGCCCAACGCACGTCCCGACGTAGCGCCCAACGCACGTCCCGACGTAGCGCCCAACGCACGTCCCGACGTAGCGCCCAACGCACGTCCCGACGTAGAGCTGAAAGTTAGCTAACTACAGACGTAGAGCCCAACGCACGTCCCGACGTAGAGCTAAAAGTTACCTAACTACAGACGTAGAGCCCAACGCACGTCCCGACGTAGAGCCCAACGCACGTCCCGACGTAGAGCCCAACGCACGTCCCGACGTAGAGCCCAACGCACGTCCCGACGTAGAGCCCAACGCACGTCCCGACGTAGAGCCCAACGCACGTCCCGACGTAGAGCCCAACGCACGTCCCGACGTAGAGCTGAAAGTAAGCTAAATCCCGACGTAGAGGCCAACGCACGTCCCGACGTAGAGCTGAAAGTAAGCTAAATCCCGACGTAGAGCCCAACGCACGTCCCGACGTAGAGCCCAACGCACGTCCCGACGTAGAGCTGAAAGTAAGCTAAAACCCGACATAGAGCCCAACGCACGTCCCGACGTAGAGCTGAAAGTAAGCGAAATCCCGACGTAGAGGCCAACGCACGTCCCGACGTAGAGGCCAACGCACGTCCCGACGTAGAGCTGAAAGTAAGCTAAATCCCGAAGTAGAGGCCAACGCACGTCCCGACGTAGAGGCCAACGCACGTCCCGACGTAGAGGCCAACGCACGTCCCGACGTAGAGGCCAACGCACGTCCCGACGTAGAGCTGAAAGTAAGCTAAATCCCGACGTAGAGCTGAAAGTAAGCTAAATCCCGACGTAGAGCCCAACGCACGTCCCGACGTAGAGTCCAACGCACGTCCCGACGTAGAGTCCAACGCACGTCCCGACGTAGAGCTGAAAGTAAGCTAAATCCCGACGTAGAGGCCAACGCACGTCCCGACGTAGAGGCCAACGCACGTCCCGACGTAGAGGCCAACGCACGTCCCGACGTAGAGCCCAAAGCACGTCCCGACGTAGAGCTGAAAGTAAGTTAAATCCCGACGTAGAGCCCAACGCACGTCCCGACGTAGAGCCCAACGCACGTCCCGACGTAGCGCCCAACGCACGTCCCGACGTAGAGCTGAAAGTTAGCTAACTACAGACGTAGAGCCCAACGCACGTCCCGACGTAGAGCTGTAAGTTACCTAACTACAGACGTAGAGCCCAACGCACGTCCCGACGTAGAGCCCAACGCACGTCCCGACGTAGAGCCCAACGCACGTCCCGACGTAGCGCCCAACGCACGTCCCGACGTAGAGCCCAACGCACGTCCCGACATAGAGCCCAACGCACGTCCCGACGTAGAGCTGAAAGTAAGCTAAATCCCGAGGTAGAGCCCAACACACGTCCCGACGTAGAGCCCAACGCATGTCCCAACGTAGAGCTGAAAGTTAGCTAAATCCTGACGTAGAGCCCAACGCACGTCCCGTCGTAGAGCCCAACGCACGTCCCGACGTAGAGCCCAACGCACGTCCCGACGTAGAGCTGAAAGCTAGGTAACTACAGACGTAGAGCCCAACGCACGTCCCGACGTAGAGCCCAACGCACGTCCCGACGTAGAGCTAAAAGTAAGCTAAATCCCGACGTAGAGCCCAACACACGTCCCGACGTAGAGCTGAAAGTAAGCTAAATCCCGACGTAGAGGCCAACGCACGTCCCGGCGTAGAGGCCAACGCACGTCCCGACGTAGAGCTGAAAGTAAGCTAAATCCCGACGTAGAGGCCAACGCACGTCCCGACGTAGAGGCCAACGCACGTCCCGACGTAGAGCTGAAAGTAAGCTAAATCCCGACGTAGAGCCCACCGCACGTCCCGACGTAGAGCCCACCGCACGTCCCGACGTAGAGCCCACCGCACGTCCCGACGTAGAGCCCACCGCACGTCCCGACGTAGAGCTGAAAGTAAGCTAAATCCCGACGCAGCGCCCAACGCACGTCCCGACGTAGCGCCGAACGCACGTCCCGACGTAGAGCTGAAAGTAAGCTAAATCCCGACGTAGAGCCCAACGCAGGTCCCGACGTAGAGCCCAACGCACGTCCCGACGTAGAGCCCAACGCACGTCCCGACGTAGCGCCCAACGCACGTCCCGACGTAGAGCAGAAAGTTAGCTAACTACAGACATAGAGCCCAACGCACGTCCCGACGTAGAGCAGAAAGTTAGCTAACTACAGACATAGAGCCCAACGCACGTCCCGACGTAGAAAGTTAGCTAACTACAGACATAGAGCCCAACGCACGTCCCGAAGTAGAGCCCAACGCACGTCCCGACGTAGAGCCCAACGCACTTCCCGACGTAGAGCCCAACGCACGTCCCGACGTAGAGCCCAACGCACGTCCCGACGTAGAGCTGAAAGTAAGCTAAATCCCGATGTAGAGGCCAACGCACGTCCCGACGTAGAGCCCAACGCACGTCCTGACGTAGAGCTGAAAGTAAGCTAAATCCCGACGTAGAGCCCAACGCACGTCCCGACGTAGAGCCCAACGCACGTCCCGACGTAGAGCTGAAAGTAAGCTAAATCCCGATGTAAGGCCAACGCACGTCCCGACGTAGAGGCCAACGCACGTCCCGACTTAGAGGCCAACGCACGTCCCGACTTAGAGGCCAACGCACGTCCCGACTTAGAGGCCAACGCACGTCCCGACTTAGAGGCCAACGCACGTCCCGACTTAGAGGCCAACGCACGTCCCGACTTAGAGGCCAACGCACGTCCCGACTTAGAGGCCAACGCACGTCCCGACTTAGAGGCCAACGCACGTCCCGACTTAGAGGCCAACGCACGTCCCGACGTAGAGCTGAAAGTAAGCTAAATCCCAATGTAGAGGCCAACGCACGTCCCGACGTAGAGGCCAACGCACGTCCCGACGTAGAGGCCAACGCACGTCCCGACGTAGAGGCCAACGCACGTCCCGACGTAGAGGCCAACGCACGTCCCGACGTAGAGGCCAACGCACGTCCCGACGTAGAGGCCAACGCACGTCCCGACGTAGAGGCCAACGCACGTCCCGACGTAGAGGCCAACGCACGTCCCGACGTAGAGGCCAACGCACGTCCCGACGTAGAGGCCAACGCACGTCCCGACGTAGAGCTGAAAGTAAGCTAAATAACGAAGTAGAGGCCAACGCACGTCCCGACGTAGAGCTGAAAGTAAGCTAAATCCCGACGTAGAGCCCAACGCACGTCCCGACGTAGAGCTGAAAGTAAGCTAAATCCCGATGTAGAGGCCAACGCACGTCCCGACGTAGAGCTGAAAGTAAGCTAAATCCCGATGTAGAGGCCAACGCACGTCCCGACGTAGAGGCCAACGCACGTCCCGACTTAGAGGCCAACGCACGTCCCGACTTAGAGGCCAACGCACGTCCCGACTTAGAGGCCAACGCACGTCCCGACTTAGAGCTGAAAGTTAGCTAACTACAGACGTAGAGCCCAACGCACGTCCCGACGTAGAGCCCAACGCACGTCCCGACGTAGAGCCCAACGCACGTCCCGACGTAGAGCCCAACGCACGTCCCGACGTAGAGCCCAACGCACGTCCCGACGTAGAGCTGAAAGTTAGCTAACTACAGACGTAGAGCCCAACGCACGTCCCGACGTAGAGCCCAACGCACGTCCCGACGTAGAGCCCAACGCACGTCCCGACGTAGAGCCCAACGCACGTCCCGACGTAGAGCCCAACGCACGTCCCGACGTAGAGCCCAACGCACGTCCCGACGTAGAGCCCAACGCACGTCCCGACGTAGAGCTGAAAGTAAGCTAAAACCCGACGTAGAGCCCAACGCACGTCCCGACGTAGAGCTGAAAGTAAGCTAAATCCCGACGTAGAGGCCAACGCACGTCCCGACGTAGAGCTGAAAGTAAGCTAAATCCCGACGTAGAGGCCAACGCACGTCCCGACGTAGAGGCCAACGCACGTCCCGACGTAGAGGCCAACGCACGTCCCGACGTAGAGGCCAACGCACGTCCCGACGTAGAGGCCAACGCACGTCCCGACGTAGAGGCCAACGCACGTCCCGACGTAGAGGCCAACGCACGTCCCGACGTAGAGGCCAACGCACGTCCCGACGTAGAGGCCAACGCACGTCCCGACGTAGAGATGAAAGTAAGCTAAATCCCGACGTAGAGCCCAACGCACGTCCCGACGTAGAGCCCAACGCACGTCCCGACGTAGAGCCCAACGCACGTCCCGACGTAGAGCCCACCGCAAGTCCCGACGTAGAGCCCAACGCACGTCCCGACGTAGAGCTGAAAGTAAGCTAAATCCCGACGTAGCGCCCAACGCACGTCCCGACGTAGCGCCCAACGCACGTCCCGAAGTAGAGCTGAAAGTAAGCTAAATCCCGACGCAGAGGCCAACGCACGTCCCGACGTAGAGGCCAACACACGTCCCGACCTAGAGGCCAACGCACGTCCCGACCTAGAGGCCAACGCACGTCCCGACCTAGAGGCCAACGCACGTCCCGACCTAGAGGCCAACGCACGTCCCGACCTAGAGGCCAACGCACGTCCCGACCTAGAGGCCAACGCACGTCCCGACGTAGAGCTGAAAGTAAGCTAAATCCCGACGTAGAGCCCAACGCACGTCCCGACGTAGAGCCCAACGCACGTCCCGACGTAGAGCAGAAAGTTAGCTAACTACAGACATAGAGCCCAACGCACGTCCCGACGTAGAGCCCAACGTACGTCCCGACGTAGAGCCCAACGCACGTCCCGACGTAGAGCTGAAAGTAAGCTAAAACCCGACGTAGAGCCCAACGCACGTCCCGACGTAGAGCTGAAAGTAAGCTAAATCCCGACGTAGAGGCCAACGCACGTCCCGACGTAGAGGCCAACGTACGTCCCGACGTAGAGCTGAAAGTAAGCTAAATCCCGAAGTAGAGGCCAACGCACGTCCCGACGTAGAGGCCAACGCACGTCCCGACGTAGAGCTGAAAGTAAGCTAAATCCCGACGTAGAGCCCAACGCACGTCCCGACGTAGAGTCCAACGCACGTCCCGACGTAGAGCCCAACGCACGTCCCGACGTAGCGCCTAACGCACGTCCCGACGTAGCGCCCAACGCACGTCCCGACGTAGAGCTGAAAGTTAGCTAACTACAGACGTAGAGCCCAACGCACGTCCCGACGTAGAGCTGAAAGTTACCTAACTACAGACGTAGAGCCCAACGCACGTCCCGACGTAGAGCCCAACGCACGTCCCGACGTAGAGCCCAACGCACGTCCCGACGTAGAGCCCAACGCACGTCCCGACGTAGAGCCCAACGCACGTCCCGACGTAGAGCCCAACGCACGTCCCGACGTAGAGCCCAACGCACGTCCCGACGTAGAGCTGAAAGTAAGCTAAAACCCGACGTAGAGGCCAACGCACGTCCCGACGTAGAGCTGAAAGTAAGCTAAATCCCGACGTAGAGCCCAACGCACGTCCCGACGTAGAGCCCAACGCACGTCCCGACGTAGAGCTGAAAGTAAGCTAAAACCCGACATAGAGCCCAACGCACGTCCCGACGTAGAGCTGAAAGTAAGCTAAATCCCGACGTAGAGGCCAACGCACGTCCCGACGTAGAGGCCAACGCACGTCCCGACGTAGAGCTGAAAGTAAGCTAAATCCCGACGTAGAGGCCAACGCACGTCCCGACGTAGAGCTGAAAGTAAGCTAAATCCCGACGTAGAGCCCAACGCAAGTCCCGACGTAGAGTCCAACGCACGTCCCGACGTAGAGCTGAAAGTAAGCTAAATCCCGACGTAGAGGCCAACGCACGTCCCGACGTAGAGGCCAACGCACGTCCCGACTTAGAGGCCAACGCACGTCCCGACTTAGAGGCCAACGCACGTCCCGACTTAGAGGCCAACGCACGTCCCGACTTAGAGGCCAACGCACGTCCCGACTTAGAGGCCAACGCACGTCCCGACTTAGAGGCCAACGCACGTCCCGACTTAGAGGCCAACGCACGTCCCGACTTAGAGGCCAACGCACGTCCCGACTTAGAGGCCAACGCACGTCCCGACGTAGAGCCCAACGCACGTCCCGACGTAGCGCCCAACGCACGTCCCGACGTAGAGCTGAAAGTTAGCTAACTACAGACATAGAGCCCAACGCACGTCCCGACGTAGAGCTGAAAGTTAGCTAACTACAGACCTAGAGCCCAACGCACGTCCCGACGTAGAGCCCAACGCACGTCCCGACGTAGAGCCCAACGCACGTCCCGACGTAGAGCCCAACGCACGTCCCGACGTAGAGCCCAACGCACGTCCCGACGTAGAGCTGAAAGTAAGCTAAATCCCGACGTAGAGTCCAACGCACGTCCCAACGTAGAGCCCAACGCATGTCCCGACGTAGAGCTGAAAGTTAGCTAAATCCTGACGTAGAGCCCAACGCACGTCCCGACGTAGAGCCCAACGCACGTCCCGACGTAGAGCCCAACGCACGTCCCGACGTAGAGCTGAAAGTTAGCTAAATCCTGACGTAGAGCCCAACGCACGTCCCGTCGTAGAGCCCAACGCACGTCCCGACGTAGAGCCCAACGCACGTCCCGACGTAGAGCTGAAAGTTAGCTAACTACAGACGTAGAGCCCAACGCACGTCCCGACGTAGAGCTAAAAGTAAGCTAAATCCCGACGTAGAGCCCAACACACGTCCCGACGTAGAGCTGAAAGTAAGATAAATCCCGACGTAGAGGCCAAAACACGTCCCGACGTAGAGGCCAACGCACGTCCCGACGTAGAGCTGAAAGTAAGCTAAATCCCGACGTAGAGGGCAACGCACGTCCCGACGTAGAGCCCAACGCACGTCCCGACGTAGAGCCCAACGCACTTCCCGACGTAGAGCCCAACGCACTTCCCGACGTAGAGCCCAACGCACTTCCCGACGTAGAGCTGAAAGTAAGCTAAAACCCGACGTAGAGCCCAACATACGTCCCGACGTAGAGCTGAAAGTAAGCTAAATCCCGACGTAGAGGCCAACGCACGTCCCGACGTAGAGGCCAACGCACGTCCCGACGTAGAGCAGAAAGTAAGCTAAATCCCGACGTAGAGCCCAACGCACGTCCCGACGTAGAGCCCAACGCACGTCCCGACGTAGAGCTGAAAGTAAGCTAAATCCCGACGTAGAGGCCAACGCACGTCCCGACGTAGAGCTGAAAGTAAGCTAAATCCCGACGTAGAGGCCAGCGCACGTCCCGACGTAGAGGCCAGCGCACGTCCCGACGTAGAGGCCAGCGCACGTCCCGACGTAGAGCTGAAAGTTAGCTAACTACAGACGTAGAGCCCAACGCACGTCCCGACGTAGAGCAGAAAGTTAGCTAACTACAGACGTAGAGCCCAACGCACGTCCCGACGTAGAGCCCAACGCACGTCCCGACGTAGAGCCCAACGCACGTCCCGACGTACAGCCCAACGCACGTCCCGACGTAGAGCCCAACGCACGTCCCGACGTAGAGCCCAACGCACGTCCCGACGTAGAGCTGAAAGTAAGTTAAATCCCGACGTAGAGGCCAACGCACGTCCCGACGTAGAGGCCAACGCACGTCCCGACGTAGAGGCCAACGCACGTCCCGACGTAGAGGCCAACGCACGTCCCGACGTAGAGGCCAACGCACGTCCCGACGTAGAGGCCAACGCACGTCCCGACGTAGAGGCCAACGCACGTCCCGACGTAGAGGCCAACGCACGTCCCGACGTAGAGCTGAAAGTAAGCTACATCCCGACTTAGAGGCCAACGCACGTCCCGACTTAGAGGCCAACGCACGTCCCGACTTAGAGGCCAACGCACGTCCCGACTTAGAGGCCAACGCACGTCCCGACTTAGAGGCCAACGCACGTCCCGACTTAGAGGCCAACGCACGTCCCGACTTAGAGGCCAACGCACGTCCCGACTTAGAGGCCAACGCACGTCCCGACGTAGAGCCCACCGCACGTCCCGACTTAGAGGCCAACGCACGTCCCGACGTAGAGCCCACCGCACGTCCCGACGTAGAGCCCACCGCACGTCCCGACGTAGAGCCCAACGCACGTCCCGACTTAGAGCTAAAAGTAAGCTAAATCCCGACGTAGAGGCCAGCGCACGTCCCGACGTAGAGCTGAAAGTAAGCTAAATCCCGACGTAGAGGCCAGCGCACGTCCCGACGTAGAGGCCAGCGCACGTCCCGACGTAGAGGCCAGCGCACGTCCCGACGTAGAGGCCAGCGCACGTCCCGACGTAGAGGCCAGCGCACGTCCCGACGTAGAGGCCAGCGCACGTCCCGACGTAGAGGCCAGCGCACGTCCCGACGTAGAGCTGAAAGTAAGCTAAATCCCGACGTAGAGCCCAACGCACGTCCCGACGTAGCGCCCAACGCACGTCCCGACGTAGCGCCCAACGCACGTCCCGACGTAGCGCCCAACGCACGTCCCGACGTAGAGCTGAAAGTTAGCTAACTACAGTCGTAGAGCCCAACGCACGTCCCGACGTAGAGCAGAAAGTTAGCTAACTACAGACGTAGAGCCCAACGCACGTCCCGACGTAGAGCCCAACGCACGTCCCGACGTAGAGCCCAACGCACGTCCCGACGTAGAGCCCAACGCACGTCCCGACGTAGAGCCCAACGCACGTCCCGACGTAGAGCCCAACGCACGTCCCGACGTAGAGCCCAACGCACGTCCCGACGTAGAGCTGAAAGTAAGTTAAATCCCGACGTAGAGGCCAACGCACGTCCCGACGTAGAGGCCAACGCACGTCCCGACGTAGAGGCCAACGCACGTCCCGACGTAGAGGCCAACGCACGTCCCGACGTAGAGGCCAACGCACGTCCCGACGTAGAGGCCAACGCACGTCCCGACGTAGAGGCCAACGCACGTCCCGACTTAGAGCTGAAAGTAAGCTAAATCCCGACGTAGAGCCCAACGCACGTCCCGACTTAGAGCCCAACGCACGTCCCGACTTAGAGGCCAACGCACGTCCCGACTTAGAGGCCAACGCACGTCCCGACTTAGAGGCCAACGCACGTCCCGACTTAGAGGCCAACGCACGTCCCGACTTAGAGGCCAACGCACGTCCCGACGTAGAGCCCACCGCACGTCCCGACTTAGAGGCCAACGCACGTCCCGACGTAGAGCCCACCGCACGTCCCGACGTAGAGCCCACCGCACGTCCCGACGTAGAGCTGAAAGTAAGCTAAATCCCGACGTAGAGGCCAACGCACGTCCCGACGTAGAGCTGAAAGTAAGCTAAATCCCGACGTAGAGGCCAGCGCACGTCCCGACGTAGAGGCCAGCGCACGTCCCGACGTAGAGGCCAGCGCACGTCCCGACGTAGAGGCCAGCGCACGTCCCGACGTAGAGCTGAAAGTAAGCTAAATCCCGACGTAGAGCCCAACGCACGTCCCGACGTAGCGCCCAACGCACGTCCCGACGTAGCGCCCAACGCACGTCCCGACGTAGAGCTGAAAGTTAGCTAACTACAGACGTAGAGCCCAACGCACGTCCCGACGTAGAGCAGAAAGTTAGCTAACTACAGACGTAGAGCCCAACGCACGTCCCGACGTAGAGGCCAACGCACGTCAAATCCCGACGTAGAGGCCAACGCACGTCAAATCCCGACGTAGAGGCCAACGCACGTCAAATCCCGACGTAGAGGCCAACGCACGTCAAATCCCGACGTAGAGGCCAACGCACGTCAAATCCCGACGTAGAGGCCAACGCACGTCAAATCCCGACGTAGAGGCCAACGCACGTCAAATCCCGACGTAGAGGCCAACGCACGTCAAATCCCGACGTAGAGGCCAACGCACGTCAAATCCCGACGTAGAGGCCAACGCACGTCAAATCCCGACGTAGAGGCCAACGCACGTCAAATCCCGACGTAGAGGCCAACGCACGTCAAATCCCGACGTAGAGGCCAACGCACGTCAAATCCCGACGTAGAGGCCAACGCACGTCAAATCCCGACGTAGAGGCCAACGCACGTCAAATCCCGACGTAGAGGCCAACGCACGTCAAATCCCGACGTAGAGGCCAACGCACGTCAAATCCCGACGTAGAGGCCAACGCACGTCAAATCCCGACGTAGAGGCCAACGCACGTCAAATCCCGACGTAGAGGCCAACGCACGTCAAATCCCGACGTAGAGGCCAACGCACGTCAAATCCCGACGTAGAGGCCAACGCACGTCAAATCCCGACGTAGAGGCCAACGCACGTCAAATCCCGACGTAGAGGCCAACGCACGTCCCGACGTAGAGGCCAACGCACGTCCCGACGTAGAGCTGAAAGTAAGCTAAATCCCGACTTAGAGGCCAACGCACGTCCCGACGTAGAGGCCAACGCACGTCCCGACGTAGAGGCCAACGCACGTCCCGACGTAGAGGCCAACGCACGTCCCGACTTAGAGGCCAACGCACGTCCCGACTTAGAGGCCAACGCACGTCCCGACTTAGAGGCCAACGCACGTCCCGACTTAGAGGCCAACGCACGTCCCGACGCAGAGCCCAACGCACGTCCCGACGCAGAGCCCAACGCACGTCCCGACGCAGAGCCCAACGCACGTCCCGACGCAGAGCTGAAAGTAAGCTAAATCCCGACGCAGAGCCCAACGCACGTCCCGACGCAGAGCTGAAAGTAAGCTAAATCCCGACGCAGAGCCCAACGCACGTCCCGACGCAGAGCTGAAAGTAAGCTAAATCCCGACGCAGAGCCCAACGCACGTCCCGACGCAGAGCCCAACGCACGTCCCGACGCAGAGCTGAAAGTTAGCTAACTACAGACGCAGAGCCCAAGGCACGTCCCGACGCAGAGCCCAAGGCACGTCCCGACGCAGAGCCCAAGGCACGTCCCGACGCAGAGCCCAAGGCACGTCCCGACGCAGAGCCCAAGGCACGTCCCGACGCAGAGCCCAAGGCACGTCCCGACGCAGAGCCCAAGGCACGTCCCGACGCAGAGCCCAAGGCACGTCCCGACGCAGAGCCCAAGGCACGTCCCGACGCAGAGCCCAAGGCACGTCCCGACGCAGAGCCCAAGGCACGTCCCGACGCAGAGCCCAAGGCACGTCCCGACGCAGAGCCCAAGGCACGTCCCGACGCAGAGCCCAAGGCACGTCCCGACGCAGAGCCCAAGGCACGTCCCGACGCAGAGCCCAAGGCACGTCCCGACGCAGAGCCCAAGGCACGTCCCGACGCAGAGCCCAAGGCACGTCCCGACGCAGAGCCCAAGGCACGTCCCGACGCAGAGCCCAAGGCACGTCCCGACGCAGAGCCCAAGGCACGTCCCGACGCAGAGCCCAAGGCACGTCCCGACGCAGAGCCCAAGGCACGTCCCGACGCAGAGCCCAAGGCACGTCCCGACGCAGAGCCCAAGGCACGTCCCGACGCAGAGCCCAAGGCACGTCCCGACGCAGAGCCCAAGGCACGTCCCGACGCAGAGCCCAAGGCACGTCCCGACGCAGAGCCCAAGGCACGTCCCGACGCAGAGCCCAAGGCACGTCCCGACGCAGAGCCCAAGGCACGTCCCGACGCAGAGCCCAAGGCACGTCCCGACGCAGAGCCCAAGGCACGTCCCGACGCAGAGCCCAAGGCACGTCCCGACGCAGAGCCCAAGGCACGTCCCGACGCAGAGCCCAAGGCACGTCCCGACGCAGAGCCCAAGGCACGTCCCGACGCAGAGCCCAAGGCACGTCCCGACGCAGAGCCCAAGGCACGTCCCGACGCAGAGCCCAAGGCACGTCCCGACGCAGAGCCCAAGGCACGTCCCGACGCAGAGCCCAAGGCACGTCCCGACGCAGAGCCCAAGGCACGTCCCGACGCAGAGCCCAAGGCACGTCCCGACGCAGAGCCCAAGGCACGTCCCGACGCAGAGCCCAAGGCACGTCCCGACGCAGAGCCCAAGGCACGTCCCGACGCAGAGCCCAAGGCACGTCCCGACGCAGAGCCCAAGGCACGTCCCGACGCAGAGCCCAAGGCACGTCCCGACGCAGAGCCCAAGGCACGTCCCGACGCAGAGCCCAAGGCACGTCCCGACGCAGAGCCCAAGGCACGTCCCGACGCAGAGCCCAAGGCACGTCCCGACGCAGAGCCCAACGCACGTCCCGACGCAGAGCCCAACGCACGTCCCGACGCAGAGCCCAACGCACGTCCCGACGTAGAGCTGAAAGTTAGCTAACTACAGACGTAGAGCCCAACGCACGTCCCGACGTAGAGCTGAAAGTTAGCTAACTACAGACGCAGAGCCCAACGCACGTCCCGACGTAGAGCTGAAAGTTAGCTAACTACAGACGCAGAGCCCAACGCACGTCCCGACGCAGAGCCCAACGCACGTCCCGACGCAGAGCCCAACGCACGTCCCGACGCAGAGCCCAACGCACGTCCCGACGCAGAGCCCAACGCACGTCCCGACGCAGAGCCCAACGCACGTCCCGACGCAGAGCTGAAAGTAAGCTAACTACAGACGCAGAGCCCAACGCACGTCCCGACGCAGAGCTGAAAGTTAGCTAACTACAGACGCAGAGCCCAACGCACGTCCCGACGTAGAGCTGAAAGTTAGCTAACTACAGACGCAGAGCCCAACGCACGTCCCGACGCAGAGCCCAACGCACGTCCCGACGCAGAGCCCAACGCACGTCCCGACGCAGAGCCCAACGCACGTCCCGACGCAGAGCCCAACGCACGTCCCGACGCAGAGCCCAACGCACGTCCCGACGCAGAGCCCAACGCACGTCCCGACGCAGAGCCCAACGCACGTCCCGACGCAGAGCCCAACGCACGTCCCGACGCAGAGCCCAACGCACGTCCCGACGCAGAGCCCAACGCACGTCCCGACGCAGAGCCCAACGCACGTCCCGACGCAGAGCCCAACGCACGTCCCGACGCAGAGCTGAAAGTAAGCTAACTACAGACGCAGAGCCCAACGCACGTCCCGACGCAGAGCTGAAAGTAAGCTAAACCAGATGTAGAGCCCAACAGACGTCCCGACTTAGAGGCGAAAGCAAGCTCAAGCCAGACTTCCCGACCTACAACCCAACAAACGTCCCGACGTTGATCCCAACAGATGTCCCGACGTAGAGCCCAAGAGATGTCCCGACATAGAGCCTAACAGACGTCCCGACGCAGAGCCCAACACATGTCCAGTTGTAGAACTCAACATACGTCCCGACATAGAGCCGAAAGCGAGCTCAAGCCAGACATATCGAAGTAGAGACCAACAGACGTTCCGACGTAGAGCCAAAAGTGAGCTACAGCCGGACGTAGAGCCTAAAAGACGTCCTGACGTAGAGCCCGAGAGATGTCCCGACATAGAGCCCAACACACGTCCCGACGTATATCCCAAAAGACATTCCGAAGTAGAGCTGAAATTAACGTCAAGCCAGACGTAGAAACCAACATACGTTCCGACGTAGAGACCAACAGACGTCCCGACGTATAGCTCAGAAGATGACCCGACGTATAGCCGCAAGACGGAGGGATGGGGGGGCATAGACAGGTGCAGACGTGGTGCGCATCCTCACGGCTGCTCGATAGTCTCACCTTCAAGTCCCAGGAAGGGAAATGCGGTCACAAACACTCCTCACAAAAACCAAGTTGCCATCCTGCAGGAAGTTCAGAATTCCGGGAAAAACCAGTGCACCTAGAACAAAACAGCACCAAAACTATCAGTTAAAAAAAAGGCTATGTGTTTTAAAACCCTCCTGTCACCCCTGAACACCCCCTAGGAAACTGCCGACGTAAAAAAAAAAAAAAAAAAAACAAAAAAAACCACACCCAAAACCCAAGCTGCATCCCAGGGCGCTCTCTCCTGTGGATGCCGCTGGACCCTGCCCAGTCCCACAGCTCTCGCCTTGCCCAGAAGGAGCTCCCTGGGCAGAGCCCGGGGCTCATCTACTCCAGGGCCCCCCGCACCGAACCGGCACTTGGGCATCCTGGAGGACTGCGGGCCCATAGAGCGCAAGTTCGGAGGACTGAGGGGCACTTCCGGCATCATGGAGGACCGCGGGGAAGCGGCGGGAGCCTGCCGGAGCCCTGGAGGAGCCGGTGAGTCCCCCGCGAAACGAGTGCCGACGGCGGCCGCGGTGGCGGCACCGCCGTCTCGGGGCCGCATCCGCGTCATTTCTCTCCGGAGCTGCGGACGGTGCTTGGAGGGGGCGGGGGGGGGGGGGGGGGTATGGCGCCGCCATCTTCTGAATGAGGCATGGACAGGTGGATAGGGAGTGGCATATACAGGTGCATACATGTTGCACATTCTAATACCTAATAATCTCACCTTCAGTCCTATTAAGGGAAAAGCTGTCAGCCAAACTAGGGAAAAAAACAAGGTTACATCCTGCATGAAGTCCAGAGTTCCAGGAAAATCCAGTGCAGCTAGAACAAAAAAAATTCAGTTAAAAAAAATTCTGTGTTTTTAAAGTATCTTGCCACCCCTGAACACTCAGTATAAAATTGCTGACATCAAAACCAACAAACCGGCATCCAATGGCACTCTCTATGTGCTGCTGGACCTTGCCCAGTCCCACAACTCTTACCTCAGATGCTTCTGCTTCTCTCCGTGTCCAAACCGCAATACCCACACAGCCCAGCCAGCTCCCAAACTGCCACCGCTGATAGCACCAACAGAGCACCCACACCACAGCAACCTCAGAGCAGAATGAGCTCCCTGAGCAGAGACCCAGACCCCGACCACCACCCTTCCCACAATCACAGGGAACTGAATAAACGGAGACACCGAGAGAGGGAGACCTAGAAATGCCATTGTCACAAGCAACGAGGAAGAATGAAATCAGAGCTGGTGGGGTGCCAGAAAGGAAGAGACATAGAAAGGAAAGGTAGAAGGTGATACTTTACAGGGCAATGCTAGCAGAAGAGCAAAAAGCTTTGGGGAACTAGACAGCCTGAAAGGCAGACAGAAGCAGGGACAGGCAAGGAGGCAGGCAGAGACCTGCAGAACCAGGGCAGGGATGGGCCCGGACACACACGAGGGGACACGTGGCTCCTGGTGACAACGGCAGACCTTCACCGCCCCGAGGCTTTTCTCTCTGCTTCTGCCCCTTCCTCCTCCACAGTGCCAGCTGCCTGACCTTAGGAGTAAGCGGTGCGTGACTCAATGCACTTCTCTCACGAGGTTTCCTGGACATGCAGCAGCTCACACGTGTGGCCAACAGAGCCGCCAGGGTCCTGGTGTCGTGTGCTGGTGGCGTGCTCTGTTGGGGACGGCTGGGAGGGATCCTTCCTTGCCACAGGGACCGGCTAGAGACAGCTGCCTGTGGAAGCCCCTTGGTTTGACTCCTCAGCCACCTCCTGCAGGCAGGCATGCCCAGGCAGCCCCCTTCCTAGCCCAAAGCAGGGCCAGCCCCATCATTAGCCTCACTGGCCACACCTGCCCCAGCTGGAGCCCGTCAGGAACAGGGGCCTGGCCAAATCCCCACAGCACATGGCCCCCTCCCTGGCACCTGCTCACAGCCACGAGCTCTGCACCCAGGGGCTTGAATACCATCCAGGGGCACAGAGGAGGCAGGAAAAGTTTACTCACCTCTGCCCAGAACAAATCCTGGCACTGAGCTGGCTACAAGGCTCAGTGCTCAAACGCAGCAGGACAGCAGGAGAGAAGGGAAAAAACAGGAGGAAGATAGAGAAGAGGTGGGGGACAGGCAGCCAGTAAACGGGATGCTGCAAACAGGGGAGGGACAGGGAGCAGGACAGTAGCATAGAGAGAGGAGTACTGGGACACTGAGCAAAAAACCCAGGGAGAGGTGGAGGAATACATAAGAGAGAGGAGGAGCAGGAGAAAGAGTCCAAAGGCACCAGCAGGACCACAAGGCAAGGACAAGACGAGGGACAGGCAAATATTGTAAAGCAATAGGGGAAAAGAAACAGAGGCAAGAACTAACACATAGGGTCAGGAAGACAAAAAGAGGGAGCCTTACAAAGACAATGTAAAAAGTGACACCATTTCCACCCACTCTTGATTTCCACATTTTCCCTGACTTCGCACCCCATCTCAGCCTCCACTTTCTTCCAGCCCTGCCACCTCCCCCTGGCTTGAGGGGAAGCCCCAGTGCCATCGGAATGGCAGCAGGGTGCCTGGCAGGCTTCCACAGCAAAGTGGCCAGGACAGAAAGCCATCGTTGGCCCTCCCCATCCCTGGGCAGCCCTTTCCCAGGCAGCGGAAGGAGCGACAGGCAGGGCAGCAGAGATGGACCAGGATGTGCATGGGAGAACATGTGACTCACCCCAGCTCCCAGCACCGGCTCAGACCTTCAGTGCCCCAACACTTTTCTCTCAACTCCCCTCCACTGCCAGGCTGGCCAGCGGCTCACACACAGCCGATGCAGGCACCAAGCTCTTGGCAACACATGCTGGTGGTCTGCTCCATCACGGACAGCTCAGAGGAACCCTTCTTCACCACAGGGACCAGCCATTCCATGCTGGAGGCACCTCCAGCTCCTCCTCAGCCAGTTCCCCTTTACCAGCTCCCTCAGGCAGCCCCTTTATAGTCCACAGCAGGGCCAGTCATGCCATTAGCCCCACTGGCCACACCTGGAGCCCATCAGGAACAGGGGCCACAGGCAAGAACAAACACCCAGGGACAAGGAGCTCAGAAGAGGGAGATGTAGGAAGAAAACGTAAAAAGTAATGCTGCTTTTCCACTCTCCCACCCACCTCTGCCCTTGGGAAAGCCTGATGGAAACCATGAGACTTCAGGGTGTCCCTGCTGGGTGCCCCTCATTCCCCCTGACATCTACTGGTGATGGCATTTTGCGGTAGTCTTAGGGATTTGGGGCCCAAGGAAGTGCCAGAGCAAAGTTCGGAATGCTAACAGTTTATTCGTGCTGTAAACCTGGAGCAGCAATACTTGGAGAGGTGGGGGCAAGGCAGCTGCATGGAGCAGAGACAAGGGGGGGACAATGCATGCCCATGGGAGGCAGGTGCAAGGCAGAAGCACAGGGCGAGGACAACAGTGTGAGCTATGCACACCCATAAAGAGGGAACACAAAGCAGGCAAAGCACACCCATTGGAGGCAGGGACACGAGAAGTAGGGCCAGGCACACCCACCCTTGGCAAGGCCACCGAGTTGGGGGTGGCATGGGAAAAATCCCACCTGCAGCCACGGACGGAGGGATGGGGGGGCATAGACAGGTGCGGACGTGGTGCGCATCCTCACGGCTGCTCGATATTCTCACCTTCAAGTCCGAGGAAGGGAAATGCGGTCACAAACACTCCTCGCAAAAAACAAGTTGCCATCCTGCAGGAAGTTCAGAATTCTGGGAGAATCCAGTGCACCTAGAACAAAACAGCACCAAAACTATCAGTTAAAAAAAGGCTGTGTGTTTTAAAACCCTCCTGTCACCCCTGAACACCCCGTAGGAAACTGCCGACGTAAAAAAAAAAAAAAAAAAACAAACCAAAAAAACTCCACCAAAACCCAAGCTGCAGCCCAGGGCACTCTCTCCTGTGGGTGCCGCTGGACCCTGCCCAGTCCCACAGCTCTCGCCTCGCCCAGAAGGAGCTCCCTGGGCAGAGCCCGGGGCTCATCTACTCCAGGGCCCCCCGCACCGAACCGGCACTTGGGCATCCTGGAGGACTGCGGGCCCATAGAGCGCAAGTTCGGAGGACTGAGGGGCACTTCCGGCATCATGGAGGACCGCGGAGAAGCGGCGGGAGCCTGCCGGAGCCCCGGAGGAGCCGGTGAGTCCCCCGCGAAACGAGTGCCGACGGCGGCCGCGGTGGCGGCGCCGCTGTCTCGGGGCCGCATCCGCGTCGTTTCTCTCCGGAGCTGCGGCCGGTGCTTGGAGGGGGGCGGGGGGGGGGGGGGGGTATGGCGCCGCCATCTTCTGAAGGCTAAGGCTGCCCGCGGCGGGGATGGGGCCGCGCGGCCAGGAGGGGACAGGCCGCCGCCCCGCCGTGCAGAGCTGCGTTCCTTGCGTGTTTCGGCAGGAATCGCTGTTGAATCCGTCTCGCTCTCGAATCCGTCTCGCTCTCCACGGCTTCCGGGCAGTTTCTCCGCCCGCCCTGCCGGTCCGCGGTTAGGCCGGCGCGGAGCACCGGTGACGGGACCTGCGGGCGTGCGGGCGTGCGGGCGTGCGTGCGTGAGGGGCTCTTGCGAGAAGAGCCTCACAATAAGCAGGCTCAGCTCCGGGGCGGCACTAGTAAATGGCGTGGTCCTCGGGCGCCGTTAATTCGTGCCACGCGTTTGAGCTGGAATTTGAGAGAATAGTCTGTTATTTAAACGGCCCGATTGAAGAGTTGACTGGTACAAAAAGCCGGTGAACGAACGGCTCACAGCCGGCGAGCGCTCCGTGTACCGCTGCTGAAGGGAGCAGGAGCAAAGCGCAGGCACCCGACTGACACAAGAGGAAAAGGTTCATTACCGTTGGAAATCACGGTTTCGGATTGTGAATTAGGACTCGAATTAGGGGTACGTTCACGACGACCGTTACCCTAAACTGCTCCCAATTGGTATTCTATTTCTGCTTCCCAAGGAGAAAATTTTCACCTGATGGTGCTGCGGGGGTATCTTTAATGCATCAGTTTAAGATGGCTAGTATTGTTAAACGGGCATTCATGATGCCCAGTTAGCGTTCGATCTGTTTCTAAAATGAAATCTAAGTTTTTGTTCGTCGGATTTAATGGGCGTCGGTTTTTTCTTTTAGCTCTACTTGGAAGGAATTGGTACCCGTCCCCTCCTCCCCCCCCAACGGCTATGTTTAAATTTTGGCAGTCGTGACTCCCTGTTGGTTTTCTAATCTTCCTTTTATTTTAAATCTAAATCTTTTAGCGTTATGTTAGTTCACCACCGCCCGGGAATTCTTTTAGTACCTACGTTTAAACGTAGCCGTTATTGAACGATTCCTTTTTTTATTTCTCTTTATCTAAAGATCTAAAGCTTCGATTACTCTTTTGGTTCTAAGCAGGAGTCACTGTTGCCTCCCAGCTTGCTTACAGCGGTGTGATCGTTTAAGCGTTAGAGCCTCCCAATTAGTTTCCAGTTCAATTGGTTTAGCAGTGGTTATGTTTAAATGGAGCTGTTAACGACTCCCAATTAGTTTTCTGTCTTTATCACTTCAAGAGGGTCTCTAAACTATTCATTTTTTGAATTGCAGTACGGACCGGGAATCATTACTGCCCGGTTCATTAAGTAACATCTGCCACTAAATTTAGTCATTACTCAACCCTAGGTAATATTTCTTCTCTTTAGGCGCGCTCTAATATTTTGTGACTTTACCACGAAGTGGATTAACTAGGACGCGTGATTTTTTTCTTTTCCTGTTAGAGTTGTTTCGCTACAGCTATTACTTCCAGTTAGTGCTCTGTTGTTGATATTCTGCTGCTTGCCCTTTGATTACATCAATGGGGAGTAAGTACTGTCTGCAAAGCGGGAAGCAATAGCTAGAGCGGACGACGGGCAGTATTTGCTCCCAAAGACTATTCTGGTTACTGTGACGGACATTTTTATTTTAAACGTTTTGACGTAAACGAGCGGTAAAAATTAAACTAATAGAAACTGACCACTTTGGAATTCCCCAGGAAAAACCACCGGAGCGCCTCGACGCGACCGGAGCCAGGACGCCTGCCGCGGTCCACTTGGGACGCTCGACGGTTTTGCACTCCGTCTCCAAAGCTTGAAGCTCCGCGGAGCGCAACCTCCCCGAGCGGCGACTCGGCCTGTAGCCACCGCCCGCTCTTCTCTCCGGCTCCGCCACCCGTTTTTCCAGAGCAGCCCAAAATCCCGGGGAAGCGAACCCGCGCACAGCAGATATGCCGCGACACCAAACCTCCGGCTGTCCAGCTGCGCCGCCCCCGACCGTCGCTGCTGCGCCAACGGGAGCCTCCGGCCGACGCAGTGCCGAGCGCCCGCGACCCCGTCGGCCGCCGGCTCTGCCAGCGGCGCGGTCCGGCGAAATCCGCGACGCTGCCGAGTCTGCGGCGAGTCCGGGGCGTGTTTTTTTAGCGAAGGAAAAGGCCATTGCAAGTCTCAAGTCCGACCTGCAAGGAAAAAGAAAGCCCGCGTAACAAGGCTAGACCCGTTCCTGTCTGTTGCAGAACTTGTACCAGCGCTACATTCTGGACGGGACCGAATGACAAAGCCGAATGACAGCCTGCAAGAATCCTCCTCTCAGAGCTCTCTGGTTGCAAAGGGAATATTGTAGATCACCAGCAGTTGTAAGACACTGAGACTCCTACTTTTCTCCATCTGCCTCCCTCAACAGAAATAAGTCCCAAAGGACAGAAAACCCCAGGATCGGGTTGAAATCAAACGGAACCCAAACCAAAAACCAAAACCAAGGAAAAACCGTCGGGGAAAAGAACCCCACAGCATCAGGAACTGTACCAAGCACCTTAAGTAACACTGAAGCGACTCGAACCAAAACAAGTGACAAAGCACCTCAGGAGAGGTGCCAGGAAAGACAAATGAGTCCACACAGAGCAACGCCCGTGTCCTTCTGAGAGGACTAGGCAGGTGAGAGAAGGCCCTTTGAAGGCCTGTGGTTCTGAGAAGGCCGCTTGTCACGCAGATTGATTCTGATGCCTGGATGGGAAATGGAGGGGACTGAGGGGCGCACGAAGGGGAGGGAGGAACTCGGACAGCTTACGGAGATGCCTGCGGTGCAAAGCCGGGCTGCAGGATGGCTCGGCGTCGGTGCCATCGACCCCCCCCAAAAGATGCTGTGACCCCACTTGGGGACGACAACCTCTGGCCCCGGCGCCCCCGGGGCCGGGCAGAGGCAGCAGCGCTCGGCGTAGCTGGTGGCAGGGGGCCCGACGGGGGGGAACGCGTCCCGGCAGGGCCTGGCCAGGCCCAGGAGCACATCTGGTCCTCGCTGAGGGGCTGGAGCCGATAGGGGCCTGAGGAGTACAGGGGTGGCCTGGTGTCCCCGGCCGCAGCTCTTCCCTGCCGCAGCCGCCTGCGCTCCTGTCCGCGCCCGAAGCCCCATGCCCGCAGAGGCAGCTGGGTCTGGAGCTGCCAGCGCCAGCAGCCCCAGAGCAGAATGAGCTCCCTGAGCAGAGGCCGAGGCTCATATACCCCAGGCCCCGCCCCCGGGCAAGTGGTGGGGATGGGACACAAGGGGGGGCGGTGCCGGTGAGGGGGGGGGGGTGGGCAGCAAGGCACGCCAACGGGAGGGTGGGGCATGGGGCAAAAAAGTCACGCCTGGGGGGGGCGGTGCTGGGGTGGGGTGCAGAATAACAAAGGCAAACCCGGGAAGGGGAGGGGGTGGGGGCCGGGCAGGGCACAGCCACTGTCGGCGAGGCCATGGGGGGGGGGCGGTGCTGGGGCGAGGTGCAAAGCAGCAAGGCACTCCCACGGGGGGAGCGGTGCCGGGGCGGGGCGCGGGGAAGCAGGGCACGCCCACGGGGGGGGGGCGGTGCCGGGGCAGAAAAGGCACACGGGGGGGGGGTCGGGGGGGGGGGCAAGCAGGGCACGCCTACAGTGGCCAGTGCCGAAGAACAGCAGCAAGGCACGCTCACGGCGGGGGGGAGGCGCCGGGTGGATTTGGGGCCAGGCACACCCACCCTTAGCAAGGCCACCGAGTTGGGGGTGGCATGGGAAAAACCCCACCTGAAGGCGGAGACAGGGGTACGGGGGGGCATAGACAGGTGCAGACGTGGTGCGCATCCTCACGGCTGCTCGATAGTCTCACCTTCAAGTCCTAGGAAGGGAAATGCGGTCACAAACACTCCTCACAAAAAACAAGTTGCCATCCTGCAGGAAGTTCAGAATTCCGGGAAAATCCAGTGCACCTAGAACAAAACAGCACCAAAACTATCAGTTAAAAAAAAGGCTGTGTGTTTTAAAACCCTCCTGTCACCCCTGAACACCCCCTAGGAAACTGCTGACATAAAAACAAGAAAAAAAAAAAACCCAAGCTTCATCCCAGGGCACTTTCTACTGTGGGTGCTGCTGGACCCTGCCTAGTCCCAGAGTTCTTGCTTCACACGTAAGAAGGAGCTTCCTGGGAGAGCTCAGGGCTCATCTACCCCAGGCCCCAACCACCACCCTTCCCACAATCATAGGCAACTGGGTAAACTGAGACACGGAGAGAGGGGACCTAGAAATGCCAGTTTCACAAGCAACGAGGAAGAATGAAATCAGAGCTGGTGGGGTGCCAGAAAGGAAACGACATAGAAAGGAAAGGTAGAAGGTGACACTTTACAGGGCAATGCTAGCAAAAGAGCAAAAAGCTTTGGGGAACTAGACAGCCTGAAAGGCAGACAGAGGCAGGGACAGGCAAGGAGGCAGGCAGAGATCCAGAGAACCAGGGCAGGGATGGCCCTGGACACACACGAGGGGACACGTGGCTCCTGGTGACAACGGCAGACCTTCACCGCCCCGAGGCTTTTCTCTCTGTCTCTGCCCCTTCCTCCTCCACAGTGCCAGCTGCCTGACCTTAGGAGCAGGCGGTGGGTGACTCAATGCACTTCTCTCACGAGGTTTCCTGGACATGCAGCAGCTCACACGTGTGCAGCCAACAGAGGCGCCAAGGTCCTGGTGCTGTGTTATGGTGGCATTCTCTGTTGTGGATGGGTGGGAGGGATCATTCCTTGCCACAGGGACCAGCTGGAGACAGTTGCCTGTGGAAGCCCCTTGGTTTGACTCCTCAGCCAGCTCCTGCAGGCAGGCATGCCCAGGCAGCCCCCTTCATAGCCCAAAGTAGGGCCAGCCCCATCATTAGCCTCACTGGCCACACCTGCCCCAGCTGGAGCCCATCAGGAACAGGGGCCTGGGCAAAGCCCCACAGCACATGGCCCCCTCCCCGGCACCTGCCCACAGCCACGAGCTCTGCACCCAGGGGCTTGAATACCATCCAGGGGCACAGAGGAGGCAGGAAAAGTTTACTCACCTCTGCCCAGAACAAATCCTGGCACTTAGCTGGCTACAAGGCTCGATGTGCAAACACAACAAACGCAGCAGGAGAGAAGGGAAAAAGCAGGAGGAAGGTAGAGAAGAGGTGGGGGACAGGCAGCCAGTAAACGGGATGCTGCAAACAGGAGAGGGACAGGGAGCAGGACAGTAGCATAGAGAGAGGAGTACTGGGACACTGAGCAAAAAACCCAGGGAGAGATGGAGGAATACATAAGAGCGAGGAGGAGCAGGAGAGAGAGGCCAAAGGGACCAGCAGGACCACAAAGCAGGGACAAGACAAGGGACAGCGGAATATTGTAAAGCAATAGGGGAAAAGAAACAGAGGCAAGAACTAACACATAGGGTCAGGAAGACAAAAAGAGGGAGCCTTACAAAGACAATGTAAAAAGTGACACCATTTCCACCCCCATCTTGACTTCCACATTTTCCCTGACTTCGCACCCCATCTCAGCCTCCACTTTCTTCCAGCCCTGCCTCTCCCCCTGGCTTGAGGGGAAGCCCCAGTGCAGTCAGGAAGGTGTTAGGCTGTCCATCAGGCTCCCACAGCAAAGGGGCCAGGACAGAAAGCCATTGCTGGCCCTCCCCATCCCTGGGCAGCCCTTTCCCAGGCAGCAGAAGGAGCGGCAGGCAGGGCAGCAGAGGTGGACTGGGACACACACAGGAGAACGTGTGACTCACCCCAGCTCCTGGCACCAGCTCAGATCTTCAGCACCCCAACACTTTTCTCTCAACTCCCCTCCACCGCCAGGCTGGCCAGCGGCTCACACACACAGCCGATGCAGGCACCAAGCTGCCAGCAACGTGTGCTGGTGGTCTGCTCCATCATGGACAGCTCAGGGGGATCCTTCCTTACCACAGGGACCAGCCATTCCATTCTGGAGGTACCTCCAGCTACCTCCTCAACCAGTTCCCCTTTATCAGCTCCCTCAGGCAGCCCCTTTATAGCCCACAGGAGGGCCGGCCCTGTTATTAGCCCCACTGGCCACACCTGGAGCCCATCAGGAACAGGGGCCACAGGCAAGAACAAGCACCCAGGGACAAGGAGCTCTGAAGAGGGAGATGTAGGAAGAAAATGTAAAAAGCGATACTGCTTTTCCACTCTCCCACCCACCCCTGCCCTTGGGAAAGCCTGATGGAAACCATGAGACTTCAGGGTGTCCCTGCTGGGTGCCCCTCATTCCCCCTGATATCTACTGGTGATGGCATTTTGGGCCCAAGGAAGTGCCAGAGCGAAGTTTGGAATGCAAACAGTTTGTTTAAAACAGTTTGCATCTGGAGCAGCACTTCTTGTAGCGGTGGGGGCAAGGCAGGTGCATGGAGCAGGGACAAGGGGGGGGGGGACACAAAACATGGTAATGGGAGGCAGGTGCAAGGCACACCCATGGTGGGGGGGCGGGGGGGGGGGGGGAGGAAGGCAGGTGCACAGGGGGAGGATAGGGTGTGAGCTATGCACACCCATAAAGTGGGTACAAAAATCTGTCAGGGATAACCTGATTGAGGAAGATGAAGTTGACCTTGACAGCATTCCAGTATAA